>NC_054384.1:26223594-26878594 GCF_017654675.1 Xenopus laevis
GGGGTGTAGATAAGAACTCAAATTAAATTGCAGTGGTGAAGTAGTTTAAAATAAATATATATACAAACGAATATTCAGGGAAGAATAAATACAGCTAATATTCGGCTACTCAGTAGATCGTCAATTAAATAAATTTTAACAGGATCTCTATTTGTCTTCCTTTTCCTGCACATACATTTTTATATAGGAAATATACACAATTTCGTTCTAGTTTTAAGTTATATCGAAGAGATTGCTGCAGATCATATACAAACTAGAATAAATTATAATTGCTTATAAAAATAATTGCTATTTATTGCTATTGCTATAAAAATATTGCTATATACTTGATAGGCAGGATCTCACAGCACAGTTCACACTCGTTTCAGTAATATTAATTCATTCGTTTTATAGAAGATAATTTCCTAATCCTCATTCATTAGCACTGGGAAGAAACTCAAAGAGCTAAAGATTTTATACAAATACAGGAATGGAATAATGATAAGAATCTTCTTTAATAAGATCATAGATCTTATTAGATCTTATAGGAAGCGAGGAATCGTGAAAACACTGAATATCTGTCAGTTCCAACAATCCAGCCTGAGATTTAAAGGCCTGATTGTGACCCAAAAGGAAAATAGTCATACATATGGGCAAGGAATCTTCTTCAAATTTTAATTAGCATTTATTGTTTTTTTTTTTTCGCTGATTTTTGCAGCATCTTGTAATCGACTTGAGAAAATAAACTGCCGGGAATTAAGGGGAAAAGGTTTAGTTAAATTTGAACATTTACTGCTTATTGTACAGGAATCACAGCAAAAGCTTTGTCCGTACTCACCTGTCTAAATAAAATAATATAAAGGGCTAAAAAACCCAGAAGCAGCCAATGACCATTATAATTACAGAAGTAATTATGGGTTAATTGTTTAGTTATTTGTGAAAAGAAACAGATGTCTTACAAATGTAAATACATTTACAGCATTAGATTTATAACACTTTGACAAGGAAGATAGATGTTACAGACACATAAAACATGGTAGATAATAGAGAGGGATGGGTTTATAATGACCATGTAGATAGATAGATAGATAGATAGATAGATAAATGATGGATAAATGATAGCTAGATTGAGTAGCTCGATAGATAGATAGAAAGATAGATAGATAAATAGATAGATAGATGATAGATAGATAGAGATAAGATAGACAGATAGATAGATAGATAGATAGATAGATAGATAGATAGATAGATAGATAGATAGACAGACAGACAGACAGATAGATAGATAGATAGATAGATAGATGAATAGATAGATAGATAGATAGATAGATATGTGTGTGTGTGAGTGTGAGAGAGAGAGAAAGAGAGAGAGAGAGATGGTTGACAAATGGAAGACAAAGAAAGACAAAGAAACAGAAAGAAAGAGAAAAAGAAAGAAAGGAAGATAAAGAAACAAAACAAAGAGAAAGAAAGAAGGTGGTAAGAAAGATAAAGAAACAACGAAAGCAAGAGAAAGAAAGAAAGAAAGAAAGAAAGAAAGAAAGAAAGAAAGAAAGAAAGAAAGAGAAAGAAAGAAAGATAAAGAAACAAAACAAAGAGAAAGAAAGAAGGTGGTAAGAAAGATAAAGAAACAAAGAAAGCAAGAGAAAAAGAAAGAAACAAAGAAACAAAAAAACAAAGAAAGAGAAAGAAAGAAAGAAAGAGAAAAAGAAAGAAAGAAAGAAAGATAAAGAAACAAAACAAAGAGAAAGAAAGAAGGTGGTAAGAAAGATAAAGAAACAAAGAAAGCAAGAGAAAAAGAAAGAAAGAAAGAAAGAAAGAAAGAAAGTGGTAAGAAAGAGAAAGAAAGAAAGAAAGCAAGAGAAAAAGAAAGAAAGAAAGAAAGAAAGAAAGAAAGAAAGAAAGAGAAAGAAACAAAGAATGAGAGAAAGAAAGAAAGAAAGAAAGAAAGAAAGTGGTAAGAAAGAGAAAGAAAGAAAGAAAGCAAGAGAAAAAGAAAGAAAGAAAGAAAGAAAGAAAGAAAGAAAGAGAAAGAAACAAAGAATGAGAGAAAGAAAGAAAGAAAGAAAGAAAGAAAGAAAGAAAGAAAGAAAGAAAGAAAGAAAGAAAGAAAGAAAGAAAGAAAGAAAGAAAGAAAGAAAGGTGGTAACTTACACAAATGTATTTTTAGGTACATTATTTGCAAGAAATTTTTTTTTGGTACTGGCAATTTTTATTAGTTTTCAACAATACAAACATTAGCAAGAACTAATTTTGATTTATCTTGCGTATAGCAACTAGAAAGCAAAGTGCGACCCCAGACTTGCTAATGGGCTAAAATAACAATTGCTAATGAGCTGGGTGATTATATCAGGAGTCAGCAGTCGGTTTATACAAATGGCTCCCTTCCCTAATTGTTTATTCCTAGTGGTGTGATTTTACCTAGGTAGGGGTTCAGCAGCCCTTCCCCCCAGAGGCTACTAGAAGGCTGCAGATAAAGCCATTATTGGGGCTGAGGGGCCCAGCATTTTCCTCGTATAAACACTGAGCACTCAGTTGCAGCCAAAGCAGCAGCCTCTCCCTGTCTGTCTGTGATGTGTCCTGGGCTTTAACTCCTGCCGCCTTCAGTCTCTCCCCTGGGCACAGATATTTAGCCAGAGCTGGTACCTAGTTGTTCTGCCCCATACAATGACTGGATCTGTACATGGCACCTCTCTGTAGTAATGTCAGACTACACTAGGGAACACCTGGCACTGAATACTGAGCATTTCCTTGCCCCAGGGCACCGGTCCTTGCCAGCTACAGAGGATGTCAGGTTGTTGCTGCTACAAGTGGATGGTAATTAAAAGAAACCATGCCAGGGGTGCCTCTAAACTACTAGGATAGTACATAGTGCATAGGACACACAAGTCTCTGCTGGAGAGGGTTAACTCAGTGCCTGCTCTATCAATTACATATTTTCCAGGCCTCACCTCTCTCGTTATGCAGCTAATGCTTCCCAATTAGACCCTCCCCGAGATGAAGATGCGGACTTACCCTCCGTACGGTGGATCCTGAGAGCGTTGTCCCAGAGTGGCCGAACCAAGGCTGATACTGACGCTCCTGCCCAGCAATTCTCAGCGATCTCCCCAGGCCCCGAGCTCTTATCTCCCTGTCAGGGGTCTTGGCTCTGTCTTGTCTCTCCTTAAAGTAAATAACCCTCCGGCTCCAGCAGCAACTGCTTGTGCCCCTGCAACACGACTAAGCCAGGGATTCTCTCAACTGCACGGATAAATACTCTGTCAGCCTGCCAGGCTTAATCATTAATTGTATATTTCATGTGTGGATTGTGTGCCACTACTGCTGGCTTTTAGCCATGATTTAGGTACATAATCATGTCTGTATAGTGTATACCTCCCACAATACCAACCACTGCCTGCCTGCTGTCTGCCTACTGTCTGCCTGTCTCTCCTTATCTCTTTCTATCCTCAAGCCTAATTTTATATCTATCTATCTATCTATCTATCTATCTATCTATCTATCTATCTATCTATCTATCTATCTATCCATCCATCCATCCATCCATCCATCCACCCACCCATCTATCATCTATCTATCTATCTATCTATCTATCTATCTATCTATCTATCTATCTATTATCTATCGAACTATTATCTATCTATCTATCTATCTATCTATCTATCTATCTATCTATCGAACTATTATCTATCTATCTATCTATCTATCTATCTATCTATCTATCTATCTATCTATCTATCTATCTATCTATCAATCTATCTATCATCTAATCTATTTATAGCTCCCCCCTCTCTTTATCTAATTTTCCCTATCTGCATCTGGGTACATAATTATGTCTGTACACTGCATACCTCCCTATCTTGGTCTTTTCTGACACAGATATAGAAAGCAACAATATTTTGCAGAATGGTGCAAAAGAAGAATTTAAATTACCACCATTTTCCATATTATTTAATAAGAAATGCACATTTCCATTAATAAATTGAATAAATTATTGGACAAATTATTTTCCATGTCATTATGTCATGTCAGTCATTAATAAAGTGAGCTCTCTCTAAACACAGGGAAGAACAATACAATTACATATTTAGTGGCTATAGATTTGCAAAGGACTTGGAAAAAACCCCAGAAAACTTGTTTGCCTTGCTAGAATACTTTTAGCTGGGATGGCTATTTAACCTTGTAATGTCTGTAATGTCTGTAGAAGATTTATGCAATAAATAGAAGTGAAGAAATAAATGTTATTAAAGCACCAGAGGGATTCCAGAAACATGAAAAGGGCACAGTGCTAAGTCAACGAAAAAGCAGCAATGGCTAGTAGTAAGGACAAAGCTGGAACTAGGGCTAGGCCGGCAGAAAGTTTGGGGGCGCCAGGCACGTGACGTTCCTCATATGCAGCCTACCCCTAGTCCGGTAAGTGGGTGCGCTCTCTGAAGTCAAAGTGCTTTTTACAACTTGGTTTAATTCGTATTTTCCTTCTACTTTAAATATCATGTCCAATCAATCTGTGTTTCTGGTGTATTTGTATGTTTATTATAAATAGATGATAGATAAATTGGAGACAGGGGTTAATAATAATGCTGTAGATAGATGGTAGATAGATAGATAGAAAGTAACATGGTATGTTACAATGTCATATACAGAGACAGATACATAGAGAATACATTCATACTGATGATATCTAGTAAAAGAATATAAATACTTATAGATACAGATACATGTTGGAATGGATAGATGGATAGATAGAATGACAGGTAGATATACTGATCTACCTCTTTAGAGGAGTGAGAAAAAGGCAAATATATTTATGTCCTAAATAACAGAGGGGAACCTTGCTCTCCTTTGGGTGATCAAAGCTAACTGTTTGCAGTGCTTTACTATATAGGGGTACAGTTCATTTATGGCACTTAAAGACACCCTGACACCGGTGAAGATAATGTGCTATGAGTTTTTTTCTGTTTAAGCCTGAAACATAATTAGATTTTTTTTATCCATTTTTTCATATGCACTTCTTCCTGGTTTCATTATGACATTGGGCAAATTAACCAATTATAACTATAAAAAAAAAAAAAAAAAACTACAATTAAGGCATATGGCACACTGCTGATTTACTTTACTGGTGTAAATATGTAGTATAATATCATATTTGGCATATAAAATGTATTATTCATATGCCTCAGGCCTGGACTGGCAATCTGTGGGCTCTGGCAAATGCCAGAGAGGGGCTGCTATAAGGTGCCACAGAAAGTCAGTATTTAATGGGCTGGTGGGGTCTGTTTGGGCCTCTGAGTGGGCTGATTGGGCTTCTGTGTACCTGAAATGCCAGGGCCTATTTTAATTCTCAATCCGGACCTGATATGCCCTGCAACATTTTTGGCTGCTGCAAACAGTATCATCATGCAGTTCAAGAGCTTGGCATAAATGGCTTTTCACCCGCACTCCTCCTTCCTCAATTCTCCTGTGGTGGGAGCAGGGTTGGGAAAAAACCCAGTGGGCCCAGACCCTCATGGGCCCCAGCCAGGCCAGACCCCATCTCCCGATATGGCGATGTGTGCGCATTCGCTCCCAGCGGTTCCTTCGTGCTCGGTGCGTCACAGTAAGGGAGCGGGAGGGGGCCCTGGACAGCAGTCCCGGTGGGCCCCGGCACCCCTATTCCGACCCTGAGTGGGAGCAGAGGCGTATCTACAAAGGAATCAGACCCTGTGGTTGCATGGCCCCCCCAGAAAGTATAAGGGGCCCCATAAGGCCCAAATACAGAGCCCTTTCCCCTTATTTTGGTAAAACAGGACAGCCTCTGAATATGTTTGGAGCCCTAAAATTAATTTGTTGTGGGGCCCAGTAACATCTTGTTACACCACTGTTTGGAAGGGTTCATTTCAGATCACTGACTAAAGATGGCCAAACCGTGCAAGACCTGATCATTTGGAGATGTTGTCAAATGAGCAGATTTTGGCCTGATTCGGCCAACCACACACACTGGACCAAATTGGGCTGAGCCAATTGGCCATATGGAGACTTGTTGAACAAGAACAACAGCAATGTGCCAGTCTGACAGGATTTTGAAATCTGCACAATTTATATCTGGTCAATTTATAGCCAAATATCGGTTGGGCAGGCTCTAAAAACTATAATAAAATCATGACAGTTCACATTTATTGGTATTCTAGTTTCCCATTAATAAGAATTTTAAAAAAAACATGATTGGTATGCATTTATTTTCTATTTGTAATAATATTCAGTAAACATACTGGCACTGGTATTGACTAGTTCAAGCATAAAGATGGCAGGCTAGGTCTATCTAAAGTTGGCCATGCACAAGCACCTTCAGAATGAGTTGTTGTCAGCTTATCTGCACGTGTATAGGGCCCACTTTTTTCTACAACGGGCTTGAATACTTACAAGAATACTAATTTGGAGGTATTACATAAAAAACTCTCTTTATATGATCACCAATTATATCGCAAAGATTCAATACAAAGCAATATAATACATACTACCACAATGTGAACAAAGTAATCAAGTATATAAAGATGATACACTAGCCAAAAATGAGAATTACCCTGATGTTTTGGTGCAAAGCCTTTCTCAAGGGAAATTCTGATGGACCTGCCTGTTGATATCAAGTGGAAAATGATCTAATATAAATTAGGCAGGTTTAAAAACCCATGAAACGAGGAGCAGGTCAGACCATGGAGTTGGTCCTCGTCCAATGAGCCCTAATGGATGAACATATTATTGGCCTTTTGGATCAGTCTGATGGGCATATTGGTGCATTTCTTTAAACATTAAATCAAATCCATAAATCCCAATGAAACAGTGCCCTTAAGTGGTCCGAATGTCATGAATAAATTAAGGATATTTGTTGGCTTTACCAAAAACAACCTTTGAACTAAGCGTCTTTCAATCATGGGTTCAGTCTTGACACAGAAAAATCCCATTCATAATTATTGTTTAGGGCAGTATATTTGGTCCCTGTAATAATGAACTCGAAGTTCCCATGTAATGGCAGACAGGAGATGCAAGCTGGTGGAGCTATATTGTGCTTGAGCAGCAGATCAATGGCCACTAACTAAATATAGACATAAAGGAAGTGTTCTAGTGTTTTGAATACGCAACTCCTTTGTAACTGAGTCTATCTTAAAAAAACTAGCCATGCGGAGATACTAATGCCTCCATTAGTCCTAGGGGTGTCACCTATTGCTCCATAATTGCAGTTAAAAGAAGCCTTTGTAAATTAGCCATGCTAATGCCTATAAACAAACAAACCAAGCCCTGAGCCTGCCTTCAGCTTTCAGCCTTGACTTTTTCCCATACTGTGTTCTTCCTGCCTTGGATCAAACATTGCTGTGCCTTGCTCTCTGTCTGCTTCATGTATAATCCCCACTGCAACACTTCCTCAGCTCCACTCTATCTTCTGCATTATCTGCCCTTTAGCCAGAAGCATTTCGTTTTCACTTTAACCCTGCTGGCTCCAAGTGGCTTTACCTTTTGTTTAACTCACCATTGCAATGAAAACACCTCAATGGGGATTTAAATGATAGATTAACAAACAGAAAACAAACTGGGGGTGTACAACTACACCATTGAGCTATTGTAAACATGATTTCAATCTTATGAGTCAGGAACACAGGCACCAGCCTAGACAACACACTTCAGTGGGGAAAAATGGGGTAGGAAGTCACTGGCTGAGAATTCTGGGAGTTGTAGTTGATATCAGCTGGAGGGATGGTTTTATTCCCCTGTCCTCACCCACATATATTTCTATAGGAAAGAGCATAATTTAATTTGCAATATTTTCTAATCCTTCAGTTGCTACTTTTTTCATTCAAGTCTTTTAAATATAAACACTGATTTTAATGGGAGGCAGGGTTAGTACAATCTGAAAATGTAGTGATATACCTAGTAAAAAGGTAATACATTCTACACCCCAAACAGAACCCATGCAAATTTGTTGTGAAATGATTTATGAGAAATAACCAAAGAAAAGCCAAAGTAAAACAGTTATATTTACCATTTAGTGTATAACATTTCCTCGGTTTTTATTTGTTAGTTTAATGAAACTGATGAGACTCTTATAATAATGTTTTGTACAGAGAGAATTCCTAAGGAAATTGGAGTTTATTTATTATCTCTCTGCAGTGGAAATATGTTTTGGTTTTCTCTCTCCTCCATTTCTAATTGCGGAAATCTTCACATTGTTAATACCCTAACAAGCAGTTTTGACAAATAATGGTGTTTACTTTACAAGCCATAAAGTAGTCTGTGGGCAGGGGGAGAGGTGCAG
Source organism: Xenopus laevis (assembly GCF_017654675.1). Classification (NCBI taxonomy): domain Eukaryota; kingdom Metazoa; phylum Chordata; class Amphibia; order Anura; family Pipidae; genus Xenopus; species Xenopus laevis. The sequence continues at coordinate 26,231,855 of NC_054384.1, forward strand.
GCTTTCAGGCCTCCTATAAAGTATTTTACTATGTAAATCTGGACAGCTGGGTGTGTCATCCTGCGTTTCCCTTGTCCTGGAGAGCAGGGAAGGAGCTGCCGGACTAACTCCATTTGCTCTTCTTTGCTGAGTTCCCACATAAATCAGGGAATCTGCGTTCCCTGTAAAAAGGACATTTTTCATCCCGAGCTGGGGCAACTTTTGACAAGGAACGAGAAACAGAAGTTGGCTTTAGATAAACCATTAAACAAAAGCATTTACACAAGAGCAGCCTTAGACATGTTAATAGTGTGTATGGAAGTTTTGCTGAGTGCTGCTTTTCTGTCACCTATGACCCCTGCTGAATTTTACATTGGGTGCATATAGCCATTATACAAGAGATGATTCTTATTGTCTCCCATTATGGCACATTCTGAGTCAAATCATCTTGCATCATGGAAATCGAATGCAATCACATTAGAGCTGATCAATCATAAAGAAAAATAAACTGTAGCACAGCCTATTTGCAACATGGCTTTTTGTCTACTCTACTCTTAACTACATTATCCAGAAATCCCATTACACAAGCCATAACAACCAAAGCAACCAGACAATACTTTGGAAAACCCAAGACAGGGTCCTAATAGTTTGGTATGGCTTTGTGAATGCAGGGATATTCCCCAGGCTCCACTTTTTTTAAATCTTGGAGCCCGTGATTAGTATAAAAAATACTCGCCCCCTCCCTCCCCCTTTTTCTCCCCATTTCCCCCCCATATGTTATCAAATGTAGGGGGGAAAGAGGGTACCCCAAAAAAAAGTTTCTATCTTTTTCAGCTTATCACCCTGTAAAAAGGAAAAGACGCCAAAAAATTTTCTATCTTTTTCAGATTATTACACTGTAAAAAGGAAAATACGCGTATTTTTTTTTCCACAAAATTTCAAGTAAGTCCTATCTACTCTATTGCACTTCACCTGGTCTGAGGTGGCGAAGGCAAGTTGGGCGATAGAGGTAACGGCCAGTAATATCAAAAACGTAGTGAATTTGCGCAGTAACGCTCTTAATCCAGAGCGAGGAGGAGAATGATTCCTAAACACAAGGTCAAACACATATTGATGCTGCTAAATAGCATTATTCAGGGGCGTAACTACCGGGGGAGCAGGGGGTGCAAATGGGCCAGGGCCCGCACCCCCGCAGGGCCCCTCCGGAAGATCGTGCGCGCTGCAGCCGGCTGGAGTCGGCTGCATTGGCAGAGAAAAATCGTGCAGACGAGGGTGGGGGCGGGCCCGTCTGCACGGCCCGCACCCACCAAGTTACGTTACTGGCATTGTTAAAACAAATTTTACATTTTTAAAACAGGTATGGGACCTGTTATCCAGAATGCTTGGGGCCTAGGGGTTTTCTGGGTTCTTTCCGTAGTTTGGATCTCTGTACCTTAAGTCTACTAAAATCATTTGAACATCAATTAAACCCAGTAGTGTTTTGCCTCCAATAGGAATTAATTATATCTTAGTTGTGATCAAGTACAAGGTACTGTTTTATTATTACAGGGGAAAATGTAATAATTTTTAAAAAAATTTAATTATGGAAAATGGAGTCTATGGCCGAATTGTAATTTGAAACTTTCTGGATAAGAGGTTTCCTGGATAACCAATCCCATACATGTATCACAAAAAATGTGAGTTATTCATTAAGATAAACATTGGGCAAAGGTTCTGAATACTTCTACAATCAGCTATATTTATATAAATATGTGTCATTTCATTACCATTACCCATTAAGCTCATCATAGTTTTTCAGCCTTTAGCAGCAGATCTTCTCAACCAAAGTTTTTACTCTTGTACTTTTATATCTATTATTCTATAAAGACGTTTTTGCTATACAAAGGTCACTTGTTTCAAGTGTACTATTTTTATGAACAAAAAACATTGTTTTTTTTTTTTTTTACTTTTAAACAATAAGCAGACACAAAGCGTTTGGAAACTATCCCTTTTACTGCTTGACTGCCATAGAATGTCAATTGCATGGCATCAACTGCCTATGATATAGAATTTACATTTCCAGGTCTCTCTTTGCTCTCTGCTGTGTATTTACTGGCAACACACACCAAGGCAAGATCAAAGTGACCCGACTGTTATAAGCACAGGTCTTTTTTTTTTTTTTAATTTTTAAACACGGCACTAAAGAACCCCCTGCCATGGAGATAAATGTGAAATGTCTAAAGTTACCCAAATACTTGGCTTTTAAGCCTAAACATTTTTGTTGCACATTCCCTTATACAGAAAATATCTACTGGCAAATGCCTGAAATCAAACCCATGTGCCATTGTCTTAAAGGAGAAGGAAAGTTACCAAGGCAGTTTATTGCCAACAGATTAGCCACAACAGTGCACGCTAGAACACCATTCTTATTCTTTAGAATGCTTTTCCATACCTGAGTAAATAGCTCTAGACACTGTCTCTGTTTGTTAAGATAGCAGCTGCCATATTAGCTTGCAGTGACATCACTTCCTGCCTGTGTCTCTCTCTGCTCACTCATAGCTCTGAGCTCAGATTACAGCAGGGAGGGGAGCAGGGAGGGGACGAGGATCCCACTGAGCATGCTCAAGCCCAAGCCCTGGAGGTTTAAGTTGAAAACATGAAGTCTAATACAGAAGCCCATGTGTACACAATAGAAGGAAAGAGATGTGGTGTTTCTTTTGACAGAGGACTCAGAGCAACATTACTTTTAGGGTTTACTGGTGTATTTATACAGACCTTTCTGATAAAGCTTACTTTGATTAAGGGTCAGGGCACACGCTCAGATTCGCCTGGCGACAAATCTCCTCTTCTTTGGGGCGACTAATCTCCCCGAACTGCCTCCCGCTGGCTACAATGCAAATCGCCAGTCGGATGGCATTAGGAGCAATTTGTTTTCCGAAGTCGCCCGAAGTTTCCTTGAGAAATGAAGTGCTGTGAGTGCCATCCTTACAACGATTTACAATAATTGCCGACTGGAGGCAGTTCGGGGAGATTAGTTGCCCTGAAGAAGAGGAGATTTGTCGCCGGGCAACTAATCTCCCCGAATCTGAGCATGTGCCCTGACCCTTAACCTTTCCTTCTCCTTTAAGACCATTCAAACTTAAGGGAAAGTTTTCCTGGCAAAGGTCCTGGATAGTTATTGAATCAGGTATGTTTTAAGACAAGGCAGTGTATTCCTATTATAAATATTATAGAAAGAACAAGTATTTGTAAAGAGTAGAAGAACTTTTATTTGTGATACCCAGGGTAGAATGTGATGCATGGAAAAAGACCTGTTATGTCCTGGTGCAAAGGTCCACAAATTACCTTAATGCCCTCCCAATGTCCAATTACGGAAGGCACATTTTTCTGCCGGGCTGAAATGGTACCTGAAGGGTTAACAGTTCAATATTCCTGGTCCACAATATAGATTTTGTATGTCCTCCAAATGACCTTGGACTGCCTTTTCCATTTTTGTATTTATTTACTTATTTTTTAAACAGTCAATGGAAAAAGCTTGTTCATTGTGCGTTGTGTCCCCTTTTCAGGGAAATAGCACAGGAGAATTAGATGCCAGTGAAAGGCGTGTGTGTCACTTCCCTCTCCACTGTTGGACCATTCAATGCGGACACGGCAAGAGTGACAAGTGTGTTTGATGGATGGATCCAAAAAGTGGCTGTGAGATGTCAATGCCGTTGGTCAGTGACCTAACTGTATGTTTATAAAGAGGAAGGGACTGTTTCCTGCTGCTAACAAAATGCTGGTCTAAATTTGGCAGGGAAATACATCAGCGGAGGGATCAGCAATGGGTGTGTGTATTAGAAGCTGCATCCAAAAACCAAATTTTAGGTCAAGGTGCCTGTTTCTTTATTGGAAGCGTGCGTGACTGCTCCTCAACATTTCCTCGGTGGCCGGAGCAACTCAAGGTTCAGTGGAGGATGTGGTGGATCTGTGCAATCCATTTTCATCTTTCTGTCCATAACATGCCCTTATAATGCTCAGATCTTAAGAAGATGTCATTACCCCCTTTTACTTGCTCAGGTTTAACTGCAATAAACAAAAAAGGAGAAAAGCCTTGTTGTACTTTATTTAGTTTAAATTTGTGCCTGGGTTAATCTGGGTTAAGTAGGAACCAAAGGTTTAACCTCTGGAACCTGAGAGACAGGTAATCACAAGAAAAGATATTCCATGAAGCCCCCCCCCCCCTTAATGACATACCTCCATCTTTTTCTGCACATGTGCATAGGTTGGCTTTGCTTGCTTCTCCTTCTGAAGATTATCAGGGTCTGATTATGCACAGAGTGTCTCATATACCTCAGTATAGGTTATGCCTGTAAAACTTTCAAGGGTGCTGTAAGTCTTTTGGGGTTTTCTATGTGCATTAGGATGTCCCTGTCTTCTATGAAGCTGGGAAAACGACAGGTACATACTGTATGACCACTCATGTTGGGGCAGGTTTGTGGCAGCTTAAAACTTCCCCCAAGGCATATTAGATGCCTATTGCAATTTTAGCCTAAGCCTTAATAACAGTGAGGCAAACTCCTCTGTCACTATCTGCCTATTGAGCTATTGAGAGCCATATTATAGCTTTAGACAGGTAGTCATACCTTTTAACCATGTCTGAGATTCAAAATAGTCCCAGGCATTTCAAGATCGTGGCATTTCAAGATCATGGCATTTCAAGTACCAGGAGGATCAAACAGTCCCACACAGGCTCCATTATGTATGACTGGCATCTTAGAACAGCTTCTCTGGCATTTGCCAGACTTACACCAAATATATGACATCTTAGTAGATTGTATTTTCCTGCCATAGTCTCAGTTAATTTCTTTTTGGTATATTGCTTCTCATTGTGGAACACTTTCATGTGATCAAGGGGGAAGTGCAAAAATCTTATCATACCTGCCTTCATTTTTGCTCCTAAAATGTTATTAGTATTTGAGGGGGATGTCTTTCATTTTTGTCTATATTGGATTGTCCAACACATTGGTAAATACATATATATGTGTGTGTCTGTAAACATTGACAGCTGGATTCCATTCTTGTCAATAGGGCGAAAGCTCCATTGTCTCCACATTCAGAAAAACACTGTTTGTAACAATATCTATATATATGTATATGTATAAATCCATGGAGTAAAGCAATGTCTCTGAGAATGTAGAACCTCCCTTGGTAACCACCCTTACTTCATTTGTATATGTATATATATATATGGACTGCCATATTGTTTTCCTCTGATAAAACCTCCTTATAAATTGAACTTGATTCTCACAACATAGTGGTTTAATTCTATATATGAAATCATTGTTCACAATGAGAAGAAGAATGACAGCTCATCAGTTTTGCTCTCCAATTTTCTCTTTCAATTCTTGTGGATCCAGAGAAAGGCAATCCACCATATGGTATGCTTGTACTTTTCTCTATTATCTAATTATCCCCCATTCCTTTATGACTTGGTACTTCCAAATAAATAAGTGAAAGTACACTGGTCACTTACATCCCCTACATGGCTTCATTTGGTGGTGCAGAAATAGAGGAGGATCAAGTATCTCTGATGTTCTTGGCAGCTGTGGTTTTGGTTTGTAATACCATGGATTTCTGCCAGAGGCTACTAATATGCTGACAATTGAATCTGGATGGTTAATGTGCCTAAAACTAAGCTAATCCTTGGCCTTCCTCATAGTTTTGTACTGTGCTGGATCCGTCACTGCAAAATGCTATACAGAATTGCGTGCAAATACATAATAACTGGGACTATGAATTTCTTTTGACTTTAGAAGCTTTGCATGACTTAATTTGTTTGCAGCAATGTTTTATATGGCATACAAACATCAAGTTATCACAAATTACATCTACAGAGAAAAAAATGTTCCCCTTTAATCTGGCGGCCTCATGCAAGATTCTGTTAACATTTCAATGTCAGTCTCTCAAAACTAACGGGATAAGCAAGATCATTTTTTCCCCAGCGTTTGTTGTGGGGCGGGAGCCAGAGAGACACATGAAACAGTTGCTTGATTAGTACATCCATCGAAACCCTTGAGGGAATAGTAGGGAATTATCAACATATATTAACCCATGGGGTATTTGAAACATATTACACAAATAGGTTCTGAGTACAAGAGCGCTATTGGAATGCTAACTTTTGCCCTTTAGGACCAAGACTAGACTGGCAATCTGCAGAATCTGGCACATGCAAGAGAGGCTGGTGTAAAATGCCACAGACTAGTATTTATTGAGCTTCTCTGGACCTCTAAAAATCCAGCACAAGGTACAGAAGGCAGCACTGTCACATTCCCTAGTCTGATGTCTACATCCCACCTTTCCCTTGCCAAAAGGAACAGTAACAAATAAAAAAAAGAAAGAGTTTTAAAGTAATGGAAATATAATATAGTATTGCACTCAACTGGCAAAACTGGTATGTTTGCTTCAGAAACACTACTATAGTTTATATAAAAAAGCTGCTGTGAAGCCGTGGGGGCAGCCATTTAAGCTGGAAAAAGGAGAAAAGGCACAGGATACACAGCAGATAACAAATAAGCTCTGTAGTATACAATGGGATTCTTAAGAACTTGTCTGTTATCTATGGTCTATTCTGTGCTTGAATTGTTTTGAATTGTTGCCTCCATGACAATAAAGCAGCTTGTTGTTATAAACTATAGTTGTATATCTAAGCAAATACACCAGTTTTACCAAAGTGGGGCAACAGTACATTATATTGTCATTCCTTTAAAAGACTTTAATTTTTTGTTGTTACTGTTCCTTTAAGTGCAGAGTAGCAAAATTAGCATAGGGGAATGGTGCAAGAAATTGGTGCACTTTGTACCATTGCCCCATAATAATAAATGAGCCCCAAAGTGAGTTCATCTATTTAATGTCTCAGTAGTAAGAGAGGAGTTAATGAGCTGATATGCGTGGCTTGAAAAAAAGGTAAAATGAAACACAGGTGAATCATCAGAAATGAACAGATACTTAAAATGTTTTCATTTTGTAGTATTTCTTTGAAGTGGGGATCAACAGAAAGTTCAGCGAACAGGAGCTGATCATAGTTAAGGTATTCAAAATATTTGTTGTAGGATTTCGATTTTTCCACACTCAGTTGAACTGATTTAATAATACAAGATCAATCAGCTTACTTTTATGTTTATGTTTATGGTACACTGAAACAACTTTGCTAAGGTCCGGAAGGTGTACAGAAGAGTTCATTGAATGTTTTCAGCAAGCAATACAGTATATTATCATATAAATATTCATATATTCAGGTCTACCTTTGATTCAGCCCAGAATTTTTAGCATGAGTGTGACTATAGGAAGCAGACCCTGATATGTTTATGAAAAACAACTTTTTACCAAATATTGTGGAGTCGCTAAAATGATTCTAAAGCAAGACCACTAGTAAGAAAAGCTTACTCATAGAAGACACAGATAATCCAACTCAGAAAGCAAAGGGAGGGATCAAATTTGAGCCTTGAATATTTTAGTAAATATTGAACAAAGAGATAAATGGGGTATACTGCCCTGTTTACAGGAGTGGTTCACCTTTATGTTAACTTTTAGTATGTTATAGATTTCTAACCAACTTTTCAATTGGTCTTCATTATTTATTTTTGATACTTTTTGAATTATTTGCCTTCTGTTTCAGACTCTTTCAAGCTCTTAAATGGGCCCCATTAAAAGACAAATGCTCTATAAGGCTACACATTTATTGTTATTGATAACTTTTATTACTCCTCTTTCCATTCAGGCCCTCTCCTATTGATATTCCAGTCTGTTATTCATATCAGTGCATGGTTCCTAGGGTAATTTGGAACCTAGCAACCAGATTGCTGAACTTGCAAACTGGTGAGCTGAATAAAAAGCAAAATAACTCAAAAACCACAAATAATAAAAAATGAAAACCAATTGCAAATTGTTTTTTGAACATCACCCTCTACATCATACAAAAAGTTAATTTAAAGGTGAAGTCAACGGCATGAGGCACTGGCTATTGGGCAGCATTGGCAAACCCCACCAATATTGTTAAAGATAAAGCTGGTGCCTAAATTGGTTTCGCTAACTGAATGTACCTTGCATAATGTTTAATACCATAAATACAATGCTGGTATGTTCAACTGTATGTCATGTTTTATCTTTGCAATAAAGGTTATGATGTTAAAAAAAAAAGATAAAGCTGGGGCCTCATGTCATTGCTTTCAATTGGCAAAATCTGCACTGTATCTGCAGTGAAAGGGTTCAGATACTCAACTAGGTAGCTAGGCTGGTTATTTGCTTTAGGGCTATTCCACACGGGGAGATAGCCACGCGTTTGCGGTCGCGGCGACAAAGCGCCGCGCCAGTGTGATGCCTCGCCAGGCTTTTTCAGGCGACTGTTGAAAAGCGCATCGCCTCGTGTGGTTAGCACAGGCGTTTTTACATAGGCGCCCATACAAAACTGTCGCCTGCGCCGGTCGCGGCGACTGGCGCGGCGCTTTGTCGCCGCGACCGCAAACGCGTGGCTATCTCCCCGTGTGGAATAGCCCTTAGAAACAATGCAAGGCTTTCTTTTGTATTCTACCATCAAGCTTTAATAAACATGTTGTAATTGAGTGCTAATCAGGTCTTGAAGCAAAAGCAACAGAAGAAAATAATGAGGATGCCATTCCCCTTAAATGCAAAGCAAATTTCCTCTATAATGAAGAATGACATCCCTAACTCATCAGGAGGCCATAACAAGTAACACACAAACAATCTTTTTCACGGAAGACAGACTCGTCATGCTCAGCTAATACTTATTATAACAGTGATGCTGGGCAGGGGTTAACAACAAACAGGCCGATATGGTAAAGTGAAACGTTTGCTCCAGGTCTAAACACCCACAGCAACCAGTCAGCAGGTAACATTTATTTTTCTGCTGTATAAAAGGGATCATAATGGGCTCTCAGCTCCTGTGCTCACCACCGGGCATACTGACCTCTTTATCAGCTCAGAGAGACTGCTAAGTAACAAAAAGAAATATAGGGATAATTGCAATTTGCCTGGAGGCAGAGGAGAACAGGATCAGTATTGAGCCGCAGTAATATTTGTGATGTTGTGATGACAGGCAAACCAGAATGGAGCCCAAAATAGCGGTTGCTTCACATATCAGGCAAATATAATGATTGATATATTTTTCCTAATCTATGGCAAATTTTCTTAAATGGGTAAATTCAGGTAAAGGAGTCAGAAATAAATTTTCATTTTACCCGTCTCATTTTTGCACTTTAGGGCATACTGCAAATGCTACAGCTTAAAAACAAGTGCACAGTCATTTTATAATTTTAAAGGGATCCTGTCATCGGAAAACATGTTTTTTTTCAAAACGCATCAGTTAATAGTGCTACTCCAGCAGACTTCTGCACTGAAATCCATTTCTCAAAAGAGCAAACAGATTTTTTTATATTCAATTTTGAAATCTGACATGGGGCTAGACATTTTGTCAATTTCCCAGCTGCCCCTGGTCATGTGACTTATGCCTGCACTTTAGGAGAGAAATGCTTTCTGGCAGGCTGCTGTTTTTCTTTCTCAATGTAACTGAAGGAGTCTCAGTGGGACATGGGTTTTTACTATTGAGTGTTGTTTTTAGATCTACCAGGCAGCTGTTATCTTGTGTTAGGGAGCTGTTATCTGGTTACATTCCCATTGTTCTTTTGTTTGGCTGCTGGGGGGGAAAAGCTAGGGGGCGATATAACTCCAAATTGTAGTACAGCAGTAAAGAGTCATTGAAGTTTATCAGAGCACAAGTCACATGACTTGGGGCAGCTGGGAAATTGACAATATGTCTAGCCCCATGTCAGATGTCAAAATTGAATATAAAAAAATCTGTTTGCTCTTTTGAGAAATGGATTTCAGAGCAGAATTCTGCTGGATCAGCACTATTAACTGATTCATTTTGAAATTTTTTTTTCCCCATGACAGTCTCCCTTTAAGTAACTTTTAATTCTGGGTACTATTTTTGCAGCAGATTCAGTCACCACTGTTATTAGATTCTGGGCCAATCCATATGATGTGCCGTCCTGAGGTGGCTCCTGAGGTGCTGTCCCCGGCGCTTACCTTCTTGCAGCAGAGAGGGTCTTGGGATGGAAATTCTGCTCTTTAAGTTACCAGGAGCAGCTTTTTGCCCCTGATTATATTAGTATTAGCTTATAGTGGCACAAGTCAGCTGACCATTACCATACTGTCAAGGTTTTTAATGAGCAGACCTTTGACCAATTGCTCCACCTATCTGATCATTATGATCTGATCATAACAGAGGCCTATGCAGGCCCAATATTCAGGCAGATGTCTGTCAGGGAGGGAGTTGGAAAGGGCCCCCGCATGATGAAGACTCAATCTAAACGTTTAAATCTACCCATGTTTGGCCAAGCCCCATGCACAATAGATTCTTACATTATGTATTTGAAATGGTTGCTGGAGTCTGTGATTGCTGGAGGCACCCAATAATGCACAGGAGCCTTAGACAGTTAAATATGCTGATTGAATAATTGCAGCAAGCTGGTAGTTGTAGCGCGTACAATTGAATATACCAATAATAATGCCAATAAGTCTTTCATTTCTGGACGCACATGTAATAGTTTGGACACACATTAATGACTATGAGATTTGGGGACTTTATACCCAAAGTAATGCCTTTACATGTCAGACAATTTATCCCACATAGACTATAAAACTTTGGTATGTAGATTCATTAAGCAATACTCAAGATTCTTGCTCAGTCAGACCCACCCAATAATGCCTACCATTCTCCGACTCAACACGCAGGACTGCCTATAAGTTTTAATTAACCAGGCTTAAGGTGGCCATACACGAAAAGATCTGCTCGTTTGGCGAACGATCGTATGGCCGAACGATCAGATTACGATGAGAGCGCAATGGGCTCCGGCGGGATCGGTCGGGACAAAATCAAACCTGTCCACTCGACCGTGACCGATCTCCGCCGGACGAATAATGTCGGGACTCTCCACACGGTCAAATATCGTACGAATCCTCGATTCGTACGATAGGATCTTTGCGTCTATGGCCACCTTAAATAATCCCTGTCAGTCATGGTAAAAAAACATATTACAGTTATCCATTTTAGCATCAATTACCTAGGAAGCTAAGAGAGCAACGGACATTGCAGAGACATGCTTAATTCTAAAGAAAATTTAAAATATTTGTAAAATCAGCTCGATCATCATAACACATTAATCTTTGTTTCATGTTGACTTCTGAAACATCAACAATCATGAAAAGAAATATGAAGTACAATTATAAATTAAGCAAATGAAAGCCTTATGTGCATAGTGTTTACTTTTCATTCCACTAATACCAGTTATTATTTGCCTACTCTGTCTCAGTACTGTCTTGCCTCTGGGAAAACCTTGGATAAGATTTTAGTGGTCCTGAGCACAAGCGCTTTTATTCCACCAGGACTGGCTGTGTGAATACAGGAAATATAAAGCTTAAGGTCCATTTTTCATTTGTAGGTGTTAGAGAATTTGCGGATAGGAGCAGATATACAATCAGCTCTTTATAACTCAGAGTCATAGTTTATCACTTGTTAGGTTTCCGGAGTCAATCTCCACTACTGTCCTTATCAGCAAACACAGGAACAAATTACTCCAAGACCAGACAGATGTTCAAGCCGCCCAGCGTTTTCCCCTTAATACAATAGGAAAAATTAATGTGCTCCTATGTCGGATTTTAAAAATAAAAAACAAGACTAAAAAAAAAAAAATTTACTTAGGGCATTGGTGCCACTGGGAGGCCAGACTGAAATTAAATTTGTATTTGGGGTCATTTGTTAACATTAAAATGTATGCTTTAAAATTTTAGTTTGGAGTAGGAAAATAAAAATTCAGCATCAGCATTTGGAGAGTCAAAGCTAATGTTCAATTTGAGATCAATTTGAATGTGGAATTACTGCAGTTGAGTTGCTTTTATGTTATTACATGAACAAGTATTTGAAAAACAAATGAAATCAAGAAGAAAACTCAAAAATTAGATTTGAGATAATCTGCTGCTGTTGCTCCCCTGGCCTCCTTGAATGTGCTTGTAGATCAAACACCCATAAACTCTAAATTTGACTCTTGGGGGCAGATTTACTAAGCTCGAGTGAATAAATTGAATCAAAAAATATTCGAATTTCAAAGTAATTTTTTGGGTACTTCAACCATCGAATTGGTCAAATTCGATCAAATCGAATGATTTGAACGATTCGAAGTAAAAATCGTTCGGCCATTCGATAATCAAAGTACTGTCTCTTTAAAAAAAACTTCGACTTCATACTTCGCCAAATTAAAGCTACCAAAGTCCAATGTACAAGCTACTGTGTTATTATTACAGAAAAAAAGGAAATCAATTTTAAAAATTAGGTCGAGGAGGCCCTAGCCTGTGACAGTTTGCAGTCCAAAGCATTATTTATAATGGAACAGATGGAAAGTACAATTTTTAAAAATTTTTTTCCAAAGAATTGTTTATTAAATGTTTTTTTTCCCCAGAATGTGTTTTGCAAAAGATCCAGTGATATTTTCACTTTAAATAATTATGGGCTTTCTTTTTAATGAAGAACAAATAATTTTGACAGTAAAATAAAACACTTTTCTAAGTTTTTTTTGGTCGAATAAAAATCATTTGATCGATTGCTTAAAATCGCTTGAATCGTTCGATCCAAGCTTTTGCACTAAAATCCTTTGAATTCGATATTCAAATTTGAAGGATTTTACTTCGAGGGTCGAATTTGAGGGGTTTTTAACCCTCGAAATTCGACCCTTGATAAATCTACCCCTTGATGAATCTGCCCCTAAATAAACCCAATAGGCTGGTTTGGCTTGCAATAAGGATCAATTATATATTAGTTTGGATCATGTACAAGTTACTGTGTTATTATTACAGAAAAAAAGGAAATCAATTTTAAAAATTTCGATCATTTGGATAAAATGGAATCTATGGGGTATATTTATCAAAGAGTGAAGTTAGAGATCACAGTCCTCTAGAGTGAAGTCCTTCCGCCACTCTCCATTCATTTCTATGGGATTTTGAAAGGATGAACTTTCACTTTCATCCATTGATAAATATTTTTTTAAAAATCCCATAGAAATAAATGGACAGTGGCGGAATTTCACTCTAGAGGACTGTGGCGACCTCTAACTTCACTCTTTGATAAATATACCCCTATGGAGATGGCCTTTCCATAATTCGGAGCTTTCTGGATAATGGGTTTCCTGATAACAGGTCCGATACTGTTATTAGAATTTTTAGTTTTTTTATACTTATAATATCTTATATGATATCTACGCTTACAATAAACATCACATTTTTGTGCTTTATAGTAATTAGTCCAATAAGCGATTTTTAGTGTTAAAAAAATTCAGGGAAACGAAAAAAAATAGGAACGTTAATAAATCGGCCCCGTAGTATTATAGGTCAGTCAGAAATCACTCCACCAGTTCCTCGGCATTGATACATTTAGCTTACCTTTAATTAAGTGTCTACATGTAGCTGCAACTTATATCCATAGTCATTTATAAAAAGAGAATATAGTAATAATACATTTAGGGGCACATTTACTATGGGTCGAATATCGAGGGTTAATTAACCCTCGATATTCGACCATCGAAATTAAATCCTTTGACTTCGAATATCGAAGTCAAAGGATTTACCGCAATTCGTTCAATCGAACGATCGAAGGAAAAATCGTTCGATCGAACGATTAAATCCTTCAAATCGAACGATTCAAAAGATTTTAATCCATCGATCAAACGATTTTCCTTCGATCACAAATTGCTAGGAAAGCCTATGGGGACCTTCCCCATAGGCTAACATTGGTGTTCGGTAGGTTGTAGGTGGCGAAGTAGGTGGTCGAAGTTTTTTTTAAAGAGACAGTACTTCGACTATCGAATGGTCGAATAGTCGAACGAATTTTAGTTTGAATCGTTCGATTCGAAGGTCGAAAGTAGCCCATTCGATGGTCGACGTAGTCAAAAAAAATTCGAAGTATTTTTTATTTTAATTCTTCACTCGAGCTAAGTTCATGCCATATTTTTCTGAAAACTTAAATTTTTTACGCGGTGATCTGTTGAAACGGAATCAGATAAGTATTTATGAATTATTAAAATATTACGCTTCTAAAACACCAACTTATTCCATGGCCATGTGCAAGAGTAGGACATAGAAGAAAACCCACCTACAAACAATTCCAAGGTCGAGGAGGCCCTAGCCTGTGACAGCTTGCAGTCCAAAGCATTATTTATAATGGAACAGATGGAAAGTACAATTTTTAAAAAAATGTTTTCCAAAGAATTATTTATTAAATGTTTTTTTTTTCCAGAATGTGTTTTGCAAAAGATGCAGTGATATTTTCACTTTAAATAATTATGGGCTTTCTTTTTAATGAAGAACAAATAATTTTGACAGTAAAATAAAACAGTGTTGAAAAACGTTTTAATCTTTTCCAGGCTTTATGGACAACTTTGCAAGATTTATACGGCGCTCCCACGCCACTGAGTAATGTAAAAGCACTTAACCAGTGATATCTCCTCAGACCTTTTACGACTTACCCTGTGTAACTGCTTCTCTAAACAACCTCAATAGATGATGGAATAAAAAAAATGCTGCATTATCTTAATTAGCTTCATTTCTATTCAACAATAATAATTTTAAAAAGAACTTCTCACATAAATTTTCAGGGACAGCAGGACGGCTCCTTTACTAAAGAGGCACTGAACTTGTATTTATACAAAAAAAAATCCCTTTAGCACAAATCACTATTTTTTAACCCACTGCTAAGTGCAATCGACCCTACTTAAAAGGAGTCAGAATGCTTCTCGTGTGCTGCTTATCAGTAACATCATTGTCAGGGTGACCATCACTGTGTCGGAGATAATAGGTGGAATGGAGGATCACATTTAGGGCAGAGAATATCTTACTACATTTAGGGCAGAGACACACACTCAGATTCGGGGAGATTAGTCGCCCATCGATAAATCTCCTCTTCTTCGGGGGGGGGGGGCCAATCTCCCTGAACTGCCTCCCGCCGGCTAGAATTTGAATCACCGGCGGGATGGCACTCGGAACTCATTTTCCGAAGTCGCCCGAAGTTGCCTCACAAGTAAACTTTGGACGAATTCTGAAAACGAAGCGCTCTGAGTGCCATCCCGCCGGCTATTTAGATACTAGCCGGCGGGAGGCAGTTCATGGAGATTAGTCTTCCGCCGGGAGATTAGTCATCCCAAAGACGAGGCGATTTATCGCCGGGCGACTAAATCTAAATGTGTGTCTCTGCCCTTAGGGACCTATTTATTATGCTATGTAAAACGAAATTTGCCAAAAAAAAACCAGTGTAAAAAGCTATGTAAAATTTACCAAGGTATGTTGTATTTTGCAACATTTGATTGCCTATGACTAAGTGCTGGGTAAGCATGAAACGCGTTAAGGTGGCCATACACTATAAGATCTGCTCGTTTGGTTAGGTCGCCAAACGAGCGGATCTTAACCCGATATGCCCACTAACTGCTGGGCAATATTGGATGAATCCGAACGTTTGGCCCTGGGGCCAATACTACGAATGGGCTCAGACGGGTCACAGAACCGCATCAACTAGTCGATGCGGCCCTGGACCGTACGAAAAATCAAACTTGACCGATCAATATTTGCCCAATTTTTGGTCTGATATCGATCGGGAGGACCCAGGGCCGCCATCAGGGGGGGACAGGGGGGACAAGCGTACCGGGCCCGGGCATGAAGGGGGGCCCGGCAGCGCTGCATTTTTTTGAAGATCCGGGCCCCCCTTACGAGCGCCCGAGCCGTACGTCTTGCCTCTTCAGTGCCGAATGCGGAAGTGCCGAAAAGCCGAAGCCGATGCGACGAAAAGACCCGAAGTCACGGAAAAAGCCGAAGTCCCGAAGTCACGAAGCGCCGAAAAGACCCGAAGTCACGAAAACAGCCGAAGCCGAAGTCCTGAAGCGGTGAAAAGACCCGAAGTCACGAAAGGAGGCGAAGTTGAAGTACTGAAGCCATGAGTTCAATTCTACTGAACACCAGTTTGTGTTTTTTTTTTTTTTTAATCCCCTGGCCACCAATGTATTATTTTAATATTCTATAGGCCCCTGCCACCAATCTTTTTTTTAAAACTTTTGTTTTTGGGGCCCCAATTTTTTTTTTAACTCGTAAGGGGCCCCTTGCCACCATTGTTTTTTTTGGGTTTTTTTTTAAAAAAAAAAATTAATTTTCTTTTTGGTGGCCCCAAATTTTTTTAACTTGTAAGGGGGCCCCTGCCACCAGTTTTTTTTTTTTTTCAAAAAAAAATTATTTTTTTTTTAAATTTTTTTTGGGGCCCCAATTTGTTTTTAACTTGTAAGGGGGCCCCTGCCACCATTTTTTTTTTTTTCAAAAAAATTTTTTTTTCTCCAAATTTTTTTTTTGGGGCCCCAATTTGTTTTTAACTTATAAGGGGGCCCCTGCCGCCAATGTTTTTTTTTTTTTTTTCAAAAAAAAATTAATTTTTTTTCAAATTTTTTTTTGGGGCCCCAATTTGTTTTTAACTTAGAAGGGGGCCCCTGCCACCAATGTTTGTTTATTTTTTAGTTTTTTTTACATTTTTTTTTGTTGGGGCCCCAAGTTTTTTTTAACAGGGGGCCCCTGCCACCAATGTTTTTAAAAAAAAAAAAATTTTAATTTTTTTTTTTTTGGGGCCCCAATTTTTTTTATAAGGGGGCCCTGACCATCAATAGCTTTTTACAACTTGTGTGTGGGGGGGGTTACTTTTTTAGCGCTGATGTCTGTGTGGTCTTTTAACTGCGATGTGGGCGGGATATGGGGCGGAGCTTGGTCGTCAGTGTGGGCGGGGCCCAGGGGGCCCCAAAAATTTTGTTGTACGGGGCCCCGTGATTTCTAATGGCGGCCCTGGGAGGACCCCTTGGGAGCCCCCTCACATGGGCAGATAAACTGCTGAATAGGTCTAAAGGACCGATATTGGCAGCTTTAATCTGCCCGTGTATGGCCACCTTAAAGGAATTGTTCAGTGTAAAAATAAAAACTGGGTAAATAGATAGGCTGTACAAAATAAAAAATGTTTCTAATATAGTTAGTTAGCCAAAAATGTAATGTATGTAATGTATGTAATGTATGTATGTATGCGTTTTTTGAACTTTGATGCATTTTCAGTACACAGGATATGATGTAAGTGACAGAAGATTGAGGAAGATCTAGCTACTTTAATGCACTTCGCCTGGTCTGAGGTGGCGAAGGCAACTCTGGCGAAAGAGGTAACGTTCAGTAAAATCCGCATTTTAGTGAATTTGCGGAGTAGCGTCCGTTCGCCAGAGCAAAAAGTCGCCTGATGATAGAGGGGCAAATTTACTAAAGGGAGAAGTGGCTAATTCGGCAGCGTGACGTCATTTTGGCACTTCGCCGATTTACTAACGGTCCCTTGTGTAAATTCGCTAGCGAAGTAGACAGACTCTAGCGGTACTTCGCACCCTTACACCAGGCGAAGTTGCGTTCTGGCGAAGGGACTGAACTACGCTAATTCACGGATTTTACTGAACGTTACCTCTTTTTTTTGGGGGGTACCCTCCTTCCCCCCTACATTTCCTAACATATGGCACCTAAACTATACAGTGGGCACATGTATAGGGCAATATAACAACTTTATTTTATTTTATTAAGGTTTCCCAGGCTTGTGTAGTGTAATGTATTTGCTGCAACATATACGTCCATTGTACTTTAACTTGGCGCTGTATGCAAATTAGGCAATTAGCGTAACTTCGATTGACGAATTAACGCTAGTGCAACTTCGCTACCTTTCGGCTCCCTGGACGGAACTTCTGAATTTGCGCTGCCCTGGCGAATCTACACCTGGCGAAGTGTTGTGAAGTGAGCGAAGCTGTCGCAACTTTGAAGCTAAGTAAATTTGCCCCAGAGTGTGAATGACCGATAGCGACGGTCTGTTTTGCTAGCGAATTGTCGACTGCGCCTGTTAGTAAATTGGTGATGTCCCTGCGGGTGGCAACAATGGTGAAAAATTGCTAATGTTATCCACTTCGCTCTTTATTAAATCTACCCCATGGGGTGGAGACTGGTGGGAGGGTTTGCAAGCAGAGGAGCTTCTGGGGGGGCTGTGGTGGCAGCCCTGGTGTGCCCCAAACACCCCAGTTAAACACTGTTTAGTTCTCATGGAGTGAACTTACTAGTACTCTAAATCAGGCCTGGACTGGGAGTCAAAATAGGCCCTGCCATTCCAAGTACACAGAGGCCCAAACAGCCCCCTACCAGCCCACACAGCCTCCTACCAGCCCACTATATGGTAACTTTCTATGGAACCATACAGCAGCCCCTCTGGCATTTGCCAGAACCCACAGATTGCCAGTCCGGGCCTGCTCTAAATCCTAGAGGCCCAACAAGTTGAAGGGGTAACTTTTTGTTTGAGAGGCTAGTAGAGAAGGCCAATCATGTATCATATATAATTTGCAGGGGGAGGGAGGACTGAAACTACTGCAGCTATCCTAGCACTCCCACTCACTATGCCAGCAGAGGCCATTTGGATTTCTGTAGTTCTTTCCTTCGAAATGCCTCGCAACGCTGTGCTCTGTGCCTGTACCAAGATAACATACTGTATCTCTGAGTGCAATCGCTCAACCACAATTTTCACAGGTCAATTCAAGATTATGGAACCTAAAAGGGGCAGTTTTGTGTGTATGGTGGATCAGCATGTAATAACATGGTATTCATGTGAATGAAAAATTCAGTTTCTCATAGAAAACAGTTGCTCCTTTTTTAACCTAGTGGAGAGCAACCAGTTTGGACTCACTCATAAATCAAGATTTTTGGTTACTTTGAGGGCTGTATCAGAAGTGGCATTTGCCTTATTTGAAAGGCTTTGAGAAACATGGCGTTTGGACTGAGACAGGACGACTAATCTACTCTTCTTCGGGGCGACTAATCTCCCCGAACTGCCTCCCCGCCGGCAAGAATGTAAATCGCTGGTGGGATGGCACTAGGAGCTTTTCGTTTTCCAAAGTCACCTGAGTTTCCTCGTGAGGCAACTTCGGGCGACTTCAGTAAATGAAGCACTCCGGGTGCCATCCTGAGGCGATTTACATTCTAGCCAGCGGGAGGCAGTTTGGGGAGATTAGTCGCCCCGAAGAAGAGGAGATTTGTCGCCGGGCAACTAATCTTTCCGAATCTGAGCGTGTGCCCTGACCCTTAGGGATCACCAACTGAGGTCTAGTTGCGACACTTCTCATTGCACTCAATGTGACAATTCCCATGTGTGCCATTGTTTTAAAGAGGAAACAAGTGGACGATAACCCCTACTTACAAATAGGCTTTAATTCTCCTTTAATGAGGAAGACAAATAACTTGTACTTGTTAATTAAACAAATGTTTTCGTTTAAATTCAGCTTTTGCTGAACTGTTGCTCTGCATCTGTATTTGATATAGTACGTGTGTTAAAGCATTTTATATACCAGAAATCTGGGTGGGCAGCAGATAAGTTATAAGAGCTGTTTTCAAACATGCCACAGGAGATCTGTTAATCTGATAATTACAACAACAAGAGTCATTTAGACAAACTCTGACCTGACCCCAGAGCTCTGGAATGAAAACATCAAGTAGCCTGGCCTTCTCTCTTGAGTCGATCCTTGCACATCAGAGCTGCATGAAACATCTGCCTTTTCTCTGGATGGAGCACTGTACATACTGTCTGCGCCAGACTGGGGAGAGGATCTACTTATATGAACAAAACAGAAAAGATTTACTGTTACTGTTACCCAGGGCCTGTACAGCAAGAACAAGAAGCCTCTGTCCTACCAGCTTTTGCACAAATGCAGATGGCAACATTTATCCACAACTAGGCCTGACACCTTGGTGGTATTTATAAACCCAGCTTGGTGCCAATATTATTAAATTGCTGGTACACCTTTAGATTAACTTTTAACATGTTATTGAATGTTTAATTCTAAGCAATTGGTCTTTATTTATTTTTTTTATAGTTTTTTAGTTATTTGCCTTCTTCTGACTGTATACAACTTCCATATGGGAACCCATTGACCTCATCTAAAAAAACGAATTTTCTGTAATGCTACAAATGTATTGTTTTTGCTACTTTTTAATTACTCATCTTTCTATTCAGTCCCTCTCCTAATCATATCTCAGTCTCTTATTCAAATCAATGCATGGTTGTTAGGGTAATTTGAACCCTAGCAACTAGATTGCATAAATTGGAAACTGGAGAGCTGCTGAATTAAAAGCTGAAAAAAAACCTCAAAAAACACAAATAATAAAAAATGCAAACCAATAGCAAATTATCTCAGACTATCACTCTCTACATCAGTGATCCCCAACCAGTAGCTCATGAACAAAATGTTGCTCCTCAACCCCTTGGATGTTTCTCCCAGTGGCCTCAATGCAGGTGCTTATTTTTGAATTCCTGGCTTGGAGGCAAGTTTTGGTTGTATAAAAACCATGTGGACAGCCAAACAGTCTCCTGTAGGCTCCAAGTCCACATAGGGGCTACCAATAGCCAATCACAGCCCTTATTTGGCACCTCCCACGGACATTTTTCATGCTTGTGTTTCTCCTAAACTCTTTTACATCTGAATATTGCTCACGGATGAAAAAGGTTAGGGATCACTGCTCTACATCATTCTAAAAGTTAATTTAAAGGTGAACAACCCCTGTAAAAGGGAATAAATATAACAGAAAATGATGGAAAGCAGAATTGCAAAACTTACAAGGCTATTTACTATGTTCTTATGTTTTTTCCTTTTTTTTTATTGTTTTAAGCTTTTTATATTTTTTATGTGCCTATAGTGAGCACATTGCCCTAATTATCTACCTATTTAATACATCTTTTTTGTTATAAAAAGTTACTCTCTGACTATGCATTCTAAATTCTGTGTTTATATGAGCTCAATGTAACTATGAAACTATTTATTACAAAAAATAAATAGACCAAACAAAAACTAAAAATTCCTGTACATTATGTTTTGGGGTTCTGTATTAGCCCAAGGCAACCACAGCCCTTTAGCAGGGAAGATCTGTGTCTCTAAAGATGCCCCAGTAGCTCCCCATCTTCTCTTCTGCTGATCTCACTGCACATGCTGTCACTTACTGAGCTTAGGGACAAACTGACAATGTACTGTATACATTAAATACACAATATGCTGTGCACTGTGTACTGAGTATAAAGGAGGGCAAACAAGAGGTATATTATTTTTTTTTATTTTAGGGGGTTATTAACTAAAACTCAACTCACGCACATTATATTCATTTTGGGAGTGTATTTATCATATGATGAGTTCTAATTTTCACCTATTGCTTTTGTTTATTAAAATCTGAACTCACATTTTGATAAATCTGACCTCCGAAATATAGCTTTATAGTTTGCCTAGGACAACTCCCATTGAATTCTACATGAACCTGCAAGCTTATAGATGACGACATTTTATGTTCGAGTTTTTCAAGTTTTTAGTGCTTAATAAATGCCAAACTTTCGAGTTTTTGAAAATATAATTCTAATGTGTGAGTTTTTGTGGCAAACATTGATATACAAACATTATTAAATCACCCTTTAGTATTAGGAAGACAAAAAAACTCTGTCTGGCTCTATACAGCTCCATTAACAGAGCTTATCCTAGACATATTTACAGTATGTAAACTTCCTGCCATGAAAGTATTTTCGAATGAGTTTTTCTGCCTGGCATTATACGTAAAATTTCCTGCAGCAGATATATTTCTTGTAGATCATATATTACAACTTCTATCCACTGGAGACTGGTTACACTATCTGCACTCATGCAAGAATAAACAAGTATTATCATTCCTGCTTAATTGTGTTCTGTCTCAATGAGAATCACTCCACACACCTCATTTATGACCTTTAACTAATCTATAGGGGTAGGGTATTGGGTGGAGTAGTGTGAGCCAGTGGGACGGCTATCTGAGAAAGTCACCTCATGGGCTACATTTACTACAAATGAATAACCCTGTAGCCCTATGTCATATAGTGCAGTGTTGTTTTAGGAAGCGTTGAAATGTTTTGAGTTTGCTGAGGTTTAGCTTTCTCTGAGGTCAATGATCCACAATAAGGAACAAAGCAGGTGAAATCTGTTCTTTAAAAACATAAACTGCTACCCTAAAACACAATGCACAGGACCATAGTCACAAAATATTTCCCCTTAGCAAACCTTGACTTTGAGTAGCCACCCATATGTGTGACATCACAAGTGGTGATTCAGCACAAGTGATGTCACTGGCATGTGAACCTTTCTAGAGCTGATGGCTGCTTTCAAAGTGACTACAGTGTAATACACCACGAAGGTGGAAATTAAACCAATTAATTTACAGATCTTTTTGTGTGTGTTGTATCATAACATTTTGGTTTCCCCTGGACCACACTCCATAAAAATTAAAAACAGGGTTCTAAGTTTCTTCTCCTTAAATTGAATCTCATCCACGAGTTTTCACGTGATAAACCTGAGATGACTTTTTCTTGCTGAATTGAATCTGGCATATAGTTGGATATCATGGCTCTGTTACTCCAAGCTGACTGTGCTCTGACAACCATACTATGTCCCCAAATCCTACATTTAGTACATAATTATTTGTCACCACCATACTTTTAGAATATGGGTAGTATATAACAAATAGGTGTTTATCTCACTGATGTATAAGAAAAAGTGAAAGCAATTGTATTTAACTAGACGGTGGTTTCTGCAAAAAAAGGGAATGAGATACTATTACCCAAGAAAGATAGTTCGTGTAGAACTGAATCGTCAGATATACAGGTAGAAACAAAAGAATTCTACCTGTATCTGATGATTCAGCACTAATAATGGGCGATGTTTGGGTGCCGTCAGAGGCACCCAATCAACATTTTCCATCCAGCGATGAGCTCGGCTCGTTTACCACCATAAACAGCCGAATATTTCACGAAAATTTGTTTTGTACGATATTATCTGTGCGTCTATGGCTACCTTAACTCTAATGAGCCTAACATGCACGCAGTGTGCGTTTTACTCTGGAACACACAGCCATCTTTAATTTTTATGTACTGAAGAGAAGTGTGGGGTAATGTTATCAATCTATCTATTTTCTGCAGTGACCTTAATAGCATGTCTGGGGTTAATGTGTTGATTGTCATATACACCTTTTCAGGTGGAGGGCTCATCCTTACTGTCTAGGTCGGGGCTGGAACACTACCAAAACCTACTAAAGAACTTCCCTTAGCTCTCCAACCAGTTTGGAGGAAAAAAATGAATAAATGGAAACCAACAACTTCAGCTAACCAATTGGCTATACCCCCAAATCCTATACATGTTGATCCTGATCTCAAAAAATTAGTAGTAGGACACTAAAATTGCTGTTCTCATACTTACTGTATAACCTGATATTATCCAGCTCCAGACCACACAACTGATGCTGCATTTTGCACAAAAACATCAACTTAGCATTTCTGGTCTCCATCTAAGGTTCTGCTATCATTTAAAATGGTTAGATATACCTATTTTAGTGGAGGCATATTGCTTATATGGTTGTTTTACTTTTAATTCCTTTTTAATAAGCTATGTGTTGACATAAGCAGACACAACATCACAGACTTTACCCTTATTAGTGACCTTGTACTGTGTATAGTGTTTTTTTTTATGATATTCAAGTATGGAGGTCACTATTGCCTCCAATAATGTAAAGGGTCTTAATTCCCAAGATAAAAGGAAAGTTATATTATCTTAGATAATGCACAAGATCATGCACCAGATACTAATATTTATTGTTTATCATTTACCTTTTAGTCACCCGGCAACAAATCTCCTTATCTTCAGGGCAACTAATCTCCCCGAACTGCCTCCCCTGCCTTCGATGTAAATCGCTGACGGGATGGCACTGGAAGCACTTCGTTTTCCGAAGTTGCCTGAAGTTTCCTTGTGATTTAATGAGTTTCTTTATACATGTTAGTAAATTCTGAGTTTAAGGGCAGAGACACACGCTCAGATTCGGGGCGACAAATCTCCTCTTCTTTGGGGGCGACTACTCTCCCCGAATCTGAGCGTGTGTCTCTGCCCTTAAACTCAGAATTTACTAACATGTATAAAGAAACTCAGTAAATTAGGTTAAATTGTCACAATAACTATTCTCTGCCTCATATATGTCAGCTTCAGACTTTTCCCCAACACAACAGGGTTTACTTTATTGGCATAATAACCAGTTGTGTAAGTAGAGTGTGCCAGGCACTGTGCAAAAAAATCTTTAGAGGGCATGGCACACTACAATAACCCAACCACCTGCACACTCCTGAAAGTAAGAGATCCGCTGGAGAGTGGAGGTTCCATGTAACTTAGAGGAAGCATACCCTGCAGTTTAGGTCACTGGGTCTGCTTTCTCTATAGATACACCACTGTTAATAACCTCATGTGTTTTATAGTCTATCAATCAATTACTGAATTTGAAATTAATGATTTGAAACCCAAAACTGTATGCTTCTAAAATATGGGAAATTGAAATTGATGGACTTTAGAGGCACTCCAGGAAATACTTTCAACCACTATAAAAATAAATTCAAAGGACCAATATGTACTTCCTAAAATGAAGCTTAAGGGTAGGGACACACTGGGCGATTTGGGGAGATTTAGTCGCCTGGCGTCTAATCGCCGCGACTTTCCACGACCAATCTTCCCCGAATGCCTCCCCTCACTCTGCGCCTGGATAAAATGAAAAATCGCCTGCGCTAATCACACGCGGCGATTTGTTTTCCGAAGTCGCCCGAAGTTTCCTCGTGAGGCAACTTCGGGCGATTTCGGAAAACGAATCGCCGTGTGTGATTAGCGCCGGCGACTTTTCATTTTATCCAGGCGCAGAGTGAGGGGAGGCATTCGGGGAGAAAAGTCGCTGCGATTAGTCGCCAGGCGACTAAATCTCCCCAAATCGCCCAGTGTGTCCCTACCCTAAGACTATCCATGGAAAGGCATTTTTATAAAGCCTCCCAGTCGTTAATTTTATGCTTTTCTTGTATATTCTTTATACAGGTTGATCTTGTCTGTGGAGATTTCCCATCATCAATCTTGATGGCTCCCCATTTCCATGGCATGATTTTGTGATGTTTCCATATTCTTGTGGTTAAAAAGTAGGCCTATCAAAGTTTTAAAACTCCTCTTTGACAAGTTTCAAAGGTTGCTTAGGTATGTGAGTTGACATAAAAACACTTTTATTTATGATTCCCTCTTTGGGAATGAATCGAGGCATTATTTAATTCCCAAAGTTTAATTTCATTAAAGCAGAATATAAATTTTGATGACTGTTGTTAGTAATGTTACTATAACAATATAGGCAAGTTTGAACCCCAGAATCAAGTATCCAATGACTATATTTTGTTAAAAAAACGAAACACGAAAATATTCAACAATTTGTGTCACAGTCATGTGTCTCACAGTCATCTATGCACTGATTTATTTTTGGTTAATGCTACCTATGATTTCTAAAATATGAACATACCCAAAAGCTGTAATCCCCAACCAGTGGCTCATGAGCAACATGTTGCTCACCATCCCCTTGGATGTTGCACTCAGTGACCTGAAAGCAGGTTCTTATTTTTCATTTCCTGGCTTGAAGGCAAGTTTTATTTGCATGAAACCCATGTGTACTGCCAACAGAGTCTCCTGTAGGCTGCCAGTCCACATAGGGACTACCAATAGCCAATCACATATTTGACACCCCCAGGAATCTTTTGCATGTTTATGTTGCTCTCCAATTTCTTTTACTTTTATAAGATTGAATGTGATGGAAGTGTGTCTTTTTTCAACCTAACTTACTATATTGCTATGTAAATGTGGCTCATGGGTAAAAAAGTTTGGGACCCCTGTCCTAAAGAAAGCACATTCCATGACTTCTTCAGCATCTTGATTACATGGTCCAAGACACCTGCTAGGGTCTTTATTTAAGAGCTCTATAAATAAAAATATACATATATATATATTTAATACACAAAAGCCATGAATATGTTGTAAATGATATCCTTATAAACGGTAGAGTAGTGATGTCATCAGTTATAAACGGTGAGTAGTGATGTCATTTTTGTCCCATGACACACTAAAACTTGTGTATTAATAAATAAAGTACCCCTTGTTGGAAAATATGATGATATTAGAAATAACCCCGGAGTTCCATTACCTGTATAAAAGCACTCGGCCGAATTATATGATCACGCAACTCCTCTGTGACTTATAATATCCTTTTATTTTTATAATAGGGGGTACTTTATTCACTATATAAATAGTCTTTAGGCAGCCGCCCTCTGATCCCAATTAAAATTTAAATAATGTTGTGGGTGCTGGATCAAACTTTTTTACATAAATCTACACATAGACCCGCACTCAAATATATATATATATATATATATATATATATATATATATATATATATATATATATATATATATATATATGTATATCAGTGATCCCCAACCAGTAGCTCGTGAGCAATATGTTGCCCTCCAACTGCCAAGTTAGAGCCTCCTGTAGGCTGCCAGTCCACATAGGGGCTACCAAATAGCCAATCACGGTCCTTATTTGTCACCCCAGGAACTTTTTTCATGCTTGTGTTGCTCCCCAACTCTTTTTACATTTGAATGTGGATCACGGGTAAAAAAAGGTTGGGGACCCCTGATGTATATATATATATATATATATATAGTCCAGAAAGTGCTGTACTCAACGCATAGGGTGGATTCTCAGTTGCTATCAGAAAAATAAGTATCCATATAGTGGTATAAAAATCTAAGAAGTAAGGTGAAATAAGATGAATTTATCCCCATAAGGGGACCACAACGTTGACACATACATACATATGGTTATTCACACAGGTGCACAGATGTTACCTAAATCAAGTAAACATTTATTACAATGTGCCTATTTAAAGGGAAAGTCCCCTAAATAAACCTTATTACTTTCCAACTCGTTGCATTGATTTCTGTGCTCTAGCACAAAAGGCATTTATATAAAAATTTCTATTTTTTATTAAAGCATTCATAGCTGTTGTAAGTTCATTTAAAAATCTCAGCTGTCAATCAAATATTGTCTGCCCCTCCTCTATGCCAGTGGCATAGAGGCGGGGCAGACAATTACTTTCACTTTCCATTCAGCACTTCCTAGATGTCACTGCTCTCCACATATTCCCCCTTTCTCTTTACCATTTAATTGTGTAACCAGGGCATGGGGATGGAAATCGGGTCCCCCATTCTGGTGCACAAACAAGATTGTGAGATGATGCAAGGCTTGTCTTAATAACAGTGTCCACAAAATGGCTCCTGCCTGCTTGCTATAATTTTGAAATCCCAGACTGAAGGAAGCAAGAATTAAATAATTTATATAGTGTAATTAAAGTTCATTTTGCTTGACTAATGTGATAAAATAGGATTTTGAATAATTTTTTTGGGTGATGGGTCCCCTTTAATATCATAATATCTGAGATGCGGAAAAAACCAAATTACCACGAACAGAGTTTGCTCCTTACAAAAATTATTTTTACTAGCTCTGGTCCTGTAAGCAGTAAGTAGTATTAAAGCTGGGAATGTCACTAAGTTAAGGTTCAGGGTTGAGTCACAGAAGGTTCCAGTATTTGGGAAATGTAGTAATGAGGTTCTGGGATAATAGGATAATATTTTTCACATTAAGAAAAAAATTGAAATTAAAAAAAAAAAGTATTATATACTAAAACGGTAAAAACTGTACCTTGAGGGATTTCACCTGGTCTTTTCCGAATTATGTTGTATGCATTAATTATAATAGCAGATGAACCACTACTATCTAATTCATCACTTTGTTCTTACTCACTGCTTGTGTCCTGGAATTCGTCTTTTTCACTAACCACTTCTTTATTATTTTCTTTTGCATCTTCCAACTTTATAATTGTTTCTTTCTTGATGTCTGGTCCATTTCTAATGCCTCGTTGTCTGACCCTTGAGACCTTACAAGAGGAGCGTCACGGCTACTGGGCAACCATAAAGATAAAATAACTCATATAAAAAATATTGTACAATTATTTGTATACACAAATGCATTCAAATGCTCTGTCCACTATCAAAGGCCACTCGGACAAACATCACTTTGCAGAATATGAATCTCTATCTCTCCCTCTGTTGGATTCAATTTAACCATGCAGTTATAAATTACCTGCATCATATCATAGACAAGAATTCTTAAAAAATGAAGAGCTGCTTAAATATGGCGTATTTTTAGTTTCAAATATAGCAACTTTTGCAAAGCTACCTTAAATATATTCGCACAAAAAAATTATATTTTTGCATAAGTTTAATTACATTTTAATGCCATACCAAAGCTACATGGCACAGTGGGTTCTCACTGCCTCAGTGTATGTTATTAAAGGGGAAGTTAACTTTTAGTATGTTATAGAATGGCTTATTCTAAGCAACTTTTCAATTGACCTTCATATTTTCTTTTATTTTTTTTATAGTTTTGAATGATTTGCCTTCTTCATCTGAGTCTTTTCCAGCTTTCAAATGAGGGTCACTGACCCCTTCTAAAAAAACAACCTGCACAGTCAGGGAATCAGAGACTTTCCATTTAACAAGACTGCTTGGTGTGTATTCAGGCACCTGAACTAATGCAGGTCTATACCACAATGTCCAACACAGATTTCAATACAGGGATGTTATAATGCAACATTTTGGAAATGCAGCGGTGTTCTGAGAAATATAAAGAATAGAGCTTTGGTTCGTCTTCTTTATACAGAAAATACTTCTTTTTTTTATACAGAAAATACTTCTTTATTTTCCTATTGAAAATCCCCACATGTGTGTAACCGGAACGGTCACACACATGTGGGGATTTTCAATAGGAAAATAAAAATTGGTACCCACTACTGCAGCTTTAATAACAATTTGTACAGATTGCCAAAAAACTTGCACCCACACATTGAGGGGGTTATTTATTAAAACTCAAATTTCAAGTTTGAGTTTTTTCACTCTGGCTTTTGATGGAAAACTCAATAAATTTGAGGTATAATAAGTTTATAAAAGTTTTGAGATATTTAAGCATATAAATGCGAAAAATTTGAGATATTCATAAAAACTTGAATTTGTTTGATGCGAGTAGAAGCTGCCAGATTGCTTTCCTCTTTTCAAGACAAATATTTTTGACAGTCAACTGTAATAGAACAGAATCAAGTGGCGCTTGTAAATAGATAAATTATCTAGTTCAAGTGCTATAGAGCGTACAAAGGTAACAATGAAGTGACTAGTGCGTGCTAGGCAGAGTTCATATACTATGCAACTTGCTCCCTCTGCAGGTCAAATTTTGGTATCACCATTGTTTTTTTTGTTGCATAGCCATACTATAAAACACTGTGTTTTTGCATATGGAATAACATTGCCCAGTAGAATAACTAGAGGTCCAAAGGATTTTTGGAGGATTGGGCTCCCCAACCTGTCTTCAGTGCCAACATTCAACACTTGCTTCTTACTCCTACTTGTCTATCCCCTTCCTTTTGCTCAGTCCTTGCCATAATGGTTTTTAAGTCTAGAATCAAAAGTCAAATGTGTTCTGCCTGTTGGTTCCCAGCACAGTTGCACCCACTATAGTTATATCCCAATGTACAAGTTTAGGTTTTAATACCCAAGCACCCATTAGGCTTAACAATAATTCTTCATGCTCACGGTTTTTCTTACTATAGGTATCGGATCTGTTATCCAGAATGCTTGGGGTTTGGCTACTCAATAATAACTATTTAAACCCAATAGGATTTGTTTTCCTCCAATAAGAATTAAATATTACAGTAAGTACAAGGTAGTGTTTTATTAGGGAAAACATTTAAAAAAATCTGAGTAATTTGATAATAATGGAGCTTATGGGAGAAGGCCTTGCCTTCTCCCTCAATGCGTTTTCTATAGTCGCCCGAAGTTGCCTCAGTGAGGCAACTTTGGGCGACTATTGAAAACGCATCGCCGCTTGTGCATTAGCGCAGGCAACTTTGCATTGTAACAAAATCTCCCCGAATCTCCTTGTGTGGACTAGCCCTAAGTAGGAGAAATAAAAGCCTGCCAGCAAGTAGTTCCACCCTAAAGTGCAGGCACAAGTCACATGACTGGGGCAGCTGGGAAACTGACAATATGTCTAGCCCCATGTCAGATTTCAAAATTGAATATAAAAAAATCAGTTTGCTCTTTGAGAATTGCATCTCAGTGCAGATGTCTGCCGAAGTAGCACAATTAACTGATGTATTGTGGAAAAAAAAAACATGTTTTCCCATGACAGTATCCCTTTAAGTCAATTTCAGGAGATCTGATGCCCTGGAGTAGGGAGAAAATCTAACACGGACCACAAATTATAAAAAGTGCAGGTTTATCTCCCTAGATTTGTTTTTTTACTCATTTTGCTGGCACATGGCTTGGAAATTATAGGGGGATGTGTAGGATGTTTTTGCCTGGCCTGATATGTGAAATATGTGAATGCACCACAGTTAAGTATCAGTTGGGAAGGAGACTTTTTTGGTTCTGTCTGAAAGATGATTGGTTGCCAATACAGTCCAGAGTGGCAGAACACGCATGGAGAAAAGTAATGATCTAAGCAAAATAAGTTATTTCACTTATTTCACTTATTGCAAAATAAGTTGTCTAAGGGAATAGTAAATGGATAAACAGTTATAGGGTGTATTATATGGAATGCTTGGGTTTAGGGATTGATTTGTAATTTGGATCTCCATAACTTAAGTCTGCTAAAAATAATTTAAACAGTAAATAAACCTAAACGGATCATTTGATTTTGTGACGCCAATAAGCAGGGATGGAACTAGGAGTAGGCAGAAGTAGCACCTGCCTAGGGTGTAACAATATGCTGGGCAGGTACCTCTTAAAGGGTTTTCTGCCTACCTTTAGTCCATGTTTACTCTCCCCTCTCCTCCCTTCTGCTACTCTACTCTCCCCTCTGCCGCTCATCCCTGTGTTACCGGCCCCAGTGTGACATCATCAAGCATGTGTCCACATGTTCATAGGCAGGCCCAGATTTGTGACGGTGAGGGTGGTGGCTGCTAGGACCGCGCGGCCTAGGGTGCCCGCGGCTGAGATCCGGCCCTGTTTGCTTCTGCATACAGGGGTGGGGGGGGGGAGCAAGGTTGATGGCCGGCAGAGGAGGGCCAAGCCAACCAAGCTCCCTGGGAGCAAGGGAAAGTCAATAGGTAGGCAGAAGACCCTTCAAAAGGCACCTGCCCCCTTTGTTGCACCTTAGGAAGGTGACTCTTCTGCCTAACCCTAATTCTGGCCCTTCCAGAAGGGTTGCCTAGGGTACCCAGTCGACTTGGCTAGGCCCTGCCAATATGGATTTATGCAGCTTAATTAACATAAAGTACAATGTAATGTTTTGTTATTACAGAGAATAAGAAAATCATTAAAAAAAATTAATTAACTGTACTTGAAATGGGCTAGATGGGAGATAGCCTTCATGTCATTTGTAGCTTTCTGCATAAAGGGTTTCTCGATAAGGAATCCCATACCTATTCACAGTAACTAGTTATAAACAGGGTATATGTTTGTTCTTTTTTTTTTCAAATTACTTTCCTCTAACATTGGTTTTAGCATCTCCACTTAGACTTAGAAACCCAACTATCCCATTATGCAGAAAACAAACAAATGATCAAGTTTAGTTACCTGAACTATGAATTGCTGTGTTGCTCTTGGTTTAATTCGCTCTTTGAAAGCACATTATGATTCACAATGATTGAGTGACAGAGGAATGCAGCTCTTAGGTTTCTGGCATGCAAAGTATCGGATCTATATATCCTGACAAAAGAGAGGGCAGAACAAAAAGCTGGGGTGGGGGAGATGAGATTCCATTATTGCATTTTGTTTATATTTCTAGCAAGGCTGATGTGCTTTGATTTCTTGAACAATGCTTTTAATACATTTGACTGTAACAAGGATGATTTCTGTAGGGTGAAATAACAGTGCTTTTTGTATTTCATTTGCAAGATGGTGCACACAATAAGCAAGGCTGAAATGTGAAAACTGCAACATGGAGCAGCTGAAGGGATAACAAAAAAAAATCTCCAGGTAGGATTAGTGGTGAGATACCCACGTGCCACAGTAGTCACTCATTGCTAGCCCCAGGGAATGGATAAACTATCTGGCCATATATCTGCACATAACTGCATAATATAATATGTGATTGCATATAATATTAGAGGCCAGTAAATTATACCTAGCATTCAAAAGACTTTAGGGGGTATTTATCAGACATTGACTTGCCTTTGATACAATTCATTGCAAAAAATACTGCTTAGGTATCTCTTCTTGGCTATGCTGAGAGGGTATCTTAGGTAGACCTCATCTTCCATAAACACATGCTGTACATTTACTTAAAATCATATAGTAAAGCTATTAATAAATATGTACAATGCACAATCTCTAGGACACCAGGTCCAGGACATATAACACAAAAGGAGGATGAGATCATCCACTCAACACCCATTATTTATTCCTGGCCCAACCCTTTCCAGTGAGGTTCTCACATGGGCTAAGGTGGGAAACATGACAATAATAAGGATGTCACAGGTACAGCCAATCAGGCCTGCAAAGGGAGCGGGAAGGAAAGGATTCAGAAAGCAGTACTACCCCTGCTGCACCATTATCTATCCAAGGAGAATTGGATCAACCATAGGAGAATGAAAGGGGGTTAGAAAACACAAAACACCCACACCCACAGTCACAGGCATTTCTTTAGGCAATTTGGCGCTCATTTGGTTGTTGAAGAACTTCCTTGTTAGGTATGTACATATATTTTGTTCTACTATGTGGCTTTAATGATTTATATGTGTGCTTGGTCAAAACCTATATGCGATGGCTTAATTTATATGTCGGTTGAGTCATTGTGCATTAAATAATTAAATATTACAATTACACTGACACCAGTACAGTATGTGATTATGACTTTCACAAAACTTGTGCTTCTACAAACAATGGTTAATCCACATGGCTCATTTTAACTCACAATGCAGCAGTTCCCCAGCATTCCAAAGGGGATGTAAAGGTAAAAAAAAAATTAAATCGCATTTTTACTTTCTTTAATGAAAAAGAAACCTATCTCCAATATACTTTCATTAAAAAATGTGTACCGTTTTTATAAGAAACCTGACTGTATGCAGTGAAATTCTCTCTTCATTTACTGCTGTGGATAGGAATTGTCAGATGGTTCCTTACTGCTCTGCAGGGAAACAATCATACTTATGAACATATTTTTGCCTTTACATACCCTACTGCAGGGACAAAGATCATGGAGCCAGATTTAAACAGATAAACTGGGATTCTATTTGGAGGATTATTTTGCTGCAGCCACTGGTTCTGCAGAGTTGGAGAAAGCTGCTTAGGGATCGTCATAAATTATCAAAACAGCACAAGTCAAATAATATCTGCCAGAAGCTGATTCAGCAAGACTGATTAATAATCAGAATAGGCAGACTGCACTGGGTCCTGTGTTGTCATGAATCTAATGTGGATTTAATCGTTTTCGTATTGTTTAATACAGTCTGCCTATACTGATTATTAATCAGTCATGCTGTATCGGCTTCTGGCATATATTATTTGACTTGTGCTGTTTTGATAATTTATGATGATCCCTAAGCAGCTCAGACCACACTGAGCATGTGCATGGTCTTGGTCTTGCAAAGATGTTTAACAAAGTTACAAGATAGTGACCCCCTGTGGCCAATTTTGAAAGCATAAATCATTTGTTTTATTAGGCTTGTGGTGCAGTAAGTGATGTTTATGTTTAGTATACAAAATACAGCATTTTTAGCCTTATTCTATTTTAGACTTTACTTCCCCTTTAAAAGCGAATAGGTAGTAACTAGAGTGAGACAACATTTGATTTTCATTTAAATAGATTAATTGGGGTTTGAGCCCTTTTAAATACACAAATATTTAATTTTCAATTTGCGCCAGTAAATGAGCCATTATTTCTGTTCATGAATTGACATGGCTTCATTTTACCAGAGTACAGCTTTATTCTTTGGGTTAAACTTTTGCTTACGGCCAATAGAAGACTTTGAGCTTAATAAGCCCATAAGAACAATCTCACGGTCCTTGAGATTTTAACATAAGCTTTGCAAAATTACCAAAACCCAAACTAACTTATGAGATGAGTGAGATGCAGAGAAGGGAGGGACCTTTTCCTTTTATCTCTGAATATGTAAAGAAGCCTATTATTTTTTGCTCAAGCTCAACAATCCCTTTTCACAGCATGGTTACATTAGCTCTTGTCCATTTGGGTGCGGAGAGAAGTCTCAAAGGCCTTCAACTGCTATGCCCTAATGGAATATAATAATGACCCAGTAACATCCAGGAATATTTTTGACTCACTCACCTCAAAAATAAGGAAATTTTACGTCTAATGGCAAGAGAAACTTACTAGTCTTTTGTTAGGATGAAACGCTGTGCTTACAGCTCTATTATTTTTGCTGTATTTTCTATATTTTTGTTAAAAAAACAGTATTGGTAACACTTGTCCCAAAAATAAATACCCCTTTTGGATGCTTGCTGGCAGTGTAGTTTCAAATCCTGAAATACTAATGTTTTTTATTTTTATGAACCCAATGTTAGTCCGTGGTGAAAAAAGTCCAGTGATCTGAAAATGTGCTGAAGCCCTGAAATTTATCAGCCAGGAGATGCCCAACTACTCCTCCCAGAAGTACTTCACTATTGAATATATACCTAAGTATTAACCCATTAGTAACCAACTGGTAATACTAATGCAAATTGCTTGTCTCGACTCCTTGTTTATTACATGCTACTGTCTACATTTTAAGATCATTTTTCATTCATACTAATTGGAAGTGCATGCAGATTTAGAGTTTGACTACTGTTGTACTTCCTAAAAGCACCTCAGTATTCAAACAACATGTTAAAGGGGATGCATACCTTCTCTAAAAATAACTATTTTGTGCCCTCTAACTTTCCAATGTGGGCACTCTAAACTTAATTATAGTGTCAAGAGAATTCTTCAGTGTCAGTAATTCCTATCAGTGCTAAATAAGTAATTTCACTGTTATGTAACATACACTGAGAGTACTGTGCAATTTGTACTTGCCAATATTATATTAATCAAATTCAAAAGGCTGATATATTTCTGTTTAGAGCTTCAGAGCTAGAAAGAACAATTATGTCAAAACATGTAGAGTGTAAAGGTTTTTCTGTCCTTTACTTTGATCAGTCCAGTTTCCATAAGTAGCCAAGGGCTGGGCTTAGCCCACGGATGGGAGGGCAAACTGTTCCCCTTTCCAGTTTAAAGTGGTCCCTGGTAGTTCTGTAGTATACCAGGAGTGTCATGTTTCCCTAGTCATTAAAAGGGAAGCCACCTTGTGCTTGATCTCTTTGGAGCCCCATTGATGGAGGTGGTGGAGGAAAAAGGACAAAGCTATAATAGTTCAGATGGGTGTGTACCCCCACTGTGTCACCTACCAGTATAGGAACACAAGCAGTTAGGGTAAGGTCACACTGAGCGTTTTCGGGGAGATTTAGTCGCCTGGCGACTAATCACCTCGTCTTTGCGGCGACCAATCTCCTCAAACGCCTTCCCTCACTCTTGCGCTGGCTAGAATGAAAAATCGCTGTCGCTAAGCACACGTGCCACTTCGTTTTCCGAAGTCGCCCAATCTCCCCGAACGCCTTCCCTCACTCTTGCGCTGGCTAAAATGAAAAATCGCGGCTCTTAGCACACGCGGCGATTCGTTTTCTGAAGTTGCCCGACTAATCGTTGCGTCTGCTTAGCACTGCTGATTTTTCATTTTAGCCAGCGCAAGAGTGAGGGAAGGCGTTCGGGGAGATTGGTTGCTGCAAAGACAAGGCCATTAGTCGCAAGGTGACTAAATCTCCCCAAAACGCTCAGTGTGACCTTACCCTTAGACTCAGGAATAGGAGGTTACTGGAGGAAAGCACCACTAGCCCTAGGAATAAGTAAGTTCTACCTTTGGATGTTGCTAATACAATACCTGCGAGAATACCATCTTGGGAATGAAATGTCTCTATGAAGTCACTGCATGTGTACTATCACCAATAGTCTTATTAGATCCAGCAAATAAAAAGTTTATCATTTGTTTCAAGAACACTGGAACCCAAGTTATTGAGAGATCTGTTCTTTGGGGTTAATTCAGTGCCGTTAACCCTTCCTCCACCAATACAGTTATGTTATAAATGGTTTCAGATTAGATAAGGGCCTGCACACAGAATCTCAGCCATAAAGCAAGATATACAGATGTTTGTGAGCTACAGTGACCATAACTTAAAATTGAAAAAAAATATAAATTAAAGATTATAAATTAAATGTTTAAAATTAAACATTAAAGGCACGATTTAAGGCACAAACTTAATTTTTGATGATTATCTTTTTATTTTAGAGAATTTATAACTGATCAATCACACACATATCCATTTCCACAATACATAGTACCATTTTGTAGTGACAGGTAACAAGGCAATTTGTGTTACATATATATATATATATATATATATATATATATATATATATATATATATATATATATAAATACAGGTATGGGACCTGTTATCCAGAATGCTCGGGACCTGGGGTTTTCCAGATAACGGATCTTTCCATAATTTGGGTCTTCATGCCTTAAGTCTACTAGAAATTCATTTAAACATTAAATAAACCCAATAGGCTGGTTTTGCTTCCAATAAGGATTAATTATATCTTAGTTGGGATCAAGTACAAGCTACTGTTTTATTATTACACAGAAAAAGGTAATCATTTTTAAAAATGTGGATTATTTGGATAAAATAGTGTCTATGGGAGTCAGCCATTCCGTAATTTGGAGCTTTCTAGATATCGGATTTCAGGATAAGGGATCCTATACCTGTATATATATATATATATATATATATATATATATATATATATATATATATATATATATATATATATATATATATATATATATATATACTGCTTTATGTTTAATACACGGCAATTGAAATAAACAAAATAAAATAAAACATAGATCCAGGGCCCCACCACCAGAAATTTTTTTGGAGGGTCCAGCACGCATAGGCACACCTGCTCGCACCCCCCCCCCCCGCACACTCGCTGAGGCTCGGGTGCGTCAATTTATAGAAAAAGAAAGTGACGGGAGGGGATTTCAACACTATAAAGAAAACAAACCTAGCGGGCCAGGCCCACATTTTCCCCCGGACCCCCCTCCACAGGGTCTGTTTTCTCTATAGTTACGCCAGTGCATAGATCATAGTACATAGATTTATTTGAATAATAAAGTATTCAAATTTTAATAATTCTGAAAGAAAATATGGGTGTGTATATTACATAATTGCAAATTTCAGAGGAAACTGAACTGTTAAGCGGCCTTATCATAAGTAGAGCAACTGGAATATTATATGTTGGAAATACAAAAGGAAATGTTTTGGACATACCAATCTAGTACAGGTATGGAATCTGTTATCCGCAAAGCCGTTATCCAGAAAGCACCAAATTATGTCTCCTAGAGACTCAAATAGTCAAATGATTTCCTTTTCCTTTGTAATACTAAAACAGTACCCTGTACTTCATCCAAACTAAGATATAATTTATCTTATTGGAAGCAAAACGAGTCTATTGTGGTTTTTTAATGTTTACATGATTTTCTGGTACACTTGAGGTATGAAGATCCAAATTACGGATAGATCCAATATCCGGAAAACCTCAGGTCCCAAGCATTCTGGATAACAGGTTCCATACCTGTATGGATTGCAAAAACCATTTCACAACTGAAAAAGACATGCTTTAAAGGAAAACTATACCCCCAAAATGAATACTTAAGCAACATATAGTTTATATCATATTAAGTGACATATTAAAGAATCTTACCAAACTGGTCTATATATTTAAGTAAATATTGCCCTTTTACATCTCTTGCGTTGAACCACCATTTCGCAATGCTCTGTGTGCTGCCTCAGAGATCACTTGACCAGAAATACTACAACTCTAACTGTAACAGGAAGAAATGTGGAAGCAAAAGACAGAACTCTGCCAGTTAATTGGCTCATGTGACCTAAGAAGTCAAGTTTGTTTGGTATGTTTGTGTGCACCGTGAATCGTACGAGCCCAGGGGGGTGGTCCTTATTTTTGTCAGGTTTTCTATGTATGATTACCCAATGGCACATACTACTAGAAAAGTTTAATGTTATGAAAATGTTTTTTTACATGAAGCAGCGTTTTTACATATGAGTTGTTTTATGCAATATCTTTTTATAGAGACCTACATTGTTTGGTGGTATAGCTTTCCTTTAAACAGGCTATTTGAAGAAGCTGTAGCAGTCAATGTCATGCATATGGAGCTTGGAGTTCATTCAGGTCATGAGACCAACCAGCTGACGCTGGTCTCACACTTTGAGAAGCACAGGACTACAGCTTCACTCAATGCACTACACTAACATTCTATAACCATGTACTCCCTTCAGTCTAATGGTAGGGCAATGCTGGGCCTATATAAACCGGACACACTTGTCCAAGGTTATTTGCCCTTTGCCTTGATACCTAAATTAACTTTTCTAGAAGTTGGGGAAATAAAAGGTGTTTTGTTGCCAGTTTGCAGTAAAACCTCCTAGCTCTACAGCATGGCCCGACTTTGAATGGGAAACTATACTTTTAACAGCTCATATGTAAAACATAATATATAAATAAAGCCTTCTCATTAAAAATATATGTTTCTAACAGTGTGTGTCACTGGATAATCCAAAACTGAAACACTGGCATTTTAGGAACTGAAATCTTTCTGCTATATTAGGCATTACACTCACACACAAACCATAGGCACTTGTCCATTCTAGGTCCTATTACCCAATGAATGGACTCAGCCATGTTTTTATTCCCACACTTCTTCCTATCAAGTAATACCTGCATGTTCTGAATATCTCACGTCTGGAATGTAACTGTTATCTAGTTGCTAAAACACCAATAATCCTATGGTTAAACAAAAAAGACAATATCATCAAATGTTTTGATATTGTGCATTGTGAAGGCTGTTTCCCTGTAGCCTTTCTAATGCTTGATGTATACAGTATAATGTGCAGTATCCATGCTTGGCCAAAGAATACCTTAAGAAGTTGTCCTTCTGGTTTCTGCCATAACTATTATATTTCCCTGCAATGCAAAAAGTACACGGCTCATTAGGACTATTTTATGTTTAAACCATCTGTGTCATTGTTTACAAAAATGTAAGGAATCTGAGATTTCAACTGTATTCCTGATTATGCTTTGTAGTATGATTAAGCCACATGTGCAAGAATGTTCATTGCTTCTGCCTTAATCTGATTGGTGATTACAAAAGTGATACTGGCTGTCCATTTTAGTAACGGCACTCCACTGCCATCAAGTGGATTTTTCATAAGATTTCATATAATTCCTTATACAGATATAAAAAAAATATCCTAAGAAATGTTCTGCCACATAATGTAATGAGACTTCATAAAAGAATATAATTTAATAGTTATGTTATAATGATTATGTTGCTTCCATAGTGTGAAAAACAAGTAATCAGGCCCAGAGTTTAAGAGAACAAAGGTTCCAAAACATCATTTATTATCAGATAGCATTGCTCACATACAGACCCAGGCAAATAAATGAACAGTGCAGTCGGTATATATTGGGATACAGTACAGTTGTAAGGGGCTGAGTCATCTCTAGGCCTTCAAAGCCATTTTGAGATACTGGGTGCTGAAATTTTTTCAGCTGTGTCTAAACTGTTATAGGTAGGCAGCATACAGGGACTAACTAGTGGCATAATAGCATGTTCTTTATTAAAGACATTTTATATACTGTACCTCTCTACTCTGTATCCCTATTAGTATATTGGCTACACAAGAAAATAAGGCCTCAAAGAAAGACAAAATGCTCCTTGCATGAATGGTCATGGTCTTGATATGTCCTGGACATATTCAGAATATGAAAAACATTGCCCATTAAGCAAGCAAACACCACCCACATCCCCAAAGACCCTTCAAGACTGGTGAATTGTGCTTTTTCATCTCTGGTCCCCTGCTTTGCCATGGGGCCTCCTGATTGCACTACACTGTGGACCCCGTATGGCAGCCCTGCCTGCAAGTGCATAGGTACTCAGCAAATATGTGGACATCCCCAACCACATTCTTAAAGGGAACCTGTCATCAGAAAACACATGTGCCTGCACTTTAGGAGAGAAATGCTTTCTGGCAGGCTGCTGTTTTTCCTTCTCAATGTAACTGAATGTGTCACAGTGGGACATGGGTTTTTACTATTAAGTGTTGTTCTTAGATCTACCAGGCAACTGTTATCTTGTGTTAGGGAGCTGCTATCTGGTTACCTTCCCATTGTTCTTTTGTTTGGCTGCTGGGGGGAAAAGGGAGGGGGTGATATCACTCCAACTTGCGGTACAGCAGTAAAGAGTGATTGAAGTTTATCAGAGCACAAGTCACATGACTTGGGGCAGCTGGGAAATTGACAATATGTCTAGCCCCATGTCAGATTTCAAAATTGAATATAAAAAAATCTGTTTGCTCTTTTGAGAAATGGATTTCAGTGCATTTTGCAGGACTATTAACTGATTCATATTGAAAAAACATTTTTTTCCATGACAGTATCCCTTTAACTTGCAATGCCCCCACTCATCCTGTACACATACTTTTTTTTTTTGGGGGGGGGAGCAGTATGCACATACATTTCGGGGGAACTTTGGCCCTTACCAGGCCCCCAGACCAGTGTCCCCTGCAGCAGTTCATACATTGGTACATTCACAGATGATTTTGTTTTTACTGCATTGGTCTATAAAATGTTGTCACAGTAGTAGAGACTGAAGTTAGTTTATCCATCTGTCACATGTAAATGAAATATTGCCTAGGGACCTAAATGGTCTTAATCTAGTTCTGCTGTGCTATGTAAAATATAGATACAGTAAAGTATACAACTGTATAGTGCCCAGTGTGGTATTTCAAAACAATCAAAACAAATCTGCCATTATCATACTTCAAAATAAGCCGTTAATTGCATATATATAACATAACTGGTCAGCAATAATTACCTTGAAACCGTGGGATGGTAACCATACGAAACTAGAACACCAGAGGGATAATATACAGTATTCAGGGCAGGGTGCAAAGAGCAAGGTAATTAGCCTGTGTTTGGTAGTACAGTAACAAACAAGTGAAAGTTGTGCTCACCACTAATCTTTAAAACCATTAAGCGGGGGTGAAATGAGGCTGTGACCACAAAATTCATATAGACAAATACAATCAATATATCTAGGACATTGAGACATTTTGTGCCTTAAAGGGATTTTTATGATGTAGTTTTTTTTTTTTTTTAAATTTCTTTATTTTCAGTTTTCAAACCGGGGTACAAAAAAAAGGGAAAATAAAAGGGAAAAGTAAAAAGTAAAAGGTGATGTGGTTACACTTACATATATCTGCGCATATACATTATATATTACATATATCTAAACATATGGTTCAAGTAATGCATAATCAACACTTTGCTCCTTTAAATTGCCATTTATTCTCTCCTTAAATAATCCTTCAAATATCTATGCCAGGGTGACCATGTTTTCCAATATTTCTTGCTATTATTGTAAGATATGTGGGTTAACTCCTCTAATAGACTTATTTCTCTCACAGCTCTCACCCAGTCCTCATGAGTCGGAGGTTGTTCGGACTTCCAATTTCTCGGGATTAGCGATTTTGCCGTCTGGATTAAGTGAAAGGTAAGGGGGTCTTCTAACATAGTTTGTTTTTCTTTATTTATATTGAACAATATCAATGTACTATCCCCCCTCCGGATTCTTATCCCCATGATATTGTATACACTTTCCAATATCTGTTTCCAGAAAACATCCAGTAGTGGGCACGTTACCCATATATGTAAATGATTCCCAACCCATTCTTTGCATCTCCAGCATCTATCCGATGTTTGTGGGAACATTCTATTAATTTTACTAGGGGTATAGTGCCACTTAGTTATCAGTTTGTAAATAGCTTCTTGTGTTTTCGAGACCTTTGTCATCTTATTATTATACTTTAGTATCTTATCCCACTCTTGTTCTGTAACTGTAACTCCCAATTCCTTCTCCCATTCCTGGCTGAGCAGGGAAAA
The DNA here is from genome assembly GCF_017654675.1 of Xenopus laevis. Lineage (NCBI taxonomy): Eukaryota > Metazoa > Chordata > Amphibia > Anura > Pipidae > Xenopus > Xenopus laevis. Next base: position 26,273,951 of record NC_054384.1, read on the forward strand.
ATTGTGTTCTTCTCGCGTTGTTAAAATGTTGTAGATTTTTGATAGAGGTTTCTCCATCTCCCTTTCCAACTCCAAAAGCTGTTCCCATTGGGTAGGGGGTCTATCCCAATTAGACTTATCTAACCTGCTGATATAATGTACTAATTGGTTATATCTCCAATGATCTCCCAAATGGTACCCCCACTGATCTTGTATTTCAGAAAGTGGGACCGTTTTTCCGGACCTGATAAATTCTCTCATTCTGGTCAAGTTTGTATCTTTTCTCCCCCACCTCTCAAAAGCTCCCTTTTCCATGCTAGGAGGGAAATTCCGATTGCCTAATAGTGGTTGTAATAAATAAGGTGTCTCTGTCAGCTTCAAAGCCTGTTTGTTTTTGTGCCATATTTTAAAGGTCGGTGTAATCAATGTATGCGGGTCCTGATCCAACTTCATCCTTGCTCCCCAATCCTCCCATAATGCACATTCTAATGGGTAATTTCCCCATCCCTGTTCTAGTACACACCAATCTTTTTTCCTACTCTTCCTTGTCCACCCTACTATCCTCACCAAATGTATCGCCACATAGTACATATATGGGTCCGGTACTTTCAATCCCCCCTTTTCTTTAGGAGCAGTTAATAAGTTATATTTTAACCTCGGCTTCTTGCCGTTCCATATAAATCTAGAAAACATAGATTTAATTGATATAAAGAAGGAATTTGGGATTTCCACCGGTAGTACCTGGAGTAAATACAGAGCTTTTGGCATTAATACCATTTTTATAGCTTGGATTCTACCAAACCAAGATATTTTAATATTTTTCCAATTATCTATTGTTTGTTGCAAAATGGCTAATAAGGGTATAAAATTGTCCGCATAGGCTCTATTTAATTCTCCACTCAGCTTCACTCCCAGGTATTTTATTGATGATCTGGCCCATTTAAATGGAAAATTTTGTTTAATCTGTTGTATTGTTTTACCGTCTACATTGACATTTAGTATCTCTGATTTAGTATAGTTTATCTTGAAATTTGATAGCTCTCCGAAGGTTTTCAACAGTTTCATTAAATTTGGAAGTGTTATTAAAGGATTTGTTATATACATTAACAGATCATCCGCGAAAGCGGCACTTTTATATTCGTTGCCCTTTATATTTATCCCGCTTATGTCCGGATTATTCCTTATATGTGATAATAGTATTTCCATAACTAGCAAAAATAGTGTTGGAGATAGCGTGCATCCTTGTCTCGTCCCATTAAATATCTGGACACTTTGTGATAATGTGCCATTGATTTTGATTTTCGCTGTTGGTGTATCATACAAAGCCAAGATCCTCTCCTTCATTTTATTTTTTATCCCAAAATTTGAGAGTGTCTTGTCTAAGAAGGGCCATGAAATTCTATCAAATGCTTTTTCAGCATCTGTGGTTAACAGACAGATAGGAAATTGTAGTTTACGTGCATAGTGAATTATTGAGATTGTTTTAGCAATGTTATCTTTTGCTTCTCTTTTAGGTACAAAACCAGTTTGATCTTCGTGAATAATATACGGTAAGTATTTTTTAATTCTTTTCCCTAGTATACTAGCATATATTTTCATATCTATATTTATTAACGATATTGGTCTATAACTAGAGCATAAAGTAGGATCTTTATCCATTTTTGGTATTATTGTAATCTGGGCTTCTTGTGCCTGTTTATAAAATCCCTCTTTCTCTGATATATTGTTAAAATAAAGATATAATATCGGGACTATCTCCGCTTTGAATGTTTTATAGAATGCAGCTATGTATCCATCTGGACCTGGACTTTTTCCTAGTTTCAGCTCATCTATCCCCTCCTCTATTTCTTTTAGTGTAATTGCTAACTCCATCTCTTGAGCTTGTTCTTCAGTTAATAAATTCACTTTGGCCTCTTTTATAAACTGCTCCATTGATGCTTCCTTTTGTAGAGAAGGTTTATCTTTTTGTATTTTATATAGCGTTTGATAGTAATCTTTAAAAGTTTCTGCTATCCCTTTAGTATCGTAATGTGTAACGTTATGGCCATTTTTAATTGCAATGATGTTATTCTGACCTTGTATCTTTTTTAGTATTCTCGCAAAATATTTATTTCCCTTATCCCCAAGTTCGTATGCATTCTGTTTAGTTCTAAGATAAGCTTTATGTATTTTATGATCTAATACTTTCTTAAGCTAGTCTCTCTTAATCTCCAGTATCTGGAAAGTTTTTATAGCTAGTGTTTCTTTATGTGCCTGTTCTAATTGTGTAATATCAACCATTAGATTGTTAATTTCCATTTCTCTCTTTTTTTTTAGGCTTGTCCCCAGGGCAATTAATCTTCCTCTCAATACGCACTTGAGTGTCTCCCATAATGTTCTTGGGGCTATATCTGTCGTGTTGTTCTCCTTTATTATTTGTATTATCCATTCCCGTATCTTGTCTTTATTTTCCCTATTATGAAGTACGTATTCGTTTAATCTCCAGTTAAATTGTGCTTTACTCACCTCCGGAATTAAATATTTTACTAGTACTGGTGCGTGGTCTGAAACTATTGTTGTGCCTATGATTGCCTGCTGAAACAAATGTGCCCACTGTTGTGATACCATTATATAATCTATTCTTGAATAAATTTGATATTGTTTAGAAAAATATGTGAAATCTTTTTTCTCCGGATTCAAAGCCCTCCATATATCAACCATGTGTATTTCTGCGAATTTTCTTTTTATATCTTTCAAATTCTTATACGATAAATATGTTTTACCCGTGGATGTATCTGTTAGTGGATTTAAGGTTACATTAAAATCACCTCCAATTAATATTAAGCCTTCGCTATACATTTCTAGTACATGTAAGAAGTGTTGTAAAAATTTTGTGTTCGGGACATATACATTCGCTATTGTGCAGTTCTGATTAGCTAGTTTACCCTTCACTATTATATATCGACCCTCTTTATCTATTTTATAGTCCATCGTATCAAATGGCAAATCTTTGTGAATTAAAGTCAAAACCCCCGTTGCTTTCTTAGTTGGATTATTACTCAAAAATATTTGAGGGTATTCTTTGACCTTTAAACTAGGAACATGATCTTGTTTAAAGTGGGTCTCTTGTAGCAAAACTATTTGCGCTTTACTCTTCCTACACTCATAGAACACTTTTGCTCTTTTTAATGGCTCATTAATCCCATTTACATTAAATGTTAATATATTACACTCCATTGCTTAGTTTTATTCCATTTTCCCTTAATATCTTTCCGTTAACCTTGAATTTCCAACTAATATCGTGTATATATGCATGTATCCCTTGTCTTCCCCAATCTTTATGGTCACCCTTCACATAGACATATAATATGATGTAGTTTTTATTTCTTAATTACACTGCAAATAATTCACTCTACAATATAAAATTTAATTCCTGAACCAGCAAGTGTATTTTTAGTCGAACTTTTGGTGTGTAGGCAGCCATCTCAGGTAATTTTGCCTGGTCATGTGCTTTCAGAAAGAGCCATCACTTTAGGATGGAACTGCTTTCTGGCAGGCTGTTGTTTCTCCTACTCAATGTAACTGAATGTGTCGCAGTGGGACCTGGATTTTTGCTATTTAGTGTTATTCTTATAACTACCAGGGAACTGTTATCTGTTTACCTTGCCATTGTTCTGTTGTTAGGCTGCTGGGGGTGATATCACTCCAACTTGAAGTGCTGCATTAAAGAGTGACTGAAGTTTATCAGAGCACAAGCCACATGATTGGGGGCAGCTGGGAAACTGACAACATGTCTAGCCCCATATCAGATTTCAAAATGAAATATATAAGAATCTACTCTTTTGAGAAACGGATGTCAGTGCAGAATTCTGCTGGAGCGGCACTATTAACTGATGAGTTTTGAAAAAAAACTTTTTTTCCCCCAGTATCCCTTTAAGCTACTAAAAAATGCCTTACCCTTTTAACAAAACAGGGATTGTTTGTCCATATATTGCAATATATTTGAGCTGGCCAACTATGTCAAAGTCATCCCTGGTATGGCTAGTCCCACACTTAACTTTCTGATTCATTAAGAAAGACAGGTCTGGACTGAGAATTAAAAAAGGCCCTGGCATTTCAGGTATACAGACTCATTAAGAATTCTATTACTTCGTTATACATTTTACACAGGGACTAAGTTTTACCTGCAGTTAGTACAGTATTCATGGGGGGGCAGGCTTGGGGCTGCATGTAAGTTCCCCCAATCATTTGCCCCCCCCCCCAACTTGTGTGCCATTCAGTTGAAGTTGGGGAACGCTGGTGAACCTGTGCCAACAGCTGTAGCTTTATGCATTAAGCAGTATTCAGCGCACGGTGCAGGTTGTGTTGAAATCCTCTGTAGCAAATTCTACAAAGCACTAAGGGGCACAATTTCCTACTGGTACAGGAGATCTCATAAATGAAGCCTCAGGACTTGGACTATTGACATGTAGAGCTGTATAGTATAAGGCAGTCAGCCAACCTGCTATAAACTACCCAGGGCTAATGTGATTTTTAAAGAAGCTGAGTGCCGACTTGGCATATGTAGACAATTAAAATTGTGTGGCATAGGTAAACAATTAAAATCATAGGGGGCTGCCAAATCAAATTTTCTTTTTCTTCTCCCCTGTCTGTTTTCCCCAAGCGTCTCTCCTGCTGAGTGATTTTATGTATTGAGGTGCTGTATTTTGCAAGCAAGAGCCCGTGCTCTGTAATCCTGTTCCTCAGCAGCACTGAGAAGGTTGTTTGAGGATAATTTTAACTCTGGCCTACAAGGAATGTGTCCTTGGCTGGGTCACACATCGCTAAGAGCTAAGGTAATTATTAGAATTCTTTTTTTTTTTAAATTTTATGGCTTTGAGCATTATTTTTCTCATTGCTTCTCTCAATAACCTCAGCAAGGGCCTTTTCTGTGGGAAGCTGCAAGATGCAACTCCCATTTAAAGATATTAAAATGTTTTCAAAAGCTCCTAAATTGTTCACCCAATGGGCTGAAACTTGCCACCCAATTTTCAATTACAGACAAGGAAGCAGTATAAAACCACTATTATTTTCTTTATAAATAATCCTAAAATGTATCTTCAGTCTATATGATATTACATACAAAAAACAATAGGCATAAAACATGGCTTCCTTTTTAACTAGGGATGCACCGAATCCAGGATTCGGTTCGGGATTCGGCCTTTTTTTGCAGGATTCGGATTTGGCCGAATTCTTCTGCCGGGCCAAACCGAATCCGAATTTGCATATGCAAATTAGGGGCGGGGAGGGAAAGCGTGTGACTTTTTGTCACAAAACTAGAAGTAAAAAATGTTTTCCCCTTCCCACTCCTAATTTGCATATGCAAATTAGGATTCAAATTCGGTTTGGTAATCGGCCGAATCTTTCGCAAAGGATTCGGGGGTTCGCCCGAATCCAAAATAGTGGATTCGGTGCATCCCTATTTTCAACATAAACTGAAATTGAAGTAAACAAATATTATTGTAGTTTTATTAAAGTTAAAAAGAAAGTCATATTCTCAAATGCCTTAATCCATTTTGTGATAACTGCATTTTTATTAAAAAAAAAACTGGAATACATTGTATCAGTGCTAAATTCACAAATATTTTATTCCAATTTACCTCCAGATTAACTTTTGTTAATACCCACCACCAAATATGTGCTTGTGGAACTTCTTTAGCTCAACATATTATACTAATCAGAACTCCCTGGGCTACACTGGTAAACTAGTACAAGGTCAATGCTGGTCTTTAGTTGGGATCTGATCAGCAGCTGCAGTGGCTGTACTCTAAAGTATACCCACTTTTTCAATGAATAAGACTTTTGCTGAACATACTTTTTGTCCTTAATAAAAGATATAAATCACTTTTATTATTTCTTGCACTAAACACTGCTCTTGAACTGCGGATGTTTTAATTGTGCTCATAAAACCAGAAAATATAATCTGCCCTTACTTTCAGTTTCAGATCTGGCCTTGTTTAGCGCAAGAGTAACAAAGACCATACACATCTAAATAAAACAGTAGGCAAAAGTTACAGTGAGAGCTGTGAAGATGTAGAATTCTCTCCATGAATCAGTTGTACAGGCTGATACATTAGATAGCTTTAAGAAGAGGTTGGATGGCTTTTAAGCAAGTGAGGGAATACAGGGTTATGGGAGATAACTCATAGTACAAGTTGATCTGCCTCTGGATCAACTGGCAGTTAGGCAGGTTATAAAAAAGTTAAAAGGTTGATGGACGTGTGCTTTTTTTCAACCTAACTTACTATGTACTATATGTTCACCACATAGTTGGTTATGCCTTACGGTAGGCAAATATTAATTCAAGGATGCATTTTTAATGAAAAAAAAAATTCCTTTTTCCCTGAACTCATTCCCCCCATCCAAGTTAACAGAGCACTCTGTTCAAATAGAAACAATGAGCTCTGTATAAACAAACCCTCCCTCCTCTTGCTATTCTCTGAGATACGCAGCAGCTCATTATACAGAGTTTATCTGAGGACTGCTAATTTGTTTTACAACGCATTCCCTACTCAAATTTGCTGTACACTGAACAGTTTAGTAATCTGACCATGCAGCACTACACTGAGCCCTGTAACTAATGATACTTTTGCTCCCTGCAACAACAGTGGTCTAGCCACAAAGGCAGAAGGTCTGGCATTCCATCCATATGGTCATAAAGGCCCATCATGCCAAAACATTCAGATTGTTCTTTATTTTAAAGGAGAAGGAAAGGCATTGTGCACTTGGGGTGCCAAATGTTAGGCACCCCCAAGTGATTGTATTGACTAACCTGAAACCCCTCTTTCTTCGATTGGTTGCGCATGCGAAGAAAAACGAAAGCTGGAATTTTAACTAAATAGTTGGCTATTTCGTTCAACGTTTGGCCACAGAAATTTGAAGAAAGAAGAAGATGGAAGAGGATTTCTCCGTGGTGCTCACTGGTATAACCCCGGGCCGGTGCAGTTTTCTGCTGATAGGAGCACCGGCCCGGGGTTTTAGGTAAGTCAATACAATCACTTGGGGGTGTCTAACATTTGGCACCCCCAAGTGCACAAAGACTTTCCTTCTCCTTTAAACCCAAGACATTGTTTGCTGCAGAATCTAATGTACTAGCACATTACATTTTGGGATTTCCATTCCTTCTGTTCAGCTAGCATCTCGGATTGATGACTTTTAGGGTAAGGCCACACGAGGAGATTCGGGGAGATTTTCTCGCCTGGGGACTAATCGCCTCGTCTTCGCGACTATCTCCCCAAAATGCCTCAGCGTGTTTTCCCATAGGCTATAATGAAAATCGCCTGCGCTAAACCACACACGGCGATGCGTTTTCTATAGTCGGCCGAAGTTGCCTCACTGAGGCAACTTCGGGAGACTATGGAAAACGCTAAGGCAACTTCGGGTGACTATGGAAAACACATCGCTGCGTGCAGTGGCGTAACTAGATATTACTGGGCCCCACAGCAAATTATTTTTCAGGCCCCCAAAATGTTTAGGTTGACTTGTTTCTCCAATATTTATTGAAATTGTATATGAATTAGGGCCTCATGGGGCCCCTATACCTCCTGGGCCCACCTGCAGCCGCAGGGTCTGCTTCCTCTATAGTTACGCCCCTGGCTGCGTGTGCTTTAGCGCAGGCGACTTTTCATTATAGCCTAAGGGAAAACACGCTGAGGCAATTCGGGGAGATTGTCGCTCAAAAGACAAGGCGATTAGTCGGCGACAAAATCTCCTCGTGTGAATTAACCTTAACCCTTTCAGCAGGCCCGGACTGGCAATCTGTGGGTTCTGGCAAATGCCAGAGGGGCTGCTATAAGGTCCCATAGAAAGTCAGTATTTAGTGGGCTGTTTGGGCCTCTGCGTGGCCTGATTGGGCCTCTGTGTACCTGAAATGCCAGGGCCTGTTTTAATTCTCAGTCCAGACCTGCATTTCAGTACCTTTCCTGCAATAGGATACCAGATAGGGCTGCACCTGTCCAGTTTGGAACTGTACAGCTTTATTTGTCTACATTGCACTGCTGTCCGGATTTCAATGACCTGACCCCAATGCCCACCCATAATGTCACCGCAGCTCCTCCCACATCAGGGCTGTATAGGAAATGCCCCCTGAAGGAACACAATACAGCTTGATAGAACATGGCCAGAGCCAGTCGAAATTAGATCTGTGGGTTGTGACGTATAAGTCTCGATCTCAAGCTTGATTGCACTTCAGAGGCTAAATTCCAAGCTGGAGGCGAACAGAAAAACATACTACGAAATAAATCACAAACACGAGAAAAAACAGACACTGCCCGCTACAACCTCGTTACTGCCTTCAATCACTTGTGGAAGAACGCTTCGCGAGTCACTGCGCCGTAAGACTAGGCACTAGACGCTTCCGCTATCTACACCAATAGCAACACCAATACCCTGAACCGGTTCACTAATTTCCGTCAAGAGAGCAAGCGTCGCCTCCATAACTTTTATGTATTCTCCGATGTGATTGGTTACCCCAATCTAAGAGCGTGCGCTACAACCAATTCACTTTTCGGCTGGGTGGGCGTCTGTAGGCTGTAGCGTCGCAATTGGCTACTGTTCTCCACGCCCCCTATATTTAGCCGGTGAAGGTGAAAGCGAAGGTGACAGTCTCAGTCAGTACGGTTCTGTAGAAGGTAGTTGCTGATTCGTGATGGCTTCCATCTTCTGCTCCGTTCCTCAGGCTCCCCCGGTGGCTGTCTTCAAGCTTACTGCAGATTTCCGCGCCGACTCTGACGCCAGGAAGGTCAACCTTGGAGTGGGAGGTAAAAATGATGGCGAGGGAATGGCAGGGGCTGGGTGACTGGGCTGCATGGTTCTGGCATTGCAACCTGATACTTTACACGTATGGAGCCACCATAAGAGCATGACTGCGCCCAAATGCACCCACATGTATGTGCTCTTCCATGCACGTGTTGCCACACGTGCATGGAAGCTGTATGTAGCTCATACTCGTTTTTGTTTTCACTCTCAGTGCAGTTTATATGACCTTCATGTATCTCTGTGCTCTTGATGGGTCTCTGTGCTCTTGATGGGTCTCTGGTGCTCTTGGTGGGTCTCTGTGATGGGTCTCTGTGATGGGTCTCTGTGCTCTTGATGGGTCTATGGGTCTCGGTGATGGGTCTCGGTGCTCTTGATGGGTCTCGGTGCTCTTGATGGGTCTCGGTGCTCTCGATGGGTCTCGGTGCTCTCGATGGGTCTCGGTGCTCTCGATGGGTCTCGGTGCTCTCGATGGGTCTCGGTGCTCTCGATGGGTCTCGGTGCTCTCGATGGGTCTCGGTGCTCTCGATGGGTCTCTGTGCTATTATGTACGTGCTATTATGTAAAGCAACTGCTCTAATGTAGTGTAGGTTTTTTTCCACACTATTGTTGCATGTATTTTCCCTTTCTGGAATCCATTGGCCAGTTCATAGGGCCTTATGTTCCTTTCACAGACCCACGCAGGAGAATTGTGCATTCAGCATTTTCCAGCACCTTAAGCAATTCGGTCTTTTCATGCAGCCGTGGCAAAAGTGACTTCTTTGATTTAATAATACTCTCCGATTCCTTCTACATTGCATGTATCCAAAATATTTTCAAATAATTGCTGAAGATACAGCATGAATTTAGTTTATGAATTACAACACATAACACAGGTTGTCCATATGGTCCCCGTTAGGAAACTAGACTAGCAAACCGACTAGTAGCTCAAGCAGCTGACTGGATTCCAATAGAGAGGAGATGAAATGTTTATATTTATAAGTATATATGCAGCTTTTCTGATACAGATATAAATGAGAGAGAGAACAATTCTTTGACTGAGATACTGAGAGCTGTAATAAGTGTAAATACACCTTAGATAGCGGCTATCTAATTTGCCTTAAAATTTAAATATTTACTTTCACAATATGAATGGTATCATTACCAATTTGGGGATAATGTTTGACCAGGATCATTTAAAGGGGTTGTTCACCTTTAAATACATTTTTAGCCTTGAAAAAAATTGGAATTTCAGCAGCTGCCAGGGTGCAAATTACCTTAGCCCCCAAGAATTGATTTGAATGAGACTGGAATATGGATAGGAGAGGGCCTGAATACGAAGATGAGTGGTAACTCTGCTGTTTCCTCCAGAAGCAGTAATTCCCTCAGCTTGTTCTTGTTAAGGTGAATCCCTGGGAGTTGTAGATCTCCTGGAGTGCTAAAGACTGCCTAACCCTCCCCTGTCACAGATAGTTGTTGAAATAAAAGCAGAGGTTCTGCAGCAGCTTGCAGTTCTTCAGACTTTGCCACACTGAGACTTTCTTTTATACCTTGAGAAAAGGTACTTTTGACCATTCAGGTTTTGAAATACTTTATAACTTGTAAGGACACATTAGGGCTCATTTATAGACACTGGGCAAATTTGCACTTGGGCAGTAACCCCAGCAGGTTGAACAATGAAAGCAAGCATTTGATTGGTTGCTATGGGGTACAGCCCAGGTGCAAATGTGCCCACTGTTTATAAATGAGCCCCATTCTGTTCTAGAATTATAAGCTGTGTCAGATAATTGTCAGCAAGGAACCCTTCTAGACAAATACCCTGTAATTAGATCTATTTGCTTGATGCCTCAGAGACATCTGGTCTAAAGTGACATCAAGCAAGTGCTTCTAGATGGACAGTTGAGCTGGTCATTTATGAGCGATGAAGCCTTGTTATTCCAGCTCCTATTTATTCTTTACATTATATATTTACCTCTGTCTTTAGCTTCTGAAAAACACAAACCGTTATATACTTAAAGGGTTGTTCACCTTTAAGTTATAGAATGTATGCAACTTTTCAATCGGCCTTCATTATTTTTTTTTATTTTTTTTAATTTTTGAATTATTTGCCTTCTTCTCACTCTTTACAGCTTTCAAATGGGGTCACTGACACCATCTAAAAACAAAGGCTACTTATTTATAAGGATTTTTTTATTACTCATCTTTCTATTCAGGCCCTCTCCTATTCATATTCCAGTCTCTTATTCACATCAATGCATGGTTGCTAGGGTAATTTGGATCCTAGCAATCAGATTGCTGAAATTGCAAACTGGATTTCTGCTGAATAAAAAAGCGAAATAATTCAAAAACCGCAAATAATTAAAAATGAAAAACAACCACCCCTCCCTAAGCTAATACTTTCTGTAGACTTTATAATTGTTAATTTTTTCCTCCCTGCTAACTGGTGAAAACACAAGATGTAGAATTGCAGTGTACATGAACTATGAGCATGCTGATATACAACTAAATCTGCATGATCTGCCCATTCAGAATGCAGTGATCCCCTTCTACACAAAGAATTACTGACCTCTGTGCATGGGGCTCTGACCTTTGCTTATATAACCTTCAGAGTGTCTGTTAATCGTGTGCATACAGCTAGCCTTGCCCAACAGTGTTATGTAACTAAAAATTAGTGGCAGACATTCAGTGTGTGTTACACCGCAGTATTTATTTGAGTCTATCATAAACACATGTTGAAGAAAAATAACAACCGTGTGCTGGAACAAAAATGGATATAGTTTCATACAGTATGGACAAAAATCAAAAGAAAATATAAATATAACACAGCAAATTGATTATGACAATAATAACCTGGAATTCTCCAGCTTGGTGCAAGTGATATAAAAAAGGGCATTTGCTATTTGGGGCCTCAGTTTGACTCCTGTACATTTAAATTATTACCAGTATATCCTGCATTCTTTCAAATAATTGAGAAATTTGGACTTTGGCTCCAAAATGACAGGCATTATATGGAAAGGGCATGAAGAAAATCCAGATATTGTTGTATGAGATAGCACACAATAAATACAACATATTCTTCTTACATTTAAGTTTTAAAAAAATGCTTGATTTTCCTCCCTGTCTTTTTAAGGCAGGGAGCTGACATTCTAAACAGTTTTTTCCTAACCAGAGGTCCTCAGGTGTTGCTGAAATACAACCCCCAGCATGCATTAACCTTTGAGTATGTGTTGAGAAATGCTGGCAGTTGTAGTTCAGCGTGGTTGTAAACCGTTAACATTTGATTCTGTAGTTGGTACATATCTCAGAAGCATAAAATAAATAACCAGAACTGTTGTTTCAGTTGCTCGGTGCCAGACTACAGACATTAGTAAAGCTCATGGAACATGCTCAGTAAGGAATGAAGGTGTTTTAGCTGAGCAATGTGGGAACCGATTAATCCAGTTGTAGCCGTATGTAAAGTCAATGGTTTGCAGATACATGTTGTGCAACTTCTAATTCCATGTACTTTGGATTGTACAGCTATAAAATGTAATCTTGGACCATGACCTGATCAGTGTTGCACTAGGACTGAGCTCTAATTTGATATTGTAAGAAATTCTTAAGAATCTGTTACGGTTTATATCCCACTGTAAATAAAGGAAGAAAACCCCCAAATCATAGCAGTGACAGTTACTGAAGCCTCTCCCAGAAGCTGCAGGTATCACGATTTTCCTGCTAAATCATGTTTCCTACAGGGGTGGATAAATGTTGGCATAACTTGGTATCTGTCATTACATGTTGGAAGAGAAGGCGTGTATATTTCCCTGTAATATTTTAGCAAATTCCAAGTAACGGATTTTAAAGTGTCCCTTTATGAGATTTTTCCCTTTGAAGGTCACTTAATAAACTAAATCATTTTCTTTGCCAAAGCAACTTTATGAATGGCTGCTACTGATTGATAGAGATGAAGCAATAAATAAGTGCAGAATAGCACAGCCAGCACATTTATATAAGGAAGAGCATAAACCATGACCAAAGCTCCCCACCTTGTTTATACAACATCCCCATAACCCCTTAACCTTGGTTTTTAGAGATGTATTGTGGCTTGGTGGGGTTTAGGAGTTTAAATGAAAGTGGAAGATCTACTTGCTCTGCTCTTTGTAATTGTATTCTAAAGAAGCACATGGCTTAAAGGAGAAGGAAAGCTACCAAAGCAGTGTATTGCCAATAGATTAGCTGCAATAGTGCAAGCTTTAAGACTACAGATTTATTCTGCAGAATGCTTTACTATATCAGAGTAAACAGCTCTAGAAGCTCACTGTTTCTATAGGATAGCAGCTGCCATATTAGCAATATTGTTGTGACATCACTTCCTGCCTGAGCCTCTCCCTGCTCACTCACAGCTCTTAGCAGGGAGGGAGAGAGGAGCAAACTGAGCATGCCCAAGCCCTGGAGGTTTAAGATGATAACAATAAGTCTGATACAGAAGCCCATGTGTACACAATAGAAGGGAAGAAATGCTGTGTTTTTCTTTTGACAGAGGACTCAAAGCAGCATTACTTGAGGGTTTTCTGGTGTATTATATAAACCCTAACCCTTCTGATAAAGATTACTTAATGATAGCCTTTCCTTCTCCTTTAAGAAATTTCTTTGGGGGTTCTTTACTGTACTGTCTTTTTCTGTTCTCCAGCATATCGTACTGATGACTCCCAGCCATGGGTCCTGCCAGTGGTGAAAAAGGTAGAGCAGATGATTGCAAATGACAACTCTCTGAACCATGAATATCTGCCAATTTTGGGTCTGCCTGAATTCCGCTCTAGTGCTTCCAGAATTGCTTTGGGGGATGACAGTCCTGCATTTAAAGAGGATCGGGTAGGTTGGAATATGTACATGTAAAACAAGTTTTGAAAGCAATTTGTTTCTGAAGAGAGAAACATGTGTTTCCAATGTATGTGTATAAGTATTATGATGGACATTTTACTGTATTTTTCAAGGTAGGTGGTGTGCAATCTTTGGGTGGAACTGGAGCACTGCGCATTGGAGCAGAATTTCTGAGGCGCTGGTACAATGGAAACAACAACACCGCTACTCCCATCTATATTTCTTCTCCTTCATGGGGTAAGATCACTGGTTTTGGGCACTTTAGTGCTTACAGTGTTAGTCTTGATTCCAAGTAAGTGAGTATTTATCTGTACAAGCCTGCGTTAACCACTCTCTACAAAGGAGGATATTTTATAATAGGTGCTAAGTTTGCCCTGGAGCAGTAACCCATAGCAACCAATCAGCAGGTTGGCTTTACTGGTCACCTGTTCAAAAGAAAACATCTTATTGGTTGTTATGGGTTACTGCTACTGGGCAAACTTAGTAACTTTTATTACATATGTTGGACATGTCTTTGAAAAATATCAGTGTGAATTTGTTACATATTTCAAAGCACTTTATCATTATTGTTGGATTATTATCATGTATTGATAAAGCGCTAACATATTCAGCAGCTCTGTACAATAAATACATTGGACAGCTTTTTACTAGATGGTATTGTGGATATTACCTTGAATTAATTACAATTTTTTTTTTTTTCCAATAAAGAAAACCACAATGCTGTTTTCATGGATGCTGGATTTAAGGACATCAGAGCTTATCGCTACTGGGATGCTGCTAAAAGGGGCCTTGATCTCGAGGGATTCCTGCAGGATTTAGAGGTGAGCTGTGTTATTCATAAATGGGTTCAAGCTAGCTGCTAGACCCTTCAGAGGTGCCTTCATTTAATATTAATGTTAAGACGTTGTTAGAGGGACGTTTAGAACAGAATTATATAATCCGTGTTTTTGAAGCCTAGTCTGATTGAGCATTTGTCTGAACACCACGCCATCCAGGCTATTTTTTTATTGGTTTATGCAAAAAGAATTTTGAATGGAAATACATAACCTAGTACTTATTTACACATACAGCTTTTCTAAAATTTTGCTCTAAAGATCATTTACTTACTGACATCCATAGTGTAAAACATATATGTGAAATAAGGCAAACTGGTTACTAAAGTATCAGAGTGAAGTATTTATGCATATTACTGATTTGTTAGAGAACTCAAATAGATTTGCTGCAAATGCCTTTTTATGTTCGCATTTTTAACATGTATATATTACTGATTTCCAACAGAATGCCCCCGAGTTCTCTATCTTTTTGTTGCATGCATGTGCGCACAATCCCACTGGAACAGACCCCACTCCCGATGAGTGGAGAAAGATAGCTGATGTGATGAAGGTAAGTAGGAGCATGTCACCCTGTTTTGCAAACCCAGTGATAACGGTGATCCAATTATCAGTAATTGCCCTGACCGTACAGTAGGTAATGACTCACAGGACATTTTGTTTCCCAGGATAAATTTCCTTGTAGCATCTAAAATCACCACTGGTGAAACATACACAATGCTTTGGCTATCTGAAGTCACCCAAAGCTTTCTTATATTACCCTAAACTTACTGACAAACCATTTTTCTTTTTAACGGGATTCCTCTCTCAGCATCTATTTCTCCTATTTCTGCCTTCATGCAGGAGTTGGGTGTCAGATGATCCAATATATCTTATAGGGGGGGCTCCTTTTGCCTAGAAGATGTAATAGAGCTCATAGAAATCTTGTATGTCTACATTCACAATTTGTGCAAAAGGCAGTGTTTTTGTTAGATTTTGTTTGTACTGGAATCCGTTGTTTGTGCAACCACAACTCTAAAGAAGATATTGCATGGGATTGTACTGAACTCTCCACAGTTGTCGGTGTAGTCCCATGCAAGATGCTGTATTGACACAATAAAAATTAAGCGTATATTCCCTAATTTTAAATCCAGGGAACAAGGCACTGTATATTTTCACTGCAATTGATGTGCAAAAGTGTAATGTTTTTTCTTTCCTTCCTCCCTTTTATTTTTTTTACACCAGAGGAGGTCTCTCTTTCCTTTCTTTGACTCTGCCTACCAAGGATTTGCCTCTGGCAGCCTAGACAAGGATGCATGGGCTGTGCGCTTCTTTGTGTCTCAGGGTTTCGAGCTGTTCTGTGCTCAGTCATTTTCCAAGAACTTTGGCTTGTACAGTAAGTGGAACACTTTAATTTAAAGTATTGCTGTTTTGCTACTCTTTAAAAGAAGACCCCCCACCCGTAATTTTTTTTTATATGATAAAAGAAAATATCCTTCAAGGTGTCATGCATGCACTTCATTATGAAGCCGAAGTCGAATTTCGAATTCATGCGAGTTTTTAATAATTCCCTTAAATTCTCATTAATTCGAAATTCAACCAAATTCAAATTGAAATTTATTTAAAAAACTCGATTTGAGTTCGGAATGTCGGGAAGGCTGCAAACAACTCCAAATTGATCCCTGGATGTCTCCCATTTACTTAAACAGCGATTCAGAAGGTCTTGGGCGGAGAATAAGAAATCAAATTTAATTGAAGGACTGGAGTATGATACATTGAATAACTCCCTATCTGAACTTGACCGTTTTCACCATAAGAAGATTTGAAAATTTTCAATTGGACCCTAGATAAATCAGCCCCTATTTGTTAGGGAGGATCAGTTTATAGATCATTTGAAGTAATGCAACCTATGTGATATGTTTATTTCTCCTGTTTATAACACATTTACTTTTTTTTTTTTTTCCTTCATTAGATGAGAGAGTAGGAAACCTAACTGTCGTAGGTAAAGACGGTGATAATGTTGCACATGTCCTCTCTCAGATGGAGAAAATTGTTAGTACAACCTGGTCCAATCCCCCATCTCAAGGAGCTTGTATTGTTGCAACCACTCTTAACACTCCTGAGCTATTTGATGAATGGTAAGATTATGGGCTTATACTAAACACTTGTACTTCAGTGCTATTACTTCTTTTTTTTTCTGCTGTACCTACAGCAAATGCTGCCACTTCTGCTTTGCATTATAACCTAGAGCTTTTTCCATTGTAACCAGGTCTTGTTATAACTCAATACTTGTACTTCTGTGCTTGCCTGAGCAACAATCTCCTGACTCTCAAATCCAGGTGATTGCCATTGAAATCAGGAGGGAATGATCCCAAGCATTTTACTCCAACTGAGCTAGTGATCACTCATGGCAACAGTATTCCCAGAATAGGACCAAGGCTCGCTGTCTTTAAAAGGAAACTATTGTCAAAATGAAAAGTTTATATAAGCTTCAGTGTACTGAAATAAGAAACATTACATTCAATTAAAAATTCTGTACCGTTTCAGAAATAATCAAGTTTATCTTCACTAATCTTCTCTCTGCATCTTTTTCTCCTCATTCTGTCTTCATTCAGGAGTTGGGCGTCAGATGAATGATCCAATATATCTTATAGGGGGGCTCCTTTTGCCTAGAAGATGTATTAGAGCTCACTCTATTAAAATCACCAGACATCATGTTTCTCTACATGCAGAATTTGTGCAAAAGGCAGTTATTTTGTACTGGAATCCGTTATTTGAATGAGCTTTAATACATCTGCTAGGAAAGGAGCCCCCATATAAGATAAATTGGATCATTCATCTGACACCCAATTGCTGCATGAAGACAGAATGAAGAGAAACAGATTCTGAGAGAGGGATAGTGACGAGAAACCTTATTATTTGAGAAACAATGCAGAATATTTGATTGTATTTAGAAAGTTTCTTCAGTATGATGTAGCTTATATTAAATTTTCATTTTCACGATAGTTCACCTTTAAACAAAAATATAATACCAGCTGTGATGTCATTTATTGGGGGCGGTGACATAAGGGATAAGGCCATAAGAGGTGGGTATATGGCAGGTAGTGGAAGGAGTCTAAAAGATAGTAGATAAGCTGGCTGTGATAGGAACAGGGATTCTGGAAGATTTGGGGTGTAACTGAGCAGGCTAAGGAGAGGATATTACAAATTTACATTGTAGATTGCAGGTAAATGTGTAATATTGGTGCAAGTCTTGGCTGGTGAAAATACTGGCTGAGTGGCAACCAAGCGATTGACAAATATGATACAGTTCACTGATGATTTAGTCTTGCTCTAAATAGCCAGTCTCTGATATCTTTATATGAAAAAAGCTAGTGAATATGGGCCCTGCAGCCTTATTTCAATGCACAAATCTTATGCCCAATTATATGATATACTGTACAGTATAAGGGTGTTAGCAGTACGCTCAGAGCTCTGTAACCTGTATTAAAACTCTCAGGCCTCGTGCATTTACATTGGTTTGCATTATCCCTTATATATTATGTGTGTGTTCATATTCATGTCCTCTTAATGATCCAGTGCTGTAAGGTAAAACCATTTCTTTCTATTGTGCATATTAAGGAGAGATAATGTTAAGACCATGGCAGAGAGAGTCCTGTTGATGAGAGCAGAACTGAAATCACGACTGGAGGCGCTTAAAACTCCCGGGACATGGAACCATATTGTCAACCAGATAGGAATGTTCAGCTACACAGGACTTAACCGTAAGTGAACATACACAAGAGTCGTAACAATACTGTTGCATTTATATTGCTTTATATTTGCACTTGGTTTTCCAACATTCTGTATCTGTTTCCACAGCTAAGCAAGTGGAGTATCTTATAAAAGAGAAGCACATTTACTTGATGGCCAGTGGACGTATAAATATGTGTGGGCTGACAACAAAGAACCTTGACTACGTGGCCCAGTCTATTTATGAAGCATCAACCAAAATCCAGTAAAGGAAGTCCAAACTTTCAGTAGATGAAATCGCAACGTAATTATGTGTAGTAGTATGTGTCCCCACGTCCCCATTGTTAACATGGCTTTAACAGGAACAAATGAAGCTGCTGGGAGATGTGTTACAAATGCAAAGCATGTGGGACTCCATGCTAGATATTGTCATTCTTTGGGCTTTTACCTTGTTTTGCACTCAAGTTGTTTAAATTTCTCCTAATGAATGCCTTGACCTCCTAAATCTAAGGGATTTTTTGGTTCTATATCATCATGTAACCCAGTAATTATATAGCAAATTAGTTAAAACCTTAATCTTTAGGGACAAAAATGTATGTTTATTTTGTGTCTGTAAAACCCCACATCAAGCTTTAATGACGGGCAATATATCCCAACTAAAGTCTATTTGCTTGCAAGTAATAACTAGACAAAGAGCCCAATTTGCTTATACTGGAATAATACCACTTGCAAATATCCAGATACTGTATAAATAAATCAACATGTGTGAGCCCATTCTCAGCTTCTCAGATTATGCAAAAATGTGCAATACAGATCTTGCAACTAAGGTCTCCAATTCTATTCAATATTGATAGAAAGAATGAGTGTAATGGAAAACCCAAACCTGTTGTCTTAAATTGAAAATGCTAAAGCAGTTAATGTAATAAACACATTCTGTTGAGTGCCGTTGTATGTGTGTGTTATTTTGCATTGGAGCTACACTTTGCTTTGGCTTATGTTTTATACCGGGGGTGCCCCTGGGATCGGGATCTATCAGTAGATCTTTATTTGGGGATCTCAAGACACTGTCAACAAACAGCTTGTCTACATCACCCTCCTGTTTCATAGGGCCCAGAATTGCAAATGAAGAAACACAGGGTTTAATGGATTTGCATATACAAGATCAGATGTGATTATGTAAGAGCAAACGGTTCTACCCATTTTACAATGTATTGTTTTCTCTTTTATCATGTACTTACTAGAGTAGAATTATTAGAGTTTTACTTTATTGTGCATGTACTTGGCCCAGGGCAGCTACAAGAGAACGAGGACAGAAGCCAAGATGGTGGCACAGAGTTTACTTGAATAGTAGAGCAGGACAGTGTTTTTCAGTGAAGAGGAGATTATAATCACTTCTAGGTATGTAACAAATTGGCACCCCTAGTGATTAAGTCCCAGACATTCCCTCACACTGGCTAATAAGTCACCAACTGGAAGGGCAGCGTTGGCAGTGTGAGTTTGGCCAGATAAACACTGAGCATGAAAAGGTTGTGTGTGTCAATGAATGAGTGTTTGCACTGGAGTGAAGATATGTGGCCATGAGTATGAATAAGTGAGAATGACTGTGAATGTAAAAGAGGTTTGTTGTCAATGTATCTAGAGTTTAAATGCACAAGTGTGAATGTGAGAGACATTGTAGGAATCACCATGAGTGTGAAAGTGCATGGGAGTTTGCTGATGTGCCATAGAAACAGTTTGGCTGACCATGAAAGAGGGAGTCTATACATTTGGGTGAATTAGTGCAAGAATGTGCACTAGGAAAGTAAGAAAGTGTAAATAAAAATGAGAGTGACAGTGAGTACATGTGCCTGTGCTATTGTGAATATGAGATGGAGTAGGATAAGCTGAGAGCCTCTTCCACCTGCATTCACATTACTGACAGCCACCTGTGTAAAGTCACACAGGCCAAAATCTACCTATACATTTGTGAAGAGGTGTATAGATTTTGGTATTGCCTTGCATTAGTAGTCAGATTCAATAAATTGCCTTAAAGAGTGTTTGAGTCTAAAACAATAAAAATGATGACCAACTGCAATTGTACCAGAATATAACTACATCTACTGACATTTGATGAATTCCTTTAAATGAATGTTAAAAGCTCAATATTAAATCTGAGACACAATGTAGACCTAGATAAATGTAGTATTCAACAAAAAAGACTAAATTCCTGTCAATAAACAACACATCACAGTCACACTGCACTGGTTGAATTAGCACATGTTTATACATGTGAGCAGTAACGCCACGCCAAGGCTTCAACCTTGTTACCGGCACGCCGGGTGTAACGCCTCACACAACAGGACAAACGTGACAAACAAAGACAACAAACGAGGTTTTAACTGCACGTGTCTATGACGTCCCACCCTTTGCTCGTTTAACAACTTAACAGGACAAGGTAAAAAAAACCCCATCTTACTTCAGATAGGGAAAAAACCCTTGCCATTAATTTCTACACAAATTTGAGAACTACAGAAATATATACAAAACTAACAGGGTATTGGGGTCTATAGACATGATGTGCAGGAAGACAAACAGGCTGTGATCTTAGACTCTGTTTGCCTTCTGTTACACCCTTATCCTTTCATATCTCACGTTCACTCACACATTCACACACATATAGATACCCACCTTATTACTTACCAGATGAGCCACTCCAGGATTCCAAAACCTGATTTTACCATGGAATCTCTGAAGGATGGTGACTTAGAGTGAAGATGGAGCTGATCGTGTGCCCGGGAAATGCAGAAGATGGAACGGCTTTTGTGCAGCAGGTGGAGCTGATCTTGAAGCCTTCAGATATGCCCACTATCCTCTGATCTTATATGCCTATTCTAGATGGAACAGCATGTTATTATGACTGGCTGGATTACTCACTCTCATACATACTTACTCCAGCCAGGAGGAATTTATGAATGAAAGGCCAGAGACGATATTATTGTCCGTTGATGTGGCTTCATTCTCCTGGGACTCGAGGAACGACAGATTCCCATCGTATGGGCTGAAAAGCTTTGCTGACGGCTGTGTAAAAGGTAAAAATAATTTTAGTTCAGATGTTACAAAACATGTTATGAGCAAGAAAACAATCTCTGTATTTGCTTTTAGATTTTTTTTAGATTTTTTTTTTTGGTTATAAAAATAGCAGTTTCTCTGTGTCTCTGCCATGTATTTCATATCATTGTACAATAAAGATTACAATAAAAACATCGAGCCTTTAAAAATAGCAGTGCAATAGTGATGTTTTTGCAGAGACATCTTCCTTATGTGTATAGATATTCATGTCTGTGTGAATATGGTGACTTATGTGTTTAATGTTTAAATGACTTCCAGAAATGAACCCACTGCTTTCACATTCATCTGTCACAAATCATGTACTTACTGTGCCTGGCTGGAAAGGGGGCTCTGCTCCTTCCTCTTCCAGCACCACCCAGTCGATGGGCTCAAAGAACGGGTGGCACCTGATGTCTCCTCTGGCCCCGAGCCGTCGCCTCGGCTTCTTTTTAAGGAGCTAAAAGTTCAAAGGGCAATTATTTTAATACCACAGATTTTATACTCACTAAAATACCCATCAATGAAATCACTGCATATGATTGATAGGTTTGCAAGTTAATTATTCAAATTGCTAGTAGGTTAGTTGGAATTAAATTGACAACAGTCATTCAGTCCAGGACAGGTTTTTATGATACATTATAGAACGTGTGGTTTCAGAATGTGACATAAAACTCTTGTAGCTCATTCAAGTTGTTGTATTACCCTATAAGAATGCAAAGGTGATACAATGTTTTAACTAAGGCAATGCTATGGAAATGGGGCATAAATACATTTTTGTTAAATACTGTACCTCTCTCCCTCTGTTACTACTACCCACCTTTTTCAGCAGATCTATTAGATCATCATCCAGCCAGTTGGGTATTTCAGGCTCATCGTTGATGGTGGAATCAATGTTGTTGTTAAATGGGATCTCTCCAGTGGCCATATCACAGATGGTAATGCCAAAGGACCACCAGTCGACTGCTGCATTGTATGGTTTTTTCTGCAGGATCTTGAAAAGAAAGGAGAGTTATAGCTTAGGAGCAGCATGGCATCCTCTGTGTATGTTTACTGGGATTATGTTAACAACAGAATTCAATAGATTTAGCTGTCCATCACATTAAACAACCTATCACACACAGTATGGATGATGCCTGGCAAAACATGGGTGGCATAAACTAAGCAAGTAATATCATTTATCATGTAAGTAATGTAATATATGAAAAAAAAAAAGTTTTTGCTAGTCTAGTCGCCAATATCAACCAATCAGCTTGAAATATTTGCTGGTCACCTGTTTAAAAGCAAACGTCTTTTTTGGCTGCAGTGGGTTACTACTCCAGTCAATTGTTCTGCCTTTTATGACACATAAGGGTTGGTGTTTTGATGTGCTATTTATGCTTTCTAATTTATTAGCCTGTGAAAAGCCGTAAATACAGACATGCAGATATATTCAGAGATAAAAAAAAAAACAATCTAGATAAAGCCAAAGTTGCCTATTTGTATAACATTTATGTATATAAAACATCAGCTAGAAATAGTTTTTTTTGTCCTTGCCATATTCTCCTTTACTTCTTGTTTTAACTCAGTTTCTACTGTAAATATACTGTAATTCCATGTCTTACCTCCGGGGCCATGTATTCCATAGTTCCGACCCGGTCCGTGATGGTATCACCTTCGAACATGTTTTGTACAGCAAGGCCGAAGTCTGAGATCCTAACATGGCCTTGGTGATCCAATAAGATGTTACACGGTTTGATGTCTCTGTAATACAGAGAATAAAGGAGTTACACAGAAGAAGACAAGGGCTGATGATCTGCAGAGCAACCTGTGTGTGGCCTCTGCTGTAGAAAGTTACAGAGATGAAGAAATCTATACTGACCGATGGATGATCCCCTTGCTGTGCAGGAATTGCAGGCCACAGACCATCTCTGCTGAATAGAACCTTTTAAACAAAGAAATAATGGTTAAATCCATAACGATTAGTCTATAATATGTTCCCATTCATTTATTTCATTTCAGAAAATGAAAAATAATTGACTATTACATTTGCTAAATGTGCTTTATGGAATGAAAAAGGAGCAAATATATGGGGTGCTGTAATAAAAAAGTGCTGTCTGTTTAATAGCTATTAGCCAAGTTGCAAACTTTAGGCCATTTATTAATTTCCTCCCATATGTTTAATTGGTATAAAAACAACTATTTCTTAGTGATATTATACTATTACAATTTACCACATGTGCTACTTACAGGACTCTGTCCATGTCTAGGCTGCCTTGTTTTTCCAACTGGTCTTCCAGGCTTCCCCCGCTCAGGAACTCCATTACGAAAAAGGCATGCCGCTGGTTACACAAACAAATAACACATACAAGTTGGTACACATACATATAAAACCAATTAAGAAGGTAAGTAGGGACCTCGATTCTGGGATGGCAGTGGATGTGATCTACTTAGGCTTTGCTAAAGCATTTGATACAGTGCCACACAGAAGGTTACTGGTTAAATTAAGGAATGTTGGCCTGGAGCATAGTATTTGTACCTGGATAGAGAACTGGCTAAAAAGATAGACTACAAAAAGTAGTGGTAAATGGCACATTTTCTAATTGGACTAGTGTTGTTAGTTGAGTAACGCAGGGCTCTGTACTAGGTCCCTTGCTTTTCAACTTGTTTATTAATGTCCTGGAGGTGGGCATTGAAAGTACTGTTTCTATTTTTGCAGATGATACTAAATTGTGCAGAACTATAGGTTCCATGCAGGATGCTGACACTTTGCAGAGTGATTTGTCTAAGCTGGGAAACTGGGCAGCAAACTGGAAAATGAGGTTCAATGTTGATAAATGCAAGATTATGTACTTTGGCAAAAATAATATAAATGCAAGTTATACACTAAATGGCTGTGTGTTGGGAGTTTTCTTAAATGAGAAGGATCTTGGGGTTTTTGTAGATAACAAGTTGTCTAATTCTGGGCAGTGTCATCCTGTGGCTACTGAAGCAAATAAAGTTCTGTCTTGCATAAAAAAGGGCATTAACTCAAGTGATGAAAACATAATTATGCCTATTTATAGGTCCCTGGTAAGGCCTCATCTGGAGTATGCAGTGCAGTTTTGGACTCCAGTCCTTAAGAGGGACATAAATGAGCTGGAGAGAGTGCAGAAACTAAGTGCAACTAAACTGGTTAGAGGTGTGAAAGACTTAAATTATGAAGGTAGGCTGTCACGGTTGGGGTTGTTTTCTCTGGAAAAAAGGTGCTTGTGAGGGGACATGATTACACTTTACAAGTACATTAGAGGACATTATAGACAAATAGCAGGGGACCTTTTTACCTATAAAGAGGATCACCGTACCAGAGGCCTCCCCTTCAGACTAGAAGAAAAGAACTTTCATTTGAAGAAATGTAGATGGTTCTTTACAGTGAGGTTGTGGAATGCACTGCCGGGTGATGTTGTGATGGCTGATTCAGTTAATGCCTTTAAGAGTGGCTTGGATGATTTGGATAGATATAATATCAAAGGCTATTGTGATACTAAACTCTATAGTTAGTATAGATATGGGTATATATAATTTATGTGAAAGTAGGGAGGGGTGTGTGTATAGATGCTGGGTTTTCATTTGGAGGGGTAAAACTTGATGGACTTTGTATTTTTTCAACCCGATTTAACTATGTAACTATGTAAATAGAATTGGACAAGGAGTCCACTGGGTTTTATCAGTAAAAAAACATTGCTGTACATGTTACACAAAGTGAATTAAATATCCAATATGAATATATTGCATCAGTTTATTAATATTGTAGGTAGTTGATGGGTAACCTGGCTGGGACTAACCAGGAGATCCTCTTCTAGTCTGGCAGACCAATCTGTCCCTACATCTATGGGACTAAATGGTAATACTGAGTCAATGTTGTACCTGGGTTTGAAAAGCGGCATAGCCTCCGCAAAGGAATTCACAGTCCCTTGAGATCTTTAGGACTTGTGCCTCGGTCACAATGCTCTCGTATTCTGTCTCTGATTTTTTGATGTATTTTAGAGCAACATATGGCTTCCTGTCTTTTATCTTGGCCAGTATTACCTAAAAAAGGCAAGAAAAGAGTTAATCAATACTGAATTTAGAGCTCTAAGATTAAATACAGCACCGCCTCTGCCCCCTTATAATTACAGCACCGCCTGTGCCCCCTTATAATTACAGCCCTGCCTGTGCTCCCTTATAAATACAGCACCGCCTGTGCCCCCTTATAATTACAGCACTGCCTGTGCCCCCTTATAAATACAGCGCCGCCTGTGCCCCCTTATAATTACAGCCCTGCCTGTGCTCCCTTATAAATACAGCACCGCCTGTGCCCCCTTATAATTACAGCACTGCCTGTGCCCCCTTATAAATACAGCGCCGCCTGTGCTCCCACATTGATATATTGGTGGAAATATTATTCCGTTTTGCATTTTATTTCTTTTGTACATTACACCAGATTCAATTTAGCAAGAAAAAGGTTTATTGTGTAAAAATTCAATTTGAGATGCGATTAAATTCAGAAAAACGTATGTAACTGTTTATAACATGAATGCTATGGTACAAAACTCTAATTGAATCTCACCTATAAGTTTTCATGTGATAAAACACAAAATAACTTTTTCTTCACCAGAATGAATCTGTCTCATTATTCGAAATAGTCCACAGAACACTCATTCCTATGTCTTCCTCCCGCATTTAGGATTTAGAACTTACAAATGGAAACCAGTCACTCACTTTGCCAAATCCTCCTGTTCCCAACACAGAGAAGAAGTCGTAGCTGGAGGCACTGAGCGGGTCAAGCCTTGAAGACTGAGCTGGTCTCACGTTGTCAGTTCCTCCTGGTGACAAAAAGAGATGTTATTTATAGCACATGTAATCATCTATAGTAAATATAGTATTACTATGATTCTTTAGACACGGTTGCATTATTTATGTATAATATTCTACCATACACTTAAAACACCTTAAAATGTGTCTGTTCCTTTAATAGAATAAAAGAACCTTAGCATTATGGAAGGCATTTCCATGTAGTGCTTAACCCTTTGAGCGCTAGCTGATTCCCCCAAAACATGTACATTTTAATATTTTGAGCTTTTACAATATAGACCCATTTTGTAGAAGAAACTTTTAATTTACCTAAGAAAACTATTAATTTTAAGACAAAATAAGCTTTCTAAATCTGCCTGACAGCATTATAAACTGTGACAGCATCTAGTGTTCCTAGTGCATAATGTTACATTTATAAATTTCTGATGTGTAAAGATCCAACCCCAAATGAGCCCAAAAGACGATTTTCAAAATACATGGCAAACTATGGCCCATGGCTTGTATATGGTAACAGCACCCGACTGATATGAAACTATACATAAACAATAGCGTTACTAAGGAAGGAAAGTAGAAAAAATACTAAAATAATAAAATGATAATGATAAAGTCCTAAACAGCAATTGTACTGGTAAATTTTTGGCAGTTGGAAATCATGTAGGCTGCTCCTTTTTGCAATTTAGTGAAATATGTAGTCAATTTAAATATCGTATAGGCACAGACAGACCCCTTTTGGTTTGGGGGCTGATACATAAACATATGGGATTATAAATTTCAATTGGCACAGGTCTAAGAACCTATAGCAAGCAATCAGCAGGTAGCATTTACTGGTCACCTGTTTACAGACTGCTTGACTGATATTGGTTAGTGCTCATGGGCAAACTTGGTGCCTTTTATTACATATGGGGAGAAGTGTTAATTGCACCAGTGCAATTACCCCAAGCAGCCAATCAGATCATTCTAGTCATTTCATGTTGAAATATACTGTTTCAAGCTTCTTCATGATAAGTTGCCATTGACAACTCCACTTGTGCAATTTAGCAACTATGTTAGTAGCTAAGCTCTAAACATGATTGTCCCAATAAATTATAGGCAGCTGGCAATCATGTGGGCCTCCCCATTTCCCAAAAACAATGTTTTCCTTTACCTTCATCAATCTCCTCCCTTCTCCGTTTCTCCTCCCTGCAGCTCTCATCTGGTAACCTCTGCTCCTCCAAACTCCTCGCTCTCTTCTTCTTTCCATCTTCATTCTCTTCGCTTCCTGTTCTTCTTCCTTTCTTCTGTGGTTGTCCAGGGTCCGAAACGCCGAAATTTGGATAAATCCGCTTCATTTTCTCTCTCAAATTGCACAAATCTCTCTCCTCTCCTCTCTCTCTCTCTCTCAAAGTCTCCTCACCAACGGTCACTTTCCAACGGTTGAGGTCTCATGCCCTCACTTCATGACATCATCACCTGGGCACAGGCTGGAAGAAACCATTGCAGCACAGAGGATCGGGTAGGTTTGAATATGTACATGTAAACACAAGTTTTGCAAGCTATTCGTTTCTGAAGAGAGAAACATGTGTTTCCAATGTGTGTGTATAAGTATTATGATGGACATTTTACTGTATTTTTCAAGGTAGGTGGTGTGCAATCTTTGGGTGGAACTGGAGCACTGCGCATTGGAGCAGAATTTCTGAGGCGCTGGTACAATGGAAACAACAACACTGCTACTCCCATCTATATTTCTTCTCCTTCATGGGGTAAAATCACTGGTTCTGGGCACTTTAGTGCTTACAGTGTTAGTCTTGATTCCAAGTAAGTGAGTATTTATCTGTACAAGACTGGGTCACCACTCTCTACAAAGGAGGATATTTCATAATAGGTGCCGAGTTTACCCTGGAGCAGTAACCCATAGCAACCAATCAGCAGGTTGGCTTTACTGGTCACCTGTTCAAAAGAATACATCCTATTGGTTGTTATGGGTTACTGCTACTGGTCAAACTTAGTAACTTTTATTACATTTGTTGGACGTCTTTAGAAAATATCAGTGTGAATTTGTTGCGGTTAAATACTGGCTTAAAAACAACTATCTGTTTTCAGATAGATCACCAGAAATGAAACTTTTTCCAATGACTTTCTATTTTCTACGTGTGACGTTTTTTTTAATATTGAAGTGTAAAGTGTAATTTTTCACTTTCTGAAGTAGCTCTGGGAGGGGGGGTCGCCGACTCTGTAAACTGTTCTAAATGGATACATTTAGTTGATACATTTCTTATCTTTGTCCCTGCTGAGCAGAATCCCTGAGTTTCATTACAGGCAGCTGTTAGAATTGATACAATAGTTGATACAATAGTTGCTAATACTCCAATACTGAGAAATGTATCAACTAAATGTTGCAAAATTGTAACAGTTCAGAGTCTGCACCTGAATTACTGAGCTGCCAGACTCAAACGTTTAACTTTACACTTAAGTTTTGGAAAAACAGTAAAAAATAAATAATGGAAAGTAATTTGAAACAGTATTAATGAAAAAAGTCTTTATTTCTGGGGAACAATCTAAAAACATCTGAATTGAAAAAAGTGTTTGGAAGGTGAAAAACCCCTTTAAGTGGATGTCTAGATTCCTTTCCCTTCATCATTGTAGAGTTTTTATGTTCCATTAGTTGCTATAAGACCTTTAAAGTGTATATATCTCCTTGGTTCTGATATATCGGCATTCTTTTCTTTTCTGTAAGTTAACTCTTAAAGCCGCAGTCTCATGCACAACTTTATTTTTGCAACCAAGCCACATTTATCCAGAATAATACATTGTATCTTTCAAGCCAGATTGCATGGGTTATTGTAGCCCCTAGAAGTGATGTGCGGGCCGACCCGATACCCGCGGGACCTCGCTGTGCTCCTCGCGGGTGCGGGTTGAGCTCTTCTCCTGCTCTCCCCGCAGCCACCTTCAAATATAGTGTCGCGTCTGCTCGCCCCGCCCCCTTTGTGACGTCATTGCGACGACATCGGCGGGGCAGCGCAGTTGTAAATAAGGTCCCCCAAAAGCGGTGCGGGTGGGCGCGGGTATTAGCAGGGCGGGTTAGGGTCGGGTCAGGGAAACCCTGATCCACACATCACTAGCCCCTAGCACTTTTATATAGCGATAACATATTTAGGGGGACGTTTGGAACAGAATTATATAATCCGTGTTTTTGAAGCCTAGTCTGATTGAGCATTTGTCTGAACACCACGCCATCCAGGCTACTTTTTTATTGGTGTATGCAAAAAGAATTTTGCATGGAAATACATAACATAGTACTTATTTACACATACAGCTTTTCTAAAATTTTGCTCTAAAGATCATTTCTGTGAAAATAGCCAACAGGAAATCAGAGGGAACATTGGCTGTGAGCAGGGCTGCCATCGGGGGGGGACAGGGGGTACAAGTGTACCGGGCCCTGGCCTGAAGGGGGGCCCGGCAGTGCTGAACTTTTGAAAGAGCCGGGCCCCCCTTGACAGCATCGAATGGTACAGCTGTAGCAGCCCCAGCATCCTTTGCCACTCGACAATGGTCGTGACGGAAAGCCCAGGCATAGCGCTCTGAGGATGATACGGAGAATAGTCCCGGGACATGCTGTGCAGCGCTGCTCCGGTGGCTCAAACAGGGCAGGGACGCTTCGGTGCTCCTAATACAAATGTGAGTAGGGTCAGGGCTACGGCCACTCTCTGTTTACTTTACTTCTTGCATAGTCCTCCCCGCTGCGGTCTCTGCGTCTCCCAGCCCAGCTGCCAGAGTACGCCATGCTAGCGTTTAGCCGCACCTCGCTATTCACCAACGCAGCTTATGCACAATGTGCTGCCGCCTGCAGGCCAACAACAGAAGCGCCCAGCCATGGAGCGAGCCGGCACAGGGCAATGCAAAGGAACAAGAGGGCGAGAATGCTCTGCAGAATGGGCAAGTTCAACCGGCTGCTCGTAACAATACAAGTCCGAGCATCCCTGCATAGCACTCCTTGCTTTGCCCACAGGTTTATAGCCATGATTCCAGTATAAGTAATACACAGTCATTTTATTAGCCTTTAAAAATTCTTAAACTAAATGAAAACCTGGCCCGCCAGGACCCCAATCAATCAATACCAATTTATAAAAATAATGGTAAATTATATCAAACAGCAGTAATCAAAATCTAATCAATTTTCTTTTAAGATGAATTGTCTCTGTATGATCTTCCCACTCACCAATCTGGAATTTAGTCTTTGGGGCAGATTTATCAAAGGTCCAGGTGAATTTTCGAAATTCAATAAATTCGAATTTCAAGCTATTTTTTGTATACTTTGACTAGGGAATAGTCCAATTTGATTTGAATTCGAAAAAAATGTGAAAATTGGAATGTCGAAATTTATCATGTACTGTCTCTTTAAAAATTCAACTTCGACCATTCAAAAATAGCCTACTGGGGACCTCCTAGAACCTATTTGGAGTCAATTGGTGGACTTTGAAAAAGTTTTTTTTTTACTCAAATTCGATCGAATGTGCTATTACTTCTATTCGTACGATTCGAATTTGGCCGAATACAGACCTATTCAGCCAAAAAAAACTTCGACTTAATTTCGGTTGGTCTTTTTCAATTCGAATTTCGAAGCTTTTCAAAATTGAAATTCGACCCTTGATAAATATGCACCTTAATGTCCGAGTTATAGTTCTCCAAACCCATCAATATCCAAAGGGCTCCAATTTTTTTTTTAACTTGTAAGGGGGGCCCTGGCGCCAATGTCTTTTTTAAAAATATACTTTGGGGCCCCAATTTTTTTAACTTGTAGGGGGGGGCCATAGCACCAATGTTTTTTTAAAAAAACTTATTCTTTGGGGAACCAATTTGTTTTACTTGTAAGGGGGGGCCCTGGTGCCAATGTTTTTATTTTTAACTTATATGGGGGCCCTGGTCACCAATAGCTTTTTATAACTTGTGTGTGTGTGGGGGGGGGATTACCTTTTTTAGCGCTGATGTCTGTGTGGTCTTTTAACTGTGATGTAGAGTGGGCAGGATCTGGGGTGGGGCTTTGGGCCTGGGTGGGCAGAGCCCAGGGGGCCCCAAATATTTTGTTGTACGGGGCCCCGTGATTTCTAATGGAGGCCCTGGCTGTTAATATAACTGTATTTATTGTAATTGGCTCAAGCAATCGACTTCTTTCCCTGATTCACTCTCTGGTCCCAGAGACTTAGGGGCAGATTAAAGCTCACCCACTTTCTATTCATTCATATGGGAGTTTTAGAAGTGTATTTATCAAATGGTGAACTCTAACTTTCTTCACTCATAAATATGCTTAAAAAATCCCTTAGTAATAGGCAACAGAAACTGTGCTTTTCTGTGGTGAGATCTTAATTCACAATATAATAAATCGGTCTCTTTATGTTCTGCCCATGTTTGGTCCAAAGCAAGCTCCTTCTTTGATTTGTTTCTCTGCTGCTTAGAATAGCTTACTTCTGTGTAATCTAGTGAGAGCTGCAGTTACACTATCCAGCAAAGGCTGAATCAGAATCCTGCTGAAACAGGCCGAATTCCGAACCTAATCCTTGATTCGGTGCATCCCTTTTTTCTAGTAGACTTAAGGTATGAAGATTCAAATTGCGCAAAGATGTGTTATAGGAAAGCCCCAGGTCCAGAGCATTCTGGATAAAAGGTCCTATACCTGTATAATAATTGTCCTTTAAACATATTCCTTGAGTTCAACTGTAACATCCCCTAGCTGCAGCACCTGGCACCCACAGCATACTTACTGACATCCATAGTGTAAAACATATATGTGAAATAAGGCAAACTGGTTACTAATGTATCAGAGTGAAGTATTTATGCATAGTACTGATTTTTGTTAGAGAACTCAAATAATTGATTTGCTGCAAATGCCTTTTTATGTTCGCATTTTTAACATGTATATATTACTGATTTCCAACAGAATGCCCCCGAGTTCTCTATCTTTTTGTTGCATGCATGTGCGCACAATCCCACTGGAACAGACCCCACTCCCGATGAGTGGAGAAAGATAGCTGATGTGATGAAGGTAAGTAGGAGCGTGTCACCCTGTTTTGCAAACCCAGTGATAACGGTGATCCAATTATCAGTAATTGCCCTGACCGTACAGTAGGTAATGACTCACAGGACATTTTGTTTCCCAGGATAAATTTCCTTGTAGCATCTAAAATCACCACTGGTGAAACATACACAATGATTTGGCTATCTGAAGTCGCCCAAAGCTTTCTTATATTACCCTAAACTTGCTGATAAACCATTTTTCTTTATAACGGGATTCCTCTCTCAGCATCTGTTTCTCCTAATTCTATCTTCATGCAGGAGTTGGGTGTCAGATGAATGATCCAATATATCTTATAGGGGGGGCTCCTTTTGCCTGGAAGATGTAATAGAGCTCATAGAAATCTTGTATGTCTACATTCACAATTTGTGCAAAAGGCAGTGATTTTGTTTGTACTGGAATCCGTTATTTGAGTTGTTATATTTGACAAGTGTGGAGAGTTCAGTGCAATCCCATATAATATCTTCTTTAGACTTGTGGTTGCACAGTGTAGTCCCATGCAAGATGCTGTATTGGCACAATAAAAATGAAGTGTAGATTCCCTAATTATAAATCCAGGGAAGAGGGCACTGTATATTTTCACTGCAATTGATGTGCAAAAGTGTAACGTTTTTTCTTTCCTTCCTCCCTTTTATTTTTTTTACACCAGAGGAGGTCTCTCTTTCCTTTCTTTGACTCTGCCTACCAAGGATTTGCCTCTGGCAGCCTAGACAAGGATGCATGGGCTGTGCGCTTCTTTGTGTCTCAGGGTTTCGAGCTGTTCTGTGCTCAGTCATTTTCCAAGAACTTTGGCTTGTACAGTAAGTGGAACACTTTAATTTAAAGTATTGCTGCTTTGCTATTCGTTAAAAGAAGACCCCCCACCCGTAATTTTTTTTTATATGATAAAAGAAAATATCCTTCAAGGTGTCATGCATGCACTTCATTATGAAGCCGAAGTCGAATTTCGAATTCATGCGAGTTTTTAATAATTCCCTTAAATTCTCATTAATTCGAAATTCAACCAAATTCAAATTGAAATTTATTTAAAAAACTCGATTTGAGTTCGGAATGTCGGGAAGGCTGCAAACAACTCCAAATTGATCCCTGGATGTCTCCCATTTACTTAAACAGCGATTCAGAAGGTCTTGGGCGGAGAATAAGAAATCAAATTTAATTGAAGGACTGGAGTATGATACATTGAATAACTCCCTATCTGAACTTGACCGTTTTCACCATAAGAAGATTTGAAAATTTTCAATTGGACCCTAGATAAATCAGCCCCTATTTGTTAGGGAGGATCAGTTTATAGATCATTTGAAGTAATGCAACCTATGTGATATGTTTATTTCTCCTGTTTATAACACATTTACTTTTTTTTTTTTCCTTCATTAGATGAGAGAGTAGGAAACCTAACTGTCGTAGGTAAAGACGGTGATAATGTTGCACATGTCCTCTCTCAGATGGAGAAAATTGTTAGTACAACCTGGTCCAATCCCCCATCTCAAGGAGCTTGTATTGTTGCAACCACTCTTAACACTCCTGAGCTATTTGATGAATGGTAAGATTATGGGCTTATACTAAACACTTGTACTTCAGTGCTATTACTTCTTTTTTTTTCTGCTGTACCTACAGCAAATGCTGCCACTTCTGCTTTGCATTATAACCTAGAGCTTTTTCCATTGTAACCAGGTCTTGTTATAACTCAATACTTGTACTTCTGTGCTTGCCTGAGCAACAATCTCCTGACTCTCAAATCCAGGTGATTGCCATTGAAATCAGGAGGGAATGATCCCAAGCATTTTACTCCAACTGAGCTAGTGATCACTCATGGCAACAGTATTCCCAGAATAGGACCAAGGCTCGCTGTCTTTAAAAGGAAACTATTGTCAAAATGAAAAGTTTATATAAGCTTCAGTGTACTGAAATAAGAAACATTACATTCAATTAAAAATTCTGTACCGTTTCAGAAATAATCAAGTTTATCTTCACTAATCTTCTCTCTGCATCTTTTTCTCCTCATTCTGTCTTCATTCAGGAGTTGGGCGTCAGATGAATGATCCAATATATCTTATAGGGGGGCTCCTTTTGCCTAGAAGATGTATTAGAGCTCACTCTATTAAAATCACCAGACATCATGTTTCTCTACATGCAGAATTTGTGCAAAAGGCAGTTATTTTGTACTGGAATCCGTTATTTGAATGAGCTTTAATACATCTGCTAGGAAAGGAGCCCCCATATAAGATAAATTGGATCATTCATCTGACACCCAATTGCTGCATGAAGACAGAATGAAGAGAAACAGATTCTGAGAGAGGGATAGTGACGAGAAACCTTATTATTTGAGAAACAATGCAGAATATTTGATTGTATTTAGAAAGTTTCTTCAGTATGATGTAGCTTATATTAAATTTTCATTTTCACGATAGTTCACCTTTAAACAAAAATATAATACCAGCTGTGATGTCATTTATTGGGGGCGGTGACATAAGGGATAAGGCCATAAGAGGTGGGTATATGGCAGGTAGTGGAAGGAGTCTAAAAGATAGTAGATAAGCTGGCTGTGATAGGAACAGGGATTCTGGAAGATTTGGGGTGTAACTGAGCAGGCTAAGGAGAGGATATTACAAATTTACATTGTAGATTGCAGGTAAATGTGTAATATTGGTGCAAGTCTTGGCTGGTGAAAATACTGGCTGAGTGGCAACCAAGCGATTGACAAATATGATACAGTTCACTGATGATTTAGTCTTGCTCTAAATAGCCAGTCTCTGATATCTTTATATGAAAAAAGCTAGTGAATATGGGCCCTGCAGCCTTATTTCAATGCACAAATCTTATGCCCAATTATATGATATACTGTACAGTATAAGGGTGTTAGCAGTACGCTCAGAGCTCTGTAACCTGTATTAAAACTCTCAGGCCTCGTGCATTTACATTGGTTTGCATTATCCCTTATATATTATGTGTGTGTTCATATTCATGTCCTCTTAATGATCCAGTGCTGTAAGGTAAAACCATTTCTTTCTATTGTGCATATTAAGGAGAGATAATGTTAAGACCATGGCAGAGAGAGTCCTGTTGATGAGAGCAGAACTGAAATCACGACTGGAGGCGCTTAAAACTCCCGGGACATGGAACCATATTGTCAACCAGATAGGAATGTTCAGCTACACAGGACTTAACCGTAAGTGAACATACACAAGAGTCGTAACAATACTGTTGCATTTATATTGCTTTATATTTGCACTTGGTTTTCCAACATTCTGTATCTGTTTCCACAGCTAAGCAAGTGGAGTATCTTATAAAAGAGAAGCACATTTACTTGATGGCCAGTGGACGTATAAATATGTGTGGGCTGACAACAAAGAACCTTGACTACGTGGCCCAGTCTATTTATGAAGCATCAACCAAAATCCAGTAAAGGAAGTCCAAACTTTCAGTAGATGAAATCGCAACGTAATTATGTGTAGTAGTATGTGTCCCCACGTCCCCATTGTTAACATGGCTTTAACAGGAACAAATGAAGCTGCTGGGAGATGTGTTACAAATGCAAAGCATGTGGGACTCCATGCTAGATATTGTCATTCTTTGGGCTTTTACCTTGTTTTGCACTCAAGTTGTTTAAATTTCTCCTAATGAATGCCTTGACCTCCTAAATCTAAGGGATTTTTTGGTTCTATATCATCATGTAACCCAGTAATTATATAGCAAATTAGTTAAAACCTTAATCTTTAGGGACAAAAATGTATGTTTATTTTGTGTCTGTAAAACCCCACATCAAGCTTTAATGACGGGCAATATATCCCAACTAAAGTCTATTTGCTTGCAAGTAATAACTAGACAAAGAGCCCAATTTGCTTATACTGGAATAATACCACTTGCAAATATCCAGATACTGTATAAATAAATCAACATGTGTGAGCCCATTCTCAGCTTCTCAGATTATGCAAAAATGTGCAATACAGATCTTGCAACTAAGGTCTCCAATTCTATTCAATATTGATAGAAAGAATGAGTGTAATGGAAAACCCAAACCTGTTGTCTTAAATTGAAAATGCTAAAGCAGTTAATGTAATAAACACATTCTGTTGAGTGCCGTTGTATGTGTGTGTTATTTTGCATTGGAGCTACACTTTGCTTTGGCTTATGTTTTATACCGGGGGTGCCCCTGGGATCGGGATCTATCAGTAGATCTTTATTTGGGGATCTCAAGACACTGTCAACAAACAGCTTGTCTACATCACCCTCCTGTTTCATAGGGCCCAGAATTGCAAATGAAGAAACACAGGGTTTAATGGATTTGCATATACAAGATCAGATGTGATTATGTAAGAGCAAACGGTTCTACCCATTTTACAATGTATTGTTTTCTCTTTTATCATGTACTTACTAGAGTAGAATTATTAGAGTTTTACTTTATTGTGCATGTACTTGGCCCAGGGCAGCTACAAGAGAACGAGGACAGAAGCCAAGATGGTGGCACAGAGTTTACTTGAATAGTAGAGCAGGACAGTGTTTTTCAGTGAAGAGGAGATTATAATCACTTCTAGGTATGTAACAAATTGGCACCCCTAGTGATTAAGTCCCAGACATTCCCTCACACTGGCTAATAAGTCACCAACTGGAAGGGCAGCGTTGGCAGTGTGAGTTTGGCCAGATAAACACTGAGCATGAAAAGGTTGTGTGTGTCAATGAATGAGTGTTTGCACTGGAGTGAAGATATGTGGCCATGAGTATGAATAAGTGAGAATGACTGTGAATGTAAAAGAGGTTTGTTGTCAATGTATCTAGAGTTTAAATGCACAAGTGTGAATGTGAGAGACATTGTAGGAATCACCATGAGTGTGAAAGTGCATGGGAGTTTGCTGATGTGCCATAGAAACAGTTTGGCTGACCATGAAAGAGGGAGTCTATACATTTGGGTGAATTAGTGCAAGAATGTGCACTAGGAAAGTAAGAAAGTGTAAATAAAAATGAGAGTGACAGTGAGTACATGTGCCTGTGCTATTGTGAATATGAGATGGAGTAGGATAAGCTGAGAGCCTCTTCCACCTGCATTCACATTACTGACAGCCACCTGTGTAAAGTCACACAGGCCAAAATCTACCTATACATTTGTGAAGAGGTGTATAGATTTTGGTATTGCCTTGCATTAGTAGTCAGATTCAATAAATTGCCTTAAAGAGTGTTTGAGTCTAAAACAATAAAAATGATGACCAACTGCAATTGTACCAGAATATAACTACATCTACTGACATTTGATGAATTCCTTTAAATGAATGTTAAAAGCTCAATATTAAATCTGAGACACAATGTAGACCTAGATAAATGTAGTATTCAACAAAAAAGACTAAATTCCTGTCAATAAACAACACATCACAGTCACACTGCACTGGTTGAATTAGCACATGTTTATACATGTGAGCAGTAACGCCACGCCAAGGCTTCAACCTTGTTACCGGCACGCCGGGTGTAACGCCTCACACAACAGGACAAACGTGACAAACAAAGACAACAAACGAGGTTTTAACTGCACGTGTCTATGACGTCCCACCCTTTGCTCGTTTAACAACTTAACAGGACAAGGTAAAAAAAACCCCATCTTACTTCAGATAGGGAAAAAACCCTTGCCATTAATTTCTACACAAATTTGAGAACTACAGAAATATATACAAAACTAACAGGGTATTGGGGTCTATAGACATGATGTGCAGGAAGACAAACAGGCTGTGATCTTAGACTCTGTTTGCCTTCTGTTACACCCTTATCCTTTCATATCTCACGTTCACTCACACATTCACACACATATAGATACCCACCTTATTACTTACCAGATGAGCCACTCCAGGATTCCAAAACCTGATTTTACCATGGAATCTCTGAAGGATGGTGACTTAGAGTGAAGATGGAGCTGATCGTGTGCCCGGGAAATGCAGAAGATGGAACGGCTTTTGTGCAGCAGGTGGAGCTGATCTTGAAGCCTTCAGATATGCCCACTATCCTCTGATCTTATATGCCTATTCTAGATGGAACAGCATGTTATTATGACTGGCTGGATTACTCACTCTCATACATACTTACTCCAGCCAGGAGGAATTTATGAATGAAAGGCCAGAGACGATATTATTGTCCGTTGATGTGGCTTCATTCTCCTGGGACTCGAGGAACGACAGATTCCCATCGTATGGGCTGAAAAGCTTTGCTGACGGCTGTGTAAAAGGTAAAAATAATTTTAGTTCAGATGTTACAAAACATGTTATGAGCAAGAAAACAATCTCTGTATTTGCTTTTAGATTTTTTTTAGATTTTTTTTTTTGGTTATAAAAATAGCAGTTTCTCTGTGTCTCTGCCATGTATTTCATATCATTGTACAATAAAGATTACAATAAAAACATCGAGCCTTTAAAAATAGCAGTGCAATAGTGATGTTTTTGCAGAGACATCTTCCTTATGTGTATAGATATTCATGTCTGTGTGAATATGGTGACTTATGTGTTTAATGTTTAAATGACTTCCAGAAATGAACCCACTGCTTTCACATTCATCTGTCACAAATCATGTACTTACTGTGCCTGGCTGGAAAGGGGGCTCTGCTCCTTCCTCTTCCAGCACCACCCAGTCGATGGGCTCAAAGAACGGGTGGCACCTGATGTCTCCTCTGGCCCCGAGCCGTCGCCTCGGCTTCTTTTTAAGGAGCTAAAAGTTCAAAGGGCAATTATTTTAATACCACAGATTTTATACTCACTAAAATACCCATCAATGAAATCACTGCATATGATTGATAGGTTTGCAAGTTAATTATTCAAATTGCTAGTAGGTTAGTTGGAATTAAATTGACAACAGTCATTCAGTCCAGGACAGGTTTTTATGATACATTATAGAACGTGTGGTTTCAGAATGTGACATAAAACTCTTGTAGCTCATTCAAGTTGTTGTATTACCCTATAAGAATGCAAAGGTGATACAATGTTTTAACTAAGGCAATGCTATGGAAATGGGGCATAAATACATTTTTGTTAAATACTGTACCTCTCTCCCTCTGTTACTACTACCCACCTTTTTCAGCAGATCTATTAGATCATCATCCAGCCAGTTGGGTATTTCAGGCTCATCGTTGATGGTGGAATCAATGTTGTTGTTAAATGGGATCTCTCCAGTGGCCATATCACAGATGGTAATGCCAAAGGACCACCAGTCGACTGCTGCATTGTATGGTTTTTTCTGCAGGATCTTGAAAAGAAAGGAGAGTTATAGCTTAGGAGCAGCATGGCATCCTCTGTGTATGTTTACTGGGATTATGTTAACAACAGAATTCAATAGATTTAGCTGTCCATCACATTAAACAACCTATCACACACAGTATGGATGAT
Organism: Xenopus laevis; assembly: GCF_017654675.1. NCBI lineage: Eukaryota > Metazoa > Chordata > Amphibia > Anura > Pipidae > Xenopus > Xenopus laevis. Next base: position 26,313,376 of record NC_054384.1, read on the forward strand.
GCCTGGCAAAACATGGGTGGCATAAACTAAGCAAGTAATATCATTTATCATGTAAGTAATGTAATATATGAAAAAAAAAAAGTTTTTGCTAGTCTAGTCGCCAATATCAACCAATCAGCTTGAAATATTTGCTGGTCACCTGTTTAAAAGCAAACGTCTTTTTTGGCTGCAGTGGGTTACTACTCCAGTCAATTGTTCTGCCTTTTATGACACATAAGGGTTGGTGTTTTGATGTGCTATTTATGCTTTCTAATTTATTAGCCTGTGAAAAGCCGTAAATACAGACATGCAGATATATTCAGAGATAAAAAAAAAAACAATCTAGATAAAGCCAAAGTTGCCTATTTGTATAACATTTATGTATATAAAACATCAGCTAGAAATAGTTTTTTTTGTCCTTGCCATATTCTCCTTTACTTCTTGTTTTAACTCAGTTTCTACTGTAAATATACTGTAATTCCATGTCTTACCTCCGGGGCCATGTATTCCATAGTTCCGACCCGGTCCGTGATGGTATCACCTTCGAACATGTTTTGTACAGCAAGGCCGAAGTCTGAGATCCTAACATGGCCTTGGTGATCCAATAAGATGTTACACGGTTTGATGTCTCTGTAATACAGAGAATAAAGGAGTTACACAGAAGAAGACAAGGGCTGATGATCTGCAGAGCAACCTGTGTGTGGCCTCTGCTGTAGAAAGTTACAGAGATGAAGAAATCTATACTGACCGATGGATGATCCCCTTGCTGTGCAGGAATTGCAGGCCACAGACCATCTCTGCTGAATAGAACCTTTTAAACAAAGAAATAATGGTTAAATCCATAACGATTAGTCTATAATATGTTCCCATTCATTTATTTCATTTCAGAAAATGAAAAATAATTGACTATTACATTTGCTAAATGTGCTTTATGGAATGAAAAAGGAGCAAATATATGGGGTGCTGTAATAAAAAAGTGCTGTCTGTTTAATAGCTATTAGCCAAGTTGCAAACTTTAGGCCATTTATTAATTTCCTCCCATATGTTTAATTGGTATAAAAACAACTATTTCTTAGTGATATTATACTATTACAATTTACCACATGTGCTACTTACAGGACTCTGTCCATGTCTAGGCTGCCTTGTTTTTCCAACTGGTCTTCCAGGCTTCCCCCGCTCAGGAACTCCATTACGAAAAAGGCATGCCGCTGGTTACACAAACAAATAACACATACAAGTTGGTACACATACATATAAAACCAATTAAGAAGGTAAGTAGGGACCTCGATTCTGGGATGGCAGTGGATGTGATCTACTTAGGCTTTGCTAAAGCATTTGATACAGTGCCACACAGAAGGTTACTGGTTAAATTAAGGAATGTTGGCCTGGAGCATAGTATTTGTACCTGGATAGAGAACTGGCTAAAAAGATAGACTACAAAAAGTAGTGGTAAATGGCACATTTTCTAATTGGACTAGTGTTGTTAGTTGAGTAACGCAGGGCTCTGTACTAGGTCCCTTGCTTTTCAACTTGTTTATTAATGTCCTGGAGGTGGGCATTGAAAGTACTGTTTCTATTTTTGCAGATGATACTAAATTGTGCAGAACTATAGGTTCCATGCAGGATGCTGACACTTTGCAGAGTGATTTGTCTAAGCTGGGAAACTGGGCAGCAAACTGGAAAATGAGGTTCAATGTTGATAAATGCAAGATTATGTACTTTGGCAAAAATAATATAAATGCAAGTTATACACTAAATGGCTGTGTGTTGGGAGTTTTCTTAAATGAGAAGGATCTTGGGGTTTTTGTAGATAACAAGTTGTCTAATTCTGGGCAGTGTCATCCTGTGGCTACTGAAGCAAATAAAGTTCTGTCTTGCATAAAAAAGGGCATTAACTCAAGTGATGAAAACATAATTATGCCTATTTATAGGTCCCTGGTAAGGCCTCATCTGGAGTATGCAGTGCAGTTTTGGACTCCAGTCCTTAAGAGGGACATAAATGAGCTGGAGAGAGTGCAGAAACTAAGTGCAACTAAACTGGTTAGAGGTGTGAAAGACTTAAATTATGAAGGTAGGCTGTCACGGTTGGGGTTGTTTTCTCTGGAAAAAAGGTGCTTGTGAGGGGACATGATTACACTTTACAAGTACATTAGAGGACATTATAGACAAATAGCAGGGGACCTTTTTACCTATAAAGAGGATCACCGTACCAGAGGCCTCCCCTTCAGACTAGAAGAAAAGAACTTTCATTTGAAGAAATGTAGATGGTTCTTTACAGTGAGGTTGTGGAATGCACTGCCGGGTGATGTTGTGATGGCTGATTCAGTTAATGCCTTTAAGAGTGGCTTGGATGATTTGGATAGATATAATATCAAAGGCTATTGTGATACTAAACTCTATAGTTAGTATAGATATGGGTATATATAATTTATGTGAAAGTAGGGAGGGGTGTGTGTATAGATGCTGGGTTTTCATTTGGAGGGGTAAAACTTGATGGACTTTGTATTTTTTCAACCCGATTTAACTATGTAACTATGTAAATAGAATTGGACAAGGAGTCCACTGGGTTTTATCAGTAAAAAAACATTGCTGTACATGTTACACAAAGTGAATTAAATATCCAATATGAATATATTGCATCAGTTTATTAATATTGTAGGTAGTTGATGGGTAACCTGGCTGGGACTAACCAGGAGATCCTCTTCTAGTCTGGCAGACCAATCTGTCCCTACATCTATGGGACTAAATGGTAATACTGAGTCAATGTTGTACCTGGGTTTGAAAAGCGGCATAGCCTCCGCAAAGGAATTCACAGTCCCTTGAGATCTTTAGGACTTGTGCCTCGGTCACAATGCTCTCGTATTCTGTCTCTGATTTTTTGATGTATTTTAGAGCAACATATGGCTTCCTGTCTTTTATCTTGGCCAGTATTACCTAAAAAAGGCAAGAAAAGAGTTAATCAATACTGAATTTAGAGCTCTAAGATTAAATACAGCACCGCCTCTGCCCCCTTATAATTACAGCACCGCCTGTGCCCCCTTATAATTACAGCCCTGCCTGTGCTCCCTTATAAATACAGCACCGCCTGTGCCCCCTTATAATTACAGCACTGCCTGTGCCCCCTTATAAATACAGCGCCGCCTGTGCTCCCACATTGATATATTGGTGGAAATATTATTCCGTTTTGCATTTTATTTCTTTTGTACATTACACCAGATTCAATTTAGCAAGAAAAAGGTTTATTGTGTAAAAATTCAATTTGAGATGCGATTAAATTCAGAAAAACGTATGTAACTGTTTATAACATGAATGCTATGGTACAAAACTCTAATTGAATCTCACCTATAAGTTTTCATGTGATAAAACACAAAATAACTTTTTCTTCACCAGAATGAATCTGTCTCATTATTCGAAATAGTCCACAGAACACTCATTCCTATGTCTTCCTCCCGCATTTAGGATTTAGAACTTACAAATGGAAACCAGTCACTCACTTTGCCAAATCCTCCTGTTCCCAACACAGAGAAGAAGTCGTAGCTGGAGGCACTGAGCGGGTCAAGCCTTGAAGACTGAGCTGGTCTCACGTTGTCAGTTCCTCCTGGTGACAAAAAGAGATGTTATTTATAGCACATGTAATCATCTATAGTAAATATAGTATTACTATGATTCTTTAGACACGGTTGCATTATTTATGTATAATATTCTACCATACACTTAAAACACCTTAAAATGTGTCTGTTCCTTTAATAGAATAAAAGAACCTTAGCATTATGGAAGGCATTTCCATGTAGTGCTTAACCCTTTGAGCGCTAGCTGATTCCCCCAAAACATGTACATTTTAATATTTTGAGCTTTTACAATATAGACCCATTTTGTAGAAGAAACTTTTAATTTACCTAAGAAAACTATTAATTTTAAGACAAAATAAGCTTTCTAAATCTGCCTGACAGCATTATAAACTGTGACAGCATCTAGTGTTCCTAGTGCATAATGTTACATTTATAAATTTCTGATGTGTAAAGATCCAACCCCAAATGAGCCCAAAAGACGATTTTCAAAATACATGGCAAACTATGGCCCATGGCTTGTATATGGTAACAGCACCCGACTGATATGAAACTATACATAAACAATAGCGTTACTAAGGAAGGAAAGTAGAAAAAATACTAAAATAATAAAATGATAATGATAAAGTCCTAAACAGCAATTGTACTGGTAAATTTTTGGCAGTTGGAAATCATGTAGGCTGCTCCTTTTTGCAATTTAGTGAAATATGTAGTCAATTTAAATATCGTATAGGCACAGACAGACCCCTTTTGGTTTGGGGGCTGATACATAAACATATGGGATTATGAATTTCAATGGGCACAGGTCTAAGAACCTATAGCAAGCAATCAGCAGGTAGCATTTACTGGTCACCTGTTTACAGACTGCTTGACTGATATTGGTTAGTGCTCATGGGCAAACTTGGTGCCTTTTATTACATATGGGGAGAAGTGTTAATTGCACCAGTGCAATTACCCCAAGCAGCCAATCAGATCATTCTAGTCATTTCATGTTGAAATATACTGTTTCAAGCTTCTTCATGATAAGTTGCCATTGACAACTCCACTTGTGCAATTTAGCAACTATGTTAGTAGCTAAGCTCTAAACATGATTGTCCCAATAAATTATAGGCAGCTGGCAATCATGTGGGCCTCCCCATTTCCCAAAAACAATGTTTTCCTTTACCTTCATCAATCTCCTCCCTTCTCCGTTTCTCCTCCCTGCAGCTCTCATCTGGTAACCTCTGCTCCTCCAAACTCCTCACTCTCTTCTTCTTTCCATCTTTATTCTCTTCGCTTCCTGTTCTTCTTCCTTTCTTCTTTGATTGTCCAGGGTACGAAACGCCGAAATTTGGATGAATCCGCTTCATTTTCTCTCTAAAATTGCACAAAGCTCTCTCCTCTCCTCTCTCCTCTCTCTCTCAAAGTCTCCTCACCAACGGTCACTTTCCAACGGTTGAGGTCTCATGCCCTCACTTCATGACATCATCACCTGGGCACAGGCTGGAAGAAACCATTGCAGCACAGAGCCAGGTACATAGTTCTATATACAGTTACAGATTCAACGTCCTGTATTCTATATATTCGATTGGTGTATGGGAAGTCATTTCCTGTCATTTGTTTATGTGGGAGCTGCCATAAACCCAACATGCATGCTCTCTTTTCCCTACAGTGTAATCCCTACAGTGAATAAGGGATACCCACCCATTAAACTCTAGTTCTACTTTTTTCAAATGGATCTTCCCCAGACACGCACGCACGCACGCACGCACGCACACACTAGGGTAAAGAGCTTAAACAACATTCATTACAGGACTTATTTATATTCCGCTTTCTGGGGTACACTATAGAGCAACAGTGCTGGGGTCCAGATGTGGTGGACTTGCTATTTGGCCCTGTTCTCTCACAATTTGCCCCCATATCCCTCTATTTCATTATTTCATCTGCTTTTATTTAAATAAATGCTGTGCAAAGTTACGTATGTCTCTTTATTTCTCTCTCTCTATACATACAGTAAATTTGACCCAAGGCTGGGCCAAGCCTTGAAGGTCTATGCTAATCACCTTCTCTGTGCAAATGAACCTGCACTGCCTAGGAGACTGAGTTAAATGAAGGGATAACGTTTCAGGGTAGGGGCAGGGCGATAGAAGAGGTATGTGCTTGTGCCCCCATAGCCTCTTCTGTCAACCCTTCAGTGGTACACTACCAGAGGTGCCCCTTCCCTGAGTTACCTGAGGGGAAAGATGGTGACCCTACAGAAGTTTCATATATTCGCCAAATCTGCAGGATCTTCACTCAGGGCCCGATGGATCTTCACCTACTCTGGAGCAAGGATCATGTCTGCTCATCCTACAGCCGGGCCCTGCCAGCAGTATTTACGTTACTGTAACCCTTAGTTCCATCAGTGATACGACTAAATGATTAATTTGATTTCTTCACACAGAACCTCCATCAAGCCCCTCTTTTCCTTCTGAGACAATATATAAGTGTAACATAAGGGCCAGTTCACCTGGCTGAAGAAATTATATTTTGTAATAGGACACATTCGTGCATATCTTCTAAGAAAAAATTTAAAAAGTATTAAAAAAAAATGAGGTTGGTTTGTTTTGCCACCAATGTTACCAGTATGAATTCATGCAGCTTATTTACCACCATGTACACAGTACTTTATTGGAACTCATTTAATAAAAATATAATTCTTTGCTAAAAATGTTCTTAACAGGAGATGGCTCAGAGTTTGTGTATAACAGGTACCCAGATAATGGATCCCATAGCATTTCCTTTAGTGGGTGAAATGATAGGTGTAACCTTGTACTTGTCTCTACATCATATATGAGAGAAGAATAATGTTTTATGCACATGGAACACTAGACGTAATACGTAAATCAAACAGCAACATAGAAATGGCATTTCTGCTGGGACCCAGGGCTTAGAGTTCACCACAGAATTTCAAAGCACAGATTCAAATCAATCTCTTCCTTATTTCTCCCCCTTTCTCTGTCACATGCTGCTGGTCACATGGTTTGCCAGTCACATGTACAATGCAGGAAGTGTTTGCTGTGTGAAGTGGTTGCAGGACTTGATCGCAGTTGTGAGGAGGAAGGTAGGATATGTACATGTCTGTCTGTGCACTCCTGTGGCTGGGGGGCTGCTGCTCTCTATTGCATACGTATGACTTTTATACAGTACAGAGAGGATATAACCATTGTAGACACGGGGGGAGCACAGAAGGATCCAACATGCACAGTGGGGGGGGGAACTAATGTTGCATAAATGAAAGCTGTGAGGGGGGAAGAGTCCTGTATTGTGTTTCTGACTTGTTACTAATTCATGTTCAGTCTTTCCAAAGACAGACTTAGTATGATTATCCATGCTACACTAGAAGTGCAATATATATGTTATTTTATCTCTTATGCGGCTCCCTGGATTCTGTGTGCCTTGCTGTAGGTTAGACAGAGATGTTGGCCTGGAACACTGTGGCATCGCTGCTCCTTGCTGTATCTTGTTCTTCCTCCATGGATGTTTGGGGGCCGACCCACAAGCCCCCAAATGAGAAACAAAACCTTGCTACTAAAACCCCCTACCATTCATAGACCCCCATTTCTTGCTCCCCCCCAGCCTAGATGGTACCTTTGCTAAATGCCCCTAATTCTTTACTTACCCCTCGGTGCAGATTCTGTCCAGCGGAGTAACGGACGCCATCTTCGGTAATCTTCGGGTCTTCTTCCGGCGATTCTGCACTTTCTGCTACTTTCTCGCGAGGCAGAAACTCCAACTGCGCATGCGGTGATACGGCACTTAGTTCACGAAGATTACCAAAGACAGATGGCTGCCGTGAACTCCGATGCCCTGAATCTGCACCGAGGGGTAAGTAAAGAGTTAGGGTCATTTAGCAAAGGTACTACCTAGGCTGGGGGGGGAGCAGAGAGGGGTCTATGTAGGGTAGGCCATGGCCAAAAACCTACCACCCTGCATTATCATTTAATTGAGGTAATGCCTTATTATTTCATTGAACCCTTGAAGTGCCCACAGTGGCTCTTCAAGGGTTAACTAGCGATTGGTGGGCCCTTGAAAGAATCATACAGCAGGGCATTTAAAGCTCACTTGCTTTGAAATTCCCCCTTGCCCTGCTGCCAGCAGTAACACTTAACCACCCCCTGCAGTGTCTAGTTCTGTGTAAATATGAAAATAAGTGTTGTAGTATTTGGATGACAGCTAAACATAACACAGTTCATTTCAGCACACGTGGATGATCCTGCAAGGGTTTTCAGCAGTCAACATGCATATCGTGTTATTATCCAGCTGAGGATTCTGGGAGATGTAGTTTGCAGCAAATGGATGGCCTGCCTTAGGCTGTGTGATGTTACACTGCAGTGAGAGTTGTTTTGTTTAATAGTGTGTACCAGGCCTTATTGTTTGCATCCAAGAAGGATTCATTTTATCGTTGGTATCAAGTACTAGGTACTGTTTTATTATTACAGAGAAAAAGGACATAATTTTTAATGAATTATTTAATTAAAATGCAGTTTATTGCAAATGGCCTTCCTTTAATTCGAGCTTTCTGGAAAATGGGTTTCCGGATAACGGATCCCATACCTATAGGAACTATGCATGAACAGGGCCCAAACTTGCTAACCCAAAGTACCCATTCAGCTGTTTACTTTTTCTGATCAAATACAGTTATAAAAATACGAGCAAATATCTGATTATAGTGCTTCACCCAATATTCCTTGTAGCATGTGTAATAACATGACAAATCCAGTATCCTTGAGGGTGCAGGCAAGGGGTCTTGTAGGCTGGTGCCAGTACATATCCAGTGGATATTTGGCTACTGTATTTACCTTTGTTTGTAAATGTTATATTTTTCTCATATAAAATGAAATAATGTTGCAAGATAGCCAAAGCCTGACAAAGTAGTAGAAGTGCTACAGTATATGTTATGGAATTACAGTCTCCCCCCCCATAGGTACAGCAGCCAATGAAAGTTATGATTAGGGATCATCCCTCTCAGGGTAAAAGGCTAGATAGTTTAGAAAATATCTTTTTGTGATAAAATAAATTATAATACTCTTGTATGGTTGCTTCTTTAGTTTCTTCAGATGTAGACTGAAACATTACAACATTTTTTAGCTGAAAAGAAGATGAGTGAATGATAATGAGCTACGAGGGACCATCCCCATCGATTATCCTCTAGTGGGCCACATTGTTTTGCAATACCTGTGACGCTAAGCACTGCATTAAAAGTAAGTCACAGGGGAGCATAAGCCGTTGTTCTTATTGCTGGCCTTGAAATGCACATTGTAGTGCCCTGTTTCCTACCCTGGAGTCCCTAAATGTTGCTGGACTGCAGTTGTCAACCAGATAATAGACAATTTGCAATTGGTTTTTATTATTTGTGGTCTTTGAGTAATTTAGTTTTTATTCAGCAGCTCTCCAGTTTGCAATTACAGCCATCTGGTTGCTAGGGTTCAAATGACCCTAGCAACCATGCATTGATTTGAATAAAATTCTGCAATATGAATAGGAGAGGGTCTGAATAGAAAGACGAGTAATGAAAAGAAGCAATAATAATACATTTCTAGCCTTACGGAGCATTTGTTTTTAGATAGTGCCAGTGACCCCCATTTGAAAGCTGGAAAGATTCAGAAGAAGATGGCAATTAATTAAAAAAAACTATAAAAAATAAATAATGAGCATCAATTAAAAAGTTGCTTAGAACTGGCCATTCTATAACATACTAAAAGTTAACTTAAAGGTGAACCACCCATTTAATCAATGTTTTGTGGAGAGTAATTTACCATTAATAATTAATTAGAGAGTGATTGCAATTTGTCCAACGAATTCTGAAAACCATGATTGTAGATAAAGCCATTAATAGAAAACCTGGCCACTACTGACATGTTTTGTTCAACGACAGATGAAATGTGTACTTATTGCCTCCGAAGGAGCTGAAGTCCTGTTCTACTGGGCAGATGAAGAGTTTGAGAAGAACCTGCAGAGTAAATATGATTATACTGAGGAGCAGCAGGTATGAATGAATGTATTATGAAATCCCATCCGAAGAATTCTGGCACATTGTATAGATCCACAATATAAAGCCTTCAGGTTATAATAAAATCACACATGATGTAGCTTTCTTTGTAACAATACAACTTTAAAGGAGAAGGAAAGGCAATTTAAATTGGGGGTGCCAAAAGTTATGCACATCCAAATGATTATATTTACTTACCTGAGCCCCCGGGCCGGTTCTCCTATCGGCAGAAAACTACACCAGCCCGGGGTTATTCCAGCGAGCACCACAGAGCGATCCTCTTCCTTCTTCTTTGGGTTTTTAAATTTCCCGGGGCAGGCGGAAGCGCAGTAGAACGGAATAGCCGTCTTTTTCATTAAGGTTCGGCTATTTGCTGTACTGCTCATGCGCAGCCACGAGAAGATCGAGGAAGCAGGAAGAGGTTCACTGTATGATGCTCACTGGAAGAACCCCGGGCCGGTGCAGTTTTCTGCTGATAGGAGCACTGGCCCGGGGTGTCAGGTAAGTAAATATAATCACTTGGGGGTTCCTAACTTTTGGCACCCCAAGTATAATTTGTTTTTCGTTCTCCTTTAAAGAGGACATAAGCCCTATGTTAAACTTAATGTCAAATTTCTCACAGCACTGTTCTGAGGACTTTTTAATTTTTATTCGTTTTTACGTGTGACAGGAGGACTGCCTTCTGTTATGCCTAGTAAAGGGCTGGGCACCAAAACTTTACTGCTCAGATTTTAAAAGTATGTTTCTCGTTGATTTGAGATTGATATTTGACTACTTCAGCCAGGGTCAGACTGGGCCGACAGGACACCAAGAAAAAACCCAGTGGGGTTAGCACAGATAAGATATTTGTCAGCAACACACAACATCAATGTGTTGGTTGCAGTCAGAAAATAAAACAACTGAAATGAAAAAACAATAAAAACTATCTGAGCAACAGATTTGTGAAACATCCACAACATACACTTTGGTGGATTTTTATAATAGCAGCCATTCCCTTTTAAGGATTTCTGTCGCAAAAGCTATTATTAATGTCCATTTTAACATCATAAAAGCAAAGGGATACGTTAAATTAAATAAATAAGGTTAGTTTTCATATTAATGTATTATTGTATTTTTATTCCCTAAAAATTAACTTTTTCATCATTAACTATTCATTTATAATCTAGTTTGTGTTCTTTATTTATAGGCACCAAACTTAGGCGATAGCATCAATACACTTTTTGCTCCTCTTATCATCTCTTGTGTTACAATAATAGAGAAGATCAATGATACCTATACATGTTTCACCACTGAAAAAGGTCACCTCTGCGTCCTTCACATGGTATGTCCCTAGTGCCTATGGCTGCTTTACGGAACTCCTCTATCTCCTGTGCTATGTGTTTTCCTACAGCCTTTTCCAGCTACCTAGGGGTTGAATAACCCCATAAGCAACTGTAAAAACGTTGAAACTTGCTGAAAAGCATATTTAAAAAAAAAAAATATATATATATATATGTTTAATTGCAGCTTATCTTGAACACCAGCTCCATTTGCTTTTGACCATTATATGGCTTGTTATATCAAAATGTGTGGGCCATATTTTTGCCTATAAGAATGGCAGCTCCCCTCACATACTCTATGATTTTACTGATTTAATATGATCTAAACTCCCTGTCATATATATCCTATGATGATATAATCATCATCAGTATTTTACTCGAAAAGCATTGCATGTATTATTCATGCTTCTCTAGATATAGCCTGCCCAAAGTGAAGAAGCAAATCTTTGGCCAATAAATATATAGCATAAATCTCCATGAGACTTTGGTAGTTTCATTTGATTTTAAAATGATTAAGGACATAGGATAATGAGAAATATATAATAATATAAAATAAGACATTATTATTGGTGCTAACTATAAAGTTCTTTTTCACCAACCAATTTATATAATATGGCAGGTATTTGCAGTGGGCAGTGCAGTTGATTTGCAATTTAAAAATTTTACTTCACTATAAATGTGCCGATTCAGCTGAATCAGTTCTGATCACTTAAATTCTTGTGACTATGAAGTCCTGGACACCTGAATGCAGCCATTTTCTATCCATGAACAATGCATTTTTTTATTCATCCCAAATGTGAATTTCCAAATTGAGATTTGATCCTGTATCCAGCCAAATCGCTAATAATTTGTTTTTCAGTTCTTGGGAGAACAGTAATCCTCATTATTTTCTTCTCCATCTAATGATCCTTCCATTTTCTCTTTGCAGTTTGGAGAATGCCTGTACATTGCTGTAAATGGCGATGAAACGGAAAACGAGGATGACCTGCGCAGGAAACTGTATGTCCTAAAGAGACTCTGCGAGGTGCATTTTGGCCTGGTCACGTTTGACAGTCATTTAATTAAGAAGGAGTAAGTTAAATTGCACTCCTGAATAATAGCAAAGATATTCTTTCTCACTCCTCTGTAAGGTCCTCATATTCATTATGTACAAATATATATTTATTTAGTCATGAAGATCTTCTCTTTAGCTAAATCAATTAGCAAGTGTTCCTGTTGTATCCTCTCCTTCTTGCAGACTGCGCCCTGCAGATTCTGATCAGCGCAATCTCGTATGGAAGACATTTCAGAGCTTGCTTCTAACATACAACCGACTGCGAAATGAGGACCAGAGCTTTGCTGTTGAGGTGATTGATGTGCAGTATTTTACTTTGCATTTCATTCAAAAGGGTAGAGCTTGAAAATTAAATCTAATAAATGTAGGAGATGACTCCATATGAACTCTCTTACAGTTGCCTTGCTTGCTTCTAGTGCAGAGGCTTATTGAACAGTTATATATCTAAAGTATGAAAGTGTGACACAGTTTCATGATTGTTGAGCTGTATTCATATAGTATAAGGGCATCATTTTAACTTTCCCTTAACTTTGGGCTTGTGCCACATTCAGGTTGACATGAACTTCTGAAGTAGTGGAGAAATTTCTTCTACCAGTGCCAGTGGTATAGTGCCCGCCAAATTCCTGCCTTGCCACAGAGTATCTTTGTCAATCTGAACAGTTTTCCTTTGAAGTAATAAGAAAAGGTTAATTGCTGGTGACTACAATTCTTCTCAAAAGTTAAAACCCACTATTGGCATTGTGTGTTTGGCCTTGGTTCTTTAGGGTGAAGGGGTTGTTAACTATTACTATAGCAACATTCTCCTTAGCGGCTTAGCCCATACATGCTTATGAGTATGCATGACCAAGGCAGTTATATGGGGCTGGAAGCCTCTGCCTCCATTTAATTAACCCTTATATGTGCATTATATTTGTAACGTATACAGTATGTGTCTTTGAGAATTCCATAATTAGACCTCTCTATCTAGGCTGTGGAGCGGCTAATTCACCCAAAGCTCTGTGAGCAGTGCATCGAGTTCTTGGAGAAACAGATTGTCAATTTCATTAACAGCAGCAGTGAGCGGGGGGGAGAGGAGGTCCTGCATGCTTTTATACTGGTCAACACCAAACTTCTGGCTCTTTTCTCTAGGTGAGTGATGTATGATGTATTTGAAGTTTGTAAATATTATTTATTTGTTATTTAAAAATAATTATAAAGCTGTTTTTTTAGTTTTTGGTTGTTTTATTTGCCCCAAAAGTAATCTACCAAGAAAAGTAGGGAGATTTATTGATTGCTTAATAACAAACTATACAATAATATTCTTCAGTAAATGTTGAATAAGAAGGCCCAATTCTTTCACTACCCCTCTTATATAGTTTGCCATTAAGGCAAGTACACTTTTTTTTCCTGGTGCAAGATGCAGGGGTATTATCTAGTTCTAGTCCATATCTAGGTATTATCTAGTCCATAAATGTAAAAGTGAAGCACTGATTGTAAAAAATGGATAAGCATAGGACAATGGCATATGATACTTTTTGAGCATTTTGCTTCCCATCTAATTCCCAGATAAGTGGGGCTTAAATTTGGAAATGCTCCCTGATGGATTCTCAAGCGGTAATCACCTGACCCAAATGTGCACCAGCAGGTTCAGAGCATTTCCCACATTAGTTGACCAAGAGGCAAATCAAAGATGGAATGGGAACCATGTGCCAGAAGTCATACAAACTACAGTGAAGGTACTAGAAAGGCAGCAACATAGATGGCATGGCTCTCGGTTACACCTTGATGTTTGCTGCACTGTGTGTTTATGTAGCGAAGCATGATCAGTGCTTCAACATATTCATACTTCCACCTCCAGGTGCAGAAAGAAAGAACACCGAGCCAGGTTTACATAGATTAGGTGGAATTATTATTGGGCTATGCTAAGGCCTCTGGTCCCGTAGAGTAGACAAGATTTTACTGGGCAATATTGCTTTAAGGATATAACCCTGATGTGTCTGAATTATAGCATGCATTAACCCTTGATAATATTAGAAGTATTTGTAGTACAGCAAAAATCAGCTCCCTTTCAATTTAATTGCAATTTTAAAGATGCTTAATTCCGTTATCCAGCAACCCGTTATCCAGAAAGCTCTGAATTATCAAAAGACCATCTCCCATAAACTCCATTTTATCCAAATAATCCAATTTTTTTAAAAATATTCCCTTTTTCTCTGTAATAATAAAACAGTACCGTGTACTTGATCCAAACTAAGACATAATTAATCCTTATTGGATGCAAAACCAGCTCATAGGGTTTATTTAATGTTTACATGATTTTCTAGTAGATTTAAGTTCTGAAGATCCAAATTACAGAAAGATCAATTATCTGGAAAACCCAAGTACTCTGGGAACAGATCCCATATCTGTATTGTTGTTCCTTGTCTGTATATTCTCTGCTGTTTATAAAATATTTTGTTTTATTGCTCTTAGTCGAAATTCCAGTTCTTTGAGACCTGCAGATCTCCTCTCCTTAATTCTCATAGTCCAGGATTTGTATCCCAGTTTCAGTACTCAAGACCAAAATGTGGAGGTAAACTAGACCATTTATTTTCCTGCAACTCTTATCTGGCAATCCAATTTCCATAATGGGAAATATTTTCCAGTGTTCAGAATTAACCAATTTTATACTGATGAATGGGGGCTCAATTACAACTCAAATGTAGTTGCTGTTGATGTGTGGAAAAAATCCCATCCATTTAAAGGTACTGGTGTCAAAAGGTGCTCCATGCATTTCAGTATAGTTCGTTAAAGGGATAAAATAGTTAAAGGGATGCCATTCGAAGCAAATTTCCACTGTACTTTAATTAAAACTTTTCAATTCTATTTTCATTGATTATCATCTTAAAAAACGAAGGTATTAATATGACTATTATTAATATGACTAGAATGTTTTACTCTTTAAAAATAGGATCACATTCTGCTGACCCTCAGAAGAAAAGAGATGCAAAGTAGGGGGTCATTTATGACTGCAAGTGCACTGAGCAGAGAACAATATGAAGCACTGTCACCATGTTTTTCCCCCCACAATGCAGCATGTTTCATAGAATTCAAATGTCATTGCAGTTGCAGGACACACCTGATGCACTTTTCAATGCATTTGGACACAAGTTTATGAAATTTCTGCTTTCCTAATTTAGGGATTATTTTGACCACTCCCTCCTTACCAATCATAAAATTAGTAAGCCATACTAGGTTTGAAAAATAACCTTATATATATTTGTTCTAAGGAGTTGTTTTTGCGCCATGTCCAGGACACTGAAAGTTGTCATGATCAGTGTATTATAGTAAATACAGTGTACTGGTGGAAGATAGCAGTAGTTACATGATACAGTATATCTGTGTTTATTGGCCTATGGCACTTTAGATGCTGTTATAGTATAACTTCTAGCATCCAACAAGAAGAATTTTACTTTTTTAAAGACTTCAGTAACTTCATTTCAAGGTTAGAAGGTAATTTACTGTACTGCACTGTATTCCCTACAAATTGTCTTAACAATACCTGTCTGCAAGAGTCATCTACCTGCAGTGGTCAGTAGTAGTGCTGTAGCTTGCCAATGTATATTGGCTGATAAAATTCAAGTGAGTGAATACAGTGAGACCTACATCATCAGATCATCCAGAAAGCTGGAGGCCTAAACCTATTTATATCCAGGATGGACAGTGAGGCAGCTGATCACCATCAGGATAGAATCACTGAGTTAATATTCAGAACAGGAAAAGTGAATAACACAAATAGAGTAAATATCATGGAATCTATTGTTGAATGCGTTTTGCACCCAAACGTGTTTTGACGTGCATCAAATGCATAAAAAATGCAGGAAAAAAACTCCAGTGTGCAAGAACCCTTAGTTACTCGTTGCTGAATCTTTCACATTTGAATTATGTCGTTCTAATTGCCAGCTATTTTACTATCCAGCAGAATCAAACCAGCATATAAATTCAGCATTGTGCTGTAACAAGCTGAAATCGGTTGGTTAAAACATTTTTCTAGCAATGTCTGTGTTGTCAGCTAGTCTCAAAATGGTAATCAGTGAAATAGCTATAACAGAAGAGGTAAGGTAATTCTCTGTGTTATACCCAGGCTGAATATCTGGCAGTCTGACGATAAAATTGGTCCTGTAAGAGAGAGATCACATAATGGTCTGATAAAACTGCTGCATGGCTGATGGTAAAGGGAGAAAACTGAAAACAAGACAATTTCCCAGACCAAATCTGCCCAGATTGTAATAGTATTTATTGGGGTACTTTAATTCACAAGTAAAGGTACTATATAGTGTTTGCTGCAACGTCCTGCCAAAGGCAGAGAATACACAGAAGTCGGTCATTATTAGAGGCCACATGAGGTCTCTGCAGGCATAATTATTACAAATAAAAAAAGAAATATACAGTTTGTAAACAGTTTTTTTTTTTTTTGAAAGGAGAAGGAAAAATACTGAGGCAATTTATTGCCAATGGATTGGCTACAATAGTGCAAGCTAAAACGCTATACTTATTTTGTAGAATGCTTTACCATACCAGAGTTAACAGCTCTAGAAACTCTCTGTTTGTTTAGGATAGCAGCTGCCATATTAGCTTTATGTGACATAAAATCCTGCCAGAGTCTCTCCCTGCTCACTCATAGCTCTATGCTCAGATTACAGGAGGGAGGGGGAAAGGTATGGGAAGAGGAAGAGAGGCCTCAAACTGAGCATGCTCAAGCCCAAGCCCTGGAAGTTTATGCTGAAAACAGGAAGTCTGATACAGAAGCCCATGTGTACACAATAGAAGGAAAGAAATGCTGTGTTTCTATTGATATTGAGTAGCATTACTTTGAGGGTTTACTGTTGTATTTATATAGTTAACTTAGTTTTAACCGTTCCCTTTCCTTTAAGTCCTTGATGATTGTACATATTGGAGGTAAAATAACTGTTTTGATATGACAGGAAAATGAAGACAATGCACCTTTAGATGAGTATTACACCCCAGACCCATCACCCAATAACAGGAGCTTAAGTGAGTTGTTGATATTTGTATGTATATCCAGGGCTTTTGTAAATGTAAATGTCTTATATGGATACGTATGGTGGATGAGGATTTTAAAGCTGATACTGGATCACAGTGGATTTCTGCTTTCCAAAGAATCTGTGCATCACCCACCATGGAAAGCAGAAGTACTTCCAGGTCCCAGAATCCATCACTTTATAATAAAACAAGGTGAGGGGGTGCATTACTCTGTCTGTTGAAACATAGTTTTACAAGTATCATGGGCTTTTATTAATCAGTGGAATCAGGTATAAGGTTTGCATATGTGTTAATCTGGCAGTTTAGAAACTATTTACTCGCCTCTTCTACATACTGTAACCTCATCTGAAAAGCTTATGTCTAATTGGGGGGTATATTTTGCCTCTAAAGATAATATACAAAAACAAATTCAGAATATACAGTTACAGACACCGCCAGAGATAGTACATTGGGATCTTTAAGGCAAGCTTAATTTAGCTTATTTACTGTACACCTCTTTTCTGAATCTGGCAAACAAGATCATTTTAATCATTTCTGCCAAATGGGCCGGATTGTTGCCAGTCTTCTCTGTAATTAATAGTCTGATGTTTGCAATGTCCAAGCATTGTCATTAGTTGTACCCGTGCACCCACCTGCTTTGTGCTGGAAATAAGGGTTAATCTCATGTACTCAAAGCCAAATCTCAGGTGTAGAGTCTGGCACAACTGGTTTCTGATCTATGTGCTATATAGCCCTCTCTCTGACTCCTATGTGTAGAAATATTTAAGTGCACATCTGATCCAGTCCAGGAAGCACTCTTCCTATCCCTCTTCTACAGATGCGGTGCACACTGACATACAGCCAGTATCCACATATACCTGGCAAGTAATCATCTACATTACTAGTCCCCCATATGCCTTGCAGGAGCAAAAGCTTTCCAACACCAGTGCAACACGCCACATAACTTATTAACCCAACTGAGAAATGACTGGTCTCTGAGTAGATGTACTGTTCATTTACATAGAGCATGTTTTCTAGGGTCTTAAGATGAATAAATTATATGTACATTCAGATAAGGGAGTTATAGTGTGTCTTTTACCTTATTCATAGTTTTCACTTCTGTCACTTTCTAATTTATTTGTATTCTGTAGGTGCTGGAAGCTGGGTGGATGACGATTCCCCTGCATTTGGTTTTGTTGATCCTGAAATCCAGGTAGTGTTGTTAAAAATCAGCAGAAAAAAAGTTGCTATAGGCCCTGAAACATTCTGTTCTGCCTCCACTGGCATTGTGTATCAGAACATATCATCACCATTAAACCTCATAGTTTAGAGTTGCCCTGTCCACCTGAATCCATAAGCTGCATAATATACCCATATCCCTTTTATTTCAAGATTGCTGAAGACAGTTTGAAAACCCTTGTGGGGGACATCCCTGAATCTACTAACACAAGAAGAGTTTTTTTGGATTCAGCTCTAAAAGAAGGCTATTGTCCCATGTTGCCACATTCCATGTACTGCCTACCACTTTGGCCAGGAATATCCCTGGTCCTGCTGACTAAGGTGATCGGTTTGCACAATCTTTATAAAACATTCTCTGTTTAACCAGATTTCACTCGGTGAGTCTGATATGGATAATCCCATCAGATCCATCTTGAAATGACTAATGCAATTGTGCATCTTGGCTCTCCTTCTTACTGCAGTTGTCCGGTAGCACCATTGCCCTCTCGCTGTATCAGCTCCTAGATGGGTTCAGCATGCTGGAGAAGAAGCTTACAGAGGGAGGAGATATCCACCAGATTTTACGGTCTCACCCCATTGTGGCTGACTTGAAACAAAGAACAGACAGATTTTTGAAGAGTCTTGGTGGTCGTGACTCACAGGTGGGTAGAATAAAGAGAGCTTCAAATGAATATGAACTTAATACATTTACTTGCCTGTGAGGAGTGATTGATGGTTGAATAAGTCTGCAGTAGCATCAAATAAGTTTAATGTATCTGCTCACTTATGTGTGATGGCCCAAAGACAAAAAATGATCTACGGCAATAGAACCAATGATGTTTTTATGTCAGATAAGGCCATCAGAAGACCACTTGCTTTGAAGACCTTGAATCAAGTGGTATTTTATAGCAAACACTTTTCCATTAGCATTTTGAAGAACTAGTTCTTTCCTCTTTCCCTTTTTTTCCTACTAAGGCTATAAAGAGATACCTGTTTTGGCTAAATTCTAGGCTTACATAGCATGTGAAATCAATTGAGGTTATTAAAGATGCTTCTGTGTAGATCATCTCTGAAATATTGTCTGGATATTACTTTGTCGTAACCGAACCATTCCTAAGTCAATTAATCATGGATCCACTTGATGATGCATCGACTTTGGGCCTTTAATTAATAAGCTTATATTTTCTGAGAACAATAAAATTGATCACTGCAAAATGTTTTGAAAAACTATGCTACATACAGTATAAAGGAATACAATTGCTGATCAGGGGAGATGGGCTGCATCTTCTAAACCAGGGGTGTCCTTTTCTCTCTCCTTCAAGCTGGGCCGCATTCATATCCATCCTGGGCCGCATGCAGGTTGGACACCCCTGTTCTAAACCCTGACTTTTCAGTTCCAGATGGTTCATGAATCTGAGCTTGAAATTAACTGTGTGCTTTGTTATTGACTCCAATATATATGGTGAAAGAAAAAAGTGATTTCAAAAACCCCTCTGACTCCAATGCATTTGGGTTATAAAAAATGCTAGAAAAAATGTCAATTGAAGATAATGCGCCTGGTGACTTGAAATCATATGGCGAAATATCAACATTTTTCAATGAAGTAAAAAGCACCAGTTTCTCTCATCACTAGTGGCAACCCTATTTCTGCTGTCCATAAGAGCACATTTAAATGCAGCAGGACTGACTGAAGGCTAAATGGTGAGCAAAATACCTACCTGAGGGTGCCCTAAGTGCTTATTTGTATTTGCTGTGTGGTAGGTAGATTTTATATTTGCTCCAAAACATGGCAATTACATTTGTTTTCACCATGCCCTTGGGTACGTACCCATGGAGACACTCAGATCAGCTCATGCCTCAAACATGAAAAATCTAGCACAGGGTAAATGCGGATACAAAGACACATGTTAAGGCTAGGGTGGCCACCTTGTTTGGAAAAAAAATACTGGCCTTCCAATATTTTTATTTTTCCTCCCTATTAATAAACTAAGCATTATTTTTATTGGCCAGGTTGACATACAGTATTTGCAGCCAGAGGGTACTTTATGATAAACATCAAAAAGGACTTAAAAAGTCAATGAAAGGTTTACTTAGTAGGTGGGGATTTTTTAGGTTCACCCAGTGAGCCAGAATACTAGCCTTCTGCCTAGGACTGGTGTGTCTGGCTACTTGGCTGTGTTTTTTTTTGTTTTTTTTTTATTTAAAAGAGTGACACCTTGCAGTGATTTAACCTTTCACAAGAGCTTGTTGGAAAAACAACATATTTAAAATTCCATCACTTTTTGCCTCTATGAAAGAATGTATTTAGATACAAAAACACTAGTGATTGCTAAATAATTACTACCCTACTTGCTTCTGAGCTGTGAATACCATTAAATCCATGAAGGGAATTTAAAGCAATTGTACATGGAGGTAAGTTCTGCAGAGAAAATACTGCTCTTATGATAATTTCCTTTTTTTGTGAAATAATGGTAGTTTTTGAGACTGCTGCGCCTCTTTTTGTATTTCCCTTGCCCAGTATTAATGATACACATTGCGCCTTCACCAAAAACTGACTGTAACCTGATGTGTTCTGTTAATCTAGTTACAGAATTGCTGGCTGGAATTCAAGAACAAAGCATTCTCAAGGCATGAGACTGGGACTTCACCAGAGTAAGCTTCTGATCATGTGACTGCTCATGCTAAGGGGGCTAGCGGTTTTGGGAAACCACACCATGTTACAGTATAATTATGTGCCTAGAGGGGAATTATGTTTGTGCCCTCACTTGTTGTAATGATCTGTGGGAATATTAATTCATTAATTCTCGTTAATAGAAAATGTTTTGTATTGACTTTTCATTTGTGATTTAAAAACAGCACACACTCCCAAAAGCTTCAGCTGGGTCTTCAATTGTATTGCTTTCCCCGAATAATGATTCTAATTTCCTAGAAACTCATTGTGTAGGAACTCTGCTCTATAGGGTTGGACCCCTTGGTAAGGATCAAAACCTCTGTGTGGGTCACGGAGGGGGGGGGGGGTCTGCCTGAATTCCAGGTAAGAGTTAAGAAGAGTGCTGATTTTCCCTTTTAGATAGAGAGCCAAATAAGGCCAAAACATCAGTGCCATAAAGGTATGGGCATGCTGGCAGGTAAACCGGAGTGACTTCCAGTCATATCATAGCATGTAAGCCAGCATAGTCTTCAACCAACAGTAGCTGTGTTCCATTTTCAAATATTAATTGCCTTTGCTAACCCAGTGCACCTCATAAGTGCATAAACATCTTTAGCATTGGCATGACAGTTCAGATACAGTATTGTATTGTGACACCAGTTGAATCCAAATCTGTAAGCCCAGTTCCTTGCATTGCTTTTAATATATTTTCTTTACAGGCTCCTCAATGCATGTAGGAACATGAACCGGCAGCTTTGCTCTGTGTATCGGCAGCTCTTTCTAGTGTCTCTGATGAGTGGAACACATTCCCTCTCCTTAAATATGCAGTCCAAGGTCCGGAAACTGGTCCAGTAAGTAGATCTCCTTATATCATGAACTTTTGCTGGAATAAACCACTAATTTTGGAAACCCTGGCATGTTGGCTCAATACATTACTCAACTCTGCATTTAATGGTTGCCACAGATTAGTACAAAATGTCTATATGACTTTCAGCAAATTCTTTTGCTTATAGACCTCCAGCCAATCCCAATCTAACATGCAGCATAAGGTTGAAATATTCTTGGCCGTGTCAGATAAGCTGCATAAAAATGAAACAACAAACATGTAGAAGATAATCTTTAGCATGTATAAGAATTATTGAACTAATATTTGCAATATGTTCTAAAATATTACAGGGGGAAGTTGGCAGACTGGCAGGAGTTTCTGCTGGTGAAGAGTAAAAGAAACACTACGATGGTTAAATATCCTTTCAACTGGATTTGGCTTGCAAATGGCAAAAGTTGCAAAGGGATAATATTTGGGGTACAGCAAACAAGCATTTTGCTTTCTGTTCGGTTACTATGAATGTATAATTTCTTCAGCACCTGCTGTAGGTAGCTATATTGTACCATTTGGTACTTTATTCCCGCTTAATAATATTCAATATATTTCGGATATTTCATATTTTTATATTACCTACCTACCTGATGGCCCCATTTGCAACTGTCTCAGGCCTGCATTGTTCTGTACAATAATGCAACAGACCAGTAGAGTTGCACTTTGCGTGTCCACACTCGTGGCCAGATTGAACGAATATCACTTTGCTTTGCTCAATTTAATCAGATCTCATCGAAAATGGGCTGTTTCAAGAAGACCAAAACATGGGAAACTTCGATACCTCACAGTTCATTAGTGAATTCCACAAAACACTAACCACTATTTTCAAACAATCAAACTTTGGCTACGTGTATGATCATTTTGACTTGTTGCAGCCCTCATGGACTATCCAGTGCAGCCATGTGCTAGCATTTCCTGGGATCACTTGTAAAGTAGAATAAACAGATAAAGTCGCCCATCCATTGCATTTCATTTTCATTTCCTTAACCTGAGGGTCTACTTACTTGGAAGATTTCCCAGGCTTGATACATTTCATCTATGTGGATCGGACCGTAGGCCAAATGGTGGCTCCTTCTATAAATATTGATGGTAAAACTTCTTCCGAGCTGGGAACTGGATTGTTGGCCAATTTTATTAAAAATAAGGTAATTATATCCTTTGTCATATGGGGAATGCTAAAGATGGGCTTTCTATTGCAATACTCTATCTTTCCATTTCCTAGGAAATGTTCATTCTAGAAATAACCATAATACACAACATGTTTAGCATTTGTAGATATATTCATTTAGTGCAAGCCAAGGACATTTTAAGAATCCCATTATTCTAAGCCACTTCACTTCAGCAGGTCTAACACTTCCAGTATCTCACTTCCAGCAAGAGGGAAAAACTCAAGGCCCAAGTAGAGTAACCATTTTTTTGTTTATATTTATACCTAGGGCTGCTGTACAATGCCACATAGACATCAGTCCTTTGGATAAGCTGAAAGTGTATACCCTCTCTTTCATTTAAACATTTTTATAGGTTTGGTCCTTCATTGGTTTGTGTCGGCGATACCTTCAGAAAGGATACACAACTTTAACTCTGCGAGACGGGGACTATTATTGCTGCTACTTCCTCTGGTTTGAGAACGAAGCAGTGAGTGTTCCTTTAATTCTACTGATCAGATTCAATCAGGCTGAATAATACGGTGGGAAAGAGTACACAATATTGGTGATGGGCAAGTTTAAATATACACATTTTATGTAAATGTAATCCCTATTTTGGGGCTTGGTCATTGTATATCCCCTTAGTGCTATGGCACCTGGAGCATGCTGTATATCTAATACCTAGCAGGGAGGGGAAGGACAGAGCCCATTCCATGCTCTTCTTTCCCCTTGTTTTCCAACATTATCTCTACTCATTTTTAAAACAGGGTGATAAACTGGAAGTCATTGAGGTTCCTGTCTTAGGAGATGATTCTGCTCCTATAGGAATGCTAGCAGGCGAATATTACAGGTAATTGTCTGTGACTTGCAATAACAATCCTTCACTTTTAGAAGTGCACCTAATGCTAAGGAAATGTTCATGTTCTGTCATTCCAGCAGCCATTCCAATCTTAGAGGACATGTAAACCCTCCCCACAAAAATGTAATCAGTGAATAGTCTCTTTGAATAACTGTTACTCTAGCTGTCTCATCCTATTTTTTTCTCCTAACCACTTCTCCTGAGCTTAGCTTAACCATTGCAGTGCTAAACCCCAGCAGAACTTTTTTTATCAAAATATGTTGTGCCTGTGTTAACCTGCATTGCATTAACTTTATAGCATATATGTCTCAATGTTACTGATGATATGTCAGAGGGATAATGGCCACCGGGTAAAAGCTGCTATTTGTTTTAGGAAAATTTGATGGCGCTGGCAAATGCAGGCGGTAAATGCAGTGATGTGGCTTGGGTGGGGAAGATATGCCCAACTTATATAAATGGTAGGAAAAGTAGGCTTTCCTTTTCTTTTAAGCTATTTAAAAATGATGGCTTGAGTTGCCTGGACTGAGATTGAAAATCTGCTCTGGCATTTTAGAGGCCCAAATACCCTCCTGTTGACCCAGTAAATAGTGCTAGTCCATGACCGGTATAACAGCCTCTCTGGCATTTGCCAAAATGTACAGATTGCCAGTCTGGGGCTGGTGGCTAAAAAAAGACTATAGGAGCTATAGACAGCTGTCATCATGGTCTCATTTATTACGTGCAAAAAACCACATAACATTAATTGACACTAGGATGCTGCTCCTATGTGTTTTCATGTATTTTATAGGGTTGATTTTAAAAAGAAATTTTCATCCCTATCGGCCTGAAAAACTTTGCAAGCAATTCATCAATTATGCTCAACCGGCACATGTAGCACTAGACATACTACATGTGTATAGTTGTAGAATAACATTTTAGCATACACAGTATTATGTCTGATTCTGTGCTGGACAATGATCAGTAATCCTTCCCCTAACCCTCTCCCATCTGTTTAGGAAACTGCTTCGGTACTACAGCAAAAACCACCAGACGGAGCTGGTTAAATGCTATGAACTGCTCACCCTGCACTTGGGCATCATCCCTTCCGAGTTTGTGATCCAGCAGTGCCATGATCTTGCCCGCAAGCTATGGGAGCCATCACGGATCCCTCTTCTATAGAGGAACAAGAGAAGCCGTCTGTATTGTAGTCCTGAACATATACAAAGTACAGGCACTGGATCAGTGTCGCCTTATAGTGCCTACATACATAGTATTTGTCAAATGAAGAGAGTTAGGTTTCAGTTGTAGTATTAAGTATAATCAGGTGACCAATGTTATTAAATATGGAATTGCACTGAACTGTACTGTAGCCAAGTATTCACATAGTTGCTTTGTGGCACAGTATAGATATCTGGAAGTTCCTTATCTTATCTGATACCCCAGGCCAGTGCTTCTTTTAGCAAAAAAACAGCACTAGCTTGTGAGCACCACTGCTTCTTCAGTACCCGGGACAGAAGAATGCACAGTAGAGTAAAAAAGTCTGTGTTTTTTTGTTTTTTTTACGTTTTTGCTCTATGGGGCATGTGTACCCCCTGAAAAAGAAATAAGAAGCAGGAAGGAGATTGCTTTGTGGTGCTCACTGAGAATGGGTAAGTGATTACAGTCAAAGGAGGGGGAGCACATTTGGCACCAGCCAATAGTTTACACTTTCCTTTTCCTTTAATTTCCTTTAAAATTTAAAACATTGGACCAGTGCAGTTGTTAGTATGAACAAGTCTCACAAAGCAACAGTGTTTTTGTCACTGGGGTCAGTGACCCATGAAAACCAGATATAATTTTAACTTGTACCTTGAAATTGGCTGAACTGGGAAGCAAAAACTATAAAATACTGGATAGTTCTTTAAAGGTGAACAATGCCTTTAATGGATTTGTTATCTGGTACTCCAATATGGCACGTTAGGTGTCTGGTTTCAATTGTTAGATTTTTCATTTTCCTTCCCCTTGCCATTATGTGCCTGGTTTCTTATGTAAGCTGTAAGAGAGGGATGAATGTAAAACTTTCAGACCTCCTTTAATATATCATCCTCGGAACTAACACCCAAGCTGTATTTTTGTAACCTGCAAAAATTGTGTAGATAGAAAGAAATTTATATAGAAAATATTCATTTTGTACAACAAATTCTACAAGTTTTGTCCGATACTATAAAATGACAAGTTTATACATCATATTTGCCTCGCTCTGCTTTTTCGATCTCCGTTTTGTTTACTTAAGGAATCATTTGTGATGTTTATACAAAGGAACAATGTGCAGAGATTTGCGTGAAAAAGCAAATTTGTACAGAAGGTAAAGCTCAGAGAACTCACTGTACTAATATGTTCATCTTTCTGCTTCGTAATGCCCCTCTGCTTATTTCCAGCACCTAATAATAAACACTGCAAACACTCAGCATGACATTGGCCCCAGATTGGTGCAGAAACTGCCCTCCGCCTTTCTACATGTTCCTATAACCACCAATCCTGTCTGCCTCCCAATTTCCTAACTAATGTTTGCTCCAAAATGTTTGTTACAGTGGTGCACACTCTGACATTGGCAGGTTTCTTTCTGGTCTCCAAACTAAGCATTGAGTTGAGATCATGGGAAATAGAGGGGGTAGTGGGTGTATGTAGTGAATAATGTAACCCCTATAGTAAAATAATGAATAATGTAACCCCTACTGTAAAATGGATAGTGAATAAAGTATCGCCTATTGTAAAATATTAGGATATTATAATGTCACGAGGAGTTCCGTGACCATATTCCAAGGATATTCATGACTGTTGTGTATTATATAGCTATAATATCAGTGTGTCACCATAACTTAAAGGGATCCTGTCATCGGAAAACACGTTTTTTTCAAAACGCATCAGTGCATAACCAGGCATAAATGCACACAATAATTTGTTAGAAGGCTCTGGTTAAAGGGATACTGTCATTGGAAAAAAACATTTTTTTCAAAACACATCAGTTAATAGTGCTACTCCAGCAGAATTCTGCACTGAAATCCATTTCTCAAAAGAGCAAACAGATTTTTTTATATTCAGTTTTGAAATCTGACATGGGGCTAGACATTTTGTCAATTTCCCAGCTGCCCCTGGTCATGTGACTTGTGCCTGCACTTTAGGAGAGAAATGCTTTCTGGCAGGCTGCTGTTTTTCCTTCTCAATGTAACTGAATGTGTCTCAGTGGGACATGGGTTTTTACTATTGAGTGTTGTTCTTAGATCTACCAGGCAACTGTTATCTTGTGTTAGGGAGCTGCTATCTGGTTACCTTCCCATTGTTCTTTTGTTTGACTGCTTGGGGGGAAAGGGAGGGGTTGATGTCACTCCAACTTGCAGTAAAGAGTGATTGAAGTTTATCAGAGCACAAGTAACAAGACTTGGGGCAGCTGGGAAATTGACAATATGTCTAGCCCCATGTCAGATTTCAAAATTGAATATAAAAAATCTGTTTGCTCTTTTGAGAAATGGATTTCAGTGCAGAATTCTGCTGGAACAGCACTATTAACTGATGTGTTTTGAAAAAAATGTTTTTTTCCAATGACAGTATCCCTTTAACCAGAGCCTTCTAACAAATTATTGTGTGCATTTATGCCTGGTTATAGGAAAGGTTTGATATTTTCAATTTGTAATCCTTTAAATAATGTAGCTGGCTTGGATTTGGATTATCCATCCACCTAGTGGTCTTTAGATCAGTGGTGGTTTGAATGTGTTTGGTTCCAGCTCCACTTGGAATTTGAGCCTTTGTTAAGGGTCCCTTTTAGCAAGGTTACAGATATGTCTATGAGCATATTTGTGTATCAGCCTATTGGCCATAGTTTCAACAAAATATAGAACATCATATAAGTGTTCACCTCCGTCCACCAAGTGTATCTGAAACATCAGACAGATATTCTCCTCAAATCTAACTGGATGGCCCCACACACGGGCCAATAACAGCTTTTATCAGTCCATGTTTGGCCACCTTTTAGGCAGCTAGATTGGGTCCTCCATTCTAGAAGGGAAGCTGTCTCCTTTTTCCTAAGTGAAAGTATTGTGCTGGCAGTTCAGTGACTGGCCAGTAGATGTCACTATTATATAATATAAAAGGGTAAGGGTTTTCTATACCCCATGGATTTAGTTAGCCAGCTAGGCTGGGTCCTTTATCCGAGAGGGGAGGGGGAGTAGATCCCCAGAGGTTATAAAAAGGTATGCCCACACTTCCTAGAGAAGGGGCAATGGTGCTTCATAGAGGCTGGAACAAAAGAAGATTCCAGAATAGGTAAAGTAATTGCAAGTGCAGATCTGTTATAGTCAGTCTAGGAGTGAAAGACAGGATGAGGATTTAGTTAGAGAGCGCCTAAGGCTGCAACAAAGAGACCAGGAGGGTTAGTACTTTGTGGTGACAAGGCCGTCAGCTTAGGGACTCAAGTAGTCAGGCTCAGGGACAGAGAGATCCTTGGAGCATGGGACTCTGGCGAGATTCGCTTTCAGTAAGGATTGTGAACCAAAGGCAGGCAATACTACCCTGGGTGCTGGGAACACTCATCCTGTAAAATTGTGAGTATATACTGGATGATCATTGCACTTACTGTTCATTTGTGTGGTTACAAACAGCACCATTAAAGAGAGGTCCATATGTCTGCATGTATTTAAAGTTATGTGTTTTACAAATAAACATTTCAACCATATCCCTATGTGTGATTGTGGATCAGAAAGAATTTTCCCAGGGAGGGGTATAAGAGTTCAGTCTGTCCTGACCTTGGGTGGAGACTGGGGCAGCCTGCTTGGCCCTGCAAACATAGATAGATTGCACTGGGACCGACAAAGATTTTTTGACCTGGCTGATCAATTTCCTGACAGATGACGGCCGAAAAATCGTAAGATGTACAAACGTTCGAATCCCACTTACCGCACGATAATTTTGAAGGATTGGTCGGACTTCCCTAAAATTGGTCGTTCGGCAAGAAGAATCGTCGCGTCTATGGGGAGCTTAAGTTCTCAAATGTTACCCACCTTGGGTATAGATTTGCTAGATAGCTAGAGGGTAATGGCACGTATACTGATTTGTATAAATACCAGGAATTGTCTCAATTATCATTTACCATTCAGTTAGCACTGTGTATCCTGACGGTGCTATATAAATAAATGATGATGATGAGTTAGCTCAGTGATCCCCAACCAGTGGCTCATGAGCAATTTGTTGCTTCCCAACTCCTTGGATGTTGCTCCCAGTGGTCTCAAAGCAGGTGCTTACTATTGAATTCCTGGTTTTGGAGGCAAGTTTTAGTTGCATAAAAACCAGATGTACTGCCAAACAGAGTCTCCTGTAGCTGCCAATCCACATAGGGGCTACTAAATAGCAAATCACAGACCTTATTTGTCATTCCCAGGGATTTTTTTCATGCTTATGTTGTTCCCCAACATTTTTTTACATTTGAATGGTGCTCATGGGTAAGAAAGGTTGAGGACCCCTGCACTAGCCGTTTCTATAGGGAGGAATAAAAAGTTGCAGTGACATAATGGAACATGTGTAATGATACAACATACAGGAAGACAAACACACAGCCTATTATGTATGAAATATGTGCTCACTTTGGGCAGTAGACTTTGCTTCTGAGATTTTATTTTAAATGAATGTGAAGCATATTAGAAGGACACGTGTGCACCTATATCAGCGGTGCAGCGTTCAATAAAATACAACTGTCACCATTGCTTTCCTGGGGTTGCAAAGAAAAAAACTTTAGAGATTGGTGCCATAAGAGCTAGGTTTCATAGATAATCAGTAGATAAACAAATCTTTCCATAATTTGGATCTTCATACTACTAGAAAGTCTACTAGAAAATCATGTAAACATTAAATAAACACAATAGGCAGGTTTTGCCTCCAATAAGGATCAAGTACAAGCTACTATTTTATTATTACAGAGAAAAAGAAAATAGTTTTTAAACATTTTGTTATTTGATTATAATTGAGTCGATGGGAGACAGCCTTTCTGTAATTCAGAGCTTTGTGGATAACGGATCCGATGCCTGTACATTCATTTACATATTTCAGTGTTTAAAGTTATTTGTAAATGTAACTGTTATTGAAAGCAGTGCCTGACCCTTCTTATTTTCTGTAGTGGTGGCTTTTGAGATCAGGCCAACTGAATAACAGAACTGTCTTTACTACAGAAGAGACATCTGCTTCATTGTTTTAAGTCATAACTAAGAGTGCTAAAAATTATAGATAGACTGTTTTAATTGCAGATGCATATATAAATCATTTAAAATTATTGAATATGTTTAATTAATGGATAATAGAAAGTTCGAATTACATTTATCTTCAGGCAATATTTTATTTTTGGCATTACATTGCCATGCTTTGCTTCTTTACGCCATAACCTGGCACTTTCTTTTGGTCGGTTTATGGACCTCAAACCTTATATTTGTATTTCCTGTTTTCAAATTTGTGGCCTGAATGAAAAATAAAAAAAAGAAAGACAATTGTCAAAGTGTTTATTTAAATAAAGCACACAGCCAACAATACGTTTCACATGGAGAAAACAAACTCTAGATTATACATATAGGAATAACCTTTGAAATAAAGCTCTGGGGATCTGATAAGGAGGAGTGAAAGAAGGGAAGGAAATGAGGAAAAAGAGAATGATAAAAAGGGAAAGGAGTGGTAAGTCAAAGATTAATAAAAAGAGGAGTCAACATATTTGGTCCTGACGATGAAAAAACCTTCACGACCAGTACCAGATGCCTTAAAATTGTGAGCAATTCAAAGGGTTGGTTTGTTCAGTCTATTGAACATTTAAATATTGCTCCCTGTGGTGCTGGGAGTTAAAGGGATCCTGTCATCAGAAAACATGTTTTTTTCAAAACACATCAGTTAATAGTGCTACTCCAGCAGAATTCTGCACTGAAATCCATTTCTCAAAAGAGCAAACAGATTTTTTTAAATTAAATTTTGAAATCTGACATGGGGCTAGACATTTTGTCAATTTCCCAGCTGCCCCAAATCATGTGACTTGTGCTCTAATAAACTTCAATCACGCTTTACTGCTGTACTGCAAGTTGGAGTGATATCACCCCCTCCCCTTTCCCCCCCAGCAGCCAAACAACAGAACAATGGGAAGGTAACCAGATAGCAGCTCCCTAACACAAGAAAACAGCTGCCTGGTAGATCTAAGAACAACACTCAATAGTAAAAACCCATGTCCCACTGAGACACATTCAGTTACATTGAGAAGGAAAAACAGCAGCCTGCCAGAAAGCATTTCTCTCCTAAAGTGCAGGCACAAGTCACATGACCAGGGGCAGCTGGGAAATTGACAAAATGTCTAGCCCCATGTCAGATTTCAAAATTGAATATAAAAAAATCTTTTTGCACTTTTGAGAAATGGATTTCAGTGCAGAATTCTGCTGGAGTAGCACTATTAACTGATGCGTTTTGAAAAAAACATGTTTTCCGATGACAGGATCCCTTTAAAGTGATTTATCTAGAGGGAATTTTCTGCTCAAGATGACCCCAAGCCTACCTGAGGCAGAGATCTATGACTTGAGACCATAACAAGTTTCATGTACAGGGCCAGAACTAGGGGTATTCAGAAGAGGCACCTACCTAGGACACAAAGGTAAAGGGGTGCCAAGCACGTACCTCTTCTCCCTGTCTGTCCCTAGTTCCTGAAGAGGTTTGCGGCATAAAACTCCTTCTTCCCCCTCCTGGTGCACATTACTGAAGTGGCCAAGTACAAGTTAGCACGCACCCGTATGCACGCCGACACAAAACGCACATGTAGGGGGAGGGCGGCTTGCGATGATGCTCTGCTTGGTACATAATATTGACTTGGCTTAGACCTGTTCATGTATTATTATTACTCGAACAGTGATCTTTATATGTTATATAACAATAAGATGGCTTGATATAGTGCTGGTAAAAAGCATTCTCATTAATCTCTAATTACGTTTTTTTGTTAATCCAATTTAGAGAACTAGAGGGCGCAGTGGAACAGTTTTATGAAGGGTTTACAATATCCCCTTTAAGGTTTGTGGGAGGTGGTATTCAGCTTCCTAGTAACATTAAATATACAATCAAAAATTGGCCTTGCTGCCTATTGGGTAGGAAACCTTCACAAGACTGTGTATATTTAGTAGTACTGCATCAAAATAGAATTTATTTCCTGAGGCTATTTAATTTGTGTCCTGTCCTACTCGAGAAGCTTTGCAGGTTTGTTTCTTTGTATTCCTGTGTGATCTGTAATTTTAGAATTAACATTTTTATAGCTACTAAATATATATTTATACATTTCCTAACTCTATATAGCCCTTAATAGGAGTGTCTTTTATTTATTGCTTATACTATATTCACAAAAACATTTCAATGTTTCCAGAATGCAGGCAGCAGAGAGAGATGCATCTTCTATGGAGTTTCCACCTGCAAAGCACCACCGAGCCACACACCTTTGACCTCATCAACCTGGTAATCTCGTGTCAGAGAATAGAAATATATCTGAAGCCTAATAAAGATTAATGGGAAGGAATCAAATATCTGCTGAGGTAACACACTGTTGCTTTTATAGGGCAGTATATGGCCACATTAAGGCTTTCCTTGTTGTTTAACAATGACACACAGACAAGAGCTGCAGCTAGGGTTGCCACCTCACCCCTTTAAAACTGAACACATATGGGGGCAAATTTACTTACCTCCGAAATTGCGCCAGCGTTGGCTTCGACAAACTTTTCCAGGCGTAGATTCGCCAGGGATTCGCAAATTCACGAAGATCTGTTGCTGCGCTATCGATATTACGATCAGCAGTCAGAAGTTGCTCTATTGCAAATTTGCATACGGCGTGCAGTTAAAGTACAATGGCCGTATATATGCAGCAGCAACACATTACACTACACAAGGCCAGGGAACCTTAATAAATGTATTCTAATGCCCTACACATGTGCCCACAGTATAGTTTAGGTGTCATATGTTATCAAATGTAGGGGGGAAGGAGAGTACCCTAAAAAATTTTTTTGATCTTTTTCAGCCTATCACCCTATAAAAAGTAAAAGACGCCAGCATTTTTTTGGGACTTGCACTTCGCCTGGTCTGAGGTGGCGAATTAAAGTCTGGAGATAGGTGGGGAAGGTTAATTAAAATAGAGTTACAATAGTCTAGACATGATATGACGAGAGAGTGAATAAGAATTTTGGCAGCATCTTGGGTGATAAATGATCGTATTTTGGATATGTTCCTTAGGTGGAAGTGACATGATTTAATAAGTGACTGGATATGAGGAGTGAATGATGGCAGAATCTAGGACAGGGGTCCCCAACCTTTTTAACCCGTGAGCCACATTCAAATGTAAAAAGAGTTGGGGAGCAACACAATCGTGAAAAAGTCCCTTGGGGTGCCAAATAAGGGCTGTGATTGGCTATTTGGTAGCCCCTGTGTGGACTGGCAGCCTACAACAGGCTGTACTTGGTACTATACTTGGGTTTTATGCAATTAAAATTAGCTTTCAAGCTTGAAATTCAAAAATAAGCACATGCTTTGAGGGCCCTGAGAGCAACATCCAAGGGGTTGGAGAGCAACATGTTGCTCACGAGCTACTGGTTGGGGATCACTGATCTAGGATAACCCCAAGGCACTGGGCCTGGGGAGGTGGGGTGATAGTGGAATTGTTAGCTATGATGGATACTTCCGGGATATTACTGGTGTTAGTTGGAGGAAAGAGAACCATTTGATAGAGGAAACCATACGAGCTGATTAAACTGCTTGGCAGTAGATGTTCACATTTGGAACAAATCAGCTGGCAGTGAAGGGGTTAAATCCATATGGTTCCTCCTCCCCTGTGGATAACACAGCTCCCCCAGCACATGATTTAACACCTTAAGGGCCCCTATCAATAATGTTCAAATGCTAACAAACCCCCAGAACATATACCAGGGATATGTTCCACAGGCAGACTGAATGAAGCAGAAAAAGGGGCAATTGCAAGGGTAACACAGTGGTTCCTGGCACACCAGGAGTTCAAGTTTATAGTACAGACCTGGAAAACAGCACCTGAATGCTGATGCTCTTTCCAGAATCCAATGTTTGGGCTCTTCTGATGCATCCACCTCCCCCAGGTTGAGGCAGAGGGGGGATATGTACTAACCGGAGGGGATTTATTGTGGATAGCAGATATTTATCCCCAGTATTTAGGTTTTAAAGTCAACCCTTTAAGAGATACCAGAGGGTTAACCACCCAGAGGTGGGCTGGACAACCAAGGGATGTTTAAGGAGGTGAGCAGCAGGTGAAGACAGTTAGGGCTCTTACTCATGAGCGTTTTTACCTGCACTCCCCTGCGTTCCGTTTTTCTGCGTTCAGCCGCAGGGGAGCGCAGGAATAGACGCATTTCATTTTTTCAAATGGGGCTGTACTGACACAGGCGCATGTAGGCGCCGAACGCAGGTTGAGACGCAACATGCTACATTTTTCCTGCGTTCGGCACCTACATGCGCCTGTGTCAGTACAGCCCCATTTGAAAAAAATGAAATGCGTCTATTTGGCTGAACGCCAAAAAACGGAACGCAGGGGAGCGCAGGTAAAAACGCTCATGAGTAAGAGCCTTTAGTGAGAAGGAGTTCACGTGGTTGTAACTTGCTAGTGAAACGGATTCTCTGGAAGCAAGATTATTTACTTCATGCAGACTGGGCACGGTACTTGGCTGAAGTAAACTTTTTTGTATTTTTGGACTTATGTCAGTGAATTCAAGCATATCTTTCTGTTGTCATTTTTCTGCTGCTGGTAAAGCTCATTTGAGTGACCTGCATTTATGGTGCACATCCCAATGTTATCCCACTAAACATCACAAATGTAAAACAATGTAATTTAATTCTGAAGAAAACAATTGCTATTAATCAGAATTTTGCTTTTATTAGTCTTACGGCAACCGACAGATTAAAGCCAACTGCTGATTGGTCAGAATCAGTTGTGGTTGACTTATGTGTTTAATGTTTAAATAAATAACTTCCACAAATGAACCCACTGCTTTCACATTCATCTGTCACAAATCTTGTACTTACTTTGCCTGGCTGGAAAGGGGGCTCTGCTCCTTCCTCTTCCAGCACCACCCAGTCGATGGGCTCAAAGAACGGGTGGCACCTGATGTCTCCTCTGGCCCCGAGCCGTCGCCTCGGCTTCTTTTTGAGGAGCTAAAGGTTCAAAGGGCAATTATTTTAATACCACTGATTTTATAATGACTAAAATACCCATCAATGAAATCACTGCAAATGATTTTTTAGGTTTGCAAGTTAATCATTCAAATTGCTAGTAGGTTAGACGAAATTAAAATGACAACAGTCATTCAGTCCAGGACAGGTTTTTATGATACATTATAGAACGTGTGGTTTCCGAATGTAACATAAAACTCTTGTAGCTCATTCATGTTATTGTATAACCCTGTAAGAATGCAAAGGTGACAAAGGGTTTAATTAAGGCAATGCCGTAAAGTAAAAATATTTATGTTAAATAGTCCGGTACCGTCTGCCACTCTAGCCAGCGCTCGCTTCCTTGTTGTGCATGTGCACATGCCCTATTCTCATGCGTACCCTTTTCACTCGTGCGCGAGTTTTCTCGCATGCGCATGGCCGGACTGTCCTGGCGCTGCATATGTATCTTCTTACAGTGTGATGACTGCCTTAATGACCACTATACAAGAATATTCTTCATCTTCAGTAAAAGCTGAAAAAAAACCTGTCACACTACCCCTCTTGTATAGTTT
Organism: Xenopus laevis; assembly: GCF_017654675.1. NCBI lineage: Eukaryota > Metazoa > Chordata > Amphibia > Anura > Pipidae > Xenopus > Xenopus laevis. Next base: position 26,348,798 of record NC_054384.1, read on the forward strand.
GTCAATAAGGCAGTTGGCGCACTCATTATTTTCCTGGTGGAAGGTTCAGGGGTATTATCTAGTTCATACATTAGTGATGTGAGGGTTGAGCAAAACTTGCACCCGCCCTCACCCAACATCCGCCCTCTATTTATTGACCCACGCCCGCCTGCCCGCTGATGATGTCACAAAAGAGGCGGGGCGCCTATAAAACCGGAAGCCGGCAGTGTAAGTTCACGTGTGAGGAGAGCAGCAAGAAGAGCTCAACCCACACTCGCAAAGGGCACAGTGAGGTTGGGTCAAACCTACCCGACCTGTGGGTTTCCAAACCCCCCGACACGCAACTATCAGGTCGGCCCGCAAATCACTACCATGCATGTAGCCCAACTGGTCATTTAAAAGTGGTGCACTGATTGTAAAATAGATGAGCACAGGACAATAGCAAATGGTATGTGTTTGAACATTCTGCTGCCCCCATAATTTCCAGCAGTGGGGGTCAACTTTGCCAAATCATGAACGAAACATGAGTACTGTCCTTACCCTTTTGATGTATCTGTGAGTTGGAAACCCTCCCTAACTAATTCTTAAGCAGTGACCTGACCCACATGTGTACCAGCAGGTTCTAATTCCTGCATAAATTGATCAAGAAGTAAATTTTAACTGGAATATGCGTCACATGATAGAAATCTTACAATCCACATCCAGTACTAGTATGGCTGCAACATTGTATGGCTCCCGGTAGCACCTGATCTTTGCTGCACATCATGCAGTGCAGCAAGATCAAAATGCTTTGACATTTTAATGCTTCCACATCTAGTTGCAGAAACAAAAAACTCAGAGACAGATTTACATAAATCAGGTGCAATTCTTATTGGACAATTCCCATGCATTTTAGAGAGATTGATGGTCCTTTAGATTATAGAAAATTGTTTATTTAAGGATATGACCCATATGTTTCTAACTACAGTAGGAGTCAGATGTTTGACTCTGAGGAAGGAATACTAAGGAATAAGTGTGAGTGCCCTGGAGTGTTGGTTGTATATTTGGCAAGTTGAGAATATCTGTAGGCGACGTCTCATACTTTAGACATTAAAGGTAGCAAACAAGCAGCACAGGCCAGTAAGTCCTGCCATTGCATGGATGAGGTGTACAAATACAAAGTTACTACTCAGCTTGTTCTCTTGTGTGTCTACAAACATGTAAACATATAAACATTTGAATGACTCAAATGTGAAAATGAATATAAGAGGTTGTTCCAATTCAAAATATTTAGTCAGGCACTAGATGTCCCAGTACAATGTCCGGGCTACTACTTGTTTGCAATGGAACCATGAAGAAGCTGATACATTAATTTGCCTTTTTTTTGGGTTGTAATGTTTGTGGCCTGGTGTTTACAGTCCTGCAATGTTTATAATAATGTTTACCAGGAAAAACACGATGAGTACCAGCTAGGTGGACTCTCCTGTTCTTTACCAATTTAAAATGCCTTACTCTAAAACAGGTTCTAAAAGTGACCTTATTCTATTCTATTTATTTTTGAACAACAGCTAAATGCCAAAATTATAAAAAAGCTATTAATTATAAAGCCATTACTTTATAAATTTGTTCTTAGGAGCTTTTTTTTCTGGCATGTCCAGGACAATGAAAGCTGTCATTACATGGGAACAAGTAGTAACAACTGCTCTAGGCACTGTATGGTTTGAGTCTCCACAGGTTGTAGGAGTGTGTTATAGTAGATATCATCATCATCATCATCATTTATTTATATAGCGCTGTCAAGATACGCAGTGCTTTACTGCAGTTATAGCAAACAGGGAATAAATGGTGGCTAACAGACAAGGATTACAGAGTACAATGGGGTTTACAAACTAAAAGGTTAGGGTACAATTGAGACATTAGGATTATATAAACACTTTGTCATTTTTGATACAGCAATGATTAATTAAGGTACAACGAATAGGCCTCTTTAAACAGATGGGTCTTTAAGGAGCGCTTGAAAGTTTGGAAGGAAGGAGAAAGTCTGACAGCTTGTGGCAGAGAGTTCCAGAGAAAAGCAGAAGCCCGAGAGAAGTCTTGTAGACGAGAATGGGCAGAAGTGACCAGAGGAGAAGTGAGGCGAAGATCAGAAGCAGAGCGTAGGTTTCGTGAAGGAGTGTATTTGGAGATTAGAGATGAAATATAGGGAGGGGTTTCATTATTAAGGGCCTTGAATGTGAGTGTAAGTAATTTGAATTTGATTCTAGAAGAGATTGGGAGCCAGTGAAGGGACATACAAATGGGAGCAGCTGATGTTGAGCGGCGAGCTAGATGAATGAGTCTAGCGGCCGCGTTTAGAACAGATTGGAGTTGTGAAAGGTGACTTGTTGGGATACCTGTGAGGAGTAAGTTGCAGTAATCAAGGCGGGAGATGATGAGAGACTGAATCAGTGTTTTAGTTGATTCTGAACTGAGATAGGGTCGTATTCGAGCAATGTTGCGCAGTTGAATACGGCAAGATTTTGCAAGTGTTTGAATGTGTGGTGAAAAAGACAGATGAGAGTCTAAGATAACTCCTAGGCAGCGTGCCTGTGTGGTGGAATGAAAGGTGGTGTTGTTTACGGTGAGTGATATCTGAGGGACAGGGGAAGATCTTGGAGGAAATATGATGAGTTCTGTTTTAGAAAGGTTCAGTTTCAGGTGGCGCTGTGACATCCAGGAGGAGACAGCAGAAAGACAGTCTGTGACTTGGGAAAGGACAGAATTAGAAAGATCAGGAGTAGACAAGTAGAGTTGGGTGTCATCAGCATAAAGGTGATACTGAAGTCCAAATGACTGAATGAGTTTTCCTAGTGAAGTTGTATAGAGCGAGAACAGCAGGGGGCCAAGAACAGAGCCTTGAGGAACTCCAACAGAGAGTGGGAAAGTAGTAGAAGTAGAGTTAGAGAAGGAAACTTTAAAGGAACGGTCAGACAGATAAGATGTAAACCATGAAAGAGCAGTGTCCCGAATGCCAGCTGAGTGTAGAATGTCAAGGAGGAGTGTGTGGTCAACTGTGTCAAAGGCTGCAGAGAGATCTAGTAGAATTAGATATAGGTATAGTAGAATTTAGTTCCACTCCTATGTAGTTTTCTCAGCTCAGCTTCTTATCCTGTGGGCTTACCTTCTCAGGTCACACCGTAAAGACCAGAAATTCGATAATTCACATGGAGCGAAGGAGGCCACAACAACTGCAGTATTGTGCTGCTACTTTTTTATTCCGTTTTCCACAACATGTTTCAAGTCAACAAGGACCCTTTGAAAAAGGCACTTGTGGATAATAAATAGTACTTCTATGGAATTGTATAGACAAGTGTCAGGTAACACATTCCCAGAAATAGCAGATGTCTTACCAAGATGCTACAAGTCCATAGACTAGCAAGGTACATCACCCTGATGGAGTGATAAGCAGCCGATCACATTCAGGCTACTAATCTTCCAAGAGTCATCTCCCTACAGTGGTCAGCAGTAGTGCTGTAACTTGCCAGTGTATATTGGCTGACAAAAGTTTCCAGCATTAGGATTAGTGATACTTATTATCATCGGATATAAAGCTGGAGGCCTATAGAGACAGCATTATTTTTACTTATTTGTATTCGGGATGAGCAGTGAGACAGCTTATCATCATCAGGATAGAATCACTATGCAGAACAGGGAAAGGGCCTATGAGCATTTTCAGTGACTCGTTGAATCTGTCACATTTGATTTATGCAATTCTAACTGCCAGCTATTTTACTATCAAGCAGAATCAAGGCAGCATTTATCAACTCTGATACCTCCTTCTAATTCAGCATTGTGCTGTAACAAGCAGAAGTCTGCTCTTACAAATTGATCCAACATTGGGGTATGCCAAGTGATAATCTTTGTATTCAGGCAAAGAGAGTCTTAGTTGGCCCAGGCAAGAATACATTGTACTTAATGGCATGGGATTCATAAATTACTTTGGCCAGTCCTGTTGGCTGGAGCTAAGTGTAGTCCAGCAGTGGTTGAAATATTTTCTATGTCTGTGTTGTCAGCTATCAGTAAAATAGCTATAATAGAAGGGACAATGTAATTATGTGTGTTTTTTCCTCAGGCTGTTGTGTTCTATGGTTTTTTTTTTTGCTTAGGAAACAATTATAGATCACATAACGGTGTGATAGAACTGCTGCTTGGCTGATAGGGGAGTCGACAGAAAAAAACCCTCACTTCCCAGACCAGATTTGCCCAGATTTATTATTTTTATTATGGTACTTTAATTTATGAGTCAATGTTCTATTTAATGGCTGCTGCTTGGTTCTGCCAAAGGCAGAGAATATACGGAACTCAGCATCACCTTTGCACCTATGTTTGAATTATTAGTGGCCACATGAGGTCACTGCAGGCAAAGTTATAGGGAACAAAAACCAGTTGAGCATATGAAATATCAAAAGATAAATCCAATTTGTAGTCTGGCATCAAGGTCTTTGATGATTGTACATTGTGGACGTAAAATAACTCTGTTTTTGATAGACTGTGAGGAGGCATGTGCTTATTGTGTAGCAACCTAACACCTTAGCTGTTAATACACTTAACATATAGAAAAATCACGCTGAGACAAAACTTCCTTTATGTGGGTGAGGGTCGGCCACAGCTTTTATTTGAACAGATTATTATTCATAACGTAAACAGAAAAAGCTTGCCATTACATCACTAACCATTAATCTCCAGATGCCAGCCAACGCAGCCGCGGTGGGCATGTAGGTTACGCCAACCAGATACAATATAACCAATGGCAAGGACACTTTTTACCCCGCTGTGACAATGAAAAAGGAAAAGCAAATGGAAAGAAATGGATATATATATAAATATATAATTTTTTTTTTCTTTTTTTATAAACAACAGTAGAAAGATATAAATGACATAACAAACACGGAGGAAAAAGACGGGAGGGTGGGAGGGCAGCTCCACCAGCGCTCCAGGATCCAGGGGGGAGAGGAAGCAGGTAAGCAATTTTCAGTATATATACACACCCTCCCCTTCTACCCCAACCTATCCTGCTCTAACTACCTCCCTGGCAACCAATCCCCAGCTCTGCCATCCCTCCTCCCAGTCACTGGCACCCTCGCTACACCCTTTGGTGCCCTCCAGACTGTGAGGAGGCATGTGCTTATTGTGTAGCAACCTAACACCTTAGCTGTTAATACACTTAACATATAGAAAAATCACGCTGAGACAAAACTTCCTTTATGTGGGTGAGGGTCGGCCACAGCTTTTATTTGAACAGATTATTATTCATAACGTAAACAGAAAAAGCTTGCCATTACATCACTAACCATTAATCTCCAGATGCCAGCCACCGCAGCCGCGGTGGGCATGTAGGTTACGCCAACCAGATACAATATAACCAATGGCAAGGACACTTTTTACCCCGCCACGGAGGAGTTCATGTAAGCCTACACTGAACTCCGACCCCCACCCAGACGCAAAAGAGCCTCACCGATACCATCCTGCAAACCGGAAAGAAAAATGTCCATGCCAATATCGTTTAAATGGACACCATCACGCAACATGAGGCCTTGATCAATACCTTCTAACTGACGGGGCCGGACTACAACACCCCCCCTGTCGCGAACAAAACGGGAAATTCTAGCGTTAAGAAGACGCCGGGCTCTCTCTATCGCGTCTGGATCCCTGGCGCCCCGCCAGGATAGCCGGGGAACAATTTCGGACCAAACCAGTACCATTTCAGAGAAAAAGGCTTTAAATCTGGCCATATCGGACCTAAGCAAAGACAAAAGTTCCGCAATGCGCACTTGTCCGAGGTCATTCCCACCTGCATGAATAACTAGCACAACTGGGGGGGGAGTAATTCTGCTGATTGCCACCACCTCTGGTGAAACCTGTAACCAGCGTAACCCACTAACTCCGCGCCATTGAAATTGAACCCCTCTAAAGCCCAAGGTGTCTCCTCCAGGACGAACGGACACTCTTTGTTCAGCCCGACGGATATAGGAGTGCCCGACCAGCCAAACCGTCGCTGTTGGAGGCCCTGCAAAAAATTAAAGCGTCAGTAAATCAGGCCGAACATAAGTCGTAAAACATGCTGATTTCCAGCGACCTAACTTTTTGATATGTTCATCGTTGAGACCGCTCAGACTCGCTTCCGTCGCCGCTCCAATGCGGAACGAGTGAGTTCCGAAATCAACTGGGTTGAAACCAAGTCGAGCCAAACAACGTTTAAATATGGTCGCGAACTGAAAGCGGGTCAAAGGGGAACCATCAAGATGAGAAAGGAAACAGACACTAGGAGCCCTAATTGAAGAAAAATTGGAAACTAACGTGTAAGGACATGCCGGACCAGCTATAGCTGTTAACGGGATCCAACACCCCTGTCCCATAACATCCGTCTTGGACCTTCGAATGCGTAAACGAATGGTGTAGTTATGAGTGAGAACATCATTAGCTAGCAAACCTCCCGGTTTGAACTTACTCTGCGGGACCAGTTCGCCAACCCGCAACGCTGCAAAGAATGCCAGAGCAAAAGCTGTTCGTAAAAGGGAGACCTCATAACTGGACGTACACACGTCAGGCAAAACCGCCAACAGTCGGCACAACAGTGCAAAAGATACAGGTCTCCTGGACTCTTTCCGAACATAACTCCTCCTCCAACCTTTCATAGCTTGCAGAATGGCAAATCGTTTGGTGACATCTTCCACCCCCAGAAGTTTAAACAAAAAGGCTAAAGCCGACAGGCGTTTCCTTGCGACAGCTACTGAGTGGCCTTGTCCCCGAAGCTGTAAAATGTACTCCACCGCAACCGTAAAACAGGTTTCGGACGCCCAAGCGGCGCCATCTGGAAACAAAGAGAACCACTCAGCCCAAGCCTTACCATGCGTAGCCCAAGTTGCTGGGGCCACTGAAGATCGAATCAAGCTCATAAGCTGCGCTCCACTATCTCCCACAAGGAAATTGGGCATTCCTGACCCATGGAATCGGCCTCCGGGACTAGGTCTCTGAATTTCTGCCACTGTGAACGAGAAAGAGCATCAGCTGCTGTATTGTCAACCCCTGGCACGTGCTTTGCCCGAAACCAAATGTTATGTGTTAAGCAAAGCAGGACCAGCCGCCGTAACAAAGATAAAACAGGTAAAGATGAAGATGTTAAGTTGTTAATGGCAAACACAACACTCAGATTATCAGTCCAAAAGCAAACTTTTTTATGAGACATGGCTGCGCCCCAGAGGTCCACAGCCGCCACTATGGGGAATAGTTCGAGTAGGGTTAGATTTCGACAAAGGCCAGCCTCGACCCAGTGTTGTGGCCAGGCGCCGAAACACCATTGGTTGCCGAGGATAGCGCCAAAACCTATGGAGCCGGCTGCATCTGTAAATAGGGCCAAGTCGCTATTAAGGACTTCGTGACTCAACCAGCAAGACCTCCCATTGAAAACCCGTAAAAATTGTTTCCAAACTTCTAGGTCATCCTTCAATTGTCGAGTGATCCTGATAAAGTGGTGGGAAGATTTAGCACCCTTAGTGGCCAGGGACAATCTCCGGGAAAAAACTCTTCCCATGGGCATGATTCTACAAGCAAACACCAGTAAACCCAAAAGGGACTGGAGTTGTTTTAAAGTAACTTTGGATGCACCTTGGACCAGTTCGACCAGAGCTAGCAACTTAGCCATTTTATCGCACGGAAGACGGAATTCCATCTCAATGGTGTCAATCTCAATTCCGAGAAAAGTCAGCACAACTGTAGGGCCTTCAGTTTTAGTCTCGGCGAGAGGGACACCAAACTTTCGAGCGAAAAAACGAAAAGTGGATAGCAGGTCCGTACAAATGCTACTGGACGCTGGGCCAACAAAGAGGAAATCATCCAGGTAATGAGTTAAAGAATGGGAGCCTGACTCTGTTTTAACCACCCACTCCAGGAAAGAGCTAAAAACCTCAAAATAGAAACACGAGATAGAGCAACCCATTGGCAGGCACATTTCGTAATAAAATTGTTCTTGGAAATAGCAGCCCAATAGATGAAAACAATCTTTATGGACAGGTAGGAGCCGGAATGCGGATTCAATATCGGCTTTAGCCAAAAGTGCACCCCTACCCGCCTGCCGAACCAATGCGATTGCTCGATCAAATGGGGGATACGAAACCGAAGCATCTTCCTTGCTAATCCCATCGTTAACCGACCCACCTTTGGGGTAAGAGAGGTGATGGATCAACCTAAATTTACCCGGTTCTTTTTTGGGAACCACTCCCAAAGGTGAAACCCTCAAATTGGGAAATGGTAAAGCATCAAAGGGGCCCGCTATCCTGCCTAGCTCTACCTCCTTTTGTAATTTGTCTGCTACCACACCCTGATGTACTTCAGCTGATCTGAGGTTAGTGGCAAATAATGGCTTGAATTTCAATTGAAAGGGAATAAAAAATCCAAAAAGAAAACCACACCTAAGCAGGGCGGCTTCCCGTTTCTTGGGGTACCGATCTAGCCAAGGTGACATTGCTAGTACGTTCACTGGGGTTCTCCGTCCTACCTGGGAGTTGGGGAGCTGAGAGGGGTTTACCCTTTTTAAAGCACCTAAGGGCTGAGTGGGCTCCCCCACAAATGGAGCATTCATGCTTAAATTTGCAGGTGCCGAAAAATCTGCAGTGGCCCTCATTAAAGAGCCAGCAGACCCCGGGCCGTCTGGGGGCCGCAGAGCTAACCTGTGAATGCCCAGCGGCCCCCGCAGAAAAGGGGGGGGGTCGTTGGGCCATCATGAGTCTGATCCACACATCTGTAGCCTTCATGTCCCAACCTAGGTCTGGACTAAGGGCAAGCTTCCTCCTGAACTCTTCATCATATCTCCACCAGGCTGATCCCCCATGTACTTTGCAAGCCCCATAAATAAGGTCCTGATAAACAAAGAGCTGAGAACACTTCTGCGGATGCTTCTGACCAATAACGCCCGCAAGCACAGAAAAGGCTTGAAGCCAATTACCAAATGTTCTTGCCACTCTAGGCTTCCTGTCCTCGCTTTTGTCGAAACGCCTCTCTTTGTCCACTGTCACTTGATCAGGGGAGATAAGGGACCAAATATCAATAAACTCATTTTTCCAAATTTTGTGCGCACTGCTGGTACTATAGCAGGGGGGAGGTGTGGGGACGCGAGCAGCTGGGCGTTTGGCTGCCCGTGCTCTGGTGCACCTTTTAGGCAGGGGAGGCGCGCTAACATCCGGAGGGGCTCCTGCCTCCTTGTTAGCCGCCTTGCTCCTTACTGTTGCGCAGCGTGCGGATGTTCTTTTCCGTGCGCTGCGTGTGTTGGGCCTGGGGGGACTAGGACTGAGGCGGGAGGGGGGGCGGGAGCGGCGCGCAGGCCCCTCTGCTGTGCGCCTAGCAGCAGGCCTGCTGCGTCTTGTCCCTGGAGTGGAAGAAGAAGGGGGAACAAGCTCAGCTAAGAGCTCTTCCACCCAACCTGACCCTTGCTGCAAAACTCTGTCCCTCACCTGTGAGGCCAAACTATCTGCCATGATGGGGACTGGACACGCTTCTGGCAGCAGCTCCACCAGCGCTCCAGGATCCAGGGGGAAGAGGAAGCAGGTAAGCAATTTTCAGTATATATACACACCCTCCCCTTCTACCCCAACCTATCCTGCTCTAACTACCTCCCTGGCAACCAATCCCCAGCTCTGCCATTCCTCCTCCCAGTCACTGGCACCCTCGCTACACCCTTTGGTGCCCTCCATGACAGGAAAATGAAGACAACACACCTTCAGATGAGTAATACACCCAGATCCATCACCCAATAACAGGAGCTTAAGTGAATTCTCAATATTTGTATGTATTGTGCTGTATTCATTATGAAAGGTCAGATATAAATAACTGATGATGATGATGATGTGGGAAGGCACTTATGTGTCCCCATCTCACTCCCTAACCATCCCCTAACTTGCTTAAGTGCCAATGTGTGCAGGGTGCTACTAAGGAGAGAACTGATTTACTCTTAGGGAATCTGCGGCCTTGTGAATAAGGCACCCCATTGGTCTTTTTTAGGCAGTGTTGCTGCAACAGGAATCTAAAGACAATTATGAAACACTGGATTTACATTTATAGGCATCTGATAATACATCAGAAAGCAATGTGTAAAGTTGCAGGCATCAAGAGACAATGCATAAGGACTTGAAGTCCTTCTACTTTCCAGAGAATCTGTGCACCACCCATTATAGAAAGCAGATGGACTTCCATCATATCACATCATCAAAGCTCATGTCAAATAGGGCTGTATATTTTCCCTTTAAAGAAGTACTAAACCCCCACTACCATAAGCCCCCCTAAGCTGCCAGACATTGCCCCCCCCCTGCGATGTGCTTTAGTGTAAAAAAAACACTTTAAAAAATTCTCACATTTAATTGCAGAGAAGCACATCGGAGCTCAAGGTCTCCATCTTCCTGATCTTCGTGTAGTCTTCGGGTCTTTTTGCCATCGCAAAGCCTGCCGGCACATCCGCAGTTGGGCCAAGTCAAAAACTGGCTTCAACTGCGCATGCGCAAATAGGTGTTGAGACCCGAAGACTTCATTAAGAAGTGACCAGAAGCTCAGCTGCGCTTCTCTGCATTTAAGGGTGATAATTACTAACTAACTAAAGCACATCGTGGGGAGGGAAAGGGGGCCAATGCCTGGAAGCTTTGGGGGGTTTAGTTTGCATTTAAAGTCAATATGCAAAAAACAAAGGCAGTATATACAGTTAGAGGCATAGCCAGCAGTAGTACATTGGGATATTTAAGGCAAACTTGACCCCTGCTGAAAAAGAAGACATAGAACAAGCTGTGACACAGCAATAATAATATGGTCACGTGTGGTCTATGGAAGCTGTAGGTTTTTTGTGTATATGCTGCATTGTTACTTAATTTGCCTTATTTACTGTACACCTCTTCTCTGAATCTGGCAAGCAAGATCAAGCTTTCTGCCAAATAGGCCGGATTGTTGCCAGTCTTTTCTGTAATCAGTAGATTGTGTTTGCAAGGGCCCAGCTGAAACCGTGCACCCACCTGCTTCACAGTGGAGATATAGGTTAATCTCATGTACTGGAATAGCCATAACTCTGGCACGACTGGTTTCTGATTTCAGTGCCACAGACCTCTCTCTGTTTTTTTCAGACCTTTAGAGCACATCTGATCCAGTCCAGGAAGCACTCTCCCTATCTCCCTTCTACAGATGTGATGCACACTGACATACAGCCAGTATCCCCATATGCCTGGCAAGTAATCATCTACAGTACCTAGTCCCCCATATGCCTTACAGGAGCAAAAGCTTTCCAACACCAGTGCAACACGCCACCTAACTTGTTAACCCAACTGAGAAATTACGGGTCGCTGAGTACATGTACTGTTCATTTATGATTTAGATTTGTAATATGACTATATATCAGGTACATTCTTATAAGGGAATTATGTTGTTTTTTTTACATCACCTATATTTTTCACTATTTATTTGTATTCTATAGGGGGTGGTAGCTTGGCGGATGGTGATTCCCCTACATTTAGTTTTGTTGATCCTAAAATACAGGTAGTGTTTTTTCTCAATCAGCACAGGAAGGTTGCTATAGGCCCTGAAATATTCTGCTCTGCCCACACAATATCCACTGGCATTGTGTAGCAGGGCATACCATTACCATTAAATATTCCTTTATTTCCTCATATGTTAACGTTGGCACCAATCCAACCTGAAATTGAATGAGTCTATTATATTATCCAGTTGTGTATAATATATAATATACCTATATCCATTTATTTCAAGATTGCTGAAGACAGTTTGAAAACCCTTGAGAGGGACATCCTTGAATCTACTGACACAAGAAGAGTTCTTTTGGATGCAGCTTTAAAAGAAGGCTATTGTCCCATGATGCCACATCCCATGTACTGCCTATAGCTTTAGCCAGGAATATCCCTAGTCCTGTTGACTAAGGTGATCAGTTTGTATAGTCTTTATAAAATATTCTCTATATAAGTAGATGGATAATCCCATCAGATATATAATTTATTCTTGAAATGACTAATGCATTTGTGCACCTCATCTCTCCATCTCCTTACTGCAGATGCCAGCTCCTAGATGGGTTCAGTATGCTGGAGAAGAAGCTTACAGAGGGAGGAGATATCCACCAGATTTGACAATCACACCCCATTGTGGCTGACTTGAAACAAAGAACAGACAGATTTGTGAAGAGTCTTCGTGGTTGTGACTCAGGTGAATATGGATTTAATACACTTACCTGTCTGACAGGAATGATTGATGGTTAAACGAATCCACGGCAAAAATAGTTAAATGTATCTGCTCGCTTACTAATATTTTCCTGACTTATGCGCTGGTGGCCCAAAGCCAAAAAAATTATCTAAGGCCACCTGAAAACCACTTGCCAGCAGTCAATTTGAAGACCTTGAATCAAGTGGTATTTTTATAGCACACGCTTTTCCATTAAGATTTTGAAGAGCTAGTTCTTTCTCAGTTCTTTGTTCTTCTTCTTTTCTCCCAAGAATATAAGAGATAATTGTTTAGGCTAAATTCTAAAGTTTACATTGCATATAAGATACAAATTGAGGTTATTAAAGATGCTTCTGTATAGGTTATCTCTGAAATATACATGCAAAAAACAGATATCATTTGGATACTACTTTATCATATTCAACCTGTTCATACTTCAAGTAATTCTGAATCCTCTTGGTGACACATTGACTTTGGCAGCAACATAACTAGAGGGGGCAGGCCTTGACGCAGGACACGCAGCCGGGCCCCCAGCCCCCCTCCATACGCCCGGAACTGGCCGGAATAAGTGGCGCCAGCAACATAACTAGAGGGGGACGGGCCCTGGCACATGACGTGCAGCCTGGCCCCCCACCCCCTCCATACTCCCGGAACTAGCCAGAATAAGTTGTGCATGAGCTGCCGGGGGGCCCTGCGGGGGTGCGGGCCCTGGCACGATCACTCCCCTGCTCCCCCGGTAGTTACGCCACTGGACTTTGGGCCTGTAATTATTCATCTTAGATTTACCTTTACTCTACTCCTGGAACTCAAACTGGCATTGCATATAGGAATATAAGATTTATTTTCCTCTTATCACCAGTAAAAACCCCATGTTCATACAAATTGTTCCTGTGCTTTCAGAGACAGTTTGGAACTGAGCAATGAGTGTTCCTACGGAGCATTTCAGATGCAGAGTCTGGATATTTTTTACTTAAAATATGACTGGTTGCTTTGGCCATATAATGTATTTCTCAAAGATGCACCTGTTACACTTTTCCAGACTTGATGTCCAGGTTAAGAGGTAAGCCTACTCTAGACTGCTGGTGGTAGGGATGCACCAAAGTAATTTTTAGAGTAAGCCACATACTATATCTATTCCTTCACAAATGATTCACCGGAATACAGGAATCCAAAACCTTACTTTGCAATACATTGCATTTGGCTGAAACATAATCTTGTAAGGATTACCGGAATCTCACACTTGGTGGATGCAGAGAATGGTTTGGAGAGTTCTGGAGGGAGGCTCATATTTACAATGGTGTTTAATATATATATTTGTGTTATCAGACTGTGACAGAAGCAAACTTATATAGAAATTTATGGGAGACATTAATTTTTCCATCCATTTTCGCTCAGTTATCCGATTATTACTCCCAGCATCTCTTCCTAACCTGATGATTCATGGGTGTTTTGCTCAGAGAACTAGTGGAAGGCGGCAAGTTAGACCTTCTCAGGTGTGTCTGTGACCGGCTTCCATGATGAGGCTACCTACCAGTCGTAGTAGTAGTAGTAGTATAAGGAGCTGCCATGGATCTGCCTGCAGGGAGGATGGTGTCTCGGCTGTACATGAGAACTTCCTCACCCAACAACTCGAACAGCAGGGAAGAGCATAATTAAGTACAAGTACAAGTGCAAGTGTCAGGCTTTCTCTCCTGGATGCTTCTATACAAGTTTATTGGAACTGGCTGGTAGAAAAGGTCCCTCAATGGCTGGCTGCAATAATTTCACCAGGGCCATCATCAGTGGGGGACAGGTGGGATCACATCGGGGGGTACAGCAAACAAGCAATTTGCTTTCTCTTAGGCCAGTATGAATATATGGCTTTTAGTTTATTCAGCACCCACTTTAGATCATATTGTGATATTTGGTAGACCCAATACCCAATTATAATATTCAATACATTTCCCATATTTGATATGGCATACCTGATAGCCCCATTTGCAGCAGCCCAGAGCCCAGTTGTTTTACAGTAATGCAACTAACCAGTCAGATCTAGGCCCAGACTTCTAATCTGTGGATTCTTGTAAATGCCAGAGGGGCTACTGTAAGATGCCATAGACAGTCACCATTTATTGGGCATGTGGGGCTGTTTGGGACTCTTTATACTTGAAATGCCAGGGCCTACTTTAAATCTTAGTTCAGACCTGGCCAGTGGTATTTGCTTATTCACACTTGTGGCCATATTGCTTGGCTCAGTTCAATCAGATCTCAGTAACGATTTCTTATTTGAGGAAGACCAAAACATGAGATCCTGTATGTCACAGTTTATTACAGCAATTGAAGGTAAACCAACACTTGAAGCATGGAGATGGGGTATGTGAAAGAAACGGCAAAATATAGTGTAGTAGATTTGGTTTACTGACTTGTGATCATATTTTTAAGTTTATATATAAAAAGTTTACAGATATTTACTATTTTTTGTGGTTGGTCATTTTACTTCTCCTTTGTGCTATGCACATGGAGCATATATCTAATCAGTATTGGTTTCTGAGAAATCTGGACCATTTTGCTGCTTTTAGGGATCTTCATCGTTGGGTCCAGTGCTGAGCTGGGAAATTTTAATTCTAGTTACAAGAGACCAGTTGGAGCAGAGGTTGCACCTACTGTGAATGGCTATTTGCTCTGACTTGCAGAATCTCTGACTGAACCTTGGTTTATGGCTGACACAATATTAGAGCCAGTTAAGAACTATATTTGCACTCCACAAGGTACTTTGCATGCCTCCTTCTAAAACAGTTTGACAAGGCTGTGGGGGTTGCCAAGTAAAGCTGGTAGTGCTCCAAAGCAGTTTGCCAATGCATTCTACTGAATGACTCTGCAAAGTTGCCTTTGCAATGTGCACCAGTTCCTAGAATGCAGTGTCTGTGTGGTAGTACATTCATTACAGAGATTAAAAGAGGCCTTTCATGTTGTGCATCTCATACATTGCAGGGGGGGGACAGATATCACAGTTATCTCTACATATTTTTAAAATTGAGGTTCATGTGTTTGGAAATGATTCTTCACCTATAGGAATGCTAGCAGGCGAATATTAAAGGTAATTGTCTGTGACTTGCAATAAGAATGCTTCATACTTAGCCGTCATCTCTGGATGTTGATTTTCCATCTGTTTAGAACTGACCTCTTGTGCTACATTACCAGCTTCCTTCCCTGGAATGTGGAACTCTCCTTGCTAAGGAAATTCTCAATTCTGCAAGTTCTGTATTCCAAGCTCCTAGCTTGTGTCTGACTTACAAGCACCTCAACAAAAACCTACATGGGTTAATACTGTCTACAAATGAACATTTTAGTCATCACATCTGTGAGATATAAGAGACATTTATACTCAGCTCAGTGTTGTCTTGTATATTATAGGGGCTCATTCACACCATGTGCCAGTGCAAAAAAAGGTGTGCATTACTTTTTTCCACAATGCTTTCCCAGAACTTCAGCATAATTGTGGGCATTTTCAAACAGTGCTGGGCCAGTTAGGTATGGGTGCCCAAGGCAAATCACCTTCCCCCGCTTTTCATCTAAGTAAGTTGCATCTGGCCCCAAGTTGGGGGCAGTTTGTTAGACTAGGTTGGACCTAAGGGGCAGAAGAGGTATGTGCCCCAGCTCTGTGCATCCTAGACAAGTGTCTCATATCTACCACTAGTTCCAGCACCTGCTTTACCAGTGCATGCAAAAATTTGCAGCTTGAAGGGCACCAAAGGGTGTAGCGAGGGTGCCAATGACTGGGAGGAGGGATGGCAGGCCAGGGGATTGGTGATTGGGGGTTTTAGGCTGGAGTATTATTGGTGGGAGCAGAAGGGGAGGGCAGATATATATAGCAAGGAGTGCCTTACCTGCTTCCTCTTCCCTCAGGATCCTGGAGCGCTGGTGGAGCTGCTGTCCTCAGTGTGTCCGGTTCTCCATGATGGCCGATTCCTTAGAGGCCCAGGTGAGGGAGAGATTAAGGCAGCAAGGGACAGGCTGGGTGGATCAGCTTTTAGCTGAGCTGATCCCCTCTCCGGCTGCAGCGGTGACAGGTCGCAGCAGGTCTGCTGCTAAGAACACCTCTGCGGGTCCCGCTCGTCGTTCCCGCCCCCCCTCCCGGCTCAGTCCAAGTCCCCCTAGGCGGAAGTCCAGGAGTGCGGCTCGAAAGGCGCCCGCCATTGCCGCTTCTCCTAGGATTCCAGCGGGTAGCACGCTTCCTCCTGTCTCCACGCCTGTTAGGCCCCCGGTCATGCTGATGAATTGTTGTTGCATGCATTATACCATTAGTGTATGATTCAGAAAGCAAGCTGCGTGCAGGGCTACAGTAACGGAAATTCTGCCTGAAAGCAGTGGGTTTATTTCAGGGTTTACTTTTATCTGGGCACTTTGTACTTTATATTTTGTAAGCAATCTGTCACAGAATGCTGAACCTGCATATTTGCACTAGACGTACTTCAAGAGTATAGTTGAAATAGCTTCGTAAATAACATTTTTCGCAAACACAAAATTGTGCTTCAGAATGATCAATAATCCTCTACTCATGCTTTGCATCTGTTTAGGAAACTGCTTTGGTACTACAGCAAAAACAACCAGATGGAGCTGGTTAAATGCTATGAACTGATCACCCTGCACTTATGGCATAATCTCTCCAGGGTTTGTGATCCAGGATCACAACTCAGGATCTCTCTGGTGATCCAGTGTTTGGAAGAGAGTTAGGAATCAGTTCCACTAGGACATATTCTGTAGTATTAAATATAAGCAGGTGACTAAAGTCACTAAAGTCACTAAAGTCTAGAATTGAAATTAAGGTAAATGTTCCCAATTCCTTTCTGTCACAGTGCAGCTGCCTGGGAGTAACTGCTGCAGTCTCCTGATCTTGCTCCATAATGGTATAGTGTGTACTTACATTTCACCCTCACAACTGCTTCAAAGGCATCAGTGGGGTTTAAAGAAGGATAGTGTAAATCACTGGAGGTGCCAAATGTTAGGCACTTGATACCCTGGGCCAGGACTCCTGTTATCACAAAACTGCACTGGCCAGGGACAGGGTACTTTTGTTTGAGCACTACAGGCAATCCTCTTCCTGTTCTTCATTATTTGCACGGATGCACATATGCAGTAGAGTTAAAAGCCGAACTTTAATAAAAAGCAGCCTTATTACTCTACTGCACATGCTTCTGCCCTGAGCATTAAAGAAAGAAGAATCAGATTGCTCCATGGTGCTTGCTAAGAACCCTAGGCTAGTACAGTTTTCTGACAACAGGAGCATTGGCGGGGTATCAGGTATATGATTACAATCACTGGGGGAGTCTAACTATAAAGTTGGACCAGTGTAGTTGCTAGTGTGAACAGTTTTCTGTTTCTGGGATCATTGACCCCCAAAAAGCAGATTTTTTCTTAAAGTGTACCTGGAAAGTGGCTGAATTGGTAGGAAAAAATTCCAAAACTATAAGACCAATTAGATGCTATATTATGTTCTATAACATACTAAAAGTTAATTTAAAAAACGCCTATTATGGGCTTAGTATTGGTACCCTAGTATGGCAAACTAGGTGCTGTCTGGTGGAGTTATGAGATTTTTCTTTCTCTCTCCCATTGTCATTATGTATCAGTGTATAACTATTAGACCTTCTTTATATATTGGCCAAGGAACGTACAACAAATGGGTATGACTATACCTGTTACGTACCCCAAGCTGTATTTTATAAACTGCAGCAGTAGTGTAGATATTAAGAATATATATATATTTATATATATATATATATATATATATATATATATATATATATATATATATATATATATATATATATATATCTATATCTATAATATATATAATATATATTAGGGATGCACCGAATCTAGGCCAGTATTCTGCCTTTTTCAGCAGGATTTGGATTTAGCTGAATCCTTCTGCCGAACAGAATCTGCATCTTAATTTGCATATGCAAATGAGGGATGGGACGAGAAATCCCACCCCAAATTTGCATATGCAAATTAGGATCCGGCCGAATCCAAAATAGTGGATTTGGTGCATCCCTAATATATATATAGAAAATATCCATTTGGTACAACAAATTCTACAAGTTTTGTCAAACATTTTGAAATAAAATTACATGATTATAAATCATATTTTCCTCACTCTGCTTCTTGTAAGTGGATACAAATTCTATCTCAGTTTTGTTTACTGAAAAAATAATTTGTGAATATTTATACAAAGGAACAGTGTCCAGTGATTTGCCTGAACAAGAAAGAACAAGAATAACAAATTTGTTCAGAGAGCAGAGCACACAGAACTCACTGGGATGGGCGAATTTTTTCGCCTTCTTTCGTTGCAGAAATGACGCCCATAGACTTGTTGTATGGTGTTGTGCGATGGCGCGCGACAAAAAAAATTTTTGTCAGCAAAACATTTTTTTTGACACCCATAGACTTTAATGGGCGTCTGCGACATTTTGCCGCTGGCGAATTTTTGGCGAAACTAAACGGGGCAAATTCGCCCATCCCCCTATTATAAAATATATAGTGTATAAAGTACCTCCTATTGCAAAATAGATTGTAAATAATGTACAATCTATTGTCAAATATAAGGCTTCTAGTGTGCCTTGTTGCCTACTTTTTTGTTAAGATGTAAAATCTGTAAACTTTTAAATAATGTAGCTGGCTAAAATTTGGGTTATCCATCCTCCTAAATGGTCTTCAGATAAGGGTTTAGGGTCTCTTTTAGCAAGGTTGCATCAGCATATTGGCCATAGTTTCAACAGTATATACAGAACATATACAGAACATCAAAGTGTTCACCCACCCAGGGTATATACAACAGCAAACAAGTGTTCACAAAAATGTAACCCCCACTGGTCTTCAGGCTGACAGCCACCCTACCACCATCTCCAGGCACTGTCTGGTGTTGGGGCATCCCCACCAGTTAGATAATACCTGCAAAATGATAGTGATCCTTATATCTCCCTCTCACAATTCTGTTAATTCTTACATTTCTTATTATGAATTTCCACATTTGTTGTGTTTTTGTTAAATTATTACATAAATTGCAACTGCAAGCAACCATTGTCTGACCTTTCTATTTTCTACATTGCTGGATCTGATGCAGAAGCCAGGCAATTAGCAGACTTATGAAGAAACATGCAAGGCATTGTGGGAATTGGAATCTTGACAAGCAAACACTGCTTTCAATTGCAATTATATTTACAGATACGATCTACTTTGAATACTTTAATAATACTTTTTAAACCATTGGACACTTTTTAATGAATGTATACTAATTTTGTTGGAAACTTACTTAGAATTACATTTTCTTTTATTGGGCAAAGACTGTTGAGGTTGGAGTTGCTATTGAGAGGCCAGTTTTCATGCTTCCTAGAAGATGTGAGTGGCTTATTGGATTTATTATTGAGGTTCATCGATGTAGACCAGTTATAATGAAGGTCTGATGTAACAGTTCACTTTTGGCAAGACTAAAGATATCTAGTCTACCGCTGCATGTAATCTCTGAAGAACAAAGTATAACTGCCCTATGCATTTCTTTTATGTTCAATCCTCCATACAAGCACCATTTCTCCATAGTCAGCCATAGCTGAGCCTGATTGGATGGAGAGCATACAAAGAGCCACACATGGGAAAGAAAAGTACACAGTTATATATAAAGTACAGGGGTCAATGACTCTGCTAACCAGAAGGCAGACTAAAGCTAACCATGCTCTGGACAAAACACATTTTACAAAGTTGCTAAATGAGCAAAAATCTGATAAATGACTGTGCATGTGGAGGGCATAATCATACCGATTCTTTTGTAAAGAAAAACAGTGCAGACCAATTAGGAGAGGACCATATCATGGGATTTTCAGACTTGCCTTATAGATAGGTTTTAAAGGAGTTTATTCAAAGTAGAGAAAACCTGTAACATTACACACATTTTAATTTTGGTAAATAATCCCAAGGGTGTGCCAATATACAATTGTTTATATAGGTCCATGAACTGAGCAGGGTATGTAAAAAATCCCAGTACTGTAAGAATAAGAACCATAAGGGAGAAATCCCTTATGACTGGGCTAAAAGCCACGCGTTTTTGCAAATGTTTAGCGATGCACGCAATATAAATTCAGTCAGCAAGAAAGGTGCGCTAATAACCTTATAGATCCTCAAACAAAGGCACCTAAAAAGAAAAGAAACTACACATAGAGTAGTACGTTCAGCTCTTCTTAGAAATAACTCAGATGTTAGAACTACTCACATTCACGATCAAACGAGAGCGTGTAGATTATTCTTTTTTTAGCAGGGTATATGCTGTATTACAGCTTGCGATGTTTCTAAAGGGAAGAGACGCTACAGATGGTGAAGAATCGTCAGAGATCCGACTTAGACCCTGCGGGTCCTATGGACTTACCAGACTGCCGTCAGAAGAGAGCGTTGGAAGACTCACAAAGAGATCGCTGGATGCCGGCGTGTTTCCCAGGCGCTGTTTAGACACCGCTTCCTAAGTTCAAACAGCCTCGCTCACACACTTCGCGTCCACAAACACTGCAGTATCTTCTCACACAGTCAGTCCGCTCGCCTCCGGTGCCGTGCAGAGGATAAATAAGTGATTCCAAAGGGGATTAAATCTATAGCAAACTTTTATTTCATTAGCGACGCAATATAAATGAATTCGTTGGCGAATATTACATTGCTCATTAGTGCAAAGCCAATCTTAACATTAACAACTGCTCTGGAGTTAAGTTAAATATTTTGTCTCAAAACGTTTTGCAATTGCGAAATCTTATTATATACACTGCGCATTTTCACAAAAGCCATTCGTTTGCAAACTTTGCAAGTAAGTCTAAAATCAGTCAAATGATAATATAGATAATGAAAATGTTTGCAAACGTGTTTAGAAAGTTTTTATTCTGCTAACGAAACATACAGTATTACATTCCCCCAAAGGTACCTTATCTACTTTTCTGCCTTTCCTGTGCCGCTGCTTTAATCTCCTTCTATCTTTCCGAGCTCCTCCCATCCATACTTTTTTATGTTTTAACAATCCATCCATCTTCTGTTGTATTTTTCCAGTGGAATTTTTTCCCTCTCTTTTTTCCCTTTTCTCTTCATACTAAAATATTGTCTTCACTGCATTTTTAACTACCTGTTCCTTCAGTTCTTTATGAAGGAAGCATGCCATATGCAGGTTATCAGGGAATAACTCTAGAAGCTTTCCTCATTCCCAGTAAAGTGTTTAGAGATGTCCAGTGAGTCATAAGGTTGGTTTATTTTGGTGCCCCTGCTCAGGAGCATGACTTTCTTTGACTGGAGAAAAGGTTCAGCTCCTTCAGTGGCTTATGTAAAGCGGCAAGAACCATGGTGCTTCTGCAGTTAAGTGCAGTCTGGTAGATTAGAGCAGCCATTGAACCATTTACTGCCACCCCCCTTTATAGATGTTCAGGATCTGTGTTCTTAAGGGCCTTTACATATGGGCGGTTTTACCTGCCCTCCCCTGCTTTGCGCTTTCTTCCGTTCAGCCGGAGGGGAGCGCAGGAGTATATGCACTCAATTATTTTGAAGGGGGCTGCACTCACACAGATGCATGTATGCACCGAACGCAGGTGAAATGTAACATGCTGCGTCCCACCTGCGTTTGCCACTTACATGCGTTTGTGTGAGTACAGCCCCCTTCAGAATAATTGAGTGTGTCTACTCCTGCGCTCCCCTGCGGCTGAATGGAAGAAAGTGGAACTCAGGTAAAACCGCCCGTGTGTAAGGGCCATAAGAGTTCTCTAGAATTCTGGAATCTATAGGAATGGCCAATTTGCCAAAAAAATAAATCTCCCTCAAGAAAATTCACGTTACGTTTTGATTAGTCTTCCCCGAAGAGTTAGCGCAAGTATAACACAAAAGTGTGTTTCATGGGTGCCTTTGTATACATTTTATACATATATCCATATATACATTTTGAATGCAGGGAAAGGGGAGTTGTTCACTGTAAATATTTAAAAATATTTATTAATATAAATGGTAAATACAGATATGTAAGTCAGGAAAATGTAATTCTTTAAAGGGGTGGTTCACCTTTTAGTTAACTTTCAGTATGTTATAGAATTGCCAACCGCAAATTGTCTCAGAATTTTACTCTCTGCATTATACTAAAAGTTCATTTAAAGATGAACAACCCCTTTAAACAGTTTAATTAAACCAGAGCCCGTAGGAAGGCCATGGACTATTAATCTATAAATTGTAAAGCATCTTGGCCATCCCAGGCAGCTCACCAATCGGGTTCCCCATCAATCATTCAAATAGCTGCAGGGCCCTGCTTTCTCTATAGCAAATCACTTCTCTGTATGTTTTTCCTCTCTCAGATCCTTGATCAGTGGTTTGATTCGAGCCTTTGAAATGTACACTGGCTACAGATGCTGTAATTGGAGTCATGGCAAGTCCAGCCACCCCTGGAAGTGGGTATGTGAAGAGCATTTTTCTGACATCTAAACATCCAGATTGTTTTATATTAATCTCTTCTCATGGTCAGTACCAAGCTGTTTAAATCTGCAATGAATCAATATTCATTTTAGCTATAGAGCAATGCACAACAGAAAAGCACTCTGATTTATTTACTCTCCTTCTGAAGGGACTTTATACTGGAACCATAAGTAAGTGTCACATGCGGGTCGGCTATTGGTTCGCTCTGAAAAGATATGTCAGACCCAGACAAGAGCTATTAAAGGCACTAATTCAGTTTGACTTTAGCTTTTGTCATGTCTTTGAATGCTCTATCTGACTTTAAAAGGACGTCAGAGCTAAAATATAAGCCCTGTTTTTGCTCAATATTTTCTTATTTCACTCCGATATATGAAAAGAAAAACTAGCAATATTACAAGTCAGACTAATAGGACTATGTATGATATTTTATATTATAATAACTGCCTTCCTGCCTTGTTAGAATGTATTAAGGCAAGGACACACAAATGACACCCCATGTTTAATATAACTTGCTGTTATTTAGGAGCAAGCCCACTGAACTGAGATTGGACGGAAGGTGAGCAAGCGAGTAATTAAATCCCCAAGGAGCCACAGCAAATAGGGTGCTCATGATCCAATGTGTAAGGTTTAATTTTTATATGATATGTTCCCATCTGAAGCTAAGGGGGATAGGGTGCCATTTTCCTGCTAGCTGGTTGCATGTGAATTACAGTTTTTGTAATAAATCCATCAGGTTACAAAGGACTGAGGGACTGAACTTGGGCAGCTGAGTGCCATGGACAAATACAGCACTTGCTTGCAAATTTGCAATCCACAGAGTATCTGACTTTAATTATTCAATTATTGACGAGTGCCCAGTAGGACAAACTAGGAATTATGTGAGCTAGTAAGCTAGTTTAATAGTAAAAAACACTAAAAGTATTCATTGGCCAATGTGTTAGATAACACTTGACTAGGATCCTCTCAGTGAAAGGAAATAATGGATTAGCACAATTTAACCCCCCAATGCACCAGTAAACATCATTAGAACAGCCTAAAATTATATTTGTCCCCTTAAAGAGATGGCATTATACAGTTTTCAGAATTATTGGCTATATTTGGGTTATTAGACCACAGTTTATAATAAAGGACAGAATTTGCCTCATGTTAGGTTAAAATTCAATTTAAATGGACTCTGGGAATAACATACAGTATAATTTGTCCTAGGTTTGTGCTCTTGCATCATGTCATGGGCTGGAGCTGGAAGGAAAAAAAGGATTGTGGGGATACTTGAAGGAGGGATGGGCATGGTTTCCCAAGCCATTGCCAAATCTACAGCAGTCTTTGGGGCTAAGATTTATACAGAGAAGGTATGTACACATTTCACTTTTATTTTCACATTGCTTTAAAACCATAACTGTGATGGTGCTGGACTATAACCTTTAATGGCTAGCAAGTGCTCCTATGCTTTTCATCATAAAGGGCAAAAAAGAAGGAAAAGGGAAAGTTGTGCTCACTACTAAATTTTAAACCATTAGGCATGGGGGCTATGAGGCTTTGACTGCAAAATTCATATAGACAAAGACCAGAGGTCATCTGCACCCATTATCAATATACAGTATATATATAGTTAAGACATTTTGTACATTAAGCTACTAAAAATGCCCTTCCCTTTATACAAAACAGGGATTGTCAATACATTGCAATATATTTAAGCTGGCCAACTACAGTACGTCAAAATCATCCAAAACAGCCATCATTTAACTCCCCCATTAAGCACATCAGGAGACTACATATTTATTTCATGGTTTGTTTGGTTTAAGGTGGTGGAACAGATCCTTGTGGACCAAAGTGGAAAGACTACAGAATGGGACTGAGGTACAAAGCAGTTTGGTATTGTCCAATGCTTCACAAGACCACACATTTTAAAATCTGACTCTAAATGCAAGTACTAAAGCACTTTAGAAAGTTTTTAGAGAGCATGTTGATCATATTGGCCCTTTGCTGAACTTATTGTGGTGCAGGTCAAATGGATAAAACATGCACTGTTCATAGGTTCAAGATTTGAACAAAGTGTATTTTTTACACTTATATTCATAATGGATTTTTGATTTGTTGGGTGACATCTTAGTATCATTGAATGTAAGCTTATCCCACTAAATTAATTCATAGAGCACCATATGGCTACAGTATATGATGCATATAAGCTAGGTATTGTGGGATGGCTGTTCTGTTATACAGGGTGCAAAGCAAGTTAATTCCACATATCTATTTTGCATCTGTATGTGTAAGTACCAGGAAGAGTGTTTATCCATTTAGGGCAGCACTCAACTCAATAACAGTGCCATCATATTAATACATCCTGCTAGAATGAGAAGCAATAGCCTTCCTTAAACATAATTTAATATAAAGCTGAATTCTGAAGATCTAATGTCTGTTTGTAGGCAACAATAGGTACAGGTACAGGTACAGAATTTTTTGTTTATTAACCATAACAGTATCCTCTAAATCAAAGCTGTTGAACATTATGGAAACTGACCAGACCAAATGTGGCTTTGCAAGGAGAATATATGGTCCTGGGCTGCCTAAACATTTTACAGGCTTAGAAAAACATACAGTACATCAGGGTTCCACTTTAATTTCAATATGCAATTCGATTACTGCAACTTAGTCTGTTTTTTTTTGCTAAATAACTTTTTTAAAGGAAAACGAAAGCTCCAATTCAAAGGGGGTGCCAAATGTTTGGGCACCCCCAAGGATTGTAATGACTTACCTGATACCCCAAGTCAGTCCTCCCATTAGCAGAAAACTGCACTGGCCCAAGGCACTTGAGAGTGAGTGATCATCTTCCTCCCTTCTTCTTTGTGCATTTAAAAAGTCGGCCTCTGGATTTTGAACAAAGAAGGGTGGAAGAGGAACTCTCGCTTGCAAGTGCCAAAGTCAGTAAGTCATTACAATCCCTGGGGGTGCCCTAACATTTGGCACCACCCCCCTTAGATTGGAGCTTTTTTTCTCCTTAAAATGTGATTGTTTTTACACTTAGCCCACTATATGTATTTTTTTATTTTCAACCCTGTTCTCCCTGTTCTGCTTCGATAATTAATTTAATGTGTGCATAAGGATCCACCAATCAGGTCCTTGTATTACATCTCCCTGGAGAGCTCATATTGGGTGCAAATTGTGCCTTCTGAGCACCTACCTTTAATTTAGACTACACAGCTGAGCCAGGGAAACTGTATTCATAGTTGCTAGGGAACAGCAGGAAGTGATCAGTCCAAATTTGAATAATGTTTGTATACTTAAAACAGCAGAGACAAACACAATCAAATATATCATCGTAACTCAATATTCATATGTATAAAGGCAAGCTGCAAGTGTTGAAAGTGGCACTTTCATACAGATGAAAATTATATTGTCCCATCAGTGTTCCTTTAAGTGTATATTTAGTTGCAATAATATATACTACATTCTCATTCAGGGAACCTCATATCCAGCTAATATTATTGTTGTCTCCTCAGGGCGTCTTAGTAATTGTTACAACCTGATCTAATGAATAATGAGAGTATTATGTGTTATAGGGACATTTTTCTTTTTTTGGCTCACAGTCAAATGCTGGTCCTGGCTGCCAAAGCTTTCTGAGCCCTTATTAGAGGATGTAGTCAAATAGGAGTCATGTTGCTTTGTTGGTGATCTCTAAGAGATTCCAATCTGACTTGTCATTACTGTACAGTGACAGTGTAATTATTCCTCCTATAACTGTATAAGTGCCTACTGTTTCCATGCCGTGGATGAAATATGATACTGTTATGCCCTCTGTTTTTTTTATATCTTTAGGAACAATTGCCATCGGACTTTATGACAAAGATTTCACAGTTTATCTCCACTTACCTAAATCAACAGTAGGTTAATTGTCATCACACTTTTTTTAAAGGGAAAAAGTATGCTTCATGTTGAACTGTGCAATGCAAAGACAGTACACTAACAGATGTTCCTATTTATAGAGGTTATTGATATCCAACGAGAAATGCTCTAGTTTATGTTAGGATTCATATTCTTAGTTCCCAAAGGTCTTGTGTGACCTGCTTTGTGGTCATTTAGAAACTCCTGTTAGGGGACCTTTACTATAACCCTGGGGTTGGCAGCAGTCTGCACCAGGCGGTAAAATGAATATCCTTTACTAGATGCAGATAGTAGTGCCAGCAGGTGTAAGGCAGGGCTCTGGTGTAGTTTGCACCTACCAGCACTCTAAACTCTCAAGTTAGGGCAGATGGCTGCAGGGTAATTATGGGGCCTCACAATAACAAGTTAGTAGGTCCCTCCCAGTACAGGCCCTAATTATTAGTCAACTGGAAACCTTGGCCCCTGGGTGGTGGCCTTGACAATGACTAAACTGAGGCCCCAGCCAGGGAAAAACATGGGGGATGGTAGTTGCTATGAAATTTGTAATTTCCCCTCACTAAAGTTTTCACTACTAAACCCTCCCTTCCTTCTCCTGTGGCTCTAATTTCCCTAATCTGCCCATTTACCTGCCTCTGAAATAATAGACCCATCCATTCTCTGTTTCGTGACATCAATGCCCTGCCCATTCCTCTCCCCCATTACGTCATCAAGCAGTATCTCTCCCCACAGGCCATAAAAAGTAAACCAGAAAATTGGCAACCTTACCAAGCATTACCCACTGTCAAAACTCTGTCTGTCATCAATCCAAACCCCACCTACTCAGCAGCAAACCCTGCCCATTTCGAGAAACATGTATCACAACTTTCCATCTCAAGGAGCCCCTGTGCCATAGGGCCCCTGACTGTAGTACCCCCCCTTTACCTCCTGAGGGGTGGAATGGGGACACTGACATACCTCCCCCTGTCCATCCCTCATATATACAGTGCTGGGATGAAAACAGAGTACAGGTATGGGACCTGTTATCCAGAATGCTCGGGACCTGGGGTTTTCCATATAACGGATCTTTCTGTAATTTGGGTCTTCATGCCATAAGTCTACTAGAAATTCATATAAACATTTAATAAATCCAATAGGCTGGTTTTGCTTCCAATAAGGATTAATTATATCTTAGTTGGGATCAAGTACAATGTACTGTTTTATTATTACAGAGAAAAAGGACATCATTTTGGATTATTTTGATAAAATGGAGTCTATGGGAGACAGCCATTCCATAAGTCGGAGCTTTCTGGATATCGGGTTTCCGGATAAGGGATCCTATACCTGTACAGTACAGCCCTGCATTTTGTAAAAGACCCCTATTTTGCCTGAAGGCCAATTAAGTTTCCTGTATGATTAGTACATGCACACTCTCATCAGCCTCCATTTGGACACTGTGGCAGGTTTAGATATAATGTACAGATAAAATGTATAGATATACTATTCCGTCTGTGTGAACCCAGTAATGTGACATCTCTTTTGTTGCTTTCCTTTATCCAGTCTTTTTTCAACAAATTACCTGGGTTCAAATTTAGTTTCGTTGAACACTAACCCAAAATAAAATTTTCCCTTTTTTTTTTTAATTCAACGAATCTCGAAAATTTTCTCCCATTCTCCCCATTATTTTCAGTTTCAAATTTTAAATTAATATTGGAGACTCAAATTGAAAAGTAGATTGTAATTTGAAAATACCTGCCAGTATGAGGGACACTGCCCCATTGGGCTTTATCAAAAAATGTTAGAAACTGCCAAAGAATTTGTAAAATTCATGAAATTCCTTGGAGGAAATAGGGATTTTTTTTGTTGCTCAAAAATACATTTTAGTCATTTTTTTCCTGGCAAAACAAAACACATAGGTGAAATTTTTCACCACTCGTGAAACAATTTGTAATTTCCCAAAAATACTTGAATGTCGAAAATAATTTGGCATCATCCTCTATTTCCTACTAATTTTGGAGTTAGAGAGTGCATATAGACAATTTTATGGAAGGTTTGCATCTCCTTTAATAAATAAAAGGTATGGAGACATGCAACTGCTCAAAGAATGGAGACAACTGTATTTTCAGCAATACAAATGTGCTGAAGCCAATGGTCTTTTCACCCTCTCCTCAGATTGATTTCTTACCGTTGTAAAATGAATATCATATCGCACTGAATGAGCTGTAAAAGTCACACTGTAAGCAATTGTATGTAGTTAATTCACATTTGTCTGATGCCAGGAAGAGAAATGAAATATTGCACCG
Organism: Xenopus laevis; assembly: GCF_017654675.1. Lineage (NCBI taxonomy): Eukaryota > Metazoa > Chordata > Amphibia > Anura > Pipidae > Xenopus > Xenopus laevis. The sequence continues at coordinate 26,377,609 of NC_054384.1, forward strand.
TAAAATTATTTTTGTTCCATCAATATTCATAATGTCTCCAGAAGAACATATATTTTGTTCAGTGCAGGCTTTTGCATCATGAGTTGAATACACTAAAGTATCAATGCCTAAAAGATTAGCTTTTTATGACAGTATATCTGCTTTTCCTCCTTTAGCATCATGGGAGGTTTTCTGAATTTGTGTCTGGTAAGAAGCAATTATTTTTGATTTATGTATGGAGGCGCACATATGCAAGTGTACAAATAAACCACGCTATGCCAAGCTACTTGATAAAAACCTATAATACTGATCTCTCTTTAGATTCCATTTGCAGTGGCAGTGGACCAATGCCAAACTTTTAGCTTCACCAAACAAAACCAATGGTAAACCAATGCCACATCATCAGTGTTCCATTCATCTGAACAGTGAGGACATGCAACTGCTCAATGAGGCCTATGAAGAAGCCAATAAAGGAATTCCTTTCACTAGGTACATAGAGCTTTAAGCTGAGGTACATCAAATTTAAAGGAGAAAAAAACAACAAACATTGCTAATTTATTATGAACCCCAAGTGAATCCAGTGTTCAGATTTTACCCCAGGCCAGAGCACCTCTACATAAAGGTGAACCTGAGCTTAAATCAGAGCAAGGGATACCTGAGAGCAGGGAAGACATGGCAACACTGCGTTATGTAGGGACATATCATAATTTTCTATTTGCATTAATGAAAAATAAAAGCTAGTTCTCTAACCAAACATACTATGTATGCCTCCCCTCTAAGTAAAGGGAGGTACCAGTAAAGGGAGACACAACTTATAGTATTATGCACAAGCAACAAATGGAGAGTTTATTGGAAAATATAACACCCAAAAGCGAATACTATGCTCATGTCCACCGGGGCTTACATCGCAGGGGCCCAACCCCCCTCTGGGCCCCCAGCCACAACACCCCTCCAGGTCCCCCCACACCGCCGCAACTCCAGGCCCCAGTTGTATAATAAGTTTACATCCTCTTTAAGAATGCTGTGGGACTGCAACTGATAGTTCATAGTGTTTAGTGCACGTTTCTCAACTAAGAGTTTATTAAAGAACCTCTAACATTACAGAAATTAATAATAATCCCATAAACATGTTGTTTATGTGAATTATTTTGCAGTATTTCATTGGATAGCGAACTATGCTCCTGGTTTCCATTCTTCTGTAGTAGGGAGGGACATCATTACCCCATTGGATCAGGAATGGGGCTTAAGGAGGAGTAAGTACAGGATCAAAGCTGCCAAGTATGTAAGTCGGCTATATAACCGGAACAAGATTGCCTCTGCAGCAGAAATCACATTTAAAGTACAGTAATAAACTAAACATTAGCAAAGGCTCCTTTATAAAGGCAATTTTTAAATATCTTTTTTTACTCTGCACCATCTAACAAATCATCCTTGACCATGAAGGAGAAATTGGAGGAGAAAGGATGTGCAGACAACACCAAAACTTGAATTTAACAAAAAGAACTAACAGAAGAGTTATATTGTGTCCATAGACCGATAATTTTTTTTAGGAATAGGAGCACCAGTCTGGGGAGAAAGTTACAATTGAATACACTCCTAATGAACCCCAAAGTGTATTATTATTTACTTGCCATTAACAGCCACATTCATTTTTATATGGGCTCTTATTTTGTATCTGTGAATACACCTGCATGTTAGCATTCACTATGACAGGTTATATTTATTACAGACATATGAAATAGCCATGCTAAACAGCACATCAGAATACCAAGAGTAAATGTACTGTAGGTACTGGTAGCTAATAGGCCCTGGACAGAATCAGCTTAACTGCATCATAGACATTTTTATAACTCACTCAGATTTACACAGAGCTTTAGTGATGGTCACATTTTACCAGACAACATCCATATTTGCTGAGCTATACAGATACAGCACTTACTGGGCTCTGGCAAATGTGACAGTTCTGATCCACATTAGAGAAACCAACTGGTTACATGCATTACTCACTGCACTCCATACACTCAATGGCCAGCTGAATCCAATGTTCGACTGGTCCACATGGATACCAAGAAAACTCCCGGTGGGCCCAGGTTTCAGTGGGCCTCTTGCGTCTAACCATTTGGCCTATTTCATGGTCATTCCCCATTTCTTTATGAGAACAAAGATGTTTAATAATGGAAGAATAGTATGTAGAGAAAAAAGACTAGAAGGATAAAGTGAGTGAGGAGAAGAAGTATAGTACAGTAGTTTGTAAAAGTGGGCCCTCAGCCTAAGGTTTACTGGTGGGCCCTCAGCCTAAGGTTTACTGGTGGGCCCTAGCTTAACTAGCTTAATCCATTAAACGCTGTTGCCAATATTATCCCAGCAGGCATAATTAAACGTTGCCATTTTGAACTTGTGTTTTTTTTCTTTTCAGATTCTAAAGAGAAAAGCATACAATGCAACAGTAGACTTTTGGTCGTTTGGTGTCACCATCTGCGAAATGGCCACTGGTATGTCACCCTTCAACAACAGTGACACCAAGGAGCTCATTTATTCCATCAAATTCTGTGATCCAGAGATACCTGACTGGCTGGATGAAGATCTAAAACATCTTCTGGGACACGTGGTTAGTGACAGAAGGATAGAAGTATTGCCCCATTTAAAAATATATTTATGCTCTATTTCTGCTTAATTGCTGGGATTCAAATAAATGGTCCATTGATCGTTTAGCTACTTGAATAAGTGCCGAAGCAATGCCTTAGGGGGTTATTTATCAAAGTCCGATTTGTATCATCCCCAAATGATACATACATCTACTTCAAGTTACTGCTGTGCATTTTATTTTACTAATTTTTTTTAAATCACATTTTAGGAGAATTGTTCCCTATTTATCACTGGAATATTTGATATCAATAACTTAGCTAAAAGAAAGAGGGCTCATTTACCAAGGGCAAAACTACATACAGTGTATATATATCATATACCAACAATTCAGCACTTTTACCGAGCATACCAGTGTAATTGCGTTTGTCTGGTGGTAGTTAAGGCACATGGATGTGGGCATGCCAGATCAAGTAGAAATAGCTACCGGCACAGAAAAAAAAAAGTAATTCTAAACTAACCGTCTGCTCTAGGCAGAAGCAAAATACCGGGGTACTACTGATGAGCAAGCCTGGGTCATTTTGCCCCCAAAAGTACACAGGGGCCCAGTAAATAGTCACTTTCTATGGCAGAAGATAGGAAACAAGAAAAAAGGACCGCTACTGCTCCCCACAGGTACTTTTCCAGGTGCTCTGTCAAGCAGTATCCGACTGCTAAGATACAATAAGTTGAGGAACAAATAGACGGCACTTCTGGAGAAGATTTAATACTGCTGTATGTCCTAAGGACATACAGCAGTATTAAATCTTCTCCAGAAGTGCCGTCTATTTGTTCCTCACTTTCTATGGCATCTTACATAACCTTCTCTGGCATATCGCAGAACCCAGAGACTTGCCAGTCTGAAGAAGAGGAGTGCCAGCCTGTTGCAGTGACTAGAATTATTGGGGGGTGTCTAACAACTTGCAGGGCCACTACTGCCATGAGGCAAGGTGAGAACGTTGCCCAGGGCCGGAACTAGAGGTTGGCAGAGTAGGCACGTGTCTAGAGTGCAAAGCTAGAGGGGCGCCAGGCACTCACCTTATCTGCCTCTCCCAGGACTGGACTGAGAATTAAAATAGGCCCTGGCATTTCAGGTATACAGGGCCCAAATCAGCCCACACAGAGGCCCAAACAGCCCACACCAGCCCATTAAATACTGACTTTCTATGGCACATTATAGCAGCCTCTCTGGCATTTGCCAGAACCTACAGATTGCCAGTCCGGGCCTGCCCTCTCCTACCCTCTAGTCCAGTCCCCGATTGCCGCTCTGCCTGGCGTGTGCTGTCCTCCTTTATGTGCCAAATCCTTTTTTCTCCAAGGTTCTCATGCACGCGCGCCTGTGCGTTTTTCTGCACACGGGATTGTTGGGCGCTCTAAACAGAAGAGCTATTAAATGAATGTGGTTTTTACCTCAGAACAACCGAGGGCAGCAGTTGGAAATGCCACAACCACCATACTAGGAGTTGTGGCTGAACTACAGCAGAAGGGGCACATTTATATTGGACTTTTATATGTTCAGGGCTAGTGGCCCAGGCAACAATGCCTGGACCCTTTTTGGCCTGGATAATGAGTTCTATTTCTACTTTACATCAGCCCTGTCCAACCTGTGTTCCTGCTGCTGAACTCAAACTCCTGTAAGTCCCTTAGCGACGCTGGCACTTCATTCAGGAGCAGCTGCCGGGCCTCATGTTGCATGAAACCAAACAGCTGCTTTTGGACTAGTCTGCTGCTGCTGTAATAATGAAAGCAAAACTCTGAATGGTTGCCCTGAGTTGCAAATTTCTGATCTGTTATTAGATTAAAGGTTCAGAATGTGCATGTAGGTGTAAGGAAACATGAGAATGTTGCAGCTTTAATGATTGACAGCAATGGTTGTGCACTGGCTCTTTGTGGGCGGGAGTGCTTGGTGAAGTGTGTATATACACATATATACTGTATATAACCTTCAATTGTGAATGTACAGAATCCTTGGGCTGAGAGGCACCTAATGTTTCCCTACAGGCGCAGATAGAGAAGGTCAGGTCAGACTCATAAGCATTGGCTGTTGAGGGGAACTGGGGGTATAGAGGACTCATTGTGTGTGTGATATATTGTCCCTGGGGTTCGTGGCATGTGGACCCTAGTAACTTTTCCATATGGGTAACATTTAACATACCAATCAGAGACAGGCCAAATATTAAGAGAAGGAGATGGGCAAATTGTCACAGGCCCAGGAATGAAACAACCCTCCTGCAGCAGACTCACCTGGGACAGAAACAAACAGATGCACAATTATTACAACACCTGCCAGTAACACACACCGTGGATACATATTTGTACCAATAACAGGTTACCATGGAAATGCTTATTAAAGCCGGAAGTGCATGTTTCATCCCTGAATAGTCTCTGTATCAGTTGGCAATTTGTATAAACAATGTGCACAGAACAAATAGAGCTGCAAACACTCATGCAAGGAAATGGGGCCCAGCCCAGGTGCACTGGGGGTTCATGGGGTAGTACATGGGGTAAGTCATTTACATGTCAGACAGTGTGTGTTTATGGTTCTATTTATGTTACCTGGTGTGGGGCATGTGCCAGTGGTTCTGCAAGTAGTGCCATGGGCAGACGTAGTGTATAACTTGTGTGTAGCAGTGGCATAAAGTTTTTGGTGGGGTGCAGGTTTGTGTCAGCAGGGCCAACAAGACTTGTGTCCCACTGGGTCTTTTCCCTGTGTCCCTCTGGCCCAGTCTGACCCTGCTTCCCTCTCACTTGCATGTGCTTAATGACTGAGCTGGGGCTCTCGCTCTCATTGTGTATGTGGCCCAACATGGCTGCTCACACTTTGCCCTCCATCCTTGTGTGAAGGGCCAGAGTGCTTAATAGGGAGCTTTTCTTAGAAGAATGATAGTAAGCCATATAACACAACTGCTTCAGTTTATTTACACAGTCGCAGATATGTTATTTAGGTGTATCTTGATGCACAGACACAGAAGCCTAATGTAAGCAAATGTATCTTTATTAGAGGAATGTAATAACAGTATTTAGCAGCCTGCTCACCTGTGGAAAGAATATTGCACGACCATCTTATAGTTTGAACTGATACCCAGTGTATGTAATAAGATCTCTTACTGATAAAGTCATTATTTTTGCTCTAAAAATATGCCACCTTTAAGCAGGTCTTGAAAGGGTATTTTGTACAGTATAACAAGGGTCCTATGCAGACGTTTTTAATCTTTGTGCTTATTTATGCAGCTTTTTCTTGTTCGTGATTTCATATGAGGTCACTTCCATATGGGCAGCACAACATAAACCTAATATAAATAGGCCCATGTATTTTAGCCTCAAACTGTGATCTTGTACTTTCTTGTAATCCAATAACAAGAGGCATTCCTTGTGTTCTTGAATTTATGGTCAATGTGTTCTCTTATGGAATTCTGGTACCTTGAATGTGTGGGGGACTGAAACTAGATTGATCTCAAATGGTACCTGTGACATATAGGGTTGCCACCTTTTCTGGAAAAAAATACCAGCCTTCCTATATTCTTGCCGTTTTTTCCCTATTAATAACATTGGCATCAAGCATCATTTTTACCAGCCAGGCCGGTAAAATACCAGCCAGGTGGCAACCCTAGTGACATAATCAGACACTGGGTCAAGTTCAATTAGAAATTAAAAAATGCTGAACAAATCAGATAGGTGTGAGAGTGCAAACAGCTGTCAAACAGAACTAGGCACAGTTTTAGCCTCATTGGTTTCCTAATTCCTAGTTATGCTGCTATGAACATCAGCCTTTTAGATACTAAATGCTTATTAGTACAGGTATGGGACCTGTTATTCAGAATGCTCAGGACCTGTTGTTTTCAGATAACAGATCTTTCTGTAATTTGGAACTTCATACTTAAAGTCTACTAGAAAGTCATGTAAACATTAAAAAAACATAATAGGTACAGGTACAAGCCACCGGTTTATTATCACAGAGAAAAAGAGTCCTTTTTTAAAAAATTTGGATTACAGCAGAACCCCCATTTTATGTTTTTCAGGGGACCAGAAAAAAAATTATGTAAATCCAGGAAAATGTAAAATCAGGGAGATGTATTATGCATAATATATAGGTGGGACCACAAACCACAATGTTAAATGAGGGAAAACTTAAAATCAGGGGATGTAAAATGTATTTGGCTAAAATGGAATATATGGAAGACAGCCTTTCCGTAATTCGAAGCTTTCTGGATAACGGGTTTCCAGATAACGGATACTATACTGTAGTAACTATTATTAATATTGTGTATAATTTGGTATGCCAAATTCAGGGAGAGAGCTGATATTTTATGGTTTTCCTTTTTACTAAAGGGAACTTAGGAGCTATAACTAAAGCCCCGGTGTAGGTCGGTACAAGGATGGATATGCTAGAAGCTCTTGGCAAAGTGAAATTCAGACAGTAGAAATGTCCCATTTGCTTGATAGTAAATGTACAGCCCATATTAAGCCCTAGAGTATATTTTTAAGTGAGGCAGTGGAGACATTTAGATTATAATAGTCTTTCCTGAGAAGAGTATGCCAGCGAAATGCCCACATGTCCTTTGAATGAAATGTAAGTGCTATAGATGGTGATATTATGAGAAAATTTGCAATTAGTCTTAGCTTTAAATTTAGTATCTCTCTATTATGAAATTTCTGCAGCTGCTTGCTGTCTGATTTCTCCTAGGAAGCAGGCAGTGGTATAACTGAGAGACTGGAAGGTGAATATTAATAAAAATAATAATAATAATACAATTGTTTCCCCAAAGATCAATTGTTTATTAATAGCTGGGGGGGGTCATTGACCCCGCTTAGGATCAGATAGAATATTAAAGACCAATCGATAAATTGCTAAGAATAGCAACTTACTTTATGTAGTCTCCCTATGACACTGTGACGTGTGACTAAGGCTGTTGCCCAAGGCAAATATGTGTGTTTCTCAATAAAAGGGGTTGTGCAGTTCATGCAGTGTTGCCTGCTCTTGGCATGTCAGTGGAGCAGTGTGATGAGTCAGGGAATACTGGCTGTTCATTTTTATTATAGGTGGGGGTTAGAAAGCCAGAAATTCAAGGGTTTCAAAATATGCAGTGTTGACTGGCAAGAGTCAGCACTACTACATTAAAGACAAAACCCCTTTTATTGGCGTTTATAAAGGAGTCAGTATATGGGGTCAATTATTCACCAGGCTCAGTGTGAATACTGTAGTTGAGCTTTCAAAAGGAAATGATCATGTTTTTTTTTACCCACAATGAAAAGTGTTCACCCAGAATTCCATCTTAATTGACTTAAAGTGTAAAAATTATCACAATTGGGTGTAAATGTATTTACAAATTTCAGCTAAAGTTTTGATTGATGCCATTTCCAGTATATAGTGCTAACACACCATTAGCATGTGATTCTTTTGGCATAAATCTGGTGCACCTATAGTTGCAGCCTGGTGTGGGAATCATGGAACTATCATGAGATTCAGGGGGGTGGTAGCTTGAGGGCTCCCCAGTAGGTGCACATGATCTGACTCTGGTTAACTGGAGGTAGTTGGCAATGTACAATAAATTGGCTCAGTCTGTAAATTTGTTGTTGCACTTTGCACATAGCCTTTTAGTGTTGCTGAATTGCCATCAGTTTCTGGGTACTCCCACAAATAGAACTAGAATGAGGGGGTGACATGACAAGTGAAGGACAAGCCACAAAAATTACACCTTTTATTTAAGTATGTGGGTTCTAATAACACAGCCTGACTCTCTCCAGCAGTGCATTACAACATCCGTACCCTGTTACATCACTAGGCTTCCCTTCATCGTATTGTATGCTGATAGCATGTTTTGATTTTTCTGTAACTGAGGGCCTCCAGGACTATTTGTATGCGCTAGTCTGTTTTGAAGTCTGTAAGCGCCAGATATGTTGGTAATCCTATGCACAATGGGCATCAAACTGTTCAGTGGACCCTTGGCATTCAGATTTAGGATTTTTTATTCTTGGTACCTTATGCTTTATTTGTAGTTTTTGAGTTATTTAACTTTCTATTCAGTATCTCTCCAGTTTGCAAATTTAGCAATCTGGTTGCTAAGATCTGAATTACCCTAGCAACCAGGTTGGACTGGGCCGGCAGGACACTGGGAAAAAACCCTGTGGGCCCTGACCCTAAAGGGCCCCCGCCAGGCCAGACCCCGATCTGCCAGGCCCAAAAAATAAATAAACTTTGCGTCACCGCGCATCATTTTGGCAAAGCTTCCAGTCAAAACAAAGGTTTAGAGTATGCACCTTAAGTCTAGGAAGGCCTAACTCAGGTTAAGGTGAAACCTAGGGACAGAGGTTGGAATTTAAAAATGACATTTTTTTTCTATTTAAATATGCTTGTTTGGTTCAGTGATGGCTGCAACAAGAACACACGCCTGGATTCACATTACTGGCAGCCACCTGTGTAAAGGCACACAGGCCAAAATCTACCTATACATTTGGGAAGAGGTGTAAAGATTTTGGTATTGCCTTGCATTAGTAGACGCACAGAAAGCATGCTGTTCAGGACACTGGAGGATCAGTGGGGTGTCGGAAAATCATGGGGGTGCTGCGCATATAGTAACATAGTAAATTAGGTTAAAAAGACACACATCCATCAAGTTCAACCTTTTAACTCTATTTTAACGTGCCTAACTGCTAGTTGATCCAGAGGAAGGCAAAAAAACTCAATCAAACCAGTCCCTGAATCAACTTGTACTATGAGTATCTTCCATAACCCTGTATTCCCTCACTTGTGAAAAATCCATCCAACCCCTTCTTAAAGCTATCTAATGTATCAGCCTGTACAACTGATTCAGGGAGAGAATTCCACATCTTTACAGTGAACCCCTTCCAATATTTAGACGAAACCTCCTTTCTTCTAATCGGAATGGGTGACCTTGTGTCGGCTGGAAAGACCTACTGGTAAATAATATTATTTGATCACCTTATATATTTATACATAGTTATCATATCACCCCTCTTCTCCAGTGTGAACAATGCCAACTTGGCCAGTCTTTCCTCATAGCTAAGATTTTCCATACCTTTTACCAGCTTAGTTGCGGTTCTCTGGACCCTCTCTATTTAAATAATGTTCTGTTTGAGCACTGGAGACCAAAACTGTACGGCATATTCTCGATGGGGCCTTACCAGTGCTCAGTACAGTAGAAGAATGACCCCCTCCTCCGTGAATCAATTACCCTTTTAATACAGCTCAATACCTTATTTGTCATTGATGCTGCTGACTGGCATTGCTTGCTACAGCCAAGTTTATCATCTACAAGGACTCCAAGGTCCTTTTCCATAATGGATTTGCCTAGTGCAGTCCCATTAAAAGTAAAAGTGGCTTGGATATTTTTACATCCCAGGTGCATGACTTTACATTTATCAAAATTGAATCTCATTTGCCACTTAGATGCCTGTTGCAAGGTGCCACATCCTGGATGGAATTAATTGGGCTGGATAGTTTTATGTCATCTGCAAACACTGATACTTTACTTACAATACCCTCCCCTAAGTCATTAATGAACAAGTTAAATAAAAGTGGACTCAATACCGAGCCCTGAGGGACCCCACTAAGAACCTTACTCCAAGCAGAGAATGTATCATTAACAACCACCCTGTGTACCCAATCATGAAGCCAGTTTCCTATCCATGTGCAAATGACTTCATTAAGCCCAACAGACCTTAGTTTAGAAAGCAGTTGTATGTGGAGCACTGTATCAAACGCTTTGGCAAAATCCAAATAGATCACATTGACTGCCAAACCCCCTACTGTCCAGCATCTTACTTACCTCATCAAATTTGTCTGACATGACCTATCCTTCATAAAGTAATGCTGATTGCTGCTCATAATGCCATTTACTAAGACAACATTTTGAATGTGATCCCTTAACAAGCCTTCAAATAATTTGTGTTTCCATCTGAAGATCAAATGCTCTGTAGGGCTACAACGTTATCATTTTACCTACTTTTTAATAATCATCTTTCTATTCAGACCTTCTATTCAGAATATTCATATTCCAGTTTCTTGTACAAATCATTGTATGGTTGCTAGGGTAATCAGGACCCTAGCAACCAGATTGCTGAAATTGCAAACTGGAGAGCTGCTAAATAAAGAAGCTGAATAACCCAAAAACCACAAATAATAAAATATGAAAACCAATTGTAAAGTGTCTTAGAATATCACTCTCGACATCATACTAAAAGTTAATTTAAAGGTGAACAACCCCTTTAATAATAGGCTCGGATTTATGTGCTTTGGTGTTAAATTGTCATTCAAGGGCCACTTTTATAAAACTGGAGTATTAACTTAATGTCACTTTTGTTAACAAATTCAGATTTAGAATATTGGCTTAAATAGAGTCTGATGATTCTAAAACCATAAAAATGATGACCAACTGCAATTGTACCAGAATATAACTGTCTACATCATACTGAAATGTGATTACTTCCTTTAAATGAATGTTAAAAGCTCAATCCCAAATCTCTAAGACAATTTAATAAATAAATCTAGAATTTAACAAAAAGAAACAAATTGTGCCAATGAAACAACACATCACAGTCACACACCACTGGTTGAATTAGCACATGTTTCTACATGTGAGCAGTAACGCCACGCCAAGGCTTCAACCTTGTTACCGGCACGCCGGGTGTAACGCCTCACACAACAGGACAAACGTGACAAACAAAGACAACAAACGAGGTTTTAACTGCACGTGTCTATGATGTCCCACCCTTTGCTCATTTAACAACAACTTAACAGGACAAGGTAAAAAAAACCCATCTTACTTCAGATAGGGAAAAAACCCTTGCCCTTAATTTCTACACAACTATGAGAACTACAGAACTATATACAAAACTAACAGGGTATTGGGTCTATAGACATGATGTGCAGGAAGACAAACAGGCTGTGATCTTAGACTCTGTTTGCCTTCTGTTACACCCTTATCCTTTCATATCTCACGTTCACTCACACATTCACACACATATAGATACCCACCTTATACTTACCAGATGAGCCACTGCCACTGCCATTCCAAAACCTGATTTTACTAAGGAATCTCATGAAGGATGGTGTCTTGGAGTGAAGGTGGAGCTGATGGTGCCCAGAAAATGCAGAAGATGATGATACAGCTTTTGTGCAGCAGGTGGAGCTGATCGTAAAGCCTTAAAGCCTATATAAAGCCCACTGTCCTCTGATTGTATGTACCTATGCTAGATGGAACAGCATGTTATTATGACTGGCTGGATTACTCACTCTCATACATACTTACTCCAGCCAGGAGGAATTTATGAATGAAAGGCTAGAGACGATATTATTGTCCCTTGATGTGGCTTCATTCTCCTGGGACCCAAGGAACGACAGATCCCCATCGTATGGCCTGAAAAGCTTTGCTGACGGCTGTGTAAAAGGTAAAAATAACTTTAGTTCAGATGATACAAAATATATGAGCGAGAAAACAATCTCTGTATTTGCTTTTTGATGTTTTTTTTTTAGATGTTTTTGGTTGTAAAAATAGCAGTTTCTCTGTGTCTCTGCCATGTATTTTATATCATTATACAATAAAGATTACAATGAAAATATCCAGCCTTTAAAAATAGAAGTGCAATAGTGATGCTTTTGCAGAGACATCTTCCTTATGTGTATAGATATTCATGTCTGTGTGAATATGGTGACTTATGTGTTTAATGTTTAAATGACTTCCACATATGAACCCACTGCTTTCACATTCATCTGTCACAAATCATGTACTTACTGTGCCTGGCTGGAAAGGGGGCTCTGCTCCTTCCTCTTCCAGCACCACCCAGTCGATGGGCTCAAAGAACGGGTGGCACTTGATGTCCCCTCTGGCCCCGAGCCGTCGTCTTGGCTTCTTTTTAAGGAGCTAAAGGTTCAAAGGGCATTTTTTTTAATACCACAGATTTTATACTCCCTAAAATACCCATCAAGGAAATCACTGCAAATGATTTTTGCAAGTTAATTATTCAAGTTGCTAATAGGTTGGTTGGAATTTAAATGACAACAATCATTCAGTCCAGGACAGGTTTTTATGATACATTATAGAACGTGTGGTTTCAGAATTTAACATAAAACTCTTGTAGCTCATTCATGTTGTTGTATATCCCTATAAGAATGTAAAGGTGATAAAAGGCCTAAGGCATCGCAGTAAAGTAGTATAGAGATAATATATCTCTAGTATAGAAAGAATACTATAGTATAGTAGAGAGATACTATATCTCTATCCCTCTATTGCTACCCACCTTTTTCAGAAGATGGATTAGATCATCATCCAGCCAGTTTGGTATTTCAGGCTCATCGTTGATGATAGAATCAATGAGCTCCTGTCTGGTAAACCTGTAAAAAGGGTTCTCTCCGGAGGCTATTTTGCAGATGGTGATGCCACAGGACCACCAGTCGACTGCTGCATTGTAAGGTTTTCCTTGCAGAACCTTGAAAAGAAAGGAAAGTTATATCTTAGGAGCAGCATGGCATCCTCTGTGTATCTTTACTGGGATTATGTTAACAGCAGAATTCAAAAGATTTAGCTGACCATTGTGTGCAATGAGAAATGCATGTGACCCAATAAGAGCTGTATGAGTAGAAACACATTAAACATGGGTGGTTTAAACAAAGCAAGTAATATCATTTATCATGTAAGTAATGTAATGTATAAAAAAAGTTTTTTACTAGTCTAGTCGCCAATATCAACCAATCAGTGTGAAATATTTGCTGGTCACCTGTTTAAAAACAAACATCTTTTTTGGCTGCAGTGGGTTACTACTCCAGTCAATTGTTGTGCCTTTTATGCAACATAAGGGTTGGTGTTTTGATGTACTATTTATGCTTTCTAATATATTAGCCTGTGAAAAGCAATGTGAAATGCATGTGACCCGATCAGCGGGGTATGAGTAGAAACACCTGTATTGTCACATGCAGTATGGATGATGCCTGGCACAACGTGGGTGGTGTTAAACTAAATTAGCAATATAATTTATCATGTGAAGTTATATGATGTAAAAAAAAGAGTTTTGCTTTTCTAGTCACCAGTGGCAACCAATCAGCAGAAAGCACTAAAAGCAAACATCTCTTCGGTTGCTATAGGTTACGGACCCGGTCAATTGTTGTGCCTTTTACTACATGTGAGTTGATATTTTGATATTGATAAAGCCAAATGTGCCTATTTGTATAACATGTTAGTATATATGTCATCATCAGCTAAATACAGCTCTGTTGTCTTTGCCATATTCTCCTTTACTTGGTTTCTTCTGTAAATATACTGTAATTCCATGTCTTACCTCTGGGGCCATGTATGATGTAGTTCCGGCTCGGCCTGTGATGGTATCACCTTTGAAGATGTTTTGTACAGCCAGGCCGAAGTCTGAGATTCTGATGTGGCCTTGGTGATCCAATAAGATGTTACGGGGTTTGATGTCTCTGTAATGTAGAGAAAAAAGAGGTTATTAAGGCAAGGGCTGATGATCTTCAGAGTAACCTGTGTGTGGTCTCTGCTGTAGATGGGGTTGCCACCTTTTCTGGAAAAAAATACTGGCCTTCTTATATTCTTGCCGTTTTTTCCTATTAATAACATTGGCTTCAAGCATCATTTTTACCTGCCAGGCCGGTAAAATACTGACCAGATGGCAACCCTAGCTTTAGAATGTTACAGAGAAGAAGAAATCAATACTGACCGATGGATGATCCCCTTGCTGTGCAGGAATTGCAGGCCACAGACCATCTCTGCAGAATGGAACCTTTTAAAAAAGGAAATAATAGTTAACTCCATAAAGATGTGTCTATAATATGTGCCCATTCATTTCATATAATGTAAAATAATTGACTATTAATTTGAATATGATGCTTCCTAGAGTCAAAATGTATATATTATATTATTCCATCCTTCTTACAACGTGACTTTTCTGATCACTCTATGAGTAATGATATGGATAAAAAACACAGCTATATCTGCCTTGGGTTCTTAACAAGATAGCGCACACAAGCACAGGGCATATTTATCTACAAGAGGCAAATTTGCACCTGTAAGTAACCCATCAAATTTTCTTTTCTTGTTCAACCCTCACTGTTTGGTTGCTGTGGGTAACTGCCCAGGCGCACATTTGCCCAGTGTTGCTTAATGTGCTTTATGAAATGAAAAAGGAGCAAATATATGGGGTAATGTAATGAAAAGTGCTGTCTGTTTAATAGTTATTAGCCAAGTTGCAAATTTTAGGCCATTTATTATTTTTCTCCCATCGGTTTAATTGGTATTAAAGTTTTTCTCAGTGATATACTAGTACCATTTACCACATGTGCTACTTACAGGACTCTGTCCATGTCTAAGCTGCCGTGTTTTTTCAACTCGTCCTCCAGGCTTCCCCCGCTCAGGAACTCCATTACGAAAAAGGCATGCCGCTGGTGACACAGACAAATAAAACATACAAGTTGGTATACAGATATATAAAACCAAATAGGATTGGACAAGGAGTCCGCTGGGTTTTATCAGTAAAAAAACAAACATTTCTATATGTTACACAAAGTGAATTAATTAACAATATGAATATACTGAATCAGTTTATTAATATTGTCGGTAGTTACATAGTTAAATCGGGTTGGAAAAACACAAAGTCCATCAAGTCCAACCCCTCTAAATGAATACCCAGCATCCATACACACACCCCTCCCTACTTTCACACAAATTATATATACCCATACCTATACTAACTATAGAGTTTAGTATCACAATAGCCTTTGATATTATGTCTGTCCAAAAAATCATCCAAGCCACTCATTAACAGAATCAGCCATCACAACATCACCCGGCAGTGCATTCCACAACCTCACTGTCCTGACTGTGAAGAACCCCCTACGTTGCTTCAAATGAAAGTTCTTTTCTTCTAGTCTAAAGGGGTGGCCTCTGGTACGGTGATCCACTTTATGGGTAAAAAGGTCCCCTGCTATTTGTCTATAATGTCATCTAATGTACTTGTAAAGTCTAATCATGTCCCCTCGCAAGCGCCTTTTTTCCAGAGAAAACAACCCCAACCGTGACAGTCTACCCTCATAATTTAAGTCTTCCGTCCCTCTAACCAATTTAGTTGCACTTAGTCTCTGCACTCTCTCTAGCTCATTTATATCCCTCTTAAGGACTGGAGTCCAAAACTGCACTGCATTCTCCAGATGAGGCCTTACCAGGGACCAATAAAGAGGCATAATTATGTTTTCATCCCTTGAGTTAATGCCCTTTTTTATGCAAGACAGAACTTTATTTGCTTTAGTAGCCACAGGATGACACTGCGCAGAATTAGACAACTTGTTATCTATAAATCCCTAGATCCATCTCAGTTAAGGAACTCCCAACACACTGCCATATAGTATAACTTGCATTTATATTATTTTTGCCAAAGTGCATAACCTTGCTGCCCAGTTTCCCAACTTAGACAAATCACTCTGCAAAGTGGCAGCATCCTGCATGGAACCTATAGTTCTGCACAATTTAGTATAGAAACAGTACTTTCAATGCCCACCTCCAGGTCATTAATAAACACGTTGAAAAGCAAGGGACCTAGTACAGAGCCCTGCGGTACTCCACTAACAACACTGGTCCAATTAGAAAATGTTCCATTTACCACTACTCTTTGTAGTCTATCTTTTAGCCAGTTCTCTATCCAGGTACATATACTATGTTCCAGGCCAACATTCCTTAATTTAGGTTGATGGGTAACCTGGCTGGGACCAACCGGGAGATCCTCTACTAGTCTGGCAGACTGATCTGTCCCTACATCTATGGGACTAAATGGTAATACTGAGTCAATGTTGTACCTGGGTTTGAAAAGCGGCATAGCCTCGGCAAAGAAATTCACAGTCCCTTGAGATGTTTAGGACTTGTGCCTCGTTGACAATACTCTCGTAGTCTGTCTCTGATTTTCTGATGGACTTGAGAGCCACATATGGCCTCCTGTCTTTTAATTTGGCCAGCATTACCTGAGAAAGGCAAGAAAAGAGTTAATATATACTGTATTTAGAGCACTAACATTGGAAACAGATTGATGTATAGTTGTAAGTATTATTTAGTTTTGCATTTTGTTTCTTGTGTTCAGCAAGAAAAAGGTTTATTGTTTGAAAACCTATAGGTGAAATTCAATTTGAGATGCAATCCAATTCAGATAAACTTATGTCACTAATTATATCTTGAAAGCTCTATTGAATGTTATGGTACAAAACTGGAGCTGAACTAGGAGAAGAGTTTTTTTTTTCTCCTCTAATTGAATCTCATCTATAAGTTTTCACGTGATAAACAACAAATTAACTTTTTCTTCACTGAAGTGAATTTGTCCCATTATTGGAAATAGTCTGCAGAACACTCATCCCTATTCCTTCCTATCACATTTAGGATTCAGAACCTACAAAAAAGAGCTGTGCCTAATGGAAACCAGTCACTCACTTTGCCAAATCCTCCTGTTCCCAACACAGAGAAGAAGTCGTAGCTGGAGGCACTGAGCGGGTCAAGCTTTGAAGACTGAGCTGGTCTCACAGTGATGGCTCCTCCTGGTGAAGAAAAGAGATATTATTTACAGCACATTTAATAATAAAGGTATTGGACCTATTAATCAGAATGCTTGTGACCTGGGGTTTTCCAGATAAAGGATCTTTCCGTAATTTGGATCTTCATACCTTATGTTTAGTAGAACATCATGTAAACATTAAATAAGCCCAATAGGCTGATTTTTCTTCTGATAAGAATAAATTATATCTTAGTTGGGATTAAGTACAAGGCACTGTTTTATTATTGCAGAGAAAAAGGAAATCATTTTAAAACTATTTTGGATAAAATGGAGTCTATGGGAGATGGCCTTTTCGATAATTGGAGCATTCTGGATAACGGGTTTCCGGATAAAGTATCCCATACCTGTGTATAGTTAATACAGTACTACTATGATTTTTTAGACACAGTTGGTTGCATTAAATATATTGTATATTTGCTTCTACCGTACACTTAAAACACCTTAAAAATGTGTATGTTCCTTTCACTAATAGACTAGAAGAACCTCAGTATTGTGGTAGGCATTTCCATGGCAGTGCAGAACAATATGTTTTACTTAACCCTATGAGTGCCAGCTGATTTCCCAAAAGCATGCACATTATGTTTTGAGCATTTACAATATAGGCCCATTTTTTGGAAGAAATATTTACTTTACCTAGGAAAACCTATATATTATTTTTAAGACAAACCCCAAAGGAGCCCAAATAGATGATTTCCAAAGCACCCCAAGGTCAATATACATGGCAGGAGTGTAGGAAAAAAAATTATAATGGTAAAATGATAATGATGTAGGGGTGCTATTTATTAGTGGCCACTACACTATTACATGTCATGGGCCAAAATTACATTACCTTAATCTAACTGTCTCAAATTAGGGTGTATTTTTACAAGCTGATACAATATAACATTATATGATGGGATTTTTAAATAAAAGGGGCAGGTCTAGCCACCAATAACAACTAGTAACTTGCCACCTTGTCAGCAAAAAACAGATTTGTTTTTTTGTGTTACCTCAACTGGGCAAACATTACAATTGGGGGATAAGTTAAAGTACACTGTACCCAGCTGCTTTCTGATTGGTTACTATAGGCAACTGCCCTTGTTTAATGTTGCACCTATATTAGTAACCTAAAGTCCTAAATAGCAATTGTACTGGTAAATTATTTACAGTTGGAAATCATGTGGGCTGCCCTTTTTTGCATTTTAGTTAAATATGTATTCAATTTAAATAATGCATAGGCAGATTCTCTAAATGTA
This sequence comes from Xenopus laevis, assembly GCF_017654675.1. Classification (NCBI taxonomy): domain Eukaryota; kingdom Metazoa; phylum Chordata; class Amphibia; order Anura; family Pipidae; genus Xenopus; species Xenopus laevis. The sequence continues at coordinate 26,396,001 of NC_054384.1, forward strand.
ACAGGAAGGAGACCACTTATGGTTTGGGGATTGATATATAAACATATGGGATTATAAATGTAAATGGGCACAGGTCTAATAACCTATAGCAAGTAATCAGCAGGTAGCATTTACTGGTCAACTGTCTGGCTGATATGGGTTTGTGCCCTTGGGCAAACTTGGTGTCTTTAATTACATATGGGTATAAGTGTTAATTGCACCAGTGCAATTACCCCTAAAAGCCAATCAAATATAGCGTTTGAAGCTGCTTGATGATTAGTTGCCATTGGCATCTGCACTTGTGCAATTTAGCACCTATGTTATTAGCTAAGCTCTAAACAGTGATTGCCCCCAATAAATTATGGGCAGCTGGCAATCATGTGGGCCACTCCTTTATTCGAAATTAATTTTTTCCTTTACCTTCATTAATCTCCTCCCTTCTCCGTTTCTCCTCCCTGCAGCTCTCATCTGGTAACCTCTGCTCCTCCAAACTCCTCGCTCTCTTCTTCTTTCCATCTTCATTCTCTTCGCTTCCTGTTCTTCTTCTTTTCTTCTGTGATGGTCCGGGGTCCAAAACGCTGTAATTTGGATTAATTCGCTTCATTTTCTCTCTAAAATCGCACAAATCTCTCTCCTCTCTCTCTCTCCCTCTCTCTCTCTCAAAGTCACCTCAGCAACGGTCACTTTCCAACGGTTGAGGTCTCATGCCCTCACTTCATGACATCATCACCTGGGCACAGGCTGGAAGAAACCATTGCAGCACAGGGCCAGGTACATAGTTCTATATTCAGTTACAGATTTAAAGTTCTTCTTTTTGTTTTACTTTATGTATATGTGTTTCAATCGGTTTGTCCAGTCCGTGGTCCAAATCAAATTCTAAGCTGTTTAATATATGCAAGTCCATTCACTTTGCTTTTTAGGTGCAAAGAAAGTCATTTGCTGGCATTTGTTTATGTGGGAGCTGCCATTAACCCAACATGCAAGTTCTCTCTTCCCTACAGTGTAAGGTTCATATAGAATGAATAATGGATACCCACCCATAAAATTCTAGTTCCACATTTCCAAATGCATCTTCCCTAGACAGTTTGCTTTGTTTATATGTATGTGTTCATCTTTATATCTCACACACACCCTTAGGGGCAGTAAGAAGATTAATATCATTCATTACAGGACTTATTTTAGAATTAAAGCTCTTTTGGGTTCCACTTCCTGGGGTACACTGTAGAGCAACTGTTTTGGGGTCCATGAAAAAAATACAGATGGGGTGGACTTGCCATTTGGCTCTGTTATCTCACAGTTTGCCCATGTCCCTCTAGATCATTATTTAATATGTTTTTATTTAAAGTAATACTATGCCAAGTTACTTATGTCTGTTTATGTCTCTCTCTGTACATATGTACGACCCAGTGCAGGGCCATCCAGCCTATGTCAATTATTATTCTCTACAGGAATGAACGATACCAAGGGGACTGAGTTAAATGAAGGAGGAACAAGGTCCCAGGCTATGGGCTAGGCGATAGAAGAGGTACGTGTTTCTGCTCCTGCTGTCCGCAGTAAAACTTATAGCACCTCCAGGCGCCCCAGTAGCTATGCAACTGAGTGCTCATGGGGTTAACGTAAATGGAATTCAAACCTTTATACCCTCTTTTTCATAGTAAGCAATCTCCTTGCCTGGAATAACGCTTTAGCTAAAAAATATCTTGTATGCGCATCCAGAGTATCATTCAAGTCAGTTATTAACAGACAATTCCTAACATCTCCTGTACCCCACCCCGGTACAATTGTCGACAAATATGATGCGATGTCAAACCAAAATAGCTCCACTTTTTGGCAACCCCAAAGTGTATGAATAAGGGTGGCTAGTTCTGTCTTACATCTTCGGCACATGGGGGAAGGTAGTATTTTCATGACATGCAATCTTTGTACTGTGTAATATGCTTTATGTGTTGAATACAATTGGAGTAGACTATGTCTGTATGAATGCGCAACTATCTTGGGAGTGCTCAGGACCCATTCCCATTGCTCATCCGATATCGTACCTACATCCTCTCCCATGCTCCCCTGGCCCGTATTGAAAAAACGATTTCAGTGCAGATTTCTCCTGGAGCAGCACCATTAACTGATGCTTTTTGGAAAAAAAAACATGTTTATTCAGTGACAGAATCTCTTTAATAAATATCAGAAATGTGTGTTTTTACATTCATGATTTTTACTGCAAAAAATGTGTGGGAAAAAAATATGAATGTTGATAGATAACCCCCTTTTAAAGAGAACTAAAGCCTGTTTATAATCCCCCCCCTACAGAGCCCACCAGTCCCACTTTCCAAACTGCACCACTAAGAACCCCCTAAACTTGGCCATGTTGTAACTTGCTCTGAAAACGGGTTGGTGGCAGCTAATTCATCCTGATGCAGGTCCTCCTCTTTGTGACTGCTGACACCAAGCCTGCACAGTTGAACCCAGGTCCAGTTCAGCTTCAGCTGCACATGCTCCTGTTGTAAAATTGCAGAGGAGAGGACCTGAAGCAGCACAAGTTGGTACCCATCAACCTCTGCTTTTCAGAACAAGGCACAGTAGTGTGGTTTTGAGTGGTACAAAGGGTTCTGTAGGGGTGCCCAATTGTTACTGAGGCTTTGATTGCCCTTTAAACAATATTTTCTCTGTGTGGATAGTACTTGGTTGTTGTGATTTGCTGGTTGCCTTCACAACATCAGCTTGTAGATCTATTTTTTGTGTACCCCCTGGCCTATACAGTACACGCTCAATGATGGTTTTTTTTTACATGGAGAGTAGTAATGTGTTTGGGCAACTTTTTGCAGGAAAGCATGCACATAGCTGTAGTGAGAGATGTCCCAGATTATTCTCTGAATTTACTCAACAACATGAAGTCCTTGGACTGGTAATGGGAAGGCCTTTTTAAACTATGGATTATACCCTGCTTCCAGAGCCACAGTTTGTTTTTGAAAGAATCTGGGGTGTAACAGCTGGCATATTGGCATGCTTTTCTACGAGGAAATGCCACCCTGTGAAACAATATTAATATTTTCAGACTTCCCCTGAGAAACCACCTTCCTGAAACCCTATGAAGAATTCATTTGAGAGACTAACGGGAAGTCTATAAGAAATGAACATGCAGTTTGGCTATTCCAGCAAAATAGCCCATACACAGTTTGCAGCTTAGCATTGGGACAGTTAATAGCCTATTTATAAACCTACAAAATTGTGTGCTCTTTAATGCACTATGCTCGCCTAAATTTTTCATATGTTTATCTGACATTCGGGAACCCTGGAGTTAACACCTGCCTTGAGTTCCTCATAATACCAAGGTTCCTTATTGGGTTGTGTCTACATACAATTGGCAATTGCATCATGGGACTCAAATGATCTCATTCCCGCAAACAGAAAGCTCTGCTGCAACTTGTGCACGATTTGGATGGTTCATACTGGTGAATTGTGCACACATTGCTGCACAGTCTATTGAGTGGCCTCCCAAAGTGATGCTGGAACTCTTGATAAAAGTTGCATTGTGCAAAAAATTGCATTTTTAGACTAACTGCTATTTTTCTGATATGATTCCATGGGCTACAGTGTTTTAACTATGAAGTTTTCTGCTACAAGCAGGCAGCGAGTCGACGGTGAGAATGGCAAGAGCTCTTTGTTTTTATTAAAAACCTGCCAGACCCTAAGTGGGAGCTGAAATGTCCCTGAAGTGAAGGCCAGATTACTTGGCGGTGAGTATCTAAGCAGTTCTAACTCACTGTATTTTCTGTTTTCTTCCCTTTTTTTTGTACAATAGTGTTTCATTATTTTCCCCCAATATTTAATTGTTTGGAAAATTAGAAATAGCCTGGATCTTATTAACCTGGCATGAAAGGGTAATGTCATCAGGCTCAGTACACATCTATACATCTTATTTTATAGTAACTAACGCTTTTAGGTTTCAATATTTTTTATTGAAATTTTTTAAAAATAGAACATACAGTCATAAATATGACATATCTTATTAATAACAGTAAAATGTTTACATCACAAGATAAAAACAGATAAACGGACCAGGTCTGAACTTTAATGTATGACTAATTGGTTAATAGCTGTAATTATACATTAAAACATTCTTATGAAATATTTGCTTAATCTATAGGACCAATCACACTACAACTTTATTTTTGTTGTTTTCCGAAGTGGAGCAGAGCCTCCCTGCTAAGTTTCCAAGGGTCGCATCCATCCCTTAAGGATATATGCAGTGCATTTGTGTCCTTTTAACTAATAAACTTTACGTATTATTTTATTTGTAGATATGTCTACTATATTAAGGGATGTAACTAACGCTTTTAAGAGGTTTTGCTCTACTTGTTTTATGAGGTGCAAACCTTTATATATAATTCTGTGATACTGTTGTTTACTGTAATGTTTCTTTTGCACTTACAACTTAGATAGCCAAATTGTGGGGAAGCAGCAGAGAAGACAATGCATGGAGATAGGGTTTGCCACCTTTCCCTCCAACGAACTCCGAGGGGAGGCGGAGCCGTGACGCAGCAGGGGTTTGGAAAACCGGGCAGCCAGCTTCACAAAAACGGGCAGTCCTGGTCAAAACCGGACAGGTGGCAACCTTACATGGAGAGCCTAGTCTGAAGGCCATGGGGGGAGATTTGTGGTCAGTGTTAATATACTGCCCTGGTTGCTGAAACCAAGGTTCTAGTGCAAGTGGGTGAGTTTAGAACACATCAAGTAATATGTATAAGTGTGAGTGGATTTAGCAGACCAGGGATGTATTTTTGGGGGTTATGGCTTTATCTATGATATACTAGATTGTGAGGATAAAACATATTATAAATATACTGCATGGGAGAAGTTGGGGAGCTCCCTAATGGTTTATACATTAACTAATATTTTAGGAGATAAATTACTCATTGATTTTTATTGTCCATTTGTGAAAGGCCTTTTTTTAAACTTTTTTTTTTTTGGATTTTCCAGTGAAACCACTGAGCTACAACTTCCAGCATTATCAGAGTATTTTGTAACACATATTAATAATCCATTTTGGTTTATAACGCCCCTTTCATTAGCTATAACCTGCTTTTAGTGTTTGCTCTAATTACAAGATTCCATAAATATTTGTTAGCAAATAATGTCTCTTTGGCACGGGGACATATCTGTCGACTAATGAATCAAGACAATGTTTTTAGAAGCAAAGCTGCTATAAAATACATGGACAATTTGTCTTGGAGATGAAGCGGTCACATTGCGAACTATGGGAAAAGCTTTGTGCTTTTAAAAAAAAGGAAACATAATATTATGTGCTGCTTATAGCCAGCTGGGGAAAGTGCGTTGCTTGCCCTCATCCCTTCCTTTAGCCACCTTTAATAGGAAGAGATTGGTGGAAATTTCTTCCCCTGCTTGCTGCAACCAACCCCAGTGTCTACTACACATTTTTGTTCAGTAATGTTATCTATTCTATCTAAATCATGCCATATGACTTTATATTTAAATTCCTTTTTTAATATGCATGGCTGTTCTAATAAAAAAAGAATTTGGGTTTCATGTTTAATTTACAAAGAACTTTTATTATACAGATGACAGGCCCCTTTAAAGGACATGTAAAACCTACATTTTCCTACCATGTATATAAGTTGGGCATATCTTCCCCATCCAAGCCAATTTGTACTGCATATACCCCCTCCATTTGCCAGAGCCATCACATTTTCCTAAAACAAATAGCAGCTTTCACCAGGTAGCCATTTTCCCTCTGACACGTCATCAGTAACATAGATGTGCAAACTGGACATGTATGATGTGTAGGGATGTGAAAATCTTAGACACCCTTACACATTACAGACAGGCACATCCCTAGTAATATGGACACCTCAGTGGGTCCTTATGGGGACCTTGTGCTTATGTAACCCCTGTAGTTCACACAGTGTACACCAGATGGCACTGTGCCAGAGTATAAAAGGTTTAGGAACCATGAGGTCTGGGTCCATTGCTTTAGCCCAACCAAGCAGGCTGGAAGGGAATGGGTAGTGTCGACCCTAGGCGCCTTGGCCCTAGTAATTAAACAGCTATACTCGTTTATAGATCACTCTAGAAGTGATAGAGAGGTTATTTAGTTGAGCAGCTCAAGGCTCTGCAGCGGAGATTAGAGGGATTAAGATCCCAGGGTATTACTGACTCGGAGTAAGGAACCAAGGGTTGAGATAGGGATGATAGGAGTTCCCCTAGTCTGCCACTGGAAGATATCCTGAAAACCGGGCAATACCCATCACATGCTGTCAACTTACTCTCTGCTGTATATTCCCTAGCCTGTGGGGATTCAGCCTATACGTGCTGTGAGTATATGTTTCCTTTATGTTGCTGTGTATGTTCTATGCTCCATTGTGGATCAATGTGCTAAATGATCTATGTGCTATTGTTCAACAAATACAGTTCCATGTTCAACCGTTAAAGAACTACTGGCGCCCATCATTGTGCTATTGCACCCAATTACAGTTACACTACACCCTGCCTCCACCGCGTTGCGAGGGCTTGCCCCTGAGAAAGAGAGCTCATCTGTGGTCTCAGCCCACAAAGGAAAGTAGCTAAAACTGCCCTAGCAGAAGTCAGTTTACTATAGCGCTACAGATGTAAAGATCATGCAATGCAGAATGCAGACTATACACTGGCCCTATCTATATAACGGGGCAGGCTGCAAGGAGCATGAAACCTGAGTAAAAATTCAGGTAGCACACGCTTCCCTGCATTTTTTACAAGCAGCATCCCATGAAACCAAATAAATTGCTCTTCTTATAACCCCACCATGTGAATGCAAGCACAGGGCAAGCCAAGCCTTTATGACTGCCCCTCTGACTTGCAAACCATATTAGTCTAATAATGGGAAACATCCCACAATTAGTTTTATATCTGTTGCATGTCAGGCATTATGCCTAGTTGCTGTTGCAAATTCTCAAGATATGATTTAAGATCAATAACAATAGGGTGCAAGCTGTCTATAAGGTTAAATGATCCATTAACCTCCCCATACCTGCTTCCAGGGCCACCATCAATTTGGTACAAGACCGAACTGGCAATCGGTGGGTTTTGACAAATGACAGAGGGGCTGCAGTAAGGTCTCAGAGACAGTCACTATTTAGTGGGCTGGTGGAGGAGTATTTGGGCCTCTGTGTACTTGGAATGCCAGGGCCTATGACTATGCCAGCTGTGTCTCCCATTAGGGGCCCTGTGGCATAGGGGGTCCCTTGAGATAAAAAAAGTTGTGATTTGAGGGTCACAAATTGGACCGAGCTTTACCAAAATGGGGCATGGTTGGGGTGGATCAGGAGCATGGTCATGCACGCTCAGGACTATTTTTGACAGGGCCCATCACCCGGAGGCCCAGGTGAACAATGGGCTAATAACTGAGATTCCTTGGGTGAGGGCCCTAATAAACTAGTTGCATGGGGTAGAGTCCTGCATCTGGTTGGGTACAAACAGGTACCAGCATAATACCCGAAAGGTGGTTGGGTTTTGGGCAGAAATTTCTGAGTGCCCGGTTGTGCAGGTAGTCCACTGGTGACTCATCTGGGTACCTGGCTATGTTGCAGGACTGGTCCCTCCTTCATTCTTCATTGGCAGATGTACTGCAGAAGTAAATCCTGGGGGGTGGAGAGAACACTTATCTCCTTTAAAGGGGACTTGTCACCCTAAGAAATAATTCCACATTTTTTTTTATAAAACTTTACTTACACTACATTTATTGTTTAAATTTTGTTTCCTTCTTCAGTCTTGGAATTACACAATCGCAGCAAGCAGACGGGAGCCATTTTGTGGACACAGTTATTAAGCCAAGTTGTGTATCACCCCAAAATCTTGTGTATGCGCCCAAATGGGGGACCTAATGCCCATACACAGTGCCGTACACAATTGTGTGTGAGAAGAGGGAGGGGGAATGTTCCGGGAGCAGTGACATCTAGGAAGTGCTGAATGGAAAGTGAAAGTAATTGACTGACCCACCTCTAGGCATAGAGGCGGGGCAGGTAATATTTTATTGATGGTTTAATTTGCAAACAATTTTTGTTATACAGCATTTTGCGTGTAGGTGAAAGGGAACTCGCAAAGCTTCATGCCGTAAATCTGCCTGTGAAATTAGCAATGGCAGCCATGAGTTTGTCTTTAGTCACTTTTTTGATATATTATGGTGGAAACTCAATTTCAATGTATATCTCCCACAATGTTTGTGCAGGCCAATGGAGTTAGGAAACTAAGTCACATCTTGCTCATTAATGTAGATGTTCACTAATTGATTGTACGGGACGTGGGATTTTTCTTCTACACTGTAATTTTGATCTTCATACCTTAAAGGAACAGTAACACCATAAAATGAAAATGTTTTAAAGTAAAGAAAATATAATGTACTGTTGTTATGCACTGGTGAAACTGGTGTGTTTGCTTCTGAAACACAACACAACTTTAGTTTATATAAACAAGGCAAACAACCCATTTAAAAGCAGGAAGCCCAAACTCATAGACTTCAAGAGCTTACAGTATATTCCCATCATCCTCACTCAGGCAAGGTGAGCTTATATTCTTGTTATTACAAAGACTCATGCTGTTTGCACTCAGTGTTTTCTTTTTGTGCTAGAAAAACAAGCCGTGCTTATTGTACAAGTACACTATCAGTGTCTGCAATTTCCTCCCAGATAATGAGCTTTATTTAGCCGAGGTTCTCTCCAGCATACTGACTTCTTTATTCTCAGGTGATCGATATTCCCTTGTAATCACAAAGGTTCTGGTCACTTCATTTTTATAGTTAAGGGCTGCAATTTTCCATTGCAGTTGCAGAATAGTACACAAAGATGTTGGCACCTGGGGACTTAACGTCTTATTTATTTAATCGACCCAGCCTATTGTCATCTTAAAGTATCCCCCAATTACATGCACCCCCTGTAGTGTTACTGAGAGGAGTTTGTGAAATAAAATGCAACTGTGCATAACATTTGCAAATATGTTGTATATTAGTACATTTACAATAAAGGCAGTTTTTTTACTACAGGTATGGGATCCGTTAACCAGAAACCCGTTAACCAAAATATTGGAACATACAAATTGATAGCAGTTGGAGCGATACTGGGCAAAAGTCTAAATAATTCAAAAACACAAAAAATAGGTGACCAATTATAAATTGTCCGTATATCACCATCTATGTAACGAAAATCTAATTTGAAGGCAAACTACCCCTTTAATCTAATTAACCAATATGCCACTTTAAATTGTAGTTTTTACTATAAAATAATTTTGCTTAGTATTCCATTTGGTTAAATGAACCCAGTGCAGTTCAGGAGAGGCTCATTTGGTGATCAAAGCCAGCAGATGCTTCAGTTCTGGGTAAGTAGTTCTACATTTATTACATTTCATAGCTATAATGAAGCATTGGAGAGTTCACTGCCTGGATCTCAGTTGACTTCAGTTATTTTCCTCTCAAACTCAGAAAGTAAACTTTTGTTTCCGCACAGCATCACCTTGAGACATACGAGAATGCAATGGACTTTGAAAGCGCTGCAGGCATCCGTGGCTGTAGAAATGAGATAATGCACTGAAAGGATCTCAATCTTCAGGTATTGTTATCCATCCCGATGCAGGAACAGAGCACTACAAAGCTGCAGAGTTCTGGGCAGCCATGGTAATAAAGGTGTAATGACAGCTGATAGCATGCATAGCTTCCATTGCTAATAAATAAGAATAATTCATGTAGATTACACATTAGATACATGAAATATATTTATTTTATACCTTAAAAAACAAGAATGTCAACGAACTGGACCTTTGCCGATGAGGGATGACTGACAGTTCACAGCCAGATGCACTTGTACAGAGACGTGTGTTCTACCCAGAAACTTTCAGCCTTGTAAGAATAAATATAAGTATATATAATACACAAAAGCCATGAATATCCTTATAAACGGTGAGTTCTGATGTCATCAGTTATAAACGGTGAGTTCTGATGTCATTTCTGTCACATGACTCGTTGAAATTTGTGTATTATAATAAATAAAGTACCCCCTGTTGCAAAATATGAGGATATTAGAAGTTACCTCGGAGTTCCATGACCTGTATAAAAACACTTGGCCTTCGGCCTCGTGTTTTTATATGGTCATGAAACTCCTCAGTAACTTATAATATCCTTATATTTTACAAGAGGGGGTACTTTATTCACTATATATACTCTTTTTATATGTTTCTATTCCTGAAGGAGGAAGAATTACATTCAGATGACTTTTTGTCAGAAAAATCCAGTCCAAACAAAAAGCGGAAAAGCACAGAGCCAAGAAGAAGGTAGGGCATCATATTTCCTCTGTATCTTGTTTATTCCAATTGCTTTCTCATTAAAAATGAAAACATCCTATTAAACCACAGTACACATAGCTCTTTGCTGCCGCTATCAGTAAATATACATACCTTTTATGTTTTAAATACTTGATATTAGGGATGTACAGAATCCAGGATTCGGTTCAAGATTTGGCCTTTTCAGCAGTATTCGGATTCGGCTGAATCCTTCTGCCCGGCCGATCCGAATCCTAATTTGCATATGCAAATTAGGGACGGGGAGGGAAATTGCATGACTTTTTGTCATAAAACAAGGAAGTAAATTTTTCCCCCTTCCCACCCCTAATTTGCATATGTAAATTCAAATTTGGGTTGGTATTCGGCCAAATCTTTTGCGAAGGATTCAGGGGTTTGGCCAAATCCAAAATAGTTGATTAGGTGCATCCCTAGTTGGTATCCAAGTGGAAGAGCAGGCTGCTCCAAAACCGCCTCACTAATACAAAGGTCTTGGTTGTATATTCAGCTTACTCTATAATGTTCTTAATGGAATCTGGCTTGTCATTGTAAAATCACCAAGAGCAGTACACAAACGGCCAATAACATTGCTTCTTCTCCTGAGTCTGATTTTCCCTTTTTTATTTTGAGTTATTCTGTACGGATGCTGTAAAATACTTTTTGTGCTGTGGGACAGTTATTGCCAATTTCACATTTGGGGTTAGATTATTATAAAACAATATCAATTGCAATTAAAGGGGTTGTTCACCTTCAAAGTAATTGCTTTCCTTTTTTTTGTGATTTTATTTATTATTTAGCTTTTTGTTCAGCAGCTCTCCTGTTTGTAATTTTAGCAGTTAACTGGGTGCAAGGATCTTGTTTACCTATACATAGGGAATTATGCCCCTGTTATTGTAATACACGTATGAGATCTATTTTCCAGAAACTGGTTACCAGAAAGCTCCAAATTGCAGAAAGGCTGTCTCCTATTGACGGGATATTTCCTTTTTCTCTGTAATAGTACAATGGGACCTTTGAAGCAAAACCAGCCTATTTGGTTTTTTTTAATGTTAATGTTCATTTTTTAATAGACAAATTCTGGAAAGATCCCTTATCCGTAAACCCCCAGGTCCCAAGCATTCTTGATAACAGGTCCAATGCCTGTATATCAGTATATTCTAAATCATGACCATTTTACAGGGCACTGAACGCTAAGGTGACTTTTAATATCTACATATTTTCCAACAGGGGCTACACTATTCTTTATAATACACAGTTTCAGTGACTCGCGGCACAAATGACATCATTAAGCACTGACTATACCTGATGACGTCACTAAGCAATATTTATATAGGAGGCAGCTTGTAATATTATTCATTAGAATACACAAGTTTCCGTGAGTCAGGTGGCACAAATTACATCACTAAGCCTGAATAACTAAGCACTGTTTATAATGGTATCATTTTTACATTATATTTATAGCTGTTGTGTATTGTATTACTATTATAAGGTTTGGAAGCTCTCCTCTGCAGACCCCTTCATTGTCTTTTACTAAAACGGGTAGATTATTTCCCCCCACCCAACTTTGAATCTTGGTTGCAAATGATGTTGTGTCTCCTAATGAAGTTGGCTGGATACATTGGTCTTCAGATATTGAACTCAGTTTAGGTCTGCCTGCTCTTGCCAATGGAATTAACTTGGCTGGTAAAAATCTAACAAGCATTGTATAGGTATGGGATCTGTTATCCAGAAACAGCCAGCTAGTCGTGCTCTGTATTGCTGATTGTAGCTCCCAGATTTCTAACTTTGTTGTGATTGCTTTTATATTATTTAATGTCATTGTAGGGTACAGGCACTGTACCTCAGCCAGCAGCCTTATTGTAGCAAATGACTACACTATATTTTCCCCCTATTAGCATCTTGATTTATACTATAACAACAATGTATACAGTGTTTTGCAAACTCTGAACTTTGAAATAATATTTATATTGTTCTGCCAATAGAGGCAACGAGAGAGAGTGAAACTTCGCACCCTTAGGCCTGGCGAATTTGCGCAACGGACGTAACTACACAAATTCACTAACGCGCGCATTGTTCTGAACGCTACCTTTTACGCCAGACTTCCTTCGCCACCTCAGACCAGGCGAAGCGCAATAGAGTAGATAGGGATTGCTTCAAAAAAAGTTCAAATTTTTTCAAAGTCCCAAAAAACACTGGCGTTTTTTCTTTATTATGGGTGATAGGCTGAAAAAGATCGAAAAATTTTTTGGGGCTACCCTCCTTCCCCCCTACATTTCCTAACTCATGGCAACTTAACTATACAGTGGGCACATGTGTAGGGCAAAATAAAAATTTTATTTGATGTTTTGAAGGTTTCCCAGGCTTGTGTAGTGCTGCTACGAATACTTCCATTGAAATTTGAATTTGGCGCCATATGCAAATTAACCATTGCTAGCGTAACTTCGCTTTGCTTGGCAAATTAACGCTAGCGCAACTTCGAAACCTTACGCTACCCTTGAGCGCAACTTCGGATTTTAGTGAATTTGCGTAGCGATGGCGAAAATATGCCTGGCGAAGTGTGGCGAAGCGGACGCCAGCGCAACTACAATTTTTAGTGAATATCCCATCAAGAGTCTAAAGCAGTCCAAATGCCATTTAAAGGAGAACTAAAGCTTAACTAAAGAAGTAGGCTAGAATTGTCATGCATTATGTTTTGGGTTTTTATACTAGCCCAAGGCAACCACAGCTATTTAGCAGTAAAGATCTGTGTCTCCAAAGATGCCCCAGTAGCTCCCCATCTTCTTTTCTGCTGATTCACTGCACATGCTCTGTGCTGCTGTCACTTACTGAGCTTATGGACTCACTCACAATATACAGTACACATAGAATAGAAAAGTCACAATATAAGGCTGATTAGTAATTAATACAGATAATTACTACATGGCAACACAGAAACCAGTGCAACTAGCATCAGAATTTAATAATCAGCCCTGTAGCATCAGTTTTTATTACAGACCAACCTCATTTTCTGCTTGATCATTTTTGACAACCCCTAAGCTTAGCTTCTCAACAGCTGCTCAGAGCCCACTGAGCATGTGAGTGTCACAGACACTTTCCAAGATGGTGACCCCATGTGACAAGTTTGAAGTCCTGGATCACTGCTGCTATTGACAAGCTCAAACTTTAGGCTGGTGCAATTCAGTATTTCAAATATTGCATTTTTAGCCATATTCATTTTTAGGGTTTAGTTCTCCTTTAAAAGAAGATATTCAGACCCCTGTAGACAAGCAGGTTATGCATCTACCTGATGGAATAAAAGGAGCAACAATGAGAGCATACGAGTGGAGCAACAATAAGAGAGTAAGAAAGAGTAAATCACTTCTCATTCTAGACTGGACCTGAGGTGCCTGTTAATACACCACATACTATTATGAGAGAACATTTTGTTTTTTTCCCATTAAACATAGGCCATGCACCTCCCATAGAGTTTTATGGAAAATAATAAATCAGATGAAGATAATGACAGGCCCTCAGGCCATTCTTGTAAGAATTCTATTTTGGTAACAGGAAGATAATACTTTGCAATTGGCTTTAACTTAGTGTTCTTAGATTATTAGATTATAAATATATTGCTTATTTTTTATTTTTACACAATGCATTTTCTCTGCATATTTACTTCTTACATTACAGGTATGGGATCCATTATCCAGAAAGCTCCAAATAAAAATATAACACAAAGAAATGTTCTACTGTTGAACCCGATGTCGTATGTTGAGCCCGATATAGTGTAAAAAGACAGCTTTATGACGTATAATTGTGTATAACAAAGCCTTGTATCATAATATATGTTGTATTATAATCTATAATCCTGTATATTGAAGCAAGAGAAATCATGGGAACTAATCAACTCGATGACCTAATACTTGTTCTTTCTGGATATTTTCATATGTATTCTATAATATGTGTATGATTTAGGAAAGCGTTATCAGACTCTTCTTTATTATAGCTAGGGGCACAATATGCTATTCAGCTACCAGTTAGAGCAGTGATCCCCAACAACATGTTGCTCCCCAACCTCATGGATGTTGCTCTCAGTGGCCTCAAAGCAGATGCTTATTTTTGAATTCGAGGAAAGTTTTGGTTGTATAAAAACCAGGTGTACTGCCAAACAGAGCCTCAATGTAGGTTGACAATCCTCATAGGGCTACCAAATGGTCAATCACAGCCCTTATTTGGCACCCCAAGAACATTTTTCATGTTTGTGTTGCTCTCCAACTCCTTTTACTTCTGAATGTTGCTCACGGGTTCAAAAGGTGAGGGATCCCTGAGTTAGAGTATGGCCAGATCCTGATGAGCGCATGGGAAGCAAGATCTGTTATAAATCAAATCATTATATCTTCTTACTAAATTACTAAATGAGCTCATTGCTTGCTAAGCCTATATAAACTGTGGTCTCCATTCGGTCAGTTGAGATTCGCTTGTGGGGTTTACTCGTGACAACCACAAGGCCTATGGTATAGCCATAGGATCTTTGGAACCGTTTGAGCCTCGGTCTTGAATGCAGAGAGGAGTTGCTTGTATACTTTGCTCACTCGGTAATGTATATCTTTTTCATTCTTTGTATGTAATAAACCTTTGCTTATACGTAGCTGGTGTGTTTCAATTAATTCCGAGAGACTCATAGAACCACAATTAAAACAGTTCCCATACCTGTAGTATGTGACCGTTGCATTCGTGCTGCCTCAGTAAAAAAAAAAATATGTCAGCTCTCTCGGATGTTAAAGCACAAGCATGCAGAGAAGATAACATAAGAAACTTGGACTATAAAAATACTTGGACTATATATATGGATTTGTGTGTTTTTAAAACAATATAAGCTCCTATTGTAATCCCTTTTTTTGCACTGAGTCTTTGTAAGCATAATAAAATCGGTGAGGGCTCATCATCATTTTAATAACAATATGCACCTGTTTTTTTCATGTTTGGTTTGTACCACAGAGTCTTTTATGCATCCTTCTTAAGGGCTGTAAAACCATTCTTTAGAATTCTTAACCCCAAGTTGTTTTATTTACATTGTAAATGTGCTCCTACTCTTCTCTAACCAGTGCACTGACATAGCCATATATCAGTAACCCTGAGGCTTGCGCTGTTCTCTCCAGGAGCCAGAGTGGGATGTTAATAGTGCATTTGTTGCCAACGCTGCCAGTCACCTACGACCCAAGATAAGGAACAAAGCAGACAAGAAGTACAATAGTAACAGGGAGAATGAAGGGACAATTCAAGGGATGTTTTGAAGCTTTTTTCACTTAACCTGTGTTATTATGGCAAAAAGTGCAGAATGTAAATCTGTAGCATAGCGTTAATGTACCTACGGCAGTAGCTCACAGATATACTTTATTTTTACTATTTTAACTGCAGCATGGTCATTTATAGTCATGGTTTAAAGAAGAATTACACTACTAGTCACATGCCTGCTTCTCATTAATTTGCATAGCTTTAATTTGATTGGCTGGCAATAGGATGAATATTATGCAAATGATTGATGAAGAGAATAGCCTTGATTTCTCCCTGAGGTGCAGAATTTCTCCTTACCCACTGCTGGATTTCTGTATCTTTGTAGAAGAGGAGGGTGGTTAGTAGAGGTTTGGAAGAAGGCCACAAACTTTAAATGTTTGTTACATAAAAGGGGACTTTTTTTTTAAACAAGTGTATAAGAAGAAGTGTTTTTTTCCCTCTTTGGTAGGCCTTTGCAAAAAGCAAAGCAACACCCCCTTTAAGGCTTTCATACATGAGCAGTTATCTGATGTATTAGGGAGCTGGATAAGTGGATATGCTATTTTCTTACTGCTGCCAAGAAGGGACATTGACTGGCTGTGTTACATTGGGATCGCAAGATGATCTGTCAAAACTGTCAGCTCTCTTTGGCTTGAGGTGTCCATACATGGACCAATGGTAATAGTAAGATTGAAATTGGACAACATTTCTTACCAAAGCTGTGCAAGTTGGGCCACCGTTGGTATGGTGAGGGCAAGTTTGCATGATGTTGCAGCATTTCCCATGTCTCACATACACCAACATAAATGCATTCTTGGTAGGCAAGTTTGTAAGCAAGGAATGGTATTGGTTTAGTCATTTAGATACCTGAGAGACCTTCCCAGATGTTGGATATCTTGGGGACTTATCTGTCAGATACCCTACCAAACTTCTCTATAAAAGTGTTGTTGCCTGACCATCAGTGCATGTATCATTCCAATTAGATTGGCTTTTTTAAGGGTTATTAAGCTGTTTCAAGAAATCCCTGCAATAGGTCAGAGTTTCTTTACTGAAACTGAATGCTCTGTTTGTTCCTTTCAGAATTCTATTTATCTGTTATTGTTGTGGAAGTTACCATACTGTTCCAATGCTGATGTAGATAGAAACTGCAACTGCAGATTCCATTAAAGCAAAGCAGTGCAAATTTGTTGTGCGGAATGTTAGCATAGGTGCTTGGCTTATCCAAGCAGTAACCTTTGTATTGAGTATACACTTGTACTCCACAAAACCGAGCAGAACTATATTTTTCAGTATATACAACTAATCAATATACTTTGGTTTAAATACAAAGATAGGGATTACAATAAATAAACATGTAGCATGTTATGATGACTAAAACCTTTTGAGCTAAGCTGGCAAAACTGTGGCCTAAATACTGCCAATAACCATAAGGAGTACATATTTTTCTTGGCTGGTGGGGTCACAAGAATAATATCCATAAAGGATCTGTCTAATGTAAAAAAAACTTGCTCAGATCAATCCTATCTCTCCTCTGACAGATTCCTTTTATGCCTCTTGTAGTGGTGCCACCGAGGCACCAGAAGCTGAATCAGAAGCTGATTTCTTGAAAGAATTCACTTTAAAAAGTAGAGATTAAATACATCCCAATGTCATTTTTCTGAAAAATGAAAAGCAACGTGGTATCTTTATGAAACTGAATAAAAAGCCTGGCTCACACAATGATGGCTTTCTTTCCAATCGCAGGGTGACTGCTTAAATTCGTCTGTCCAAAGGGGAAGGCAACTTGCTGGTAAGTAAAGCTCAGAAGCTGGGTTTGAAATGTACCTTTATTGGAGTTTGATCTGCACAGCATATTTGGACATCTGCAATTCTTTCAGGGAAAACCACTGCCATCATACGCCATTCTGTACCTGCAGATGCTTCTTATTCATTTGAATGGAAAATGTACTGCCCATGACAGATGCTTGGACTATTGGGCAGGAGCTACTTATATCCCCAGTGTCACCAAAAGCAGTGAGTTTCCCATTCAAATGAATAGTAAATGGCTGCAGATAAAGAAAGTAACCTTGACCTTCATGGCTTTTACTTGCCACAGCCATCAAACTATACTATATGCCAACAGACAGGACTGAATGGCAGATGGATATATAAATGCAGAATTATGGATACCTTCACAGTTAGTCTGCTTTCAGGTTTTTAAAGGAGAGTTCAACCTGTAACTAAAAAAAAAATCCCTACGTAGACACCCCCCCCCCGGGAATTGCCCCTAACTTTTTACTTAACCCGAATCCCATACCTTTACTGTTAGATCATAAACCCAGAATGACCATTTCTGGAGTTCTTAAGCTGTTCTTGTAGAGAGTAGTGATGGGCGAATTTATTCGCCAGGTGCAAATTCACTGTGAATTCCCATGATTCGCCGCCGGCGAATAAATTTGCGAAACCGCTGTGAAAATTTGCCAGCGTCAAAAAGAAAAATGGATGCATTTTCGTCAGCGAATTTGCACTGGCGTCAAAAAAACGGACGCCGGCATCAAAAAAACTGACGCCGGCGTTGAAAACGGACGCCGGCATCAAAAATGAGATGCCGGTGCCGTTTTGCCAATTTTTTCACCGCTTTGCGAATTTCGCTGGAAATTCGCAAATTTTTCGGTGAAACGCTCCAAATTCTCCCACCACTAGTAGAGTGCTATGTCAACAGTAGCTGGAGGTATTTAGGATAGATATGCTAGATATAATACCCTACCCAGGCTGTATCCCATGCTTCTTGTCCCATCTCTAGTTCTGCCCCAAAAATAACATTAACCAGTTGCTGAGCATCTTTAACCTGTCTTGTCTGATCTGTTTGGTGTTTTTCTTTTAATGGAATACAATTTGTTCTTTTTTTTCCCATTGTGACAGAAAGGCCTTACACTTGCCTGTGTAACACAAAGCTATTAAATATCTTTTTTTTTCTGTAACATTTTCTAATTTTATATCTAATAAAGTGTACGGAGCACTAATTTATACTCGTTTCTGCAAAACAGAACTTAATAGAATTTCTAATTTGCTCAAGAGTCATATGTACCTTCTGATAGTCCCACCAGATATGTTTTAACCTGCCGATTTCTGGAAGGCAGAACGAAGAGCAATTGCAATAGAATTCTGATAATTGTTCTGGGAGAGAGTACATGAGATGAAGACATTTTTTTTATAGTCCCTTCAGTGAATAAAATATTAATGGAACGCTTGGTTATACAGTTCCAAATGCGATCTCGTCTTCTACGCCAGGGCCCTTCAGGAACATGTTTTACTATTAGTATGTACATTTTAATTTTTAGATATTAAGCAGAAACATTTAGCAGAATCTGAACCATGAAAACTACTCCCTTTCCTCATTTGTGGTTGAATACATGTTGATGTCAAGTCAAAAATGAAATTAAATATGCGTTGTGTGCTCTTTTTAACTAGTTATCTATTTTAGCCCTTAATAGATAGTCATGCAGGTTGACTAGATAAAGACTCTAGAAAATAAACTCCATGTCCGAAAACAAATCCTTTGTTCTGCTGTTTTTTTGAATCTCGAGTGTAGTTTTTTCAACCGATAAAATGCACCAACGCAGAGTATACAGGTATGGGAACTCTTAACCAGAATGCTCTGGACCTGGGGTTTTCCATATAAATTTCTGTAATTTCGATCTCCATATTTTCAGTCTGCTAAAGATCATTCAAACATTAAATAAACCCAATGAGATTATTTGCCTCCAAAAAAGATTAACTGTCATCAAGTACAAGGTACTGTTTTATTATTAACAGAGAAAATAAGGAAATAATGTTTACAATTTTGAATTATCTGTTTAAAAAGGAGTCTATGGGGGAAATTAACTAAAGGGTGAAGTGGCTAATGCTGGCGATTCACCAGCGTGATGTAATTTCGTCACTTAGCCGATTTACTAGCGGTCGCTGGCGTAATTTTGCCAAGGAGATTGCCAAATTCGCACTCTTACGCCAGGTGAATTGGGGTACCCTCCTTCCCCTCTATATTTGATAACATATGGCACCTAAACTAAACTGTGGGCACATCTGTAGGGCAATATATATAACTCTATATAATTGTATTAAGGTTCCCGGGCCTTGTGTAGTGTAATGTATTTGCTGCAGCATATACAGCCGTTGTACTTTAACTGCACGCCGTATGCTAATTAGCCAACGCTAGCGTAACTTCGAACTGCTGAGCATATTTTTCACTAGTGAAACTTAGCCAGGGTACCCTGTGCGCAACTTTGGATCTTCGTGAATTACCGTTGTCCAGGCGAATTTGCACCTGGTGAAGTGTTGCGATGTGCGCAAAGCCAGCTCTGGCAAATTTTCACCAGGTTAGTGAATTGCCCATGGGAGATGGCTTTCTGTAATTTGGAAGCTTTTGGATAACGGGTTTCTGGATAATGGATCCCATACCTGTATTTCACAGTGGTCCTTTGAGACATTCCTGGATCAGCTCATGCACAATAGTGTGAAGTTGCACATTTTACTATACAGCACGTGAGCTCATCCCAACCCAGCAACAGGGAGCTAAGTGTAGTGTGCATTTACACTTTAAAGGGGTTGTTCACCTTTGAGATAAGTTTTAGTATGATGTAGAAAGTGATATTCTGAGATAATTTGCAATTGGTTTTCATTTTTTTATTATTTGTGGTTTTTGAGTTATTTATCTTTTTATTCAGCAGCTCTTCAAATTGCATTTTAAGCAATCTGGTAACTAGGGTCCAAATTACCCCAGTAACCATACATTGATTTGAATAAGAGACTGGAATACGAATAGGAGAGGGCGTGAATAGAAAGATGAGCAATAAAAAGT
Organism: Xenopus laevis; assembly: GCF_017654675.1. Classification (NCBI taxonomy): domain Eukaryota; kingdom Metazoa; phylum Chordata; class Amphibia; order Anura; family Pipidae; genus Xenopus; species Xenopus laevis. The sequence goes on from NC_054384.1 coordinate 26,416,381, forward strand.
AACAAAAGCAATACATTTGTAGCCTTACAGAGAATTTGCTTTTTGGAAGGGGTCATCGACACCCATTTGAAAGCTGCAAAGAGTCAGAAGAAAAAGGCAAATAACTATAAGAAAAAAAATAAAATAATGAAAACCAACTAGAAAAGTTGCTTAGAACTAGCCATTCTATAAAGTTACTTTAAAGGTGAACCATCCCTTAAAGGAACCATTGGGATACTGATCAGAAATGGCAGCATAGAAATCCCATTGAAGGTACCAGTGGTGAAACTATACAGATAACAAGGGGGCCGGACTGCGGAATCAGCTTCCTAAATAACCACAATATTAAATAAAATGTTTTTTTTTAATTTTTTCCTGCTCGGGTCAGTGACCCCATTTTCTGGACAGAGTCAAAACAAAAAGGCAAATATATATATAGTTCATTTAAATTGAAGACCAATTTAAATGCTGCTAAGAATTAGCCACTCTATAACATACCAACATATAACTTAAAGGTGAACCACCACTTTAATAAAAGTATTACAGAGATCACAATTGTTTTGAAACTTCACAAGGGCTGCTCAGTGGTTCAAAACTTGCAGTGTCCTGAGTTTCATTCCAACCTGGGCACAACCTGCAGGGGTTCCTCTGGGTACTCTGGTTTCCTCACCGGTGCCTAGTACATTAATTGGCTGGTTATTTAATTGATTTTAGTGTTGTGTGAATGTGATAGGGATGGCTCAGAGACCCATATTAATGATCAACTATTTATGAAGTGCTACATTAATGTGTCAGCATATAACCAAGGGATCCAGCAATATGTGATTGTGTGTGCACAAGGTAAAACATGTATGAGCACCAACATAATGAAGTAGTACATGATAATGAGTACATAGCCTATAGCACTGTGTATTCACAGGAATGGGCAAACACAGGGCAGGGAATGAAAGAGACAATTACATTCTAAATAAACATGAGTTTTATGAGTCTTCCGTTAATAAAGGTGACATTTAGCTGCAAGCATTCCAATTAACTATATAGTCATTTTTTAGGATAGGGCTCCACAAGCGATTTTGTCGCAATCCGACACACTGCGACAAAACGCATGTGAATTGTCGCATGAGACAAAAATAAGGTAAAATATAGAATTGTCGCATGGTGTCGCAGCATTGCTCCGATGCGACACGACTGTCGGATGCAGACGCAGCGTGTGTATTCGCAACATGCTGCATTTTTCCTGTGTTCGGCGCCTACATGCGCTTGTGTGAGTACAGCCCCATTGGAAAAAATGTAATGCGTCTATTCCTGCGCTCCCCTGCGGCTGAACGCAGAAAAATGGAACGAAGGGGAGCGCAACTACAACCGCTCATGAGTAAGAGCCCTTAGTTTGTTATAGAATAGCTAAGGGCTAATTCTAAGCAACATTTCAATTAGCCTTCATTTTTATAGTTTTTAATCATATGCTTTCTTCTGACTCTTTGCAGCTTTCAAAATGGAATCACTGACCCCATCTAACAAAATGAATGCTTTTTATGGCTACACGTTTATCGTTATTGCTACTCTTTATTACACTTATGTCTGTTCAAGCCTCTCCTATTCATATTCCAGTCTCTTATTCATATCAATGCATGGTTGCTAGGTTAATTTGGACCCTATCAGTCAGATTGCTGAAATTGCAAATTGGAGAACTGCTACATAAAAAGCTAAATCAAAAAACGCGAATAATGAGAACTGAAAACCAATTGCAGATTGTCTCAGAATATTTCTACATCATGCTTACATTAATTTAAAGGTGAACAACCCTTTTAATATTGTTTCTCTATCTGACTTGTCCTAAAGTATCAAGAAAATGAATGATGTGCAGAGGCCATTCCTTCTGTGCTGTCCCCTACCAGGTCAGTGACATTATCCATAAGCAGCAATGGAACAATATCTCCAGTTGTTATAAACATGATTGGCCTCTGCTGGAGCAATAGGGCACATTCTTGCATATTCATATGTCCAAGAAGTTTCCTAAATAGGAAACTCTGCAGTAAACAAAATAATAAACCATGCTTAGAAATATTGCCTGTTACAAATGTAAGTTTCTCTGCCTACACAATGAAAATGTTCCTTTTACGGTAAATTACCTAGAGCTTCACACTTTTTCGGGCCTTAAATTACCATCTGCTTTTTTGAATTCCCATCTGCATAAAAGGTGCTTAGCCCATGACACTTCACACTGTGCCTAATGACTTAAAGATACCAGTCATCTCTTTTTCCAAGAGCCTGGCCTTGTACTTAATACAGATATCATCTGGTCATAGTCAACTTGCTGCTTAAAGCATTGAGAAAACTTACAAGCACCTAAATGGTCAGCCACATGCTTATGATGGATGTCTCCAGCCTGCAATAGTTTGTAGGTGCCCCATTCAATGAAGATGAACAGCCATGCTTCCCTTGGAAGTAGCAGAGGGCTTTCCTGTAACCTATAAAACCAACAAAAATAGATGGCTGTTCTCTGTTATATTTCAGCACCACTGGGGCTTTCATGTCTAGTAACCCATAGCAACCAACATTCATTGAAAGCATGTCTATAAAGGATAGTATCTTTAATTAATTTGACATGTTCCCTGTCTGTGTTATTACTTTGTAAACAATATTGTTTTACCTTTTGGCACAGAGACATTATTTAAGTGTGACCTTATTATATGGATATTTTCCCAGTTATGAGCAATTCATGCATTTGTGAGCTTACACGATGCCCAGGGGTGACCAGTCAGGTTAGCCTCTGCTGAGGTCTCAAGTGAGCTCATGAGTTGTAAATGTCACGAGTGCAATTGTCAATAGCAACCAATCAAGCAATTACATTTGATGAAACTTTTCTACAAATTAGAAAAATGAAAGCAAAGGTCTGATTGGTTGCTTTGGGCAATAGAATGGGGGAGTTCAGTGGCTATGTTAGTACAGCAGCACCGTGACATTTTAATTTGATTTCATGTCCATAAATGTATATAGGGAGCTAAATGTTTCCCAAACAACGTATTATTGTGGTGCAAAAGCACACAGTATTGATTATAAACAAGTGCATAAACATTTAACGTATTTTGCAATTGTTAAATGAATTTTGAAGCTCACATATTGGCCTTCATTGCTCTATGTGTGACCAGATGTGACCCACTTAGCCAGTCAATATCCGTTCTGGATCAAACTGATCCAAAGAGAGATCGGTTGATGTCAGAGGCCCATGGCTTAGACTGACATCCAAAGGAATTAAATGACTATATGTCCAGCTGCTCTGTGATCTGAAAAGATTAAGGGTAGAACTACACGAGTTTTTTTCATCAGATCTGACGCATTGAGAGGAAACGAGAAGACGGATGTGACGAGAATAAGGTAAGTAATAGAAATGTTGGACCTTGTCGCTGTGTGCATCCGACACGACTGTTAGATGAAAACACAACGTGCAGCGTTCGTATCCGACATTTCTATTACTTACCTTTATTTTTCGTTGCATCTGTCTCGTCGCATCCGTTTCCTCCATCTGATGAAAAACGCTTGTGTAGTTCTGCCCTTAGGTTTGTTTGCAAATGGGGTCAGGTGTTTCTGCTGCCTATGCAGTTTATGCATTGAATGTTCTTTAATTCCTTTTCCATTGTGTTTTTCTCTTTTCAGAACTAAGAATTAAGATGTGGACGAAGGAAACTACACCAAAGCAATAGAACTGTTCAGTGAAGCCATCAAATTAGATCCCAAGGATTACAGGTATGTTCTGTTTTTCTCCCCTTGAGCCTACCAATTTATAATATGGACAACCTCATTTGGATAATTAGTACTCTGAATCATGGAGGATTGCTTTACATTTGTTGTGCAGAGATACATGACAATGCAGGGCATGCAAAAAATAAAATGCCAAAACAGTGTGATGGTTCATTTGTTAACCAATTACATCTTTAGAAATATGTTTTGAGAGTAATATACGATATCTACATATATACACTTAGTCCTTTTGAGTAGGAACTCTCATACTGCTTGTTTAGGCAGAGCTTCTCTTCGAAGCAGTTAGTGAAGTTGCCCCTTAGATGTTTTGCAATGTTCTGTGGAGTATAGAGTATAGATTTACCCGTGAGGCACATTAAAATTTAAGGAGGGTTGGGGAGCAACATAAGCATGAAAATAGTTCCTGAGGATTCCAACAAAGGGCTGTGATTGGCTATATGTAAGCCCCTATGTGAACAGGCAGCATACAGAAAGCTATACAACTGTTTTCTATGCAACCAAAACTTGCCTCCAAGCCAGGAAATCAAAATCAAGCACCTGCTTTGAGGCCACTGGGAGCAACATCCAATGGGTTGGGGAGCAACATGTTGCTCATGAGCTACTGGTTGGGGATCACTGGTATAGAGCGTGGTCTAAATTCCAAAGCCCACTACCAAGACCTGTGTGTATTCCATCTTTAGTTTGTCTTGTATAAGGAATGATTATTGGACTCACACCCTGGGAAACCAACAGTAGTGGAAAAGACAGACAGCAGATGCTCAAGCAAAACCTTATTCACTTTCAGGGCTGCTATACAGATGTATGTGTTTTGGATAAGAGATATTTCATTAATTCCAATCTCTGCACTTTAAAGGGACCCTGTCATCGGAAAACATGTTTTTTTCTCAAAACGCACCAGTTAATAGTGCTACTCCAGCACTTCTGCACTGAAATCCATTTCTCAAAAGAGCAAACAGATTTTTTTATATTCAATTTTGAAATCTGACATGGGGCTAGACATTTTGTCAATTTCCCAGCTGCCCCTGGTCATGTGACTTGTGCCTGCACTTTAGGAGAGAAATGCTTTCTGGCAGGCTGCAGTTTTTCCTCAATGTAACTGAATGTGTCTCAGTGGGACATGGGTTTTTACTATTGAGTGTTGTTCTTAGATCTACCAGGCAGCTGTTATCTTGTGTTAGGGAGCTGTTATCTGGTTACCTTCCCATTGTTCTTTTGTTTGGCTGCTGGGGGGGGGTGATATCACTCCAACTTGCAGTACAGCAGTAAAGAGTGATTGAAGTTTATCAGAGCACAAGTCACATGACTTGGCGCAGCTGGGAAATTGACAATATGCCTAGCCCCATGTCAGATTTCAAAATTGAATATAAAAAAATCTGTTTGCTCTTTTGAGAAATGGATTTCAGTGCAGCATCCAGCATTCAGCATTCTACTGGATCAGCACTATTAACTGATTCATTTTGAAAAAAAATTTTTTTCCCATGACAGTATCTCTTTTAAGTGTACTAAAAAATAATTTAAACATTCAAGGATTGCTTGCCTCCAATAAGGATTAATTATATCTTAGTTGGGATTAAGTGCAAAGTACCGTCTTATTTTTACAGATAAAAGGAAATAGTGTTTTCTCAATTTTTTTTTAATTATTTGCTTAAATTGGAGTCTGTGGGAGATGGCCTTCCCTTAATTTGGAGCTTTGGGTTTCCAGATAACTGAGCCCATACTTGGCTCAATTCATTTAAAGTCACTAAGTAAACCTTGGAATTATAAAGCTGGCACTAACTTCAGGGTTCCATTCAGTCCATGCCTGTAGTTTATCATAACTGGTGCCCACCCGTTGCTAAGAAAAACACATATGGATACAAGTGCCTTGCCAAATAGCATCAAGGTGAGTTTTGGGTCCATTTCAGAGCTTTATAAGTGACCTTTTGAGTAAATAATTAGAGAGTTTTTTAGTATAATGATGTATTGTAGCCTGTCAAGAATCCCTCAGCTGAGGGAAAAATATGGCAGCTTCACTAAGATGTATAATTGCATATATGCAAAAATCACATGTTTTGCACACATGCGCTTTGTATTGATTAATCATGGTGTAATTAAGGTAGAATAAATAGAAGATAAGCAGTACTAAGTGCTTTCCCTTGACTGGCATGTACAGGTAAATGATCTGCATATATTAATGGGTTAATAGTCCCTCTGAAGACCAAGCTGCAGCAGTTACGCATACAAAGCATCTCCTTGATACACCATACAGACCAGCACTAATCCACCCACCAAAATTACATTTCTATTTCAGATGTTCTGTCCTGTTGAAATCCTCCCTACACAGTTCAATCAAGTGCAGAGGGATCTCGGAGTTGTGCCTTTCCCCTCTCTCTAGCACATTAAAGCTTTTGCCCTGACCAAAAAACAGCATTTTAGACTATTAATCTTGACTTGTGATTATTTTCCATAAGATCCCTCTCACTCTCTTGATATCTATAAATGCTTCTTTCACAGTAGCAGAAGTAGGTCACCAAGGGAGTCGAATTGGACTTAGGCGTCATTTGATTGTAGTTTGGTTCTCCCAAGAAATTAGAGAGAAAAACAAGGATCCTAATAGCTATATCAGTATCTTTATTATCAAAGCAATGTGACAAGGACAGACCTAAATGTCTACATTGATTCAATTTGTATGTGGTGCGAATATATGTCAGTTGAGTTTTTTGACACATTTCTTTATGAAGGAGAACCAGGGCAGAAATTGAGATGGATGAATCTGTCCCTGCCCTGTCCTCTTTAACAAAGGGGAAATAACCCCTGCAAATAGCATATACAGAGTTTATCAGTATAGATCTATGTTCATTATGTCATTTTAAAATGGTCTTTTGTATTCAGCTTAATCCAAAAATTAATGGATTGGGTGCATCCCTGTTTCTCAGGCTTGATAACTTTTGATGAAGGACATTTTAAATCATAAAGAGTATGAAAGACCTGGCTCAAAATGATGAATATATTTGGCTGAACTTGAGCATTGGTTTTATATACTTCTCTGATTCTTAAGAAATGTTGCTGCAGAGATCTGGAAGTGTAGGAAATACAGGACAGATATCATATAATTTTGCATTTTGGCCATCTACAAGGATGGACACTGACTTCTTTTGAAGATGTTTCTAAGCTAATAGTCTTGTTGGCATTTTGTATGCAATCCTTTATTTCTACATTTCATTTCTTGCTAAGGTTTTATTGAGGCCGGTGGTAGTCCCCAACAATACAAAACATAATTTTTTTGCTAACTTGGTCAATTATATGGAGTCATTGTGTGATCTGCCTGCTTGGACCTCTAGTTTTCTGGTCATATAGCTGGCTGGCCAAAGTTTGATGATCTCTAGATGGACCTAAGGTCTCTAGATCAGTGATCCCCAACCAGTGGCTTGTGAGCATCATGTTGGTCACCAACCCCATGGTAGTTGCTCCCAGTGGCCTCAAAGCAGGTGCTTATTTTTGAATTCCGGATTTGGAGGCTACCAAAGAGAACCTCCTTAACACCACAGGGGCTACCAAATAGCCAATGACAACCCTTATGTGGCACTTCATGAACTTTTTTTATGCCTTTGTTGCTCCCCAAATCTTTTTGTACTTGAATGTGGCTTTTGGGTAAAAAAAATGTTGTAGACCCCTGCTGTCTCTAGATCAATGATCCCCAACTAGTGGCTCACATGTTCTCACCAACCCCTTGGATGTTGCTCAGTGGCCTCAAAGCAGGTACTGTTTGAATTCCTGGCTTGGAGGCTTTTGGTTACATAAAATCCAGGTATAAACAGAGCCTCCTGTAGGCTGCCAGTCCACATATGGACTACCAAATAGACAATCACGCCCCTTAATTGTTACTCCCAGGAATGTTTTGCTTTCTTGTGTTGCTCCCCAAGTCTTCTTACATTTAAACGTAGCTCATGGGTGAAAAAAGTTTTGTTACCCATGCTCTAGATGGGCTTGTAGAAAGGGCAGTCATTGATTAAATAAAAATCATGTGTTTGACCCTCAATTATATATATAATATATAATATATATAAGTCAGTAATGGGTTTATTAAGTACAATGATTTAATCCATCAACAGCATTAATTTTTAATAAGGTGAGTTAAGTATGTTTTGGTTTAAAAGGGGAAGGACTATTCTACACAAACAATATGTTTTTTTCATACCAGTGATTGTTCCCTTAAGAAGAGATGATGTTGCTTGGTTCTTCACTGCAGGATATAAGAGAGGGGTAGACTGAGCATCTAATCGAGGCGTAAATATGCTCATTTGGAATCATTGTTGCACTGGGAAGCCTTACTACTTACTACACAGTAATGTAATAACCACTGTGGTTTTTCTTCAGGTTTAGTTTCCTTGACAGCGCAGGTAGTATTTAATCCTTAATTTTAAACACTTGACTTGCAGCAAATGTGACACTATAATTATTATAATTATTATTGTGGCCCCAATACAGTATATTTATTTGGTGATAAGAGGGCAATGTAAACCAACATGCAATGTTTGTTTTAAGTCTAGCCTTGGGCAACCAGTTGGATGATTGATTTTCAACAGCAGGCCTAGCTTCTTATATTCTATATGTGTAAATCCAAGTATAATCAGAAGAAATAATTGTGATAAACCTGACTTTCAAAACGGATGCTGAGTAATACATTTCTGTAACAGGGGAAGGGGTGTCAGGGTTGGAATCTTATAAATGATTATGTTGTGGATTGTTGTTTAACGTAATGGCTCCCTGTCTGCTCACATATTTGATATTTTATATAATATCGCACTGAACAAAGGGAGAAAGTTGGGAAAAATCAGAACGCAGATAATGGGAGATGACAATTCAACAACTTTCACTGAGTAAAGTGCGTAAATCCATCCCTTGAAGGCTTATGTTTGCAGACATTTTTGGCAGTTAACCGTGAAATGCTCTAAAGCTCATAAATAATACATTTGATTTCAGCGAAGCGAACTAGAGGTTAGATTGAGCTGATCTCTTTATGTTGCTTTGGCACCTGTAAGACATGTGTTACCCAATGCAAGTGTGCCGGGCACACACTGACAGCTCTGCATCTCCTTTACACACAAATCATTGACAAATTGCTCTTACAGCCTGTGACATAAATAGCAGGAGGTAGCAAATTGGGCAGATGCTTTATCTGCGAGATTCTGTGTAGGGAGAACTCATTATGCACAGTTTTGATAACATGATCGCTTCTGAATGGCAGGAATAAATGTCAACAATTCTATAAATAACTGATATGTGGCTAACATAGCTTTATTAATGCAGAGGGGAGACTGCACTGTATTTCTCCAGGCGGTGATATGTAAGATAATATTGTAGCTCTCCGCTTTGTTATCTTGGCAGCAGAGAAGCACTGACTTATTTATACAGGTGTGAACCATAGAGTAACATAATGGGGACTGAATGCAAATCACTTCTGATAATGTTGCATGATCACCATTGGTATAATATGTTTTTTGTTCCCCATTCAGATTTTATTGGTTTTATAGGTTATACCAGGAATTCCCAACCAGTGGCTCATGAGCAACATGTCGCTCACCAACCCCTTGTATCTTGCTCCCAATGGCCTTAAAGCAGGTGCTTATTTTTGAATTCCAGGCTTGATGGCAAATTTTTGTACAAAAACCAGATGTACTGCAAAACAGAACCTCCTCTGGGCTACCAGTCTATATAGGTGCTACCAAATAGCCAATCACAGCCCTTATTTAGCCCCTCCAGGAACTTTTTTCATGCTTGTGTTGCTCCTCAGCTCTTTTTACATTTGAATGTAGCTCACAGGTAATAAAGCTCGGGGACCCGTAGGTTATACAAAAACCTTATCAGTTTTTTTTTTTTTACAAAGCAGCAAGGTACTTAATGTACAACAGAACCCCCATCTTATGTTTTTTTTTTCAGGGGACCAGGAAAAATTGTGTAAAATATACAGTGTAAAATGGGGGGAAACTTAAAATCAGTGTATGCACAATGAAGGTTTCACTATATTATGAAAAATGTAGCTGCATGATCTTGGGTTTGGTAAGACTGTTCTTGGGTTATTTCATATTACATTTTTGGGTTTAATTAACTACAAGGTCCTCTTATACTCACACATTTTCCTTCGGAATTCTGTTGTAATACTGGGGAATTCCAAGACTTTTATAGTTTTATTGAAGCTTTGCGAAAACCTAGGCAGTTATCTGTGCTATGGAGAATTCCATTATTATTATCCTAGCCAGCCTAGGAGACAAATACAGCTAAGGCAAGACTAAAATTTAGATATTTTATAGAGTTTTAGAGATTCATATAGAAGAATGTTTTTAAAAGAAAAACTATTATACTTTATCTCTTAATATTTCAGTTAGTAGTTCAGTTAGTTAATATTAAATAGATTTTCTACTAGAGTCTACAACTCTAAAACGTTGAACAATATTTTCTTCCTAGAGGTTAATTGGATCTGTTGTACTCATGATTTCCATGAGCTGGATTAAGATGTGCTTATGTTGGTGTCAAACTTACCGACCCGGGAGGAACCACTGGCATTGAGAAAGACAACCCGTACAGCCCCTTCACAAGTACAACCCCAAATTAGGCACGGAGGGAGGCTAGTGAAGGTGAGGTATGGGAGCCTGTGAATCTAACAGGATGCACTGACCTGTAGAATAGCTTCAGGTGCCGGGTAACGTGACTTGGCGTCAGCCGTAAACAGTTCCTAGCGTGGAAACCGGCAGGAAGGAAGGTCTGCTCTGGTGAACCCCGTAACACAGAGAGATCAGACAGGCATCTTACTAGACAAAATAGAAGAACACAAGGCTGGATACCAAGGGGTTAATTCAGAGTGTGGTCAGTTAGGCAAACAGGGTCGGCAACAGTAAATCAAAGTCTATACGAGGTGCCAGGGGTTAGTGTAACAGAGCAGTCAGATAGCAGGCAGGGTCGGCAACAATGAATCAAGTCCATGCGATGTACCAGGGGTTAATGCAATAGAATGGTCAAACAGCAAGCAGGGTTGGCAACAGTGAGTCTAATCCAAGCAGGGTTCCAGGGGTTAACACAGCAGAATAGTCGACAGACAGAAGCAGAGTCAAAAACCATGTTCAATAGAATTAGAAAGTCACTTACTCAAAGTGTAGCTAGGAAACACGATGTCCGAGCACTGGGAAGCCCTCTGCACCGAAATAAATGGTGTCGCCTGCGCCACCTTGATCCCTGGAACCAGCGCCATGACACCCTCATTGTGACATCATTGATACGCACCGCGCCGTTGCTGGAACGGACTGGACGCACCGATAGGCCCTGACAGTTGGACCATTTATAACACTGGAATTGATATTGATGGAAATGCACTTCCCATTGTATAATAAAAAGAAACAAGTTAGACGTTTCATGACAAAAAAAGTGCAGGAAACCACAGTTCAAGTGTATTTATGTAGGTCATGGAAATATCAATTCATTTAGAAGTAGAAATAATAATATTTAAAGACCATTTATAAAATTATAGAATTACATAATAGGGTATTTGCACCAGACTCTAGAATTCTAGATATTAAGGGGTTGATTTATCAAAAATAGAGTTTCCATATTTTTTTTTGATTATTAAAAAAAAGTGAATGCAGCATATAACGCTCAATTATTTTCTGGAACGTCAAATAGTCAGAATTTATTAAAGAGCAGTAAAGTGAAAAGTTGCCAGAAAAAGCTGGCTGGCTAGTAAAAACTGGTATGGTTGTATAAAAGTCAAAGGGAATATTCTGTAACATCTTTATTTTTTCCAGCTTACTAAAACATACAAGTTTTTCAGCCTTAATCAAAATGAATGGAACGTTGAGATTCTGCCAGTGTGCAACTTTTTTCCCTGCAAAAAAATGCCAACTCGACTATTCAATTCCAGTTTCTTCTTAAATAACCTAGAATTAAGAAAAAAAACCCCACAAAAAGTCACTGGTGTTTTGCCTGCATTTTTTCCATTCAAATTTGAATTCTGATAAATCAGCCTCAATTCACAAGTTGAGTAACTATGGCAGAGGGAGCAATGGCAATCACTAGAGCAGTGATCCCCAACCAGTGGCTCATAACATGTTGCTCACCGGCCCTTTTGATGTTGCTCCCATTGGCCTCAACGCTGGTTTTAATTTTTTCTGGTATGGAGGCAAGATTTGGTTGTATAAAACCATATGTACTGCCAAACAGAACCTCCTGTAGGCTTCCAGTTCACATAGGGGCTACCAAATATCCAACTGCAGCCCTTACTTGGCACTCCAAGAACTTTTTTCATGCTTGTTTTGCTCCCCAACACTTTTTTACACTTGAATGTGGCTCGCAAGTAAAAAAGGTTGGGAATCTCTGCTTTAGAGTATTCGATCAGAAGCTGTGAACCAACAAGGAGGACTGTTTTACTCCAACCAAGTTTTATTGTGTAAATGAGGGCTAAATAAGCCTAAGAACTGTTTACAGCATTGCAGGTTATAAGTAAACGTGTGTCTTTCTTTTAGTTAGAGCCAATACATTGCAGACCAAGATGGCTCTGGCATCTGCAGAAAAAAACTTTGTGCTGCCCATTATGTATCGTGGAGGGAGGCCAGAACCTTCTCTAACATTTATATGTTGTAGACAAATTATAGGGCCTCTTTAATAAATGCTAACCCATTGCTTAACCTTTTAGGACCTTTTCTGAAATACAATTATTACAAGCAACATTTTGCTTATTGGATGGTAGAAATACATTTGAAATAAAAATGAGGCCCTCCTAAAGTGCAACTATTAGCTTTTTTTCCAAATGTAACTCTTGAAAAGCTAGTTCTAGTTCTGCTCTTTAAATAATGTTAACAAGCTGTGAAAAATGCCATGTTTTATTTGGCACTAAGTACCTGTTAAAGTGCTTTAAAAATGTAAAAAGAGCATTTTTTGTAAATACTCCTTCTACCTTTCCTTTGACAATTTTAATTGCTGCCAAGCTGCTGGTGGCACACTACTTGAGGAGAGAAGGAAAGATCAGAACCTTGGTCAAAAAAATGTATTCAGTGCAGAAACCAGCATGGCAGCTTTCCGAACCTGTACAGATGTAGCAATGCCTTTAGATGGCACATGCATTCTCTGTGTGCTTTATTGTGCAGATTGCAGGGTACCTTTTGGCTATAAGGATGTTCCTTTAGTCTGTTGCAGAGGATTGTGGAAGCAGAAATGGCTTTTTAGATGGTTTTCCAGGTGGATCAAGACTGTGAGGAGGCTCTGCGAGATATACAAACCTGTCAAGTCATGAGGCTTATGGTAATCATTAGCATTAGTAAAGCTGCTACAGGCTGTTGGAAAGCTGGATCTCTAAATGGCTTCTCTTAACACTAGAACATACAGGTATGGGATCCGTTATCCTGAAATCCATTATCCAAAAAGCTTCGCATTATGGAAAGTCCATCTCCCATAGACCCCATTTTATCCAAATAATCCAAATTTTTAAAAATGATTTCCTTGTTCTCTGTAAAAATAAAACAGTACCTTGTTAATCTTTATTGGAAGCAAAACCAGCCTATTGGGTTTATTTAATGTTTACTTGATTTTCTTTAAGGTATGAAGATCCAAATTATGGAAGAAACCATTATCTGGAAACCCCCATTTCCCAAGCATTCTGGATAAAACGTCCCCTAGCTGTATTGCAGGGAAACCAATATGAAATACAGGGCAGAGCTAACCTACTTTATTTGGAAACCTGTTAACCAGAAAGATATGAATTACGGAATGGTCATCTCCCATTAAGCAAATAATTCATGTGTTTTTTTTTCTAATAATAATAATAAAACGTTACCTTGTAAGTGATCCCAAAAAAGATATAAGCCTTATTGGAACCAAAACAATTCTGTAGTGTTTAATGAAAGTGTAATGTATTCTGCATAACAAGCTTTATCTTGATTTCATCTGACCACAAGGCATTTATTATTGTAACTGGGTCATTCTCATGATTTTGCGAAATCCATGTGTGTTTTCATGGGGTTCATTTTGAGTAATAGCTTCTTTTCTACCACCTTTCGGTACAAGCCAGTATTCAATTTAGCTTTTTATATGGTTGAATCCTATCTTTAGTGAGTACAATGGTTGTAGCTTCTTGCTTAGGGTGCTTGTGGCCCGGTTGAATCTGGGCAGGGACTGGAGACATGGTGCAATGGGGGTGGAGTTGTGACCCTGCAGGCGTGGGTTGTGATGTCAGAGGCGGGGCTATGTTGTGGCGATTGGCCGATTGCCGCGTCAATCATAGGGAATCCTGCCTTCAAAAAACCAGGCTGTCCGGGTCAAAACCGGACAGGTGGAAGCAGACCCTCGGATGGGCCCAGGAGGTATAGGGGCCCTAATTCATGTACAATTTCAATAAATATTGGTAAAACAAGTCAACCTCTAGACATTTTGGGGGCCTGAAAAATAATTTGCTGAGGGGCCCAGTAATTACACCAGTAATTACAGTAGTTACACCACTAGTGGCAGCCCTATTCATGCTGTTGGGTTTTATTTCCTCATCAGGGACAGATATATTGTTATAATAATTAGAATGGTATTTTATAATTTTCTACTTAGTAGTAAACCGAACATAATTACAGTGGTTACTATGGGGAACTGTAATTTGGCACCTCTGTTAGCAACTGAGCCCCATGAAATTAATATTACACGTTCTTAATTACATTTAATTGCAAAAAAACTTGGAAATGGGCATCATTCTATATGCAAAAACTTATAAAAATACTTTTTTTTTTGCATAACTCAAAAACTTGAATTTAAAAAATAGCTTGAATTTTAGGAGTCAATGGAAAAAGTCCCAATGATTTTTTGATGTGCCCTGGTTTTCGTGCAATACTCCCAAGTTTTCAGAGTTTTCGGGCAAAAAACATAACAATTCGTAGTTTACGGGGGAAAAATCCGGAAAAAAATGACTTTTTTTCCTGCAAAGCAAATTTTCGGGAAAATTAATAAATAAGGGTAAAAAACCCGAGTGGTTTGCAGCAGAAACTGTTGAGATAAAATTGGACTTTGATAAATAACCCACCTAATTTAGCAAATGTATGAGGTTATCAGCACACCCAGAAATGCACTGGTCATCATTTCCATATTTTTATTTATGTCCTATGCCATGTGTGGAAAGGTTAACCGCAATATTTATGATGATTTAATGGCTCTGTTCCTTTTATTTCTATAGAAAATGAGACAAAAATAATGGCTATAAAATAAATATGAAAGATGAACCTTGTTCCAATACCAGCAAGCTCTTGAAGTTTGGGGAACTTGAGATGTAATTGCTGGGTTCAGTTTGTCTTTAATCCCTTGTGCATTTGAGATATACAGTATAAGTAATTGCCCTCCTATGACACTGAATATTGACTTTCTTTAGAACAAACAAACATAAGAAAACACAGATGGACTTTCCCTTAATACACCAAGTACAAGACAAGTCTCTACAAACTTGCACAGGGGCTTTAGACTTAGTACAGAACCAATTTTCCACTTCGGGCATGGGGTGCCACAAACGGAAGGATGATCAGGATGATGTTAATTCGGATCTTATGTCCTTGTGCAGAACTCACAGCTCTTCTTTGTGGGTGGGAAACATCACCAATCAGATAACTGAGAAGCAGCTGCGAGACCTCTTTAAAAGGTAAATTTGCATGCATTATATATATATATATATAGTAAATAGGTTTTAACATAATGTATTATTTGCTAGAAAGAGAGAGTAGAACCAGCTCAATAGGCTGGTTCTAACTCCAATAATGACTAATGATATCTTTGTTTGGATCAAGTCCAAACTACTGTTTTATTATTACAGAGAAAAGAGAAATCATGTTTAAAAATTTGGATTATTTGCATAAAATGGTGTCTATGGGAGATGGCCATTTTCTGGATAACGGGTTTCCGGGACACGAATCCCATACCTATATATATATATATATATATATATATATATATATTGAAAAAGGCTAGACTGCTAGCCAAAACTTTAGTCTCCCGGTAATAAACTAATATTTCTATTTTTACCCTTTAAGACCGGAGTGCGGACTTCATTTTGTTGGGGTATATATATATATATATATATATATATATATATATATATATATATATATATATATATATATATATATATATATATATATAAAATAAATCAAAAAGACCGCACTCACAGGACTTATCATGAAAGAAAAGCCACAAGGGCTGTGCTTTTATTCCTCAACGTTTCGGCTATCCAACTCTAGCCGTCCTGAGGACAGCTAGAGTTGGATAGCCGAAACGTTGAGGAATAAAAGCACAGCCCTTGTGGCTTTTCTTTCATGATAAGTCCTGTGAGTGCGGTCTTTTTTGATTTATTGAATACACGTAAGTTTTACCAGCACCAAGGCTTTTAACCATTCATTGTGGAGTGCACCAGTTTGGACTCTGTTATATATATATTTGTATTTGTCTATATGTATTTTGTGGTCACACCCTCATTGCACCCCCGCCTAATGATTTTAAAAACTAGTGGTGAGCACAACTTTCCCTTGTTTGTTATAGTTCTACAAGAGCAGTGACCAGCTCCATGTTGTAGCTCCCACCCTCTCCAACTATAGTCAGGTGATCCCACTGGTGTCTAATAAAAGGGCAGCCAAGTTTGGGAGTTTTACTTTGAAAGCAGCTAGTAAGTTGCAGGTAAAACGTATTCGTCCCTTTTATAAAATGTATAATTAAACCATAGAATTCTTAATGAATCAGATGAAAATTGAGCATAGGACTGGCCAGATATGGGATGACTTTGACGTAGTTGGCCAGCTTAAATATATTGCAATATATGGACAAACAATCCCTGTTTTGTTTAAAGGGTAAGGCATTTTTCAGTAGCAGTATGCACAAAATGTCTCTGTCTTAAATATATTGATAATGGGTTGAGTGCAGAGGAATCTTGTATTTGTCTATATGTATTTTGTGGTCACACCCTCATTGCACCCCCGCCTAATGATTTTAAAAACTAGTGGTGAGCACAACTTTCCCTTGTTTGTTATAGTTCTACAAGAGCAGTGACCAGCTCCATGTTGTAGCTCCCACCCTCTCCAACTATAGTCAGGTGATCCCACTGGTGTCTAATAAAAGGGCAGCCAAGTTTGGGAGTTTTACTTTGAAAGCAGCTAGTAAGTTGCAGGTAAAACGTATTCGTCCCTTTTATAAAATGTATAATTAAACCATAGAATTCTTAATGAATCAGATGAAAATTGAGCATAGGACTGGCCAGATATGGGATGACTTTGACGTAGTTGGCCAGCTTAAATATATTGCAATATATGGACAAACAATCCCTGTTTTGTTTAAAGGGTAAGGCATTTTTCAGTAGCAGTATGCACAAAATGTCTCTGTCTTAAATATATTGATAATGGGTTGAGTGCAGAGGAATCTTGTATTTGTCTATATGTATTTTGTGGTCACACCCTCATTGCACCCCCGCCTAATGATTTTAAAAACTAGTGGTGAGCACAACTTTCCCTTGTTTGTTATAGTTCTACAAGAGCAGTGACCAGCTCCATGATGTAGCTCCCACCCTCTCCAACTATAGTCAGGTGATCCCACTGGTGTCTAATAAAAGGGCAGCCAAGTTTGGGAGTTTTACTTTGAAAGCAGCTAGTAAGTTGCAGGTAAAACGTATTCGTCCCTTTTATAAAATGTATAATTAAACCATAGAATTCTTAATGAATCAGATGAAAATTGAGCATAGGACTGGCCAGATATGGGATGACTTTGACGTAGTTGGCCAGCTTAAATATATTGCAATATATGGACAAACAATCCCTGTTTTGTTTAAAGGGTAAGGCATTTTTCAGTAGCAGTATGCACAAAATGTCTCTGTCTTAAATATATTGATAATGGGTTGAGTGCAGAGGAATCTTGTATTTGTCTATATGTATTTTTGGTCACACCCTCATTGCACCCCCGCCTAATGATTTTAAAAACTAGTGGTGAGCACAACTTTCCCTTGTTTGTTATAGTTCTACAAGAGCAGTGACCAGCTCTATGTTGTAGCTCCCACCCCCTCCAACTATAGTCAGGTGATCCCACTGGTGTCTAATAAAAGGGCAGCCAAGTTTGGGAGTTTTACTTTGAAAGCAGCTAGTAAGTTGCAGGTAAAACGTATTCGTCCCTTTTATAAAATGTATAATTAAACCATAGAATTCTTAATGAATCAGATGAAAATTGAGCATAGGACTGGCCAGATATGGGATGACTTTGACGTAGTTGGCCAGCTTAAATATATTGCAATATATGGACAAACAATCCCTGTTTTGTTTAAAGGGTAAGGCATTTTTCAGTAGCAGTATGCACAAAATGTCTCTGTCTTAAATATATTGATAATGGGTTGAGTGCAGAGGAATCTTGTATTTGTCTATATGTATTTTGTGGTCACACCCTCATTGCACCCCCGCCTAATGATTTTAAAAACTAGTGGTGAGCACAACTTTCCCTTGTTTGTTATATATATATATATATATATATATATATATATATATATATATATATATATATATATATATATATATATATTTATATATATATATATATTTTACAGGTGAAAGATAGGACTCTCCTTTGTAACTTAGAGTGCAAGGATCAAGAACTGTTCTTAGTCTCTTTTCAGATATATTTGTATGTACACGTGTTTCTTTTATACACACAGATAAACAACCGGCATTATAAAGTTCCCACACGGAACACTGTTAATTTCTGCTGGAAGCTCCATTCATTTCCTAGGCTCTAGTTGTATATTTATTATAAGTACTGATTACTCCATTTGTATGTATTGTGTTAATGCATTGTAAGGCACTTACATTTATTAAGGGAAAATAATTAAAGAAGCATTTGGCTTTGTATATAAACTGGGATTATATGGCAAAATAATAATAGGTCACAGCTAAATATATACATATATATATATATATATATATATATATATTTTTTTTATACTTTGTACAAATTTGTGTATTTATATATATATATATATATATTTATATTATATATACAGTGTATATATATTAATAAACACACATTTGTACAATAATTTATACACATAATATATAATATATATAGATATATACATATTAAATGCATAAATGTATAAGGCTAAGCTTTCTCCAGCTCTTCTTAGACAGCCATTGTTTTACTTATTTGACTTCCTTCTATCTGCTGCTAAAACCCACATCCTTTTTGGAGGGTACAGGGAGAATTCGCAACCAATTAAGGGGCCTTAAATTTTACATTCATTCTGGACCCCGCAGACAAAGTGCATTTCCAATGGATGCCCTGGGCCCAACTGTCTTAAATGTCTGCTGTAATCATCCAACAATGAAATGGTTTGGGGACGTGGGTTAAAGTGGTAGGGAGTAACATGGGGGCACTAGGGCAATTGCCAGAAGAAGAAGCCTGCAATCAAAAGTCAACAAAAAGTCTAGTCTAGAATAGGTATAGCAAGACATTAGGGGGCACATTTACTTAGCTCGAATGAAGGAATAGAATAAAAAATACTTCGAATTCCGAAGTATTTTTTTGGCTACTTCGACCATCAATTGGCTACTTCGACCTTTGAATACGACTTTGAATTGAACGATTCAAACTAAAAATAGATCGACTATTCGACCATTCGATAGTCGAAGTACTGTCTCTTTAAAAAAAACTTCGACCACCTACTTCGCCACCTAAAACCTACCGAGCATCAATGTTAGCCTATGGGGAAGATCCCCATAGGCTTTCCTACCAATTTGGGATGGAAGGAAAATCGTTCAATCGATGGATTAAAATCCTTCGAATCGTTCGATTCAAAGGATTTAATCGTTCGATTCAAAGGATTTAATCGTTCGATCGAACGGTTTTTCCCTCGATTGAACGAACAAAGGAAATGCGGTAAATCCTTCGACTTCGATATTTGAAGTCGAAGGATTTTACTTCGACGGTCGAATATCGAGGGTTAATTAACCCTCGATATTTGACCCTAAGTAAATGTGCCCCAAGGTATTTAATAGTTGCCAGAATTTATAAAGAACCATAGTTTAGATTTCCCTGTGTGAAGGTAAAGCTGAGATTGGCATACTACTGTGCATGGGGAAATGTATCAGGTCCACAATAACACAGAAAAGGACTGAAGGAGATCTATGGGAAACACCAATAAAGGTGTAAATTTTAAAAGTTTAAGACTGAGATCAGGTACCATATATTATTCATCATGGCCAACAAGATGAGGGTGATTTTCAGTAAATGTTACATATCCTCTTTAAAGTTCTGCCCTTCTTCTGACAGTCCCTGTGACCTGAGCTGCCAGGCAGACAAATTGCTGAATATGGTTCCTTTATTTCAGTGCAGTTTGCCTCTGATTGCGTTATTATCTGAAGCAACATCCCGCCAGTCTCTTACTTCTGTGAGCATCGCACTGTATCTGATATATAAATTATAGTTTTAAAAAAAAAATTAAGAAATGCGAGGGCCAATTCTTCTGGGCTATAAATGGAGCAATATGTATTGGAGTTGCAATAAAGCGAGAGAGTTTTGTACTGCAGTCAAGGGATAGATTAGCTCTATTGTGTATGGGAGCACATTCTCTAGCACTGAGGATAATGCTTCTTCTAGTTACATTTCAGAGCTTTCTCATTTAAAAGCCAACATATTTCTCAGTTTCTCCTGTGAGTGTCACCGCTCAGCATTGCTGCAGTACTAGCACACAGTATTTTATGTATATAAAGTTACACAAAACAAGCATTATGTACAAGCATATATCTAATTATCCCCATGGGCTTAAAGGAATTGTTCAGTGTAAAAATAAAAACTGGGTAAATAGATAGGCTGTGCAAAATAAAAAATGTTTCTAATATAGTTAGTTAGCCAAAAATGTAATGTATAAAGGCTGGAGTGATTTGATGTATAACATGTCAGTCAGAGCACTACTTCCTGCTTTTCAGCTCTCTTGGTTTACACTGACTGGTTACCCTGGTTACCAGGCAGTAACCAATCAGAGACTTGAGGGGGGGCCACATGGGTCATATCTGTTGCTTTTGAATCTGAGCTGAATGCTGAGGATCAATTACAAACTCACTGAACAGAAATGTACCATGTGGCCCCCCTTCAAGTCTCTGACTAACTCAGAGAATGGGGCAAATTCACTAAGCAGCGAAGCGCCGAACGCTATCGTTAATTCGATAGCGTTTGGCATTTTCGCTACTGCGCAAATTCACTAACGAACGCTGGCGTAGTTTCGCTAGTGTTACTTCGCAACCTTACGCCAGGCGAATTTTCGCTAGCGACGAAACTACGCAAATTCACTAACTTGCGCAGTGTACTGAACGCTACCTTTTACGCTAGACTTCCTTCGCCACCTCAGACCTGGCGAAGCGCAATAGAGTAGATAGGGATTGTTTAAAGTCCCTAAAAAACGCTGGCGTGTTTTCTACATGATGGCTGATAGGCTGAAAAAAATAGAAAATTTTTTGGGGCTCCCCTTCCTCCCCCCTACATTTCCTGACTCATGGCAACTTACCTAGACAGTGGGCACTTGTGTAGGGCAAAATAAAATTTTTATTTGCTGATTTGAAGGTTTTCTAGGCATTTGTAGTGCAGATACGTGTTCCTCCATTGAAATTTGAATTTCGCGCCGTATGCAAATTAGCCTTCGCTAGCGTAACTTCCCTTTATATAGCGAATCAACGCTAGCGCAACTCCGCAACCTTACGCTACCCATGTGCGCAACTTCGGATTTTAGTGAATTTGTGGAGCCCTGGCGAAACTACGCCTGGCGAAGTGCGGCGAAGTTGCGCCTGGCGCAACTTCGCATCTTAGTGAATTTGCCCCATTGAGCTGAAAAGCAGGAAGTTGGATTCTGGCTGTTTTATTAGACATCTGTTCACTCCAGCCTTTATATATTACATATTTGGCTAACTAACTATATTAGAAACATTTTATATTTTGCACAGCCTATCTATTTGCACAGTTCTTATTTTCACACTGAACTGTTCCTTTAAATTATACAAATATAAGGTTACAGTATGTCCTTACTTGCCGGGAATAAGAGCCTTTTCTAAAGTTAGTGTCTTGTTTTAGCTGCAATTTTCTTGGAGACATGACCCATAAATAAAAGTTTGCCTTGAGATTGAGTGAAGTTAAAGGGATACTGTGATGGGTAAAATTTTTATTTTCAAAACGCATCAGTTAATCGTGCTGCCCCAGCAGACTTCTGCACTGAAATTTGTTTCTCAAAAGAGCAAACAGATTTTTTATATTAAATTTTGAAATCTGACATGGAGCTAGACAGTTTGCCAGCTGTCCCAGTCATGTGACTTGTGCTCTGATAAACTTCAGTCACTCTTTACTGCTGTACTGCAAGTTGAAGTGATATCACCCCCTCCCCCCCAGAACAATGCAAACGTAACAAGATAACAGCTGCCTGATAGATCTAAGAACAGCGCTCAATAGTAAAATCCAGGTCCCACTGCAACATATTCAGTTGCATTGAGTAGTAGAAACAACAGCCTGCCAGAAAGCAGTTCCATCCTAAAGTGCTGGCTCTTTCTGAAAGCACATGACCAGGCAAAATGACCTGAGATGGTGCCTACACACCAATATTACAACAAAAAAATACACTTGCTGCTTCAGGAATGAAATTTTATATTGTAGAGTGAATTATTTGCAGTGTAAACAGTGTAATTTAGAAATAAAAACCACATCATAAAAATCATGACAGAATCCATTTAACTTTTGCCTGTGTGTGAGTAAATATTTATCCTAAACAGATATGACACAGCAGGGTGACATACTGTATATGAATATGGTTTATAGAGGTATACTGGCACATGTACACTTATGACCACTGCTCGGCTGATCAATGTTTGCATGTTGTGATTGGTGAATAGCACTAACCTTATTCAATATCAGGATTTACTAGTAGACCTTTAGCTGGTGATCAGTAGATCTCAAGACACTGTCAACAAACAGCTTGTCTAAATCACCCTCATATTTCATTCTTTTCATTCAGATATTTATTATGTTACGGTTACATAAGAAATAGTTTGTTAAATATTCATTTTCGCATAAATCAAAGGTATAAATCAATATTTAAGTAATATTTTCCATGGAACAGAATGCTAACAAAGCTTTCATGGATGTAGATCATAATGGGAAATCATGACTAAAACTAAACCTCACATTCCTGCATTAGACTGTTTTTGCACTGTGAATTTTAAGTGGTCATTGCACACTTTTTCAGACATGCTTGAATGAGGAGTAATCTATTGGAGCAAATATAACGTTTTGAGTAAGAAGTTGTATTGCATATTCTGTGATATTATTCTTGATCTTTCTTCCACAGTCAGCAGCAGTCGCTAAACAGTTTCTGAGTCTACAAAATTAAGCAAAGGAAAATATGTTTGTATGGAGGCGTAAATATTTGTATTTCAAACATTTTCCCTTAAAGGCTTATAACATTTGCTTGCATGAATATGTTTTATTTATTTGTGTGTATATATATATATATATGTACATAGAAAGGTCCCAACTGGGACTGAAATGTTACGTTGGCTATACATTCTTCACTTAATACACTTTGTTTCTTATAATACCCTGTAGTTGCTGGTTCTTTTTTGAAAACATACATGTATGGGCCCATATACTTAGCTCGAGTGAAGGCATAGAATAAAAAAAAAACTTTGAATTTCTAATGTTTTTAGGCTACTTCGACCATCGAATTGGCTACTTGGACCTTCAACTACGACTTTGAATCGAATTATTCGAACTAAAAATTGTTCGAATATTCGACCATTCGATAGTCGAAGTACTGTCTCTTTAAAAAAAACTTCGACCCCCTAGTTCGCCACCTAAAACCTACCGAGGTGCCATGTTTGGGGAAGGTCCCCATAGGCTTTGTAACAATTTCTAGGTCGAAGAAAAATCGTTCGATCGATGGATTAAAATTCTTCGAATCCAACGATTCGAAGGATTTAATCGTTCGATCGAACGATTTTCCGTTCGATCGAACTATTTGCGGTAAATCCTTCGATTTCGATACTCGAAGTCGAAGGATTTACAATCGGCAGTCGAATATCGAGGGTTAATTAACCCTCGATATTCGACCCTATGTAAATCTGCCCCGTAGTATTTAGTCGTGCAACTGGGTGAAGTTTGGAAGCTGTGTGCCACCCATTACACAATTCTATAAACATATATATATATATATATAGTTATGTAGTTATGAGCTGTCATGTCACACTGCAATTGTTTCACTGAGGCGCCGAATTAATACCTGGCAACTTTAGTGGAATAGCTGTATTGTCTTTAAGTCTGTTCCCCGCACTCACTTAATTAGCCATGAAATGAACACTAGTTACTTAGTCCTTCTCTGCAAGAGGGAGCTGTGGGATATTTCTCAGGTAATGAATTGTTTAAAATAACAGCGAAACAGATGCTGGCTACAAAACACTTCTATGGAACTGGCAATACAATGATCAGACCTTGACCTTTTCATGCTTTTCTTTCTTTCCCTGTTTAGTTATGGAGAAAATCATAGTATTCAACTCCTCGGTGAGCGGTTTTGTGCATTCGTGAACTTTAAATGTGCTGTTGCTGCTGCCAAAGCCATGGAGGCTCTGCAGGTAGGTACTTGTAACTGTTGGAGTCGAAATAGGTAAATGACTATAAAGAAGAGACCTCTCAGTATTATTGAAATAATGATGGTGGGTGTTGAACTGCAGGATCTCTAAATAAATGCACACTAACATTAAAGTGTATATATGTAATATCTATATAATATCTATGTTCTTCCAGTTTGCATGGGGTTTTCTCCAGTTTCATCCCACACTTGAAAAACATACAGTATAGCAATGTTAACAGACTTCTGATAATATTGACCTTATTTTGTGCACATGATATACATCTTGTGATGTGCATGATGTATAATATGTGCTGTGGTGTAAAAGAAAAGTTGGATACTGCATTCAGAAGGACTTTCAGTAGAGGATTACTGATTCCCTTGGCCCTTCATAAAGAAGTCTGGAAAGACCCCCTCAAAATAAACCACAACTGACTTTTGATTACTGCAGTTATAAAAATACATTTGCTTTCAGTTTTTTTTCATACCTGTATCTGCCAAGTCCAGTTTATACGTCTGTGTGAAAGCTCTTTGCTAGGCTATAATGGATGAGATCTCTCTGTGGAGCATTATTAGATCCAGTGTCGGACTGGGACACAGGGGCCCACCCAAAAACCTTAGACCACTCAGTATTATTATTTTTCCTCTCCTCCCTCAACCTCTATTACCCTAGACTCCTTTCTTTGCATACTATACTTTATTTCATCTATTTAGCCTCTTTATTCTCATTGAAATAGGGAATGCTCATGAAATGGGCCACATGTTTAACAGCAGGAGGGCCCACTGACACCTGGGCCCACCGGGAGTTTTCCTGGTATCCCTGTGGGCCAGTCCGACACTAATTAGATCTATTTGTATCACTTGTGTTGAAATATTTTATTTTATTTTCACATTAAACAAATAAAATCAATAAACAGCGAATATTATGCAGAAGAAGAGAGAACAGTACAGTCGACTAAATAGTATGTTATTGTCAAAAAGTATACCATATAAGAAAATTAACAAGAGCTAACAAAAATTAACTAACTAACTAAGTCAGTGGATGCAAATATAATAAAAGAAAGCAAGAAAAAGCCCATTAATAATCTGGAATGTCGGATTGAACTTTTACAGTTGAAGAAACCGCATAATATGATCACCAGTTTTAGAGTTGCATATTTCAAAATAAGGAGACCAAATCTGCCTAAAAAAATCTTTAGAATCACTTCCTTGAGATTTAGTAATTAAGGCTTCTTGCCAGCAAAGCTGATTCACATAAGAAATGGTGTCCGATAATGAGGGGGTTCCTTTTGTAGCCAAAAATTAAGTAAAGCTTTCCTGGAAGAAGCTAAAAAATAAGTAGTAAGTAATTCATTTTCATGGGAGATAGACATTGACTTAGAAGTTGAAGAAAACATATTATTATTTAGATGCAGTAATGCAAGACCTGGAGACAATTTAATTTTATCTTCAATCTTGTATTCAAAAAATTAGCGACTTACTTCCAAAATAAATTAATCTTTGGACAGGACCATAAGTAATGGAAAAGTGAAACATTAGTCTCATCACATTTAGGGCAAAATGATATGGGAGTATTAGAAATACTTTTAGAAAACATTTTCCCATAGCCCAAATGGATAAGCTTAAAATGCTGAACTCTCCAACTCTCTGCTAGAATTAATTTATTATAATTATAAATAGATTTCACCAAGTCTAAGGGAGATACTTGAGTTTGCAAAAACTCAGACCATTTGATGGACGAATTTGATAATGGGTGTGAGTCTATACTATAAATGTTCCAAAATTTTTTAGCTAAAGAACCAATAGAAATTGAACAAGGGAGTTCCATAAATTCTGCCAATTCATCTGCTAGTTTGTGGTCAGCTAAAGCCAGATTTTTGTTGTTATGAAGCAGAGAAAGACCACACTGACAAGCCAAATAATAGTATCTATCAACATCATGAAGCTTATACTCTTCCTTGAGCTTTGACCAAGACATTAGGGTTTTTGTAAGTGGGTCAAAAATGTATTTTACTAAAACTAATAAGTTTCTCTTAATAGAAAATACAAAGGAGTCAGACTTTTTATAATCTGAGGGTTTGAGTAAAAGTTTAGCTGGCATGAAAGGGGTTTCTGTATAACTATACCCATGTCGAGAAAATAGATGTTTCCACACAAAAATGGAATCACGATAGAGAGGGTTTCTCTTAAAATCACAAGGAACTTTTCCCCATTTACTATGTAAAACAGATAAAATATCAAAGAAGGGTTCTTGAAAGATCTCAATGTCAGGATTTGTAAACGTATTACCTAGAGAGATCCACTCAATAAGATATCTAGTGAGGGCTGATAAATTAAAAGCTCTGAAATCAGGAAGGTTTAATCCTCCAAGTTTAACTGGAGCTCTCAATTTATAGAGGGCAATTTTTGCCTTTTTACCATTCCAGATAAATTTAGGAGTCAAGTTTCTTAATAGGGATGTAGCGAACCGCCGATAATGTGTTCGCGAACGCCGTTCGCGAACACCGGCAAAAAATGCGAACAGTTCGCGAACAGTTCGCGAACTTCGAACATCCGAAAATCGTTCGATTCGAACGATCGAAGGATTTTAATCGTTCGATCGAACGATTTTCGTTCGAATCCAACGAAAATCGTTCGATTTTCGGTCGAATGGTCGAACGATTTTGACGCGAACGCCTATTGGCGAACGTCGCGCGACGTTCGCGAACTTGCGGCGGACGCGAACAGCCGATGTTCGCGCGAACAAGTTCGCCGCAGAACAGTCCGCGACATCCCTATTTCTTAATATCACAATGCCTTTCTAGCAGAGGAAGATTAATTAATGGATATATTAGCTTGGGAAATATTAAGGATTTAAAAAAGAGCGTTCGTCCCTTAATGTTTAGGGGAGAATTGGCCCATTTGTCACACATGGAATAAACCTTTTGACAGGCTGGGGTAATATTCAAAGAATATAAATTATTAAGATCTGAAGGAATTATTAATCCTAAGTATTTAATTTGATTCTTTGGGTTTTTAAGTTAAAATTTCTTGAGTAGTGAATTAGAAAAAGAACCATAAATATTCATTATTTCTGATTTCTCAACATTAATTTTGTAACCAGAAAAAGATTGAAATTCTTGAAATAGATCAAAAACAACCCTAAGTGAAGACTCAGGATTCTTTAAAATTAATAATAAATCATCGGCAAAGGCTAATACCTTGAGATGTCTACTATTGATAGAAATTCCCTTAATTAACTTGGATTGATCCAGGCGACAAAGGACAGCCCTGTCTCGTCCCTTTAAATATTTCAAAAGGTGGCGACCTAGCTCCCCCCAAAATTACTTGTGTTCTGGGGTTTTTATAAAGATATTTAATATATTGGAAGAAGCTATTTGTATCACTGATTGTACATCTCTCCCTAAACCAACAGGGCAAGGAGATAGAGAACACAAAACGATTGATTCGATACCCAGACAAGCCTTACCGACCCACCGCTGTGAGCACTTCAGAATCAGGCTTGATAAGGTGAGTGTGTTACTGCTGCTGAATATCATATTAAGCCCATAGCAGTCTTGAGCGGTGTTACAGTGGGTTATGTGCCCTTTGTTACAGGAAAGCATAATATTAGATTGTTTGATGGTTCTCCATTGTGTTGCCAGTCTCTTACTTTACCATATAATCAGGGTCATTACAATCGCAGCCACAAGTGGGCACAAATGTTGCGTTTATTGATTATTCATTAAAAGTACTTTCATCATTGCACTGAATAGTTGCGTCAAGCATCGTTTTGGCTAAACTGTTTTCACTGAATTGCATGCAAGTGCAACTGTTGACGCCGGAGAACACATTAATGCCGTTTGATTGCTGCGTGCCAGAAGTGATGCAGTCCTAACTCTTGACAATGTTTGCCACACACTGCACCTCACTCACATAAAAACAAACACAAGTGTGTTAGTTTTGACCCATGGGGCTCAATTGTAACAGATGAATGCAACTGTGTCAAGTAACACTTTATTGAGGCTAAAACACATAGTGATTACCATCCAAGAAATTGTGCTTTGCGTGCTGCTCTTTATTTATAAATGGCTCCAGTGTATTACATTGTGACATCAGTCCGGCAAGTCATCAGCTATTTAATCTACACCATCAGCCATTAAAAGCTTCCGAATCTGCCCTTTCAGACTGAGGTGCAATCTGATAGGCCTCCCAATCAATAACTGTCTGGTTTTAAAATCCAGTGTGGCATGAAAGCTACTTCAGGTAAATGAATGTAAAAATGTATGGGCGACTGCATTGGTGCAGTTAAGTACCTATGTTAGTTACATATATCATGCCTTCATCTTTATACTTTATATTATATTTTATCTTTGTGAATTTCTTTTGAATTTGTAACATTACGTATACAGTAGCAATAAGTGTAATGGTGCTAGATAGATTGCCCTCTACCTATCTACTATAACGTTGCATTTTTCCTGTCCTACAGTTGCAAAAGGAGAGGGACAAGTAAAGTAAGTGAATGTTATTATTGGAGGTTCAGTGGCTGCAATTTTGGGGATTAATGCAGATACAAGCATTCCCGAGAACAAAAGCGTGGATAAGAAGACATGGAAGTGCTAGACCTTCTCCTACCTTAGTACATATGGATCCATTCTTTTTTGTATTATTGTTCTTGTTTTAAGTGAGAAATCAAGAAGAACCAAATTGAAACACAATGCAAAAATGTTTCAAGTGCACTTGGTGGGATGTAGTAAAGACTTCAACTGTGACAGCTTTTCCTCTTACCTAAGAAGACTGTGCACTAAATATTGAAATGTCAAACTAGTCTGATGTCTACAAGACACCAATCAAGCATTCATCTCCATATGTTCTTTAATTCAGGTCCAATCCTGGCATTTCAAGTACACATAGGCCCAAACAGCCCCCCACAGGCTCATTTAATAGTAAATATCTATGGCATCTTACAACAGCCGCTCTAGCATTTTCCAGAATCTACAGTCTGGGACTTCTCGATTAAAAAATGAGATCCTACTGTGTTTACCTGCATCATTTCAACTTATAGAGTTGAGATGGAAGACACAGTGGTTGCTATGTTCTATTCTGCTAAGATTACACCCAGTAGTTAAAGAAGAAGCACCTTTAGACCAATCTGAGTCATTGCCGCCGTTCTCATTCAGTGGATATTTGCATTTGTACAAATGCAGCCCATAGATAGCCTTCTCTCTGATTGGGATCCCAACGCAAGGCAAAGTCGCAGATGACAATATGCATAATGAGTGTTTCTATGGTCCTATTTTTATTCTGCAAAGGTAGACTTGGCTCAGATGCAGGGCTGGTCCTATCACATGTGGGGCCCAATTGGGACCATGTTGGCGGGGCCCCTAGACAAAGTGTTGCTGGCTACTGACACACCAAGTATTTAGGAAAATAAGGGCATACAGGCACAAAATAGAAAGGAAAGGGGCAGACAAGGTAACATAATAGGGGCACACAGGGTAAGAGAGAGAGGGAGGAAATAGGAGAGTGGACTGGGCCAATTAGTTTGGGGCTGGGCCGATTCAGCTTGGGAGCAGGCTTGGTTGGATTGGGGGCAGGCAGGGCCTATCAAGGTTGGAGGAAAGCTGGGCCTATGAGAGTTGGGGGCAGGCTAGACCTATGGATTTGGGGATGGGCTGGACTCTCAAAGTTGGGGGCAGGCCAGGCAGCATCATGTGCTGAGGGAAATATTATCTGTGCTGCCCTGTGGTGCGGGGCCCCCCAGAGGTGCGGGGCCCAATTGGTCCAATTGGCCTAAGGCCGGCCCTGCTCAGATGGATATGTACCCCAGTTAAAAACTGGATCACCTCCTCTGAACACAACTTGGAGCAACTGCATCACATTGTGTGTAAATTGGGAATTTAAGGACCAAAATGTAGTCATGTACTGAAAGCCAGCAGCCAAAGAAGTCATCTTGTGCCTTATTTTATGCAAATGTTTCTACTGGCAATACTTGCAATATTTACACTGTATTATTGAGAAAAAAGTGTTTACTTTTGGAGTGTTTGTATTGTCTTTTTACATACAAACAATGAAGCCCAGGGTATGAGACTGAATTGAAATCAGTCTATACTGTATGTGCACTCCTATCTTTATTAAGCATATGGCATTCAAGTATCAAAACTAAGGGGTAAGTATTCTCACTATATTTATTGTCCATTTATTGCATCTCAAGCAGTATAAGGGCATAGCTTATTGTACGCATGTATCTTTCCGACTCTGAATATTTGCATATATGCACAGAAGAGAGCCTTGATATCACTCAATGTGATTAAGTAATGCAAAACACTAATGCTCAGTGTACATATAAACTATGTCCTTACACTTAATGGCAGCCATTTATCATTTACAGCCCAGATCTGTTTTGATGCCCGCATACAAAGTAGCTGGCATTTGCAAAAAAGAGTGTTAAGGTGGCCATACACGAGCTGATTCTCTAATGGAGCTGGTGCATGGGTTCAGGGCCGCCATTAGAAATCACAGGGCCCCGTACAACAAAATATTTGGGGCCCCCTGGGCTCTGCCCACCCAGGCCCAAAGCCCCACCCCAGATCCTGCCCACTCTACATCACAGTTAAAAGACCACACAGACATCAGCGCTAAAAAAGGTAATCCCCCCCCACACACACACAAGTTATAAAAAGCTATTGGTGACCAGGGCCCCCATATAAGTTAAAAAAAAAACATTGGCACCAGGGCCCCCCCTTACAAGTAAAACAAATTGGGGCCCCAAAGATTATTTTTTTTTAAAAACATTGGTGCTATGGCCCATCCTTACAAGTTAAAAAAAAATTGGGGCCCTTTGGATATTGATGGGTTTGGAGAATTATAACTCGGACATTAAGGTGCATATTTATCAAGGGTCGAATTTCTAATTTGAAAAGCTTCGAAATTCGAATTGAAAAAGACCAACCGAAATTTAGTCAAAGGTTTTTTTGCCCGAATAGGTCTGTATTCGGGCAAATTTGAATCGTACGAATAAAAGTAATAGCACATTCGATCGAATTTGAATCAAAAAAACCTTTTTCAAAGTCCACCAATTGACTCCAAATAGGTTCTAGGAGGTCCCCCATAGGCTATTTTTGAATGGTCGAAGTTGAATTTTTAAAGAGACAGTACATGATAAATTTCGACATTCCAATTTTCGATTTTTTTTCGAATTTAAATCAAATTGAACTATTCCCTAGTCAAAGTACACAAAAAATAGCTTGAAATTCGAATTTATTGAATTTCGAAAATTCACCTGGACCTTTGATAAATCTGCCCCAAAGACTCTGTTACTAAATTCCAGATTGGTGAGTGGGAAGATCATACAGAGACAATTCATCTTAAAAGACAATTGATTAGATTTTGATTACTGCTGTTTGATATAATTTAACATTATTTTTATAAATTGGTATTGATTGATTGGGGTCCTGGCGGGCCAGGTTTTCATTTAGTTTAAGAATTTTTAAAGGCTAATAAAATTACTGTGCATTATTCATACTGGAATCATGGCTATAAACCTGTGGGCAAAGCAAGGAGTGCTATGCAGGGATGCTGGGACTTGTATTGCCACGAGCAGCCGGTTGAACTTGCCCATTCTGCAGAGCATTCTCGCCCTCTTGTTCCTTTGCATTGCTCTGTGCCGGTTTGCTCCATGGCTGGGCGCTTCTGTTGTTGACCTGCAGGCGGCTGCACATTGTGCATAAGCTGCGTTGGTGAATAGCGAGGTGAGGCTAAACGCTAGCATGACGTACTCTGGCAGCTGGGCTGGGAGACGCAGAGACCGCAGCGGGGAGGACTATGCAAGAAGTAAAGTAAACAGAGAGTGGCCGTAGCCCTGACCCTACTCACATTTGTATTAGGAGCACCGAAGCGTCCCTGCCCTGTTTGAGCCACCGGAGCAGCGCTGCGCAGCATGTCCCGGGACTATTCTCCGTGTCATCCTCAGAGCGGTATGCCTGGGCTTTCTGTCATGACCCTTGTCTGGTGGCAAAGGATGCTGGGGCTGCTACAGCTGTACCATTCGATGCTGTCAAGGGGGGCCCGGCTCTTTCAAAAGTTCAGCACTGCCGGGCCCCCCTTCAGGCCAGGGCCCGGTACACTTGTACCCCCTGACCCCCCCCTGATGGCGGCCCATCCAATCACAGCCAATGTTCCCTCTGATTTCCTGTTGGCTATTTTCACAGAAATGATCTTTAGAGCAAAATTTTAGAAAAGCTGTATGTGTAAATAAGTACTATGTTATCTATTTCCATGCAAAATTCTTTTTGCATACACCAATAAAAAAGTAGCCTGGATGGCGGGGTGTTTAGACCAATGCTCAATCAGACTAGGCTTCAAAAACCACGGATTATATAATTCTGTTCCAAACGTCCCCCTAACAACATCTTAACATTAATATTAAATGAAGGCACCTCTGAAGGGTCTAGCTTGAACCCATTTATGAATAACACAGCTCACCTCTAAATCCTGCAGGAATCCCTCGAGATCAAGGCCCCTTTTAGCAGCATCCCAGTAGCGATAAGCTCTGATGTCCTTAAATCCAGCATCCATGAAAACAGCATTGTGGTTTTCTTTATTGGAAAAAAAAAGAGTAATTAATTCAAGGTAATATCCACAATACCATCTAGTAAAAAGCTGTCCAATGTATACACCCATTTATTGCTGCTGAATATGTTAGCGCTTTATCAATACATGATAATAATCCAACAATAATGATAAAGTGCTGTGAAATATGTTATCGCTATATAAAAGTGCTAGGGGCTAGTGATGTGCGGGTCAGGGTTTCCCTGACCCGCACCCGACCCTAATCCACCCTGCTAATACCCGTGCCCGCTTCTGGGGGACCTTTTATACACACGTGCTGCCCCGCTGATGTCGTCGCAATGACGTCACAAAGGGGGCGGGGAGAGCAGACACGACACTATAAAACCGGAAGTCGGATGCCAGCATTTGGAGGTGGCGGCGGGGAGAGCAGGAGAAGAGCTCAACCCACACCCGCGAGGAGCACAGCGAGGTCAACCCGAACCCGCCTGACCCACGGGTATCAGGTCGGCCCGCACATCACTTCTAGGGGCTACAATAACCCATGCAATCTGCCTTGAAAGATACAATGTATTATTCTGGATACTTATAAATGTGGCTTGGTTGCAAAAATAAAGTTGTGCATGAGACTGCGGCTTTAAGAGTTAACTTACAGAAAAGAATGCCGATATATCAGAACCAACTAGATATATACACTTTAAAGTTCTTATAGCAACTAATGGAACATAAAAACTCTACAATGATGAAGGGAAAGGAATCTAGACATCCACTGAAAGGGGTTGTTCACCTTCCAAACACTTTTTTCAATTCAGATGTTTTTAGATTGTTCCCCAGAAATAAAGACTTTTTTCATTATTACTTTTTCAAATTACTTTCCATTATTTATTTTTTACTGTTTTTCCAAAACTTAAGTGTAAAGTTGAACGTTTGAGTCTGGCAGCTCAGTAATTAAAGGTGCAGACTCTGAACTGTTACAATTTTGCAACATTTAGTTGATACATTTCTCTGCAGCATCTCTGGAGTATTAGCAACTATTGTATCAATTCTAACAGCTGCCTGTAATGAAATCAGGGATTCTGCTCAGCAAGGACAAAGATAAGAAATGTATCAACTAAATGTATCCATTTAGAACAGTTTACAGGGTTCGGCGACCCCCCCCCCCAGAACTACTTCAGAAAGTGAAAAAATACAGTTTACATTAATATTAAAAAAACTGTCACACATAGAAAATAGACAGTCATTGGAAAAAGTTGTCATTTCTGGTGATCTGTCTGAAAACAACTAGTTGTTTTTAAGCCAGTATTTAACCGCAACAAATTCACACTGATATTTTTTAAAGACATGTCCAACAAATGTAATAAAAGTCACTAAGTTTGCCCAGTAGCAGTAACCCATAACAACCAATAAGATGTATTCTTTTGAACAGGTGACCAGTAAAGCCAACCTGCTGATTGGTTGCTATGGGTTACTGCTCCAGGGTAAACTCGGCACCTATTATGAAATATCCTCCTTTGTAGAGAGTGGTAACGCAGGCTTGTACAGATAAATACTCACTTACTTGGAATCAAGACTAACACTGTAAGCACTAAAGTGCCCAGAACCAGTGATTTTACCCCATGAAGGAGAAGAAATATAGATGGGAGTAGCGGTGTTGTTGTTTCCATTGTACCAGCGCCTCAGAAATTCTGCTCCAATGCGCAGTGCTCCAGTTCCACCCAAAGATTGCACACCACCTACCTTGAAAAATACAGTAAAATGTCCATCATAATACTTATACACACACATTGGAAATGCTTGTTTCTCTCTTCAGAAACTAATAGCTTGCAAAACTTGTGTTTACATGTACATATTCAAACCTACCCGATCCTCTGTGCTGCAATGGTTTCTTCCAGCCTGTGCCCAGGTGATGATGTCATGAAGTGAGGGCATGAGACCTCAACCGTTGGAAAGTGACCGTTGGTGAGGAGACTTTGAGAGAGAGAGAGAGGAGAGGAGAGAGATTTGTGCAATTTGAGAGAGAAAATGAAGCGGATTTATCCAAATTTCGGCGTTTCGGACCCTGGACAACCACAGAAGAAAGGAAGAAGAACAGGAAGCGAGGAGAATGAAGATGGAAAGAAAAAGAGAGCGAGGAGTTTGGAGGAGCAGAGGTTACCAGATGAGATCTGCAGGGAGGAGAAAAGGAGAAGGGAGGAGATTGATGAAGGTAAAGGAAAACATTGTTTTTGGGAAATGGGGAGGCCCACATGATTGTCAGCTGCCTATAATTTATTGGGACAATCATGTTTAGAGCTTAGCTACTAACATAGTTGCTAAATTGCACAAGTGGAGTTGTCAATGGCAACTTATCATGAAGAAGCTTGAAACAGTATATTTCAACATGAAATGACTAGAATGATCTGATTGGCTGCTTGGGGTAATTGCACTGGTGCAATTAACACTTCCTCCCCATATGTAATAAAAGGCACCAAGTATGACCATGAGCACTAACCCATATCAGCCAAGCAGTCTGTAAACAGGTGACCAGTAAATGCTACCTGCTGATTGCTTGCTATAGGTTCTTAGACCTGTGCCCATTTAAATTCATAATCCCATATGTTTATGTATCAGCCCCCAAACCAAAAGGAGTCTGTGCCTATACGATATTTAAATTGACTACATATTTCACTAAATTGCAAAAAGGAGCCGCCCACATGATTTCCAACTGCCGATAATTTTCCAGTACAAATGCTATTTAGGGCTTGGTTACTAATATAGGTGCAATATTGCACAGGGGCAGTTGCCTATAGTAATCAATCAGAAAGCAGCTGAGAACAGTGAACTTTAACTTATCCCCCCCCCCAAATTTTAATGGTTGCGCAGATGAGGGAACTCAAAAAAATGAATCAGTTTTTTGCTGACAAGGTGACAAGTGAATGGTTGTTATTGTTAGCTAGACCTGTACCAACTTTTCCTCTTTTACTGCAAAACCCCATGTTACAGTTACTGTATCATCATGTAATGATACAGAGACCCTCAAATTATTGTAATGCAATTTTGGCCCCTGACATGTAATAGTGTAGTGGCCCCTAATATATAATATATTATAATGTCATTATCACTTTATTATTTTAGTATATTTTCTACTTTCTTTCCTTGTTTATGTATAGTTTTATATCAGGCGGGTGCTGTTACCATATACAAGCCATGGGCCATAGTTTGCC
Source organism: Xenopus laevis (assembly GCF_017654675.1). Lineage (NCBI taxonomy): Eukaryota > Metazoa > Chordata > Amphibia > Anura > Pipidae > Xenopus > Xenopus laevis. Next base: position 26,452,483 of record NC_054384.1, read on the forward strand.
ATGTATTTTGAAAATCTTCTTTTGGGCTCATTTGGGGTTGGATCTTTACACATCAGAAATTTATAAATGTATCATTATGCACTAGGAACACTAGATGCTGTCACAGTTTATAATGCTATCAGGCAGATTTAGAAAACTTATCTTGTCTTAAAATTAATAGTTTTCTTAGGTAAATTAAAAGTTTCTTCTAGAAAATGGGTCTATATTGTAAAAGATCAAAATATTAAAATGTACATGTTTTGGGGGAATCAGCTAGCGCTCAAAGGGTTAAGCACTATATGGAAATGCCTGCCATATTGCTAAGGTTCTTTTATTCTATTAAAGGAACAGACACATTTTAAGGTGTTTTAAGTGTATGGTAGAATATTATACATAAAAATTGCAACCAACTGTGTCTAAAGAATCATAGTAATACTATATTTACTATAGATTATTACATGTGCTATAAATAACATCTCTTTTTGTCACCAGGAGGAACTGACAACGTGAGACCAGCTCAGTCTTCAAGGCTTGACCCGCTCAGTGCCTCCAGCTACGACTTCTTCTCTGTGTTGGGAACAGGAGGATTTGGCAAAGTGAGTGACTGGTTTCCATTTGTAAGTTCTAAATCCTAAATGCGGGAGGAAGACATAGGAATGAGTGTTCTGTGGACTATTTCAAATAATGAGACAGATTCATTCTGGTGAAGAAAAAGTTATTTTTTGTTTTATCACATGAAAACTTATAGGTGAGATTCAATTAGAGTTTTGTACCATCGCATTCATGTTATAAACAGTTACATACGTTTTTCTGAATTTAATCGCATCTCAAATTGAATTTTCACACAATAAACCTTTTTCTTGCTAAATTGAATCTGGTGTAATGTACAAAAGAAATAAAATGCAAAACAGAATAATATTTCCACCAATATATTAATGTTTTTTTCGTCTTAGAGCTCTAAATTCAGTATTGATTAACTCTTTTCTTGCCTTTCTCAGGTAATGCTGGCCAAGATAAAAGACAGGAAGCCATATGTTGCTCTAAAATACATCAAAAAATCAGAGACAGAATACGAGAGCATTGTGACCGAGGCACAAGTCCTAAAGATCTCAAGGGACTGTGAATTCCTTTGCCGAGGCTATGCCGCTTTTCAAACCCAGGTACAACATTGACTCAGTATTACCATTTAGTCCCATAGATGTAGGGTCAGATTGGTCTGCCAGACTAGAAGAGGATCTCCTGGTTAGTACCAGCCAGGTTACCCATCAACTACCTACAATATTAATAAACTGATACAATATATTCATATTGGATATTTAATTCACTTTGTGTAACATGTACAGCAATGTTTTTTTTACTGATAAAACCCAGTGGACTCCTTGTCCAATTCTATTTACATAGTTACATAGTTAAATCGGGTTGAAAAAATACAAAGTCCATCAAGTTCAACCCCTCCAAATGAAAACCCAGCATCTATACACACACCCCTCCCTACTTTCACATAAATTATATATACCCATATCTATACTAACTATAGAGTTTAGTATCACAATAGCCTTTGATATTATGTCTGTCCAAGAAATTATCCAAGCCACTCTTAAAGGCATTAACTGAATCAGCATCACAGCATCACCCAGCAGTGCATTCCACAACCTCACTGTAAAGAACCATTTACATTCTTCAAATGAAAGTTCTTTTCTTCTAGTCTGAAAGGGTGGCCTCTGGTACGGTGATCCACTTTATGGGTAAAAATGTCCCCTGCTATTTGTCTATAATGTCCTCTAATGTACTTGTAAAGTGTAATCGTGTCCCCTCACAAGCGCCTTTTTCCCAGAGAAAACAACCCCAACCTTGACAGCCTACCCTCATAATTTAAGTCTTCCATCCCTCTAACCAGTTTATTTGCACTTAGTCTCTGCACTCTCTCCAGCTCATTTATATCCCTCTTAAGGACTGGAGTCCAAAACTGCACTGCATACTCCAGATGAGGCCTTACCAGGGACCTATAAAGAGGCATAATTATGTTTTCATCATGTGAGTTAATGCCCTTTTTATGCAAGACAGAACTTTATTTGCTTTAGTAACCACAGAATGACACTGCCCAGAATTAGACAACGTGTTATCTACAAAAACCCCAAGATCCTTCTCATTTAAGCAAACTCCCAACACACTGCCATTTAGTGTATAACTTGCATTTTTATTATCTTCACCAAAGTGCATAACCTGCATTTATCAACATTGAACCTCATTTTCCAGTTTGCTGCCCAGTTTCCCAACTTAGACAAATCACTCTGCAAAGTGTCAGCATCCTGCATGGAACCTATAGTTCTGCACAATTCAGTATCATCTGCAAAAATCAAAACAGTACTTTCAATGCCCACCTCCAGGACATTAATAAACAAGTTGGAAAGCAAGGGACCTAGGACAGAGCCCTGTGTTACTCAACTAACAACACTAGTCCAGTCAGAAAATGTTCCATTTACCACCACTCTTTGTAATCTTCAGTTCTCTATCCAGGTACAAATACTATGATCCAGGCCAACATTCCTTAATTTAACCAGTAACCTTCTGTGTGGCACTGTATCAAATGCTTTAGCAAAGTCTAAGTAGATCACATCCACTGCCAACCCAGAATCGAGGTCCCTACTTACCTTCTTATTTGGTTTTATATATGTATGTGTACCAACTTGTATGTGTTATTTGTCTGTGTAACCAGCGGCATGCCTTTTTCGTAATGGAGTTCCTGAGCGGGGGAAGCCTGGAAGACCAGTTGGAAAAACAAGGCAGCCTAGACATGGACAGAGTCCTGTAAGTAGCACATGTGGTAAATTGTAATAGTATAATATCACTAAGAAATAGTTGTTTTTATACCAATTAAACATATAGGAGGAAAGTAATCAATGGACTAAAGTTTGCAACTTGGCTAATAGCTATTAAACAGACAGCACTTTTTATTACAGCCCCCCATATATATGCTCCTTTTTCATTCCATAAAGCACATTTAGCAAATGTAATAGTCAATTATTTTTCATTTTCTGAAATGAAATAAATGAATGGGAACATATTATAGACTAATCGTTATGGATTTAACCATTATTTCTTTGTTTAAAAGGTTCTATTCAGCAGAGATGGTCTGTGGCCTGCAATTCCTGCACAGCAAGGGGATAATCCATCGGTCAGTATAGATTTCTTCATCTCTGTAACATTCTGCAGCAGAGGCCACACACAGGTTGCTCTGCAGATCACCAGCCCTTGTCTTCTTCTGTGTAACTCCTTTATTCTCTGTATTACAGAGACATCAAACCGTGTAACATCTTATTGGATCACCAAGGCCATGTTAGGATCTCAGACTTCGGCCTTGCTGTACAAAACGTGTTCGAAGGTGATACCATCACGGACCGGGTCGGAACTATGGAATACATGGCCCCGGAGGTAAGACATGGAATTACAGTATATTTACAGTAGAAACTGAGTTAAAACAAGAAGTAAAGGAGAATATGGCAAGGACAAAAAAACTATATCTAGCTGATGTCTTATATACATAGATGTTATACAAACAGGCACGTTTGGCTTTATGTAGATTGTTTTTTTTTGTATCTGTGAATATATCTGCATGTCTGTATTCACGGCTTTTCACAGGCTAATAAATTAGAAAGCATAAATAGCACATCAAAACACCAACCCTTATGTGTCATAAAAGGCACAACAATTGACTGGAGTAGTAACCCACTGCAGCCAAAAAAGACGTTTGCTTTTAAACAGGTGACCAGCAAATATTTCAAGCTGATTGGTTGATATTGGCGACTAGACTAGCAAAAAACTTTTTTTTTTTCATATATTACATTACTTACATGATAAATTATATTACTTGCTTAGTTTATGCCACCCATATATTGCCAGGCATCATCCATACTGTGTGTGATAGGTTGTTTAATGTGATGGACAGCTAAATCTATTGATTTATGTTGTTAACATAATACCAGTAAACATACACATACACATGCTGCTCCTAAAATATAACTCTCCTTTCTTTTCAAGATCCTGCAGAAAAAACCATACAATGCCGCAGTCGACTGGTGGTCCTTTGGCATTACCATCTGTGATATGGCCACTGGAGAGATCCCATTTAACAACAACATTGATTCCACCATCAACGATGAGCCTGAAATACCCAACTGGCTGGATGATGATCTAATAGATCTGCTGAAAAAGGTGGGTAGTAGTAACAGAGGGAGAGAGGTACAGTATTTAACAAAAATGTATTTATGCCCCATTTCCATAGCATTGCCTTAGTTAAAACATTGTATCACCTTTGCATTCTTATAGGGATATACAACAACTTGAATGAGCTACAAGAGTTTTATGTCACATTCTGAAACCACACGTTCTATAATGTATCATAAAAACCTGTCCTGGACTGAATGACTGTTGTCAATTTAATTCCAACTAACCTACTAGCAATTTGAATAATTAACTTGCAAACCTATCAATCATATGCAGTGATTTCATTGATGGGTATTTTAGTGAGTATAAAATCTGTGGTATTAAAATAATTGCCCTTTGAACCTTTAGCTCCTTAAAAAGAAGCCGAGGCGACGGCTCGGGGCCAGAGGAGACATCAGGTGCCACCCGTTCTTTGAGCCCATCGACTGGGTGGTGCTGGAAGAGGAAGGAGCAGAGCCCCCTTTCCAGCCAGGCACAGTAAGTACATGATTTGTGACAGATGAATAGGGATGTAGCGAACCGCCGATAATGTGTTCGCGAACGCCGTTCGCGAACACCGGCAAAAAATGCGAACAGTTCGCGAACAGTTCGCGAACAGTTCGCGAACAGTTCGCGAACTTCGAACATCCGAAAATCGTTCGATTCGAACGATCGGAGGATTTTAATCGTTCGATCGAACGATTTTCGTTCGAATCGAACGAAAATCGTTCGATTTTAGCGATCGAATGGTCGAATGGTCGAACGATTTTGACGCGAACGCCTATTGGCGAACGTCGCGCGACGTTCGCGAACTTGCGGCGGACGCGAACAGCCGATGTTCGCGCGAACAAGTTCGCCGCCGAACAGTCCGCGACATCCCTACAGATGAATGTGAAAGCAGTGGGTTCATTTGTGGAAGTCATTTAAACATTAAACACATAAGTCACCATATTCACACAGACATTAATATCTATACACATAAGGAAGATGTCTCTGCAAAAGCATCACTATTGCACTTCTAAAGGCTCGATGTTTTCATTGTAATCTTTATTGTATAATGATATGAAATACATGGCAGAGACACAGAGAAACTGCTATTTTTATAACCAAAAACATAAAAAAAAATCTAAAAGCAAATACAGAGATTGTTTTCTTGCTCATAAAATGTTTTGTAACATCTGAACTAAAATAATTTTTACCTTTTACACAGCCATCAGCAAAGCTCTTCAGCCCATACGACGGGAATCTGTCATTCCTCGAGTCCCCGGAGAATGAAGCCACATCAGGGGACAATAATATCGTCTCTGGCCTTTCATTCATAAATTCCTCCTGGCTGGAGTAAGTATGTATGAGAGTGAGTAATCCAGCCAGTCATAATAACATGCTGTTCCATCTAGAATAGGCATATAAGATCAGAGGATAGTGGGCATATCTGAAGGCTTCAAGATCAGCTCCACCTGCTGCACAAAAGCCGTTCCATCTTCTGCATTTCCCGGGCACACGATCAGCTCCATCTTCACTCTAAGTCACCATCCTTCAGAGATTCCATGGTAAAATCAGGTTTTGGAATCCTGGAGTGGCTCATCTGGTAAGTATTAGGTGGGTATCTATATGTGTGTGAATGTGTGAGTGAACGTGAGATATGAAAGGATAAGGGTGTAACAGAAGGCAAACAGAGTCTAAGATCACAGTCTGTTTGTCTTCCTGCACATCATGTCTATAGACCCAATACCCTGTTAGTTTTGTATATAGTTCTTTTATTCTCAAAGTTGTGTAGAAATCCAGGGCAAGGGTTTTTTCCCTATCTGAAGTAAGATGGGTTTTTTTTTACCTTGTCCTGTTAAGTTGTTTTTAAATGAGCAAAGGGTGGGACGTCATAGACACGTGCAGTTAAAACCTCGTTTGTTGTCTTTGTTTGTCACGTTTGTCCTGTTGTGTGAGGCGTTACACCCGGCGTGCCGGTAACAAGGTTGAAGCCTTGGCGTGGCGTTACTGCTCACATGTAGAAACATGTGCTAATTCAACCAGTGCAGTGTGACTGTGATGTGTTGTTTATTGACAGGAATTTAGTCTTTTTTGTTGAATACTAGATTTATACAGGTCTAAAATTGTGTCTGAGATTTGGTATTAAGCTTTCAACATTCATTTAAAGGAATCAAATGTCAGTAGATGTAGTTATATTCTGGTACAATTGCAGTTGGTCATCATTTTTATTGTTTTAGAATCATCAAACGCTCTTTAAGGCAATTTGTTGAATCTGACTTTAACAAAAGTGAAATTTGAGTTAATGTTTATAAAGTGGCCCTTGAACTTAACACCAAAGCACACAAACACAATCCTATTCACTAAATGGAGTAATGTTCCTGGGAATCTTTTGTTTTATAAACAATATATAACCCTGAAAAACCATTAATCCAGTGTTTTGTCCTCTAAAAGTGCATTGGCCAAGGCAACTATTCCATATGCGCTGCACCCCCTATGATTTTCTGATGCCCCAATTATCCTCCAGTGTCCTGAACAGCATGCTTTCTGTGAGTCTACTAATGCAAGGCAATACCAAAATCTATACACCTCTTCACAAATGTATAGGTAGATTTTTGCCTGTGTGACTTTACACAGGTGGCTGTCAGTAATGTGAATGCAGGTGGAAGAGGCTCTCAGCTTATCCTACTCCATCTCATATTCACAATAGCACAGGCACATGCACTCACTGTCACTCTCATTTTTATTTACACTTTCTTACTGTCCTAGTGCACATTCTTGCACTAATTCACCCAAATGTATAGACTCCCTCTTTCATGGTCACCTTTGCAAAAAATATCACTCTTGCATTCAGCCAAACTGTTTCTATGGCACATCAGCAAACTCCCATGCACTTTCACACTCATGGTGATTCCTACAGTGTCTCTCACATTCACACTTGTGCATTTAAACTCTAGGTACATTGACAACAAACCTCTTTTACATTCACAGTCATTCTCACTTATTCATACTCATGGCCACATATATTCACTCCAGTGCAAACACTCATTCATTGACACAACCTTTTCATGCTCAGTGTTTATCTGGCCATACCCACACTGCCAACTCTGCCCCTCCAGTTGGTGACTTATTAGCCAGTGTGAGGGAATGTCTGGGACTTAATCACTAGGGGTGCCAATTTGTTACATACCTGGAAGTGATTATAATCTCCTCTTCACTGAAAAACACTGTCCTGCTCTACTATTCAAGTAAACTCTGTGCCACCATCTTGGCTTCTGTCCTCGTTCCCTTGTAGCTGCCCTGGGCCAAGTACATGCACAATAAAGTAAAACTCTAATAATTCTACTCTAGTAAGTACATGATAAAAGAGAAAACAATACATTGTAAAATGGGTAGAACCGTTTGCTCTTACATAATCACATCTGATCTTGTATATGCAAATCCATTAAACCCTGTGTTTCTTCATTTGCAATTCTGGGCCCTATGAAACAGGAGGGTGATGTAGACAAGCTGTTTGTTGACAGTGTCTTGAGATCACCAAATAAAGATCTACTGATAGATCCCGATCCCAGGGGCACCCCCGGTATAAAACATAAGCCAAAGCAAAGTGTAGCTCCAATGCAAAATAACACACACATACAACGGCACTCAACAGAATGTGTTTATTACATTAACTGCTTTAGCATTTTCAATTTAAGACAACAGGTTTGGGTTTTCCATTACACTCATTCTTTCTAGTAATAATGAATTGATTTGGAGACCTTAGTTGCAAGATCTGTATTGCACATTTTTGCATAATCTGAAAATCTGAGAATGGGCTCAGACATGTTGATTTATTTATACAGTATCTGGATATTTGCAAGTGGTATTATTCCTGTATAAGCATAATGGGCTCTTTGTCTAGTTAACACTTGCAAGCAAATAGACTTTAGTTGGGATATATTGCCCGTCATTAAAGCTTGATGTAGGTTTTACAGACACAAAATAAACATACATTTTTGTCCCTAAAGATTAAGGTTTTATCTAATTTGCTATATAATTACTGGGTTACATGATGATACAGAACCAAAAAATCCCTTAGATTTAGGAGGTCAAGGCATTCATTAGGAGACATTTAAACAACTTGAGTGCAAAACAAGGTAAAAGCCCAAAGAATGACAATATCTAGCATGGAGTCCCACATGCTTTGCATTTGTAACACATCTCCCAGCAGCTTCATTTGTTCCTGTTAAAGCCATATTAACAATGGGGACGTGGGGACACATACTACTACACATAATTACGTTGCTATTTCATCTACTGAAAGCTTGGACTTCCTTTACTGGATTTTGGTTGATGCTTCATAAATAGACTGGGCCACGTAGTCAAGGTTCTTTGTTGTCAGCCCACACATATTTATACGTCCGCTGGCCATCAAGTAAATGTGCTTCTCTTTTATAAGATACTCCACTTGCTTAGCTGTGGGAACAGATACAGAATGTTGGAAAACCAAGTGCAAATATAAAGCAATATAAATGCAACAGTGTTGTTCTGACTCTTGTGTATGTTCACTTACGGTTAAGTCCTGTGTAGCTGAACATTCCTATCTGGTTGACAATATGGTTCCATGTCCCGGGAGTTTTAAGCGCCTCCAGTCGTGATTTCAGTTCTGCTCTCATCAACAGGACTCTCTCTGCCATGGTCTTAACATTATCTCTCCTTAATGTGCACAATAGAAAGAAATGGTTTTACCTTACAGCACTGGATCATTAGGAGGACATGAATATGAACACACACATAATATATAAGGGACAATGGAAACCTATGTAAATGCACAAGGCCTGAGAGCTTTAATACAGGTTACAGAGCTCTGAGCATACTGCTAATAATAGGGCATAAGATTTGTGCATTGAAATAAGGCTGCAGGGCCCATATTCACTAGCTTTTTTCATATAAAGATATCAGAGACTGGCTATTTAGAGCAAGAATAAATCATCAGTGAACTGTATCATATTTGTCAATCGCTTGGTTGCCACTCAGCCAGTATTTTCACTAGCCAAGACTTGCACCAATATTACACATTTACCTGCAATGTACAATGTAAAATATCCTCTCCTTAGCCTGCTTAATTACACCCCAAATCTTCCTCAATCCCTGTTCCTATCACAGCCAGCTTATCTACTATCTTTTAGACTCCTTCCACTACCTGCCATAAACCCACCTCTTATGGCCTGATCCCTTATGTCAATGCCCCCAATACATGACATCACAGCTGGTATTATATTTTTGTTTAAAGGTGAACTATCGTGAAAATGAAAATTTAATATAAGCTACATCATACTGAAAGAAGAAACTTTCTAAATACAATCAAATATTCTGCATTGTTTCTGAAATAATAAGGTTTCTCTTCACTATCCCTCTCTCAGCATCTGTCTCTCTTCATTCTGTCTTCATGCAGCAATTGGGTGTCAGATGAACGGTCCAATATATCTTATATGGTGGCTCCTTTCCTAGTAGATGTATTTAAGCTCATTCAAATAACGGATTCCAGTACAAACAAATAACTGCCTTTTGCACAAATTCTGCATGTAGAGAAACATGATGTCTGGTGATTTTAATAGAGTGAGCTCTAATACATCTTCTAGGCAAAAGGAGCCCCCCTATAAGATATATTGGATCATTCATATGACGCCCAACTCCTGAATGAAGACAGAATGAGGAGAAAAAGATGCAGAGAGAGGATTAGTGAAGATAAACTTAATTATTTCAGAAACGGTACAGAATTTTTAATTGAATGTAATGTTTCTTATTTCAGTACACTGAAGCTTATATAAAATTTTCATTTTGACAATAGTTTCCTTTTAAAGACAGCGAGCCTTGGTCCTATTCTGGGAATACTGTTGCCAAGAGCGATCACTAGCTCAGTTGGAGTAAAATGCTTGGGATCATTCCCTCCTGATTTCAATGGCAATCACCTGGATTTGAGAGTCAGGAGATTGTTGCTCAGGCAAGCACAGAAGTACAAGTATTGAGTTATAACAAGACCTGGTTACAAAAAGCTCTAGGTTATAATGCAAAGCAGAAGTGGCAGCAGTAGGTACAGCAGAAAAAAAAGAAGTAAAAGCACTGAAGTACAAGTGTTTAGTATTGGCCCATAATCTTACCATTCATCAAATAGCTCAGGAGTGTTAAGAGTGGTTGCAACAATACGAGCTCCTTGAGATGGGGGATTGGACCAGGTTGTACGGACAATTTTCTCCATCTGAGAGAGGACACGTGCAACATTATCACCGTCTTTCCCTACGACAGTTAGGTTTCCTACGCTCTCATCTAATGAAGGGGAAAAAAAGTAAATGTGTTATAAACAGGAGAAATAAACATGTCACATAGGTTGCATTACATCCAATGTTCTATAAACTGATCCTCCCTAACAAATAGGGGCTGATTTATCCATGGTACAATTGAAAATTCGAATTTTCGAATCTTCTTATGGTCAAAACGGTCAAGTTCGACTAGGGAGTTATTCAATGTATCATACTCTGGCCCTTTAATTAAATTTGATTTCTTATTCTCCACCCAAGACCTTCTGAATCGCTGTTTAAGTCAATCGTCCAGAGATCAATTTGGAGTTGTTTGCAGCCTTCCCGACATTCAGAACTCAAATTCAAATTCGATTGGAGTTTTTGGCTTGATTTAATACAACCAAGTTTGAAAAATGTGATTTTTTAAAATAAATTTCGATTTCAATTCGGTTGAATTTCGAATTAATGGGAATTTAGGGGAATTATTAAAAACTCGCATGAGTTCGAAATTCGACTTCGGCTTCATAATGAAGTGCATGCATGCCACCTTGAAGGTTGTTTTCTTTTATCATATAAAAAAAATTACAGGTGGGGGGTCTTCTTTTAACAAATAGCAAAGCAGCAATACTTTAAATTAAAGTGTTCCACTTACTGTACAAGCCAAAGTTCTTGGAAAATGACTGAGCACAGAACAGCTCGGAACCCTGAGACACAAAGAAGCGCACAGCCCATGCATCCTTGTCTAGGCTGCCAGAGGCAAATCCTTGGTAGGCAGAGTCAAAGAAAGGAAAGAGAGACCTCCTCTGATGTAAAAAAATAAAAGGGAGGAAGGAAAGAAAAAAACGTTACACTTTTGCACATCAATTGCAGTGAAAATATACAGTGCCTTATTCCCTGGATTTATAATTAGGGAATCTACGCTTCATTTTTATTGTGGCAATACAGCATCTTGCATGGGACTACACTGTGCAACCACAACTCTAAAGAAGATATTATATGGGATTGCACTGAACTCTCCACAGTTGTCAAATATAACAACTCAAATAACGGATTTCAGTACAAACAAAATCACTGCCTTTTGCACAAATTGTGAATGTAGACACACAAGATTTCTATGAGCTCTATTACATCTTCTAGGCAAAAGGAGCCCCCCCTATAAGATATATTGGATCATCTGACACCCAACTTCTGCATGAAGACAGAATTAGGAGAAACAGATGCTGAGAGAGGAATCCCGTTAAAAAGAAAAATGGTTTATCAGTAAGTTTAGGGTAATATAAGAAAGCTTTGGGCGACTTCAGATAGCCAAATCATTGTGTATGTTTCACCAGTGGTGATTTTAGATGCTACAAGGAAATTTATCCTGGGAAACAAAATGTCCTGTGAGTCATTACCTACTGTACGGTCAGGGCAATTACTGATAATTGGATCACCGTTATCACTAGGTTTGCAAAACAGGGTGACATGCTCCTACTTACCTTCATCACATCAGCTATCTTTCTCCTCTCATCGGGAGTGGGGTCTGTTCCAGTGGGATTGTGCGCACATGCATGCAACAAAAAGATAGAGAACTCGGGGGCATTCTGTTGGAAATCAGTAATATATACATGTTAAAAATGCGAATATAAAAAGGCATTTGCAGCAAATCTATTATTTGAGTTCTCTAATATAAATCAGTACTATGCATAAATACTTCACTCTGATACATTAGTAACCAGTTTGCCTTATTTCACATATATGTTTTACACTATGGATGTCAGTAAGTATGCTGTGGGTGCCAGGTGCTGCAGCTAGGGGATGTTACAGTTGAACTCAAGGAATATGTTTAAAGGACAATTATTATACAGGTATAGGACCTTTTATCCAGAATGCTCTGGACCTGGGGCTTTCCTATAACACATCTTTGCGCAATTTGAATCTTCATACCTTAAGTCTACTAGAAAATAGGGATGCACCGAATCCAGATTAAGTTCGGGATTCGGCCTGTTTCAGCAGGATTCTGATTCAGCCTTTGCTGGATAGTGTAACTGCAGCTCTCACTAGATTACACAGAAGTAAGCTATTCTGAGTAGCAGAGAAACAAATCAAAGAAGGAGCTTGCTTTGGACCAAACATGGGCAGAACATCAAGAGACCGATTTATTATATTGTGAATTAAGATCTCACCACAGAAAAACACAGTTTCTGTTGCCTATTCCTAAGGGATTTTTAAGCATATTTATGAGTGAAGAAAGCTAGAGTTCACCATTTGATAATTCTAAAACTCCCATATGAATGAATAGAAAGTGGGTGAGCTTTAATCTGCCTCTAAGTCTCTGGGACCAGAGAGTGAATCAGGAAGGAAGTCGATTGCTTGAGCCAATTACAATAAATACAGTTATACTCACAGCCAGGGCCGCCATTAGAAATCACAGGGCCCCATACAACAAAATATTTGGGGCCCCCTGGGCTCTGCCCACCCAGGCCCAAAGCCCCACCCCAGATCCTGCCCACTCTACATCACAGTTAAAAGACCACACAGACATCAGCGCTAAAAAAGGTAATCCCCCCCCCACACACACAAGTTATAAAAAGCTATTGGTGACCAGGGCCCCCATATAAGTTAAAAAAAAACATTGGCACCAGGGCCCCCCCCCCCCTTACAAGTAAAACAAACTGGGGCCCCAAAGAATATTTTTTTTAAAAAAACATTGGTGCTATGGCCCCCTCTTACAAGTTAAAAAAATTGGGGCCCCAAAGTATATTTTTAAAAAAGACATTGGCACCAGGGTCCCCCTTACAAGACCAACCGAAATTAAGTCAAAGGTTTTTTTGGCCGAATAGGTCTGTATTCGGCCAAATTCGAATCGTACGAATAGAAGTAATAGCACATTCGATCGAATTTGAATAAAAAAAAAGTCCACCAATTGACTCCAAATAGGTTCTAGGAGGTCCCCCATAGGCTATTTTTGAATGGTCGAAGTTGAATTTTTAAAGAGACAGTACATGATAAATTTCGACATTCGAATTTTCGAATTTTTTTGAATTCAAATCAAATTGGACTATTCCCTAGTCAAAGTACACAAAAAATAACTTGAAATTCGAATTTATTGAATTTCGAAAATTCACCTCGACCTTTGATAAATCTGCCCCAAAGACTAAATTCCAGATTGGTGAGTGGGAAGATCATACAGAGACAATTCATCTTAAAAGACAATTGATTAGATTTTGATTACTGCTGTTTGATATAATTTACCATTATTTTTATAAATTGGTATTGATTGATTGGGGTCCTGGTGGGCCAGGTTTTCATTTAGTTTAAGAATTTTTAAAGGCTAATAAAATGACTGTGTATTACTTATACTGGAATCATGGCTATAAACCTGTGGGCAAAGCAAGGAGTGCTATGCAGGGATGCTCGGACTTGTATTGCCACGAGCAGCCGGTTGAACTTGCCCATTCTGCAGAGCATTCTCGCTCTCTTGTTCCTTTGCATTGCTCTGTGCCGGCTCGCTCCATGGCTGGGCGCTTCTGTTGTTGGCCTGCATGCGGCAGCGCATTGTGCATAAGCTGCGTTGGTGAATAGGGAGGTGCGGCTAAACGCTAGCATGACGTACTCTGGCAGCTGGGCTGGGAGACGCAGAGACCGCAGCAGGGAGGACTATGCAAGAAGTAAAGTAAACAGAGAGTGGCCGTAGCCCTGACCCTACTCACATTTGTATTAGGAGCACCGAAGCGTCCCTGCCCTGTTTGAGCCACCGGAGCAGCGCTGCGCAGCATGTCCCGGGACTATTCTCCGTGTCATCCTCAGAGCGGTATGCCTGGGCTTTCCGTCACGACCCTTGTCTAGTGGCAAAGGATGCTGGGGCTGCTACAGCTGTACCATTCGATGCTGTCAAGGGGGGCCCGGCTCTTTCAAAAGTTCAGCACTGCCGGGCCCCCCTTCAGGCCAGGGCCCGGTACACTTGTATCCCCTGTCCCCCCCCCTGATGGCGGCCCTGCATGGGTTGAACAGATAGGACCATCTGTGCACAGTATAGACGCCTTTCTATAGTTCTGTTTGGCCAGAAGGGAAAAGGAGCTGCAGCTCATGTATCAATGGGTCCTGCATTGGGCGATACGGTACAAATGACAGATGACTTTCTCAAAGCTGCCCAGTTAATGAAGCAGCCAGTGTCCAGGGTACATAGATCACCCTGGGAGCATACTCATACTTAAAAAGCATACAAAACACTGTGGGGCAGATTTACTAAGCTCGAGTGAATAATTTGAATGCAAAAATATTCGAATTTCAAAGTATTTTTTGGGTACTTCGATCATCGAATTGGTCAAATTTGATCGAATCGAATGATTCGAACAATTCGAAGTAAAAATCGTTCGACTATTCGGTAATCTAAGTACTGTCTCTTTAAAAAAAACTTCGACTTCATACTTCGCCACTTTAAACCTACCGAAGTGCAATGTTAGCCTATGGGGACCTTCCAGAGCACTTTTCTACGTTTTTTTTGATCCAATAAAAAAATCGTTCGATCGATCGTTTAAAATCGTTTGAATTGTTTGGTTAGAATGATTTTATTGTTCGATCGAACGATTTTTATTCGATCGTTCGATCGAAGCTTTTGCGCTAAAATCCTTGAGTTCTATTGAATTCTGGGAAAAAGATAAGGATCATGGGGGAAAATAAGGTGGCTTGAATCAAGTTTAGCACATTACAAATTGGATATTCTTTATAAATGATCCCAGTGTTAATTAAAGGAAATAAATATGTGATAAACCTGATACACCCATTGTATAATAGTCCTTGAATCACTGTACCCCTATACTAATGAGGAGTTGACATTCTAGTTATTACAGATACAAGTACTAGGAGAACGTGCATACAGATCTCATTAATACCCACAAAAATCTGTTATCACACGTGAGCCACGTTTACAGGAAATATCCGCACATGCCTAGGAGTGTCTCTTTAACCCAAGCTGCCTTCATTTTTGCTTGTTGCACTGCTAAAGTGTTTGTACCTTTCATTATGCGATCAAGAACAAGTTCCATTTCAAAAATAATACAACACGGTATACTTACTGTGCAGACCTCCCAGGCTTGCGTCTGTCTATCCTGATGATTATTTGTGAAGAGCCATGTGATAATAGTATGTCATTAGTTGCTTTTCTATGAGAAAAATCACTTTATGATTCAGAAGAAAAATAGGCAAATCATATAAATGTTGCTTTTCTGAGATCAAATAACAGGTTTTTCAATCTCAAGCAGCATCCTCTGTGGTCCCAACCATATTTGTCTGTATCTTAAGTAATAGATTCACTAATGTTTATTAACTCATAAATAGGCTATAAAATAATACGTTAATTCCCAATGTGCGCAGAATATTCTCCTGCTACATATTTCCATTCTTCCATTCAGTATGAGTAATAGTGGCATAGCTTGCCTTAGATTTCTCAGCTAATGAAAGAGTAACAGCACCATGAATTAGAGCTGTCACACAGATATGTCGGCTTTGCTTTTGTTGTCTACGAAGATGGCTTCTACTGTATGAGTAATATGGCTGCTCTCATTCAAACGTATTAATGGAACCATGCTGAGAAGAAATGGTTTGTGCACATGAGACCATCCTGCACTCATAATATAAATATGCACTTTGGTCTGTTATTAGCCATTTTCTGCCACAAATTGCTAAGACATTTTCATTTCATGTAAAGCTAAGGTAGGCTCTACTGGATGTACCCTCCTATCATTTCCACAGTCCATCATGGGTTCCCCATATACCAGTGATGCCCAACCAGTGACTAGGGAGCAACATGTTGCTCACCAACCCCTTGAATGTTTCTCGCCGGTGCCTCGAAGCAGGTGCTTATTTTAGCATTTAGGCAAGTTTTGGTTGCATGAAAACCAGCTTTACTGCCAAACAGAACCTCCTGCTTCTTAATATATTGTGCACTGAGCAATCAGTCTTATCATTTCGAATCACCTAGGGACACAATACAGATGATACAAATGTACTTCTGAGCCTCAATCTTTTAGTCCTGTCTAGACAAGCAAACATCTCCATGATGTTGTATCTTGAAGAACTGTTGTTTAAAGCTCAGTGTATCACTAACAAAAGGATATTTGAAAGTTATTGATCGTGAACTGCCTGCCAGTCCAGAAGCAACTAAAATATTGATCACACATAAACTAGAAAGGTAACAACACCAGAACTCCAGAGTGGGCCTCTTCAAGGCACATACACTCAAAATAAAACTACAACATGTGCACCTAAAATGTAACTTTTATTAAAGCCATTGATACTAATAAAACTAAAATTAATTAGGGATGCACCGAATCCACTATTTTGGATTCGGCCAAACCCCCGAATCCTTTGTAAAAGATTCTGCCGAATACTGAATCATAATTTGCATATGGGAAGGGGAAAACATTTTTTACTTCCTTGTTTTGTGACAAAAAGTCACGTGATTTCCCTCCCCATCCCTAATTTGCATATGCAAATTATGATTCGGTTCAACCAGGCAGAAGGACTCGGCTGAATCCAAATCCTGTTGAAAAAGGCCAAATCCTGGCTGAATCCCAAACCGAATCCTGGATTCAGTGCATCCCTAAAATTAATAAACATTCAACACTTTCAAATTATTTCACAGTGAAGCATAACGGAAAATTCCATGGAAGGAAATCTTGGCAGAAAAGAATGGCCCAAACACTTAGCAGAATAATGCTACCCATAAATAGCAGTTACTATCCTTTCTGCCTACATTGGGACATATAGGGGAATTCACAAAAGTGGAGATAGACCATTTTGTGGTGGTAAACTGGTGTAAAATACTTTCTCCATATTCACAAACAGAAATTCTGACTCAACAGCCACTTCTCACTTTGTAGTGAGAGAAAGACAGTTTACGGACACTTTTATTAATTACAAATTACATAAAAATAGAGCAAAAACGACATTTTAAACGACACTTTCTCCTGACATTTAAAAAAAACGGAGTAAAATTCAGTATAACACTTCCCCATGTGTCAGATCAGTTTTAAAATAATCTGCTTTGTTTTGTTACACACCTCTTGCAGGTGCCCCATTGGGGAGTGCTTATCATATTAATAAGGATTAGCATTTTATAGTCAGGGCACACATTTTTGTTTAACCCTATAGGTGTAAACAAGTAAAACACGTATTAAACAAAAAAGTGTATTTCATATACTATTATTTTACTAGTTTTAGCTTAATGAATGAGACAATATTAGCAACTTATATTATATAAATCTAAAGGAAAAGTAAAGCCTACCAGACATTTTTTTTGTTTTAGCGGCACTGAGACACTTGACCTAAAATAATAAAGTTTGCAGTGCTATATTTATTGCTGAATCTTTATATAGGTCATTCTTGTACTTTGTGAAGTGTTAGGTACATAGTTGGCTCTGTATGAACTGAAAAACCTATGCTCCATAGTAAAGTTACTGGGCCCCACAGCAAGATTGTTTTAGGGCCATTGCCAAAATCTTTTTTTTTTATTATACATATCTACTGATATTGTGAATCAGCCATGACTTCTACTTTTATGGCCTCCCCAGTGGTTGCTGGACCTGTTGTTATTGTTGTTACTTATGAGCTTGGGTGCTGCCCGCCAGCCTCGGGATTGTTGTGGACTGCAGTCCTACATTATTATTATTATGATTAACAATCATTATGAATTGCCAATGTATTCTGCAGCCCTGTACAACATGATGGTGGAAGTGGTGGTGCTCATTAGAGCTTACAATCTAATAGTGAGGATACCCCAGAGGTAGCCGTGTATTGCAGTGGCTGAAAGCTTCTATACTATAATAATATCTTTGAGGGAAAGAAACCCTTCCCTAGGACCACAGGCCAGAATGCTAAGGACAAGGGTTAAATAACTGGCAGATCATATTCTAGTCTCATTCCCGGAATAAAGAACATTATGTAGTAAATCTGTCTCTTGGAAGAGACCTCTGGGAGTGAAAATAAATTTTCACTCCCACAGTTTAAAAAAAAATAAAAAAAAAAATAGTGCAAACAAAAGAATCTTTTTCCAGATAAAGTGTTTTTCCCTTTTATTTTTAATATTCCACTGACTTGTGAAGTGGAGTCTGTGCTTGTCTCTGTGCCAAACTCATGTCTACATTAGTCTCTGTGAAACACTTCACTGATGCAAAGAGGTGATATTCTGCTTCCCCACAAGATGGCGCCAACAGATTTTGGATTATTTCTTATTGGCGTCACTTATTGCGAGCGAAAAACTGTTCAACTGCATGGCGTCTAGGTTATTGTCTGACTTACACTACAGAGAGAATGTTATTGTGCCCTAATAAAGATTTTGGCTGCATCATTTCACCAGAGGGGAAAGAAAGCAGTGTAAATTAGAGACATCCCTCCAGCTGTTGTTGGTATATAACACAACATAGTGTCATATTGGGTGTTGCTGTTGGAAACAACTGGAGGGCCACAAGATGGACATACCTTATATGAATACAAAGAGGTGCTTTGTATTGTGCAGCGAGATCTCGTCTATATGAGAAAGTGGCAGAGATTTCTCTGCAATATTTACAGCAGACATTGCATATGCAGCGCACAATGGACTTGTAGTGGGTAGAATTTTGCATATTGTACATATGCAAATTAAGTGCACATTAAATGTTAAGTTTTCTTTTATCAAAGACATTTACTAGCCATGGGGGAGAGGGCCCAGCCAAATGGCTAGATCCAGCCCCGTTTGTAGTCTTATATATGTATGTCTGTGACAATTTTATTATATTTTTGATTTTACTGTGTTTCTAAACAATGTGTAATGATCACAGATGTTATTTATGTCCAACTGTTGTATGAACTTTATTTATTGCTTTAAGAGAACATTGATAAAGAACCCTTTAAAATCTGTGTACGTGTGTCCTATAAATCAAAAACTTCAAAGGCAGACGGCACTTCTGGACAATATTTATTTGGGTAAGCTGCTACAAACGGCCTAACGCGTTTCGGGATCGAATCCCTTAATCATAGGATGGGATTCGATCCCAAAACGCGTTAGGCCGTTTGTAGCAGCTTACCCAAATAAATATTGTCCAGAACTTGCTTAATGTAATGCGATCCTTCTTGCAATATGGCAGCCATTGGTCTGCAAGCCCCTCCCTGGAATTCTAAGAAGCCCATAACTAATTTTACCGTTATGTGGGCAAACATTATTTAGGTCACACATTTCATGGGAGTTCATTTCTCCTGATCTGTTCTGCCTGCCCTATTCTCCCTATGTGTGTCATACTTTGCCTGCCCTATTCTCCTTCAGTGTGCCATACTCTGCCTGCCCTATTCTCCTTAAGTGTGCCATACTCTGCCTGCCCTATTCTCCTAGGCTGTGCCATACTCTGCCTGCCCTATTCTCCTTAAGTGTGCCATACTCTCTCTGCCCTATTCTCCTAGGCTGTGCCATACTCTGCCTGCCCTATTTTCCTTAAGTGTGCCATACTCTGCCTGTCCTATAGTCATTGTCTGTGCCATACTCTGCCTGTGTGTGCCATACTCACCTTCACTATGTTCCCTGTGCGTGCCATACTCTGCCTTTGTGTGCCCTGCTCTGCCTGTGGAACATAAGCCTAGTATTTGTTTTGGGCGTTTGTTAGTATTTGAAAATTATTGATAGGGGCCCCTAAGGTGTTTAATCATGTGCTGGGGGTGCTGTGTTATCTATCTAACAGGGGAGGAAGCATATGGATTTAAGGGTATGTTTTAATTTGACAACTTTTTAAACATATGACTGATATCCCTGCAGTGAGCACCAACCATTTGGTTTTTTGATATGCTACCACCATTAATGTGGACATGATCTTGTGGCAACATGGGTGTGGTTAAAAGTGGGTGTGGTTTAAAACAGGGAGTGGTCAACACTGGCTTCCATTATCGTCCCTCCACCATTTCGACAATTTACAACAATTCCGG
Source organism: Xenopus laevis (assembly GCF_017654675.1). Lineage (NCBI taxonomy): Eukaryota > Metazoa > Chordata > Amphibia > Anura > Pipidae > Xenopus > Xenopus laevis. The sequence continues at coordinate 26,472,858 of NC_054384.1, forward strand.
CCCTCGGTACCACAGAAGTTGGACAGCACTGATTTACATGATTTTCTAGTAGACTTAAACTATGGATATCCAAATTACGGAAAGATCTGTTATTCAGAAAACCCCAGGTCCAGAGCACTTTGGATAAAAGTTCCCATACCTGTACCCACTACTGTAAAATTTGAGTTTACTAGCACTTGGCAGCCATTCAATATTGCAGTTTAATAAAGCAAACAATCTACTGCTTTTAGAATGAGATAAAATTTACAGTTGGCTATTTATGGAAAAATTGTGTTCTTGATTCCCCCAGATAAGCCCAAGTGACTGCTGTTTGTTACTCATTTTTACATTACTATTATATTGCTAAAATCTTTTGCTAAGCAGGTATCCTCAGAGACTTGTATTGTACATCTGTTTCTGGTAGTGAGCAAAACAACCTGAATTTAACAAAGCTGTACTAAATTGTATGTCTTTTTCATTTATATCAGAAACTGCACCTGGGAATCTAGTGGTGTCTTTTAAAATAAATGATTTTGTTTCAGTGTTTGATTGCCTGGCTGCCATTGGAATGCACAGAAAATGCCACCTTTAATCTGATGTGTCCATAAAATGTAGTTTTCATTCCTTGCTGTACGATTGTAACAGTTAAGAATCTTGATAAAATCTCACTGAGTGTGGTGGGGTAGTTAGGTTGTTGGTTTTTAGTATAATTTACTTGTTTGTGATCTGGCAAATTGTTTAGGTGGCATCACTAGAGATGTCGCGAACTGTTCGCCGGCGAACTTGTTTGCGCGAACATCGGGTGTTCGCGCTCGCCGGAAGTTCGCGAACGTCGCGCGACGTTCGCCATTTTGGGTTCGCCATTGTTGGCGCTTTTTTTTGCCCTCTCACCCCAGACCAGCAGGTACATGGCAGCCAATCAGGAAGCTCTCCCCTGGACCACTCCCCTTCCCTATAAAAACCGAAGCCCTGCAGCGTTTTTTCACTCTGCCTGTGTGTGCTGAAGAGATAGTGTAGGGAGAGAGCTGCTGCCTGTTAGTGATTTCAGGGACAGTTGAAAGTTTGCTGGCTAGTAATCGTTTTGATACTGCTCTGTTATTGGAGGGACAGAAGTCTGCAGGGGTTTGAGGGACATTTTAGCTTAGGTAGCTTTGCTGGCTAGTAATCTACCTTCTACTGCAGTGCTCTGTATGTAGCTGCAGTGGGCAGCTGTCCTGCTTCTGATCTCATCTGCTGACTGCTGCAATAACAGTAGTCCTTGTAAGGACTGCTTTTATTTATTTTTTTGTTGTTTTACTACTACTACTACTACTACTATAAGAGCCCAGTGCTATTAGTCTAGCAGTGTTGGGGAGTGGGACTGGTGTGCTAATCTGCTGCTCCTAGTAGTTCAGCAGCACCAACTTTAATTTTTTTTTTTAATATTCATTTTTTTTTATTTTACTTTTTTTATTTTACTACCGCTGTAGTAGTGTATAAGTTGACCTTTTAGGCATTATTTGCCCTGTAGGCATTATTTGCACACTGTTTTCTTCAACCCGCCATCTAGCTGTGTGACCTTGTTCACATTCTGTCTAAATATCCATAATATTACCGTCTCCAGAAAAAACACCGGAGTGACTTTTTTCAAGCAGCCATAATATATTTTACGTAATCCGTATCCACCGCTGTAGTAGTGTATACGTTGACCTTGTAGGCATTATTTGCACAGTGTTTTCTTCAACCCGCCATCTAGCTGTGTGACCTTGTTCACATTCTGTCTAAATATCCATAATATTACCGTCTCCAGAAAAAACACCGGAGTGACTTTTTTCAAGCAGCCATAATATATTTTACGTAATCCGTATCCACCGCTGTAGTAGTGTATACGTTGACCTTGTAGGCATTGTTTGCCCAGTTTTTTTGGCCGCAGCCACTGAAGCACAGAGGCCAGAAAAAATATGCCATATAAATGCTGAAAATAGTCATTTTTTGCCATATACGTTGAGTCAACGTATGGCAAAAAATGACTATTTTCAGCATTTATATGGCATATTTTTTCTGGCCTCTGTGCTTCAGTGGCTGCGGCCAAAAAAACTGGGCAAACAATGCCTACAAGGTCAACGACGTTGACCTTGTAGGCATTGTTTGCCCAGTTTTCAGCATTTTGACTATTTTCAGCATTTATATGGCATATTTTTTCTGGCAACTGTGCTTCAGTGGCTGCAACCAAAAAAACTGGGCAAACAATGTCTACAAGGTCAACGTATGGCGAAAAATGACTATTTTCAGCATTTATATGGCATATTTTTCAGTGGCTGCAACCAAAAAAACTGGGCAAACAATGTCTACAAGGTCAACGTATGGCGAAAAATGACTATTTTCAGCATTTATATGGCATATTTTTTCTGGCAACTGTGCTTCAGTGGCTGCGTCCAAAAAAACTGGGCAAACAATGCCTACAAGGTCAACGTATGGCAGTTGTTTAAAGAGAACAGTAGATTACTAGCCAGCAAAGCTACCTAAGCTAAAATGTCCCTCAAATCCCTGCAGACTTCTGTCCCTCCAATACAGAGCAGTATCAAGCAGATTACTAGCCAGCAAACTTACTATCATCTGTCCCTGAAATCACTAACAGCTCTCCCCCTACACTATCTCTTCCAAGCACACACAGGCAGATTTTTCAGATACATTTTTGCCCTTGATCCCCCTCTGGCATGCCACTGTCCAGGTCGTTGCACCCTTTAAACAACTTTAAAATCATTTTTCTGGCCAGAAATTTTTTTTTTAGATGTTAAAGTTCGCCTTCCCATTGAAGTCTATGGGGTTCGCGAACCGTTCGCGAACCGCTCGCGTTTTTGCGCAAGTTCGCGAATATGTTCGCGAACTTTTTTTCCGACGTTCGCTACATCCCTAGGCATCACCAATTAAAGGAGAAGGAAAGGTTAAAACTAAGTAAGCTTTATCAGAAATGTCTATATAAATGCACTAATAATCACTCAAAGTAATGCTGCTCAGAGTACTCTGTCAATATAAAAAGATTTATTTCCTTCTATTGTGTACACATGGGCTTCTCTATCAGTTTTCAACTTAAACCTCCAGGGCTTGGGCTTGAGCATGTTCAGTTTGTTCCTCCTCCCCTCCCTGCTGTAATCTGAGCTCAGAGCTATGAGTGAGCAGGGAGAGACTCTGGCAGGAAGTGATGTCACACCAAGATAATATGGCAGTTGCTATCCTAAACGAACAGAGACAGTGTCTAGAGCTGTTTACTCAAGTATGGAAAAGCATTCTAAAGAATAAATATGGCATTCTAGCTTGCACTGTTGTGGTTAATCTATTGGTAGCTTTCCTTCTCATTTAAAAACTACAGTAGATTTGATTTTCCTTTCTGCACATTTAGCCACAACAAGTTGTATACGTGTGCCTCATTGTATAGCTTTGACCTTTGGTTTAAAATCCTGCTTGATTAATATGAAAAACAATAAAAACATTTAAATACTAAAATGCCACCTAAAGTCTAGAACTTATTTGTTTACGTCTTGTTTATGTCTTTGAAGGTACACGTTAGGAATCGTATGTTCAATTTGTCCTTGATGACTATAGGGTGCCGTTTGTCCCAAATACATTCTGTATACAAAACTATCCCTAATACATAGAATTAATGTCTCTTATGTTATATAAGTATTTGTGACCATACACAGAGAAAAAAATATACAAAAGACTTATTTCTATTAAAGAATGAAAACAAAATGTGGTTAGTGCACAAAAGGATGTCATTATATCACAAACTCCATTCTGTACAGTTTAACAAGCAATCTGTCTCACAAATGTATAACCTCCATGTAACGGACACACTTATGTGCAAAGTTACTTACAGAATGAATTATGTAAAAACAAAGTTGGACATAATATATAATAGTGTAACTAACTAGTGCTTGTCAAGCTAGATTTGACTGACAAAATAGATATCTGTGACAGAAAGCAAGATTTTATAGTACAGGATTCATTCTTTCCACAAAATGACAATTTTGTTTCACAAAACAGATAAAATAACCATTTTGTGAAGCAACACTGTCAGTCACATTCCTGAACCAATAAGAACAAAGCTTATTGCCATATACAAACAAGATGAGAAGTGGCCAGCTCTGCTCCACATGGCTAAGGCAAAGTATCTGACCTGCTATAGAGGGCGCCCTCTAATGTCCCCTGTGCTGCACATGAACAAACCTTTCCTAAAAGAGCTGCTGTTAAACACTACAGGTTCATAAATGGAAGTTTATACAAATGGCTGAGAAATATAATGCTGCACTTATAATGATTATAGAGAAAGAAAAGTATGCAAAACTTATATAAATATGATCATTTTAGGTGATATGGCTATTCTTATTGTAGTAACCTGCTTGTGTGGCCATTTTGGTTAAGGGCATTCCTGCTGTTTTGCCATTATCTTATGACTCACTCCTGTTCCTCTTCCTGTCTAAGCTGACAGTAATTATGGGACAGGCCACACCCACCTGCCATCTTCTATTAAATGTACCAGAAGTTACTGTGCTTGTCTGGCTGCTTTGCCTGCCTCTCAGAGACAGTTATAAGTTTTGTATATGATAGTTAGACTCCAATGTCTCCTCCTAGCTGTAATCTTGCACCAATTAGCTTGTAGTAGTCTCTTAATAATGTGCTTACCTATAGTTCAACTACTACATAATAGATTTAGCCAGAGACTTGGGACTGATCATGTGCACACACATTGTGTTTAGTATGATGTGTAGGTTATATGAGCAGCCACTCCTGAGTACTGTGTGTAAACAAAAGGCTTCAGGACTTCAACTTCACCTCCTTTCTTTTCGCCACTTTGGGACTTCACCTTTGTCTTTTCGGCACTTCCGCATTCGGTAATATGCTAAATGGCCGCACGGCTCGGGCGCTCGTAAAGGGGACACGGCTCTTAAAAAAATGCAGCACTTCTGGGCCCCCCTTCAGGCCCGGAACACTTGTCCCCCCTGTCCCCCCCTGCTGGTGGCCCTGGACATGCATGTGACATGGGCACAGTTGTGCTCTCTGCTCTAGTGTTGTGCCCCCCTCGACCCACTCTGATGTGAAAGGGTTAAGCACTGGGCAGGTAAGGGGACGGCATCATTAGAGTCTTTTGTTATAAATAAATATAAAGCATTGTATAGCTTGTTGCTTCTATATAAATAGATTATGATCCCCTAAAATTGCCCCTGCCTAAATGACCCCCTTTTGTTTACACACAGTACTCAGGAGTGGCTGCTCATATAACCTAAACATCATACTATACAGAATGTGTGGTCATAACTCCCAACATTTTGGAAGTAAAAAGAAGGACACAAAATTTTTTGTCATGTAGCGCGGCAAAAATTTTTTGACCACACCCCGTAATTCATTTTACAAAGTTTGGCAGGTTATAAAAGTTTGAAAATATTTCTCCTTATCTAAACTGTTAAAATTACTTATTTTCTTATCTCAAAATTGTTACAAAGTATCTTAGTTGCACCTGTTAGCTGTACTGGCCTCTCTGCCAAAAGCCAATTAAGTTAGAAATTTTGGACACAATAAAGATCTTTACACTTTGAATTGGTGCCTGCTGGAAGTCTGCGTTCATTGAGCGCCTGCTCCTTTTTACATTTCGGTTCGTCCGCCCCCAATGCTGAGGGCTCAGGGCAGTGCACCTGGGCCACTTCCCTTACGTGGTGAGTAATTTGTTTACCACATTGAAGTACCCATACTACAGATGACTTCTTGTAAGTTACAAAGTTTGGCAGGTGATAAAAATTTGAAAATATTTCTCCTTATCTAAACTATTAAAATTACTTGTTTTCTTATCTCAAAATTGTTATAAAGCATCTTAGTTAGCTGTGCTGGCCTCTCTGCCAAAAGCCAATTAAGTTAGAAACTTTGTTTCTTTTTCTGGCTGTTCAGTGCAGAGAAAAGAGGGACTTTCCAGTACAAATGAGGGACCTCGGGTTGAGCTGTCAAAAGAGGGACTGTCCCTCTGAAAAAGGGACAGTTGGGAGGTATGCACTGTGCACATGATCAGTCCAAAGTCTCTGGCTAAAGCTATTATGTAGTAGTTGAACTATAGGTAAGCACATTATTAGGGTTGCCACCTTTACTTAAAAATAATACCGGCCGGTGGGGGGCGGGCATCAAAAGGGGGCGGTCGGTGTCGGGGAAAAGGGGTGGAGCTACATGGCATGCCGCAAAAGGGGTGGAGCAACATCGCAGAGACGTCCACGGCGCTGGAAAAAGGTAAGTTCTTTGCGAATTGGGGACAGGCCAGGGGCTTTTTTTAAAGGGTATTACAAATTACCGGCAATTGCATTGCTGGTAAATTTGTAATACCGGCCTGGCCTTGGCAGGTGTTTTACCGGCTAGGCCGGTAAAATATAGGCCAGGTGGCAACTCTACACATTATTAAGAGACTACTACAATCTAATTGGTGCAAGATTACAGCTAGGAGGAGACATTGGAGTCTAACTATCATATACAAAACTTATAACTGTCTCTGAGAGTCAGGCAAAGCAGCCAGACAAGCACAGTAACTTCTGGTGCATTTAATACAACATGGAAGGTGGGTGTGGCCTGTCCCATTATTACTCTCAGCTTAGACAGGAAGAGGAACAGGAGTGAGTCATAAGATAATGGCAAAACAGCAGGAATGCCCTTAACCAAAATGGCCACACAAGCAGGTTACTACAAAAAGAATAGCCATATTACCTAAAATGGTCATATTTATGTTTTGCATACTTTTCTTTTTCTATAATCATTATAAGTGCAGCATTATATTTCTCAGCCATTTGTAAAAACTTCCATTTATGAACCTGTAGTGTTTAACTGCAGCTCTTTTAGGAAAGGTTTGTTCATGTTTATTACTATGCAGCACAGGGGACATTAGAGGCGCCTCTATAGCAGGCCAGATACTTTGCCTTAGCCATGTGGAGCAGAGCTGGCCACTTCTCATCTTGTTTGTATATGGCAATAAGCTTTGTTCTTATTGGTTCAGGAATGTGACTGACAGTGTTGCTTCACAGAATGGTTATTTTATCTGTTTTGTGAAACAAAATTGTCATTTTGTGGAAAGAATGAATCCTGTACTATAAAATCTTGCTTTCTGTCGCAGATATCTATTTTGTCATTCAAATCTAGCTTGACAAGCACTAGTTACTTACACTATTATATATTATGTCCAACTTTGTTTTTACATAATTCATTCTGTAAGTAACTTTGCACATAAGTGCGTCCGTTACATGGAGGTTATACATTTGTGCGACAGATTGCTTGTTAAACTGTACAGAATGGAGTTTGTGATATAATGACATCCTTTTGTGCACTAACTAGATTTTGTTTTCATTCTTTAATAGAAATAAGTCTTTTGTATATTTTTTTTCTCTGTGGATGGTCACAAATTCTTATATAACATGAGAGACATTAATTCTGTGTATTAGGGATAGTTTTGTATACAGAATGTATTTGGGACAAACGGCACCCCATAGATGACAAGTTTAGACATTAGCCGGGACTTGGGCTTCATTTTAGTTGCTAAGAAATTGCAAGATGGCATTTTCATTTTTGAGCCTGAGAAATATCTGAACTGTGTTTGGTGGAGAGAGTTTCCAATTGTAAGAAAGTCTTACCAAGAAAAATCTGATGATAACAAAACATTTCTTGGGGCAAGAACACAAAGTGTACAGGCTCACACTCTTGGGATCTGAATCAAACATATTTGTCGGATCTGCTGCTAGAGTTGAGCAGCCTTAGGATTATGTACTGTTTCACAAGCTATCTTATGTATTAGGCATATTTGTCTGTGTCGACTTTCTAAAATATAATATTATGCATCTGCACGGATGCACTACTCTGGCACGTTCTTTTAGGCACCATGAGACTGGTTTTACTGCTGGGACAACATTAACATCAAATAGACTGCACTGGTTGGAATAATAATAATAATAAAAATCTATATAAAAAGAATGAAACCAATAAAATGAATCCTGTTTTTTGGTTGCTTTTTTTAAGCTAAAGTCTGAAAAGAGGCAGAAGATTAATGCTATATGGGTACTTGGGGGGGGGGATACAATTTCCTCAACACATTCACATAGAAACTTGGACACCAGTGGTTCTTGGTCAGGAACAGTAGATTTATTGAAGAAATAACAACGAGTTATATTTACATAAACAGGTCACTTCAGGAACTACAAAGCTTCTTGGTGGAGAACAAATCTGCACTTACTAAGCAACTCTGTCTAACACTGCTATGTACATAATAAAAGGCACCACATTTGATCAGGGGCAGTAACTCGTAGACCAACTGATGTTTGCTTAAAACAGGTCATGAGTAAATGCCAAATGCTGATTCAATGCTATGAGTTAAGCTGGCCATAGGATTCGTACGATTTTCGGACTGTGTGTGGAGAGTCCCGTCATTTTTTGTCCAATGGAGATCAGTCGTTTGAACGATGGGCCAGGTTAAAAGACGGCTGACGATAATATCTCTGCATGTATTGCCGATCTGATGATATCTCTGTGAGCTTCCCAGTAGAATTTGTTGGCCATACTTTCGCACGATTGCTGTGATGGGCTGGTTTGTTCACTTTGCTGCTTTATTTTACCTAAATGGTTAGTGGTAGGTCGGGAGATGGCACCAAACGATATGAAGGTAAGGTCTATGGCCACCTTTACTGCTGCTGGGCAATACATAACCCTCTAGAGCAGGAGTGCTATAGATTACTAACACAAGGTCTACTTTTAGGGGCAAATTTACCTAGGGTCGAATATCGAGGGTTAATTAACCCTCGATATTCGACTGCTGAATTAAAATCCTTCGACTTCGAATATCGAAGTTGAAGGCTTTAGCTCAATTCATTCGATCAAAGGAATAATCGTTCGTTCGAAGGCGATTCGAGCGATTCGAAGGATTTTAATCCATCGATCGAAGGGTTATCCTTCGATCAGAAAATTGTTAAGAAGCCTATGGGGACCTTCCACATAGGCTAACATTGGCCTCGGTAGGTTTTAGGTGGCGAACTAGGGGGTCAAAGTTTTTTTTAAAGAGACATTACTTCGACTATCGAATGATTAATAGTCGAACGATTTTTAATTCGAATTGTTCGTTTCGAAGTCGAAGGTCGAAGTAGCCCATTCGATGGTCGAAGTAGCCAAAAAACACTTCAAATTAGAATTATTTTTCCTATATTCCTTCACATGAGCTAAGTGAATGGGCCCCTTAGTGATGTCTCATTATGATCTGCATCCATAAAGGCATTGTTAGCATTCTGTTCCATGGAAAATATTACATATATATTGATTGATGAGAAAATGCATATTGTTATATTTAACAAAAAACTATTTCTTATGTAACCTTAACATAATAAATATCTGAATGAAAATAATGAAACAGGAGGGGGATTTAGACAAGCTGTTTGTTGACAGTGTCTTGAGATCTACTGCTCACAAGCTAAAGATCTACTGATAGATCCCGATCTACCTTTTGTCCCTGCTCTAGAGTGTCCTATCCTGCCTATACTTTCACCATATCTGCTACTTCAACAAAGCTTCTTGAGTGAGACCTTCCACTGTACCTCACCCTCAACCTCAGGCTCCCCAGCACATACACCTCCTAGTGTGAAGTCCAAAAAGACAGAACCATGTGTTCAGTCCCCTTTACTGACTAGGAAAATGTTTCTAGGGCGGCTAAATAAGTGCTGTGATTTGGTGTCCTCTATGTGGACTCAGCTTACAGGACACTCAGTTTGGCAGTACATCTGGTTTTTAAGTAACAAAAACTTGCCTCTAAGCTGAGAATTCAAAAATAAGCACCTGTTTTGAGGCCACTGGGAACAACATCCAAGAGGTTGGTGAGCAACATGTTGTTCCTAAACTACTGTTTGAGGATCACTGCCCTAGAGAAAGATAAATAATGAAAACCAACTGAAAGTAAAAAGTTAGTAAAAACACGATGATCCCCTTTAGGTTGGGCATAGTTAAACGTTGTTGCATATAATTTAATTGGTATTAAAGGATTTGTGGAGATGTCCCAAGGCATACACAGATTGCAATGGGTTCAGTGCAGCCAGACAAGTGATAGTAAGCCATTGTATATTGTGGGAAGGGAGTGTGAGGATTCACTTGGATGCATCAAAGACAATCATAAGAGATACTTACATACTTGTTATCAGCCTGGAAAGATTCAAATGCACTTGATGGATTTAAATGTCTGTTTAGTGCCTGAATAGCCTGGACAAGGCAGTATAATCAGCTAAAAGGAACCCCACATTTTCCAAAATCGACCTTGATATTATAAGGCAACTGCAATAAACTATAATGAATTGCTTGCTCAACATGAATGCAATGAATAGGGCATGGTGGCATACATTACCTCCTGTCTCCAATTTTGTGGTTTTTGCAGGGTAGATAATTAGACTACAAATGCACTGATAAACCCCCTGCATAATGGACTTCATCGTATCTATAAGCCAAAACAGCTACAACAAGGGGTTAAAAGGGGCACATTTAAATTATCTCTATTTAAAGTAGGGATGCACCGAAACCACTTTTTTAGATTCGGCTGAACCCCCGAATCCTTCATGAAAGATTCTGCCGAATATCGAACCAAATCCGAACCCTAATTTGCATATGCAAATTAGGGTTCGGGAAGGGGAAACATTTTTTTACTTCCTTGTTTTCTGACAAAAAGTCATGCAATTTCCCTCCCCACCCCTAATTTGCATATGCAAATTAGGATTCAGATTCGGTTCGGCTGGGCAGAAGGATGCAAATTATGCAAATTAGGATTCAGATTTGGTTCAGTTGGGCAGAAGGATTCGGCCGAATCCTGCTGAAAAAGGCAGAATCCCGTACTGAATGCTGGATTCAGTGCATCCCTAATTTAAAGAGTTGGTTCACATTTAAGGTACTGTCATTTTTAATATGTTATAGAATGGCATTGATTTCTAAGCAAATTTTCAGTTGGCCTTCATTTTTTATAGCTGTACAATTATTTTCCTTCTTCATCTGGCTCTCTTCTACTTTCAATGGGGATCACTGAGCCCATCTAAAAAAAACAACACATGCTCTGTAAGATTACAAATGTATTGTTGTTGCTACTTTTATTACACCTCTTTCTATTCAGGCCTCTCCTATTCATATTCCAGTCTCTTATTCAAATCAGTGTAGGGTTGATAGGGTAATTTGGACCCTAGCAACCAGATCGCGGAGACTGCAACCTGGCCAGTGCTGAATAAATAGCTAAATAACACAAAAATAATAAAATAACAAAAAATTAAAACCAATTGTTAATTGTCTCAGAATTTTGCTCTCTACTTCATCCTAAACCCCTTTAAAGTAAGTCAACTAGTTATAGGGGACACAGTAAGCGTAAATACAAAACAATGACTACAACTGTTCCTGCTGTTATTATTAAAAAAATTTTAATTAGCAGAATAGGAGTGGATTTTCCAGCATAACATAAGCAAGGCTGATTAGGAATTTGCATGTGACACTCACTGTTGCACATGTGCCTTGTCTCATAAGCTGGCACTGTCCACATTTTGATCGACTAAATCAAGACAATAAATCACTGTATTACAGGCCCCTGTCACTGTGAAAAACAAAGAAGAAATCAACAATTACAAGTTAGAAATGGCAAGAATTATATATTTGACCCTTTCTGCTTTTTTAAGCATAACATTCACATTTAATATATAATATATATTTCTACTGTCATTTTTTCTGCTTCTCATTAACAACCTGCCTGGCAGGAAACAGACTAGAGGTAATACCTTGTCTCTGCCCCTCTCTCCTGTTCAATTGTAGTTTAAAGCCTCAAGGAGCCGGAGAGAAAGCAGTGCCTATTGATTCTCTGCATCAACAGCTGAGCAATCCATATTAGACACTAAATCAATTTTACCTATAGATCCACAAGCATAGTTTGTATTTTATCCTGCTGCTGCACATCCATAGACTTAAAGCAAAGCGGCTTATTAAAGCGTTCTCAATAACGGCATGAGAGCACATGACATTGATAGTCTGTCCCTAGGGGAACTTGAGCATTTTTGTACATGGAAGGGACATTTCATTTAATTGCTGACAATTATGTAGATAAATCATCTTTAATAGCAAATTTGATATTCTTACATAGCACGGAACATGTTTCCATGACTCTGTTTGAATTTTTTTTTTAGTATGGCTACAGTAATGTAATATTTTGCTAGACAACTACCCATTCTTATTCTTAAAGGGGTTGCTCACCTTTAAATTAACTTTTATTATGATGTAGAACTTGATATTCTGATGCAGTTTGCAATTGCTCTTCGTTTTCATTATTTGCAATTTTTCGAATAATTTTTGGTGCAGCAGCTCTCCAGTTTGAAATTTCCACAGCCGCTATATTTGGTTGCTATGGTACAATTTGTCCTGGCAACCAGGCCGCGGTTTAAAAGAGAGACAGGAATATGAATAGAGGAGGGCCTAAATGGAAAGATAAGTAATACAAAAAATAACAAAAAAATTCTTGCGTCACAGAGCAATCGTTTTTGGCTGGTGTTTTGGCTGCTGGGGTGAGCCGTAAAGAGTCAGACAAATAATTCAAAAGATATAAAAAAATAAAATAAAGACTAAAGACTTTTTTTGATCCCTCGATCGATTTTATTGTTCGATTCGAAGGATTTTATCTTTCGATTCAAAGGATTTTATCGTTCGATTCGAAGGATTTTATCGTTCGATTCGAAGGATTTTATCGTTCGATTCGAAGGATTTTATCGTTCGATTCGAAGGATTTTATCGTTCGATTCGAAGGATTTTATCGTTCGATTCGAAGGATTTTATCGTTCGATTCGAAGGATTTTATCGTTCGATTCGAAGGATTTTATCGTTCGATTCGAAGGATTTTATCGTTCGATTCGAAGGATTTTATCGTTCGATTCGAAGGATTTTATCGTTCGATTCGAAGGATTTTATCGTCCGAGCAATGATTTTTCCTTTGATCGTTCGAATTCGTTGGATTTTACTTAGAGGGTTTATTAACCCTCGATATTCGACCCTTAGTAAATGTGCCCCTAAAAGTCAACATGAAGGTTAATTACAAAAAAATAAAAGAGTAGCAAAATCTGGTTAATTGCTCAAAATCCCCCATGTGAGATTAAAGATCCTTTTTACTAAGCTTAATCCAGGACACCATACTGTATTGGATGTATGGAAGGTGCAAAGGACCAGGGGCATTTCGGGGCACCTTGCTGCCCTGAGGTGGCCTTTCTGATGCCGCCCACCGTCGCACCAGGTCCTTACCATTTCTAGCACTGGAGTGCGTGTAGGGGGGGCAGCATCGCTAGTGCAGAGAGCACAATTGCGCTCTCCTCACTAGCCGAGCCGAAATTCTGATTTAAAAAATAGTCATTTCAGCTCCTAAAGTTACCAAGAGCGGCTTTTTTGCCTCCCCGGTAACTTGTGGGCTACTGCTGCCTTTATAAGCTGAGTTTATCAACTTCCCTCATGGCAGCAGCACCCCTGCTAAAGACAGAAAAAGATGTTAAAGATTTTATTCACTTGGACAGCGATCATGGGGCCTGCTTTTATACTCATCAGTGCCATGACCAATATCCCTGACAGTATTATTGAGATCAGGGTCGGACTGGGTGCCCGGGGCCCACCGGAACTCCTGTCCAGGGCCCCCCTCTGGACCCCATACTGTAACGCCGTGCATACTCAAAAGGAGCCGCGCGCATGCGCGAACGGCGCTGCATGGTGCATGGTTTTTTGTAGGGCCAGGATATCAGGAGAGGGGTCTGGTCCAGTAGGGGGCCCATGCAGGGCCAGGGCCCATCGGGTTCTTTCCCGGTGTCCCGCCTGGCCAGTCCAACCCTGATTGAGATTAATCAGCGAACAATTCAGCTCCCTGCCTCACAGATAGAAAGCATTCTCTATAACTTCCAGTGAGGAATTCTCTCTCTTGGATGTTAACATGGACTAAGTCCATGCAGAATTGGGTTAAGTTGCACAAGTTAATGTCAGCAGAGATATTCTCATGAATGGTCCTGTATTGATCTTATATGCTACAAAGATTGCTTTAAATATTCAGCTAGTCAAGGCAGGGCAGCCATCAGGGGCGAACAGGGGGGGAGAGTTGTAGGGGGCCTGAGGGTAAGGGGGGCCTGGCCACGCCACACTTACTTGATTGGCCGGGCCCCCCATCTTTCTGAGAGCTGCTGACTTTGAGAAGGCATGGACGTTTAAGGGGCCCTGGCCACCAATTTTTTTTCATGTGGGGTCCTAGCCACCAATATTTTTTAATGGGGGGCCCTGGCCACAAATGTTGTTTTATGGGGGATCCTGACCACCAATATCTTTATTTTTTATTAACATGTGGGAACCCTAGCCACCAATATTTTTTTTTTTTTTTTTCTGTGTGGTGGGGGGCGGACCTGTGGGGTGGGGAGGGTGGACCTGTAGGTGAGGCTTGCGGTGGGCGCAGCCCAGGGGGCCCAGGAAATTATTTCGTATGGGGCCCTGTGATTTCTGATGGCGGTCCTGAGTCAAGGTGACGAGAAAGCCAAGTGACTTGTCACAGTGAGTGCCTGGTTTCTTAAGTAATAGCCATGGTCTTCCAGGATATTGCTGGGAATATCCTGAGGCCCCTATTTGCTGACCTTATACCAACTGGATGATTATTATTATAGAGTCTAACATTGGAACTCCTTACCAATGCACAGCTTGGCACAATGCGCCAATACCGATGCCAGTCTCGTTCAACTAACACAATTTGCAGGACATTCTTTCTCTTTGCATTAGCTTGAAAAGTGTGTCGCTTCTAGCATGCAGAATTCATTTGTTTCTGATTTATTCAGTTGCAGCTACTAATACAGCCAGCTAAAGGGAGCCCTGGAATTGCTGGCAGGTCCAGGCTGATAGTAATTCCAGTGTTCCCTGCAGTCAGGGTATGAACTTAATCAGACAGAATCCTGAGTTTCCTGATTGTGAGATTTCACAGCATGACAGGGTCTAAGGTTATTGTTGAATCATAGAAAAATTGCTCAAGGCTTAAGCTGATAATTGGAGTCAACTTTCTGTGGTTCATCATCTGAGCTACAAACTCTCAGTGATAAATACATCAATGAATTTATTGCTGGTAGTCATGATGTGATAAGCATAATGTAAAAAAATTCTACAAAAATCAGGTCAGGAATATATTAAAAGCAACTAGGAATGTTCCTAAGGGATGGTGGTGTAGTGGTCAATATTGTTACTACCCTGGAGTTTTACGTTTGACTCCAGCCAGGCCACAACTTACAAGGAGTCTGTATGTCTCTATGCATCAGTGTGGGGTTTCTCTTACACTCGAAAAAATTACAGGACGATTAATTTGATTATAATACACAAAAGACATGAATATCCTGTAAATTATATCCTTATAAACGGTGAGTTCTGACGTCATCAGTTATAAACGGTGAGTTCTGATGTCATTTCTGTCACATGACTCACTGAAACTTGTGTATTATAATAAATAAATACGCGTCAATTCATGTTAAAATTTGATGCCAGCGTTAAAGTCAATGGGCGTTAGAATAGTGTTGACCTGTGACGGTTTTGACGCAAACATTTCGTGAATATATTCTCTGACGCGAAGCACGGAAATTCAACACGAATTCACTCCTGACGAAATTTATTCGCCCATCTTTACTGTATTGGCCAATGCTAACAGCTTGAAATGATGAGATACTGTGGGCTAATGCAGAGAGAAATCCCTCTTTATGCGCTTACAATTAACACATGTACCTCCACATTCAAGATTGTTCTTAGAAAAAGAGAGCAATCATTTCGCAAGGCATTAATTATAAAGAATACTTTTGCGCTGGAATGTCATCCTCAAATAGAATGACTTAATTAGATAGATTAGCAGTTCTAATTGAGAGGGGAAAAATGGCTCGTCTGCTGTTGGTCAGTTTGATCAGCAATTAAAAGGTACATTTTGTGGAAAGTAAAGCAACATTATGGGATACTGAATAAATAATTACATTTTGTTAAACGGATCCCTAACGACTAGATTTATTACTCTGCATGAAGTACATTGTTGAGAATTAATAAGACAGACCCAGCTTCGCTCAGCCGTGGATTCACACCCATATAATAATTTAAAAAGCAGAATAACAATTATAATTTTTTTATTTCTTTGATATAAGATTTAATATTTGCATTTAAAGGGATTCTGTCATGATTTTTATGGTTTACTTTTTATTTCTAAATTAATTCTAATGAATTGTATTCTTGAACCAACAAATGTATTTTTTAGCTGTAATATTGGTGAGGGGTCAGCCATCTCAGTGCATTGGGCCTGGTTCTGAGCCAGTGCTGCACAATAGAACTGCTCTCAGGCAACTGTTGTTTCTCCCCTTCCCATTGTATTTCACCATGAACCAAGTTGTAGCTGCCTATTATTCTGTTGATAGGTGGCTGATGGGCTTCTGGGGGGGAGGGGTGACATCACTCCAATTTGCAGTGTAGCAGTAAAGAGTGACTGACACTCCGGGGGAGCAGGGGGTGCGAGTGGGCCAGGGCCCGCACCCCACCAGGGCCCCCCGGCAGTCCGTTCGCAGCTGAAAATGTGGCCAAATGCGGCCGTATGGAGGGGGCGGGGCCCGGCTGCGCGTCACGCACTAGGGCCCGCCCCCCTCTAGGATCGCTACTGGTGACTGAAGTTTATCAGAGCACAAGTCACATGGTTTGGAGGCACTTGGGAAATGGACATAATGTCTAGCTCCATACCAGATTTCAAAATTAAATGTTAAAGGGGAACTATCGCGAAAATAAATATTTTATATAAGCATCAACATACTGAAATAAGAAACTTTGTAAATATAATCAATTACATATCCTGCATCATTTCTTCTATTTTTTTCTTCTCTCAGCATCTGTTTCTCTTCATTCTGTTTCATGCAGCGGTTGGGTGTCAGGTGAATGATCCAAT
The DNA here is from genome assembly GCF_017654675.1 of Xenopus laevis. Taxonomy (NCBI): domain Eukaryota; kingdom Metazoa; phylum Chordata; class Amphibia; order Anura; family Pipidae; genus Xenopus; species Xenopus laevis. The sequence goes on from NC_054384.1 coordinate 26,489,791, forward strand.
ATATTTTATAGGGGGCTCCCTTTCCTAGCAGATGAATTAGAGCTCACTCCAATAACTGATTCCAGTACAAACAAAATCTAACAAAATAACTGCCTTTTGCACAAATCCTGCATGTAGAGAGACATGATGTCTGGTGATTTTAATAGAGTGAGCTCTAATACATCTTCTAGGCAAAAGGAGCCCCCCTATAAGATATATTGGATCATTCAACTGACGCTCCAACTCCTGCATGAAGACAGAATGAAGAGAAACAGATGCTGAGAGAGGAATAGTGAAGATAAACTTGATTATTTCAGAAACAGGACAGAATTTTTAATTGATTGTATTTAGAAAGTTTATAATTTCAGTATGCTAAAGCTTATATTACATTTTCATTTTTGCGATAGTTCCCCTTTAAGTAATCTGTTTACTCTTTCAAAGAATGGATTTCAGTGCAGAGTTCAGCTGGAGAAGCACTATTAACTGTTTTGGGAAAAAAACTTGTTTTCCCATGGTAGTATCCCTTTAAAGGGGGCATTTATGAAATATATGGAATATATGTTCTATATATAGGCACCTAAGGTGGCAGATAAAGAGTGGTCCACCAGTATATAGCATCAAGTTGCATAAGCTATTTGCCTTTTGTGTGGCAAGGCACCTGGGAGAAGATTGATATGTTTATTATACCACTAAATAGGAATAGCTGTTTATTTCAGAACCAAACCCACTAGACCTGCAAGTTCTTCTATTACAGGACCAGCTGGTACCAGAGTATTAGTTTAAGCAAATAATGTGCTCCGTCCCTTCCTGTCCCATTAGAAACAGTGTTTCTGTTTTGTGATAACCGAATGAAGCACCAAAACTGAGTATACAGGTATGGGATCTGTTATTCGGAAACACCTTGATCCAGAAAGCTTTGAATATGGGAAGGTCTTTTCCCATAGATTCCAATTTAATGAAATAATTCAAATTTAAAAATAATATTCCCTTTTTCTCTGTAATAAAAGTTTAACTTGTTCTTCATCCTAACTAATTAATCATTTTTTGGCGGCAAAACAATCCTTTTGGGTTTATTTAATAATTCAATTATTTGTAGCAGACTTTAGGTATTGAGATCCAAATTACTGAAGGACTCTATATCCAGAAAACCCCAGATCCTGAGCATTCTGCATAACAGGTCCCATAATATATGTTTTGGTGAAAAGATTACCCAGTTTGGGTCATGCCATGATGCCACAAGTCTGCTGTAGAATAAAACAGATTGAGTTGTGCGTTGGGAGAAAGCAGTTGTTCAACAACATCACCACTGACGGTACATTGTTGTTAAAGGGCATGTAAAGTCTAAAATCGAATAAGGCTAGAAATGCTGTATTTTGTATACTAAATATAAAGATGAACTTACTGCACCATAAGCCTAATCAAACAAATAATTTATGCTTTCAAAGTTGGCTACAGTGGGTCACCATCTTGTAACTTTGTTAAACATCTTTGCAAGACTAAGACTGTGCACATGCTCAGTGTGGTCTGGGCTGCTTAGGGATCGTCATAAACAAAGCTGCTTGAGTTCTGCATGGCTGAGAAGTAAGGCGGGGGCTCCCCCTGCTGTTCATAAGTATGATTGTTTCCCTGCTCAGCAGTTAGGGACCATCTGACAATTCCTATCCACAGCAGTAAATGAAAGGAGAATTTCACTGCATACAGTCAGGTTTCTTATAAAAATGGTACACATTTTTTAATTAAAGTGTATTGGCGATAGGTTTCTTTTTCATTAAAGAAAGTAAAATGGGATGTTATTTTTTTGCCTTTACATGCCCTTTAAAAAAAGAATTAAGTGACAGTTTTGGGTGTAAGTTGCTGTTCATTTTCAATTCACAGGATGCATGTGCAGTACAAACTGTTCATAATAATACTAAGATTTGGCATATTTACAGCCTCCTGTTTTACTTTGAATTGCTCCAAATGGCATGGGCGGCAGTTGCACAGAGCCTTATTCAACTCACACGCCTTCCACTGAAAACGACACAACATCATTGCTTTCTGTAAACGTCTTCCTTACACTCTCTCCACACAAGGACCTTTCCCTACCTTGTTCAGAATTTTTTCTTTCAAATAATTTGGGTAGTGCGCTCCTGCCCTCTATCATACAATGAACAGAAGAAGGGGGAAAATCACAACCGCTCCTTGGAAAACACAGTTGACCATTCATGTATTTGACACCAGATTTGCTAGTGGAATAATGAAAACTTTTTTTTACATTTAAGACAATGGGGCTCCTATTCTAAGGGGCCACAGTGCTGTCAGTAATGCAAATTGCTCTTTACTTTTATGTCTACGGGGCAAATTTACTAAAGGGCAAAGTTACTTTATTTCGGTACCTTGCCGATTTACTAAAGGTCGCTGGCATAACTTCTTTAGCGAAGGAAGTAGACTGTATTGGTACTTCGCTCCTAACGCCTGGCGAATTTATGCTCTGGCGAATTGACGTAACTACGCAAATTCACTAAGATCCGGATTTAAGACCCTCAGACCAGGCGAAGTGCAATAGAGTAGATAGGAGTTCCTAAAAAAATGGTTGAAAATTTTTCAAAAAGTCCCAAAAAACGATGGCGTCTTTTCCTTTTTCAGGGTGATAGGCTGAAAAAGAGCGTAAAATTTTTTGGGGGTAACGGGGTTCCCCCCTACATTTTCTAACATATAGCACATAAACTATACACTGTGTAGGGCAATATAACAACTTTATTTTCTTTTATTAAGGCTCCCTGGGCTTGTGTAGTATAATGTATTTGCTGCAATATATACGTCCATTCAACTTTAACTTACCGCTGTATGCAAATTAGCCAACGCTATCACAACTTCGTTTTGCCCTGGACGCAACTTTAGCATTTTAGCGAATTTGGCGGATTTTCGTCTGGCGAAGTGTGGCGATGTGAGTAAAGCCGTCGCTGGCACAATTTTGGAGGTAAGTAAATTTGCCCCATAGACTTTTTATCCCAATAATCCAAAATTTTTAAAATTATTTCCTTTTTCTCTGTAATAATTAAACAGTACCTTGTAAGATTTATTAAATCCTTATTGGAAACCAGCCTATGGGTTTATTTAATGTTTACATGATTTTCTAGTAGACTTAATCCAAATTACAGAAAGATCCATTATCCAGAAAACCTCAGGTCCTGAGCATTCTGGATAACAGGTCCCATCCCTGTAGTGTGCAACTGCCCTACGCACTAACACCAGCTCCTGCTTGTTACAGTTACATCAAAGTTTATATCGATATATATAGGTTTATATCATCATGCTGCAGTATAATCATCAAAAGGCCTGAAGTTACCATGCCAAAGTCACAAATTCAGCTAATATAGGCGCCTAGTTTCATATATACACACAGGAAAAAACCCTTTCCCTCCATCATTTACTTTTCCGATACATTTATTTCCGACTCGGAAATGTGCAATATTTTTTTCGGTTCCCAAACGCAACTTTTATACAGACATTTCTAATACACTAAGAAATTGCACTGTGTATAATGTATTCGTGACTTTTCAAATCAATATTTCAATAGAATGCTGTAAAAATGGCAATGATGTTCCCATTGGATATAATGGTTTACGCCACCATGGGGCAGCCAAATACTTTTATGTGGGTAAAAAAAAGCCTTCAGGAAACAGAAAAATACATTATAAATGGCAGGAATAGTTCTTATTGAAAAGTTCTTATTGAGAAATATGGGGAAAACAAGTTTTTGCCTGAAGATGACTTTTTCTTAAATATAATTCATTTATATCCCATTGATTCAAACATTAACAAATAGGCCCCCAAATCTGTCCTTGCTTTGGTTTCCCAGTGAGGGCATTAATACACAGACAATGCACATACACGCGTGTGGCATCATGTCCTGCTGCCAGTGATCTATTGCCAACATTATTTATATACAGAGACATCGCCAGTATTTTAATATAGGTAGTGGATCCTTTATCCGGGAGCCTGTTATCCAGAAAGCTTAGAATTACCGGAAAGCCATCTCCATTTTTATCAAATATTTCAAACTTTTAAAATAATTTCCTTTTTATAATAAACAAGTACTTCATCCTAAAATATTATTAATCCTTATTGGAAGCAAAACCAGCCTATTGGGTTTATTTAATGTTTACATGATTTTCTAGTAGACTTAAAGTATGGAGATTCAAATTACAGAAAGATCCCTTATCCAGAAAACCAGAGGTCCCGAGCATGTTGGATAACAGGTCCCATACCTGTATGAGTTGCATTAAGAGATTTATACCTGACTTCTGATTTTATGCCGTCAGGCAACATTTCTATGTCATTGTAACTGTAGGGGCAAATGTACTAAAGGGCGAAGTGACTAACGCTGGCGGAACTCCGCTAGCGAAGGAGATAGACTCTAGCGGTACTTTGCTCCCTAACGCCAATTTTCGCTCTGGTGAATGGACGTTACTCCGCAAATTCACTAAGATGCGGATTTTACTGAACGTTACCTCTTGCGCCAGACTTGCCTTCACCAGCTCAGACCAGGCGAAATGCAATAGAGTAGATAGGACTTACTAAAAAATAGTTGGTGTCTTTTCCTTTTTTCAGGGTGATAGGCTGCAAAAGAGTGTAAAATTGTTTTGGGGTAACCCGCTTTCCCCCTACATTTCCTAACATATGGAACATAAACTATACACTGGGCTCATGTGTAGGGCATTATAACAACTCTATTTAGGTTCCCTGGTCTTGTGTAATGTAATGTATTTGCTGCAACATATACGTCCATTCAACTTTAACTTCCCGCCGTATGCAAATTAGGCAACACTAGCGCAACTTTGCTTTGCCTGGCGCAGTAACGATAACACAACTTCGCCAGCGTTTGCCGCCCTGGACGCAACTTCGGATTTTAGTGAATTAGCGCCGTTGTTCTGGTGAATCTACACCCATGGCGAAGAGTTGAGCTGTGAGCGAAGCCGTCTCTGTAGAATTTTCGGGGGTTAGTAAATTTGCCCCTTTGTGCTTATTTTTTTAAAGGCAAGAATATTCAGTGCCTGCACCTGAAGCTCAGCGGAATCCTTGGAGTGCAATGCACACTACACCAGGTGGGCACAGGAAGAAGACGGGGCAGTAGCACAACAAGGCAGATTTAAAGACAATGTCTATTGAAAGTTTTCAGACTCTTGGCTCAAAGACCTTTTGCACAGCAGGTTCATCACGGGCAGTTCTGGACACATCAAAGTCAGAGAGATGTACTGTGTCTCCCCCAGGCATAGCCGCATGTCCTTGGATTTTTAAAAAAACGGTGTAGTCGGCATTAATTGAGCCAAGCGAATTGATGCTTTATAAGCAGCCAGCTGATTTGCCAGAGTGATTGACATTCTGATAGAAGTGGTTCAAGGTTGCCCTTCTGTCATTTTGAGCTGCCTGCTGCACCATGTGAGTAATGGTCCTATTCAATCAAGAAGAACTTCAGATAACATTGGGTGTATACATGCATGGATGTGTAATTGTACTTGTGTAGCATCAACGGGGTGCACAGCACTACATTTTCATATATTTACAGTTCCTCGGAAGGGAAGAAGACCTGATAATTATTACACTTGTGGCAAGCTGGCGGCTTGAACACGTAACTTTGAGGGGGATTAGTCAATGGTGAGCAGGCAGCATAGGAAAAAGGAGCAGAAAGACAGGGACACACAGCTTCTTCAAGGAAAACACAGATTTATTTTCCAACTTTAACACACACCGTCAATAATGCACAGACACAGGGGTGACCATTTTCAGGATACAAAACATAAATCATAAAAACTTTGAAGCAGTCCCTGACTAGACTGGGCCCCTTGTGGACAACCAGCACAACAAATAGTTTGGCTCACCCCTGTACTCACAGGACTCCTTCCTGTAGTGTTTATTCAGCCTCCTGGCACAACTTTGTCAGGGTCACAGGCTCCCTCTGCTTCTTGCAGTAACAGGCAGCACTCCCAGCTCCTCTGGGAGTTCCTCACACAGCCAGGTCTCCTACCTGCTGTGCCCTGTTGAGAGACACACTTTCCTATTCCAATTAACTTTAAATAGTCTTTCCACAGGACAGCTTTCCTGTGGAAGGTGAACTCCAATCTCTGGACTGGCTCTATGGAATGGAGTCCCTGGCTACTAAAGTCTTTAAACAGACGGCTGATTCTCTGTTTAATAACTCCCTTCCTGGAGCCTATCTCAGTACCTCGGACGAAATTAAAGGCTAGAGTGACCTTTTTCCTCCTTTTCCTAGTCACTCTACTACATACTATATAAATGTAGTGAAAGCTGGGGCAGTATAAATAGGTTTAAGTGGCAAGAAGCCATAAAAAGGAGCAGAACTTCACCAGATGAACTCAAAATCTAATTGGAGCAGTATGGAGTAATAAATTCATGGATTAAGGTATGCTGCCATTGTAGGGACCCATAGCGACCAATGAATGTGTCCCTTCAAGCAATTGACCTAGTAATGTAACAACAGCGTTCTGCCCCCCCCTCAAGAAAATCTGAGGGGCCCAGCATGCACCTACTCAATATTACCTCCACCTGCCCACCTTCTTGCCTACTTGTGTTCCCCGCTCCCTGGCCATTCACACAGGGTAGGTAAGACTGTGGCTGGAGAGGGGGGATTTCTGACATCTATAGAGGAAGCAGACCCCATGTCTATGCCTCCCTGTCCTCCAAGCCCCCATGATCACGGAGTTTGCTTCCTCTATAGTTATGCCACTGAATGGACCACTAAATATTAGTGATGGGGCAGATATTATTTAGATGTTTGTCTCTAATGGCTTACCATATCCCACCAGTTAACTCCAATTTTAGAGATCATTACTACCCCCTTTTCTATGGAAAGGCTGCAGTGTAGATTTGTACGAACAGCTTTTTCCCTAGCAAACCAGACCCTGGTCACAAGTGCTGTTAAATTGAGCACTAAAGGTCATGCTTTTGCTGCAGCACTTGGGACCACTGTTATATTTAATGACCCCTTAAGGTTATGTAATGCTATAGTAAATTGAGTGGCACCCAACTGCGCATCTTCTGTATCTTCTGAGCTTTTTTTCGTGCATGCGCAGTTGGGACCATTCTGGTATTTGTGCCTACTGCAAATGCGCAGAAAGCAGAAGGAAAAGAAGAGTATCCGAAGATACAGAAGATGGTGCCGGAGAGCTCACCTGCACTACTCTGCATGAATATGCCAAGGTACACGACAGGGAAACTTTTTCCACTATGTTACTAAGGAGAAAGCAGTGAGGGGGCCAATGGACAGAAGGAGATGGGGATTTTTGATTAACGGGGGGTTTAGTTCTCCTTTAACCAGAGAACATGGTTATTGAAGATTAAACAGGAACAAAGAGCAGCAGTGGATAGGCATATACTCACAAGCACCAGTGGTCAGTATTAGTCCCTTCAGGGGAGAGAACATACACAGCAGCAATGAAGGTACACCCAGCTTTCAGCCTTTTCCCTAAGTAGAACCCAGGGAAATCTTGGGGCAAATTCACTAAGCGACAAAGTGCCTAACGCTAGCGTGAATTTGCTAGCGTTAGGCATTTTCGTTACTTTGCCGATTCACTAACGACTGCTGGCGTAACTTCGCTAGTGTTACTTCGCATCCTTACACCTGGCGAAGTTGCGCAACGGACGTAACTACGCAAATTCACTAATGCCCGCATTGTACTGAGCGCTACCTTTTATGCCAGACTTCCTTCGCCACCTCAGACCAGGCGAAGCGCAATAGGGATTCCTTCAAAAAAAGTTAAAATTTTTTCAAAGTCCCAAAAAACTCTGGCGTTTTTTCTTTATTATGGGTGATAGCCTGAAAAAGATTGAAAATCTTTTAGCCTATCACCCATACCCAACATTTCCTAACTCATGGCAACTTAACTATACAGTGGGCACATGTGTAGGGCAAAATAAAAATTTTATTTGTTGTTTTGAAGGTTTCCCAGGCTTGTGTAGTGTTGCTACGAATACTTCCATTGAAATTTGAATTTGGTGCCGTATGCAAATTAACCATCGCTAGCGTAACTTCGCTTTGCTTAGCGAATCAACGCTAGCGCAACTTCGCAACCTTACGCTACCCCTGAGCGCAACTTCGGATTTTAGTGAACTACGCCTGGCGAAGTGCGGCAAAGTTACGCCTGCCGCAACTACGAATCTTAGTGAATGTCCCACTTAGTCCCTACTCTGGATGATTAATACCCGGGATCTTAATCCCACTCATACTCCTTGTCGGAAGCCTCAGCTGCTCAGCTAAATAGCCTATCTGTCACTCCTAGAGTGACCTATTAAGGTGAGTAGCATGACCTGTCTAGGTTCCACTTTATCCTTCCTACTTGCCTGACTGTACGGGCTTAACAAAAATGTGCTCAGGACTATATACTTTAACGCTGTGCCATCTACTTGATACTGGTTGAACTACAGTGGGTATAGCTTTAGGCAGGATCAGGAAACAGGCCCCCCTCCTAAATGTGTTTTAGGAGTCTATAACACTAGGGGACTGCCTGCCAAATAGTACTGGGAGACTAATTTACCAGTCACCTACAATTATATATATCCTTACCAAGAGATGACTTCCCATAAACAGGGCTGCATTTCATTTTAGCCAAAGGCCACAGCAAAACATCTTAGGTTAATAGAATCTTCACAAAATGTGTGTTTTCCCCTCTTTGTAAAAAGGTTTGTTTAATCAGTACTGCCAATGTTTTATTCCACTGCTTAAAATATTTTCCTTTGTGAGTGTCCTTGTAGTCCATCAGTCTGTGACATCGCAGGTGCTGTGCATTGCATTGGCTTTGAATGACTGCCTTCCATGCTACAGGCACATCTTTTGGCTCATTCACCACACTGACTAACTGCTGGAGGGTGTAATGAAATGCCAGGGATGGATTCTAACACGTCTACTCAATGCCTGACTCCTGTCACCCTGAGACACAGCACTCGGTAATCTATTAAGAAAGTCATTCCTTATACTTCAAAGGAATGTTCCAGTTTATAATGACACCTACATGCGAATCGTCACCTGAGAAAATCCCCAGAATTCTGTCTTTTATGGTTTAGTGGATATATATTTTATATTACACTGAGAACAATCTCATTACTATGATTTTTCATCTCTTTTTCTGCCCATTTATTAGGAGGTTGGAGAGATGCAGCCAAGCTCCAGACTGTAAACGTGTCCTTAGCTTTAGCTGTCCAATGCCAGTTGATTTTTTTTCTGAAATGAAATGTATTTTTATTTCACTGGAATGTCTAAGAGGACGTACATTATTTGGATAGGAAAAACAGAAATGTTATCCTGGTTGGCTTGTTCCGTCACCGGGTCAAACTTATTTTTAAGCCTTTTCAAGTCTGAAAAATCAAATGCCTGTTCTCCATCAGCCAATGAGCTTCACATGCCTCCCTGTCATGGGTCTTTCAGATGTGCTCTGCCTGCCAGCCAAGAGGGTGCTGGGAAACCTAATTGGAATTTTTGCATCTGGCGTAAGACTTTAAGCTAACATTTAGCAAATTATTGTTTTGGAAGGCGCACACCCAATTTCAATTTAATAGTGAGGTGCTTGTCCCCTGAAGACCGCCCAAATAAAGTCTCCAAGAAGAAATCAAACAAAAGTTAAATATAGGGACAGCACACTCCAATTTAAAAGGCAAAAATTTATTACATTTACAAAAATACACTCACATATTTGGCTACGGCCCAGTAATGGCCCTACGCGTTTCGACCACAGAAGTGGTCTTCATCAGGGGCAAAATCCATAAAGTGTTAGAAAAGGATAAAAGGCAGAACGAATGCATACATTAAACAAGTTTAAATACCTTTGTAAAGTCTCCATAATCACCCTGCACATGTGAAGTGGCGTGTGACGTCACATCCGCTCTAAAGCAGAAGCGTGTATCATAAAAAGGTGCATTGCGATCCACATGGAACGCAAATGCGTTTCAACGTCGCATATTTGTAGACGTCACTTCCGCCGACTATTGTAAAGAACTGAGGGAGTTCCTGCTGCTGTACATATGGAGCGCACTTGCGTTCCAGCGTCTCTGACATCAAGTAAATAATAATATAGGCTGGTCAATCAACAGCTTCTCATTTATCTTACATATAATTTACAGCATAGTTACCATAGGCATGTCAGGAACTTCCTCATCTCTACTAGTTAGCATTACGAAATAAAAATAAAAAATTATATAAAAAAACAAAAAAAAATTTTTTTTACAAAAAATCCTAATAGAGAATATAGCAAATGCACAAATAACAATACATTTTAATACAACATGCAATTGGAAAAATGGAGAACCAGAAAAAAATTGAACATAATCCATAATGTGCTGTGTGTCTAATGGAGTGCGGTCCTTGTCATCATATTAGCCTCACATTCTCATCAACCCTATGATGAAAAAATCAACATTATTTCAATTACGTGGCAAAAGTAATTCTAAGAGCAAGTGAAGCAATCATACCTACCCAGGATTCACGAGACAGATAGTCCCCAATACTCTCAAATAATCACATATCGGAATGGCGTGTAAGAAAGCTGAGCAACCATTGGGAAATGCAAGAATTATCTGTTCTGTAGAAAGCAAGACAGATTTAAAGAATCGTTAAGGCCATGAGGTGTAATTGTATTTAAACGATAAATCCACTCTGCTTCTTTCCTTAATAAAAGTGTGTTTCTGTCTACTCCTCCACTTGAATTGACAATTTGTTCAATCCCCATAATTCTCAGTGATGAGACATTATGGCGATTGTCTCTACAATGTTGTACCAAAGGTGTTGTGTCTTTACCAATTTTTATCACACTTTTATGTTTAATGAACCTATCTTTCAGCTTTTGGATGGTCTTCCCAATATAATACAATCCGCAAGGGCAAATCATCAGATACACCACATGTGTTGATTGACAAGTAATCCTTTGTTTGATCCCAAAAATTCTTTAAATCTGTCTTGCTTTCTACAGAACAGATAATTCTTGCATTTCCCAATGGTTGCTCAGCTTTCTTACACGCCATTCCGATATGTGATTATTTGTATTATTGGGGACTATCTGTCTCGTGAATCCTGGGTAGGTATGATTGCTTCACTTGCTCTTAGAATTACTTTTGCCACGTAATTGAAATAATGTTGATTTTTTCATCATAGGGTTGATGAGAACGCAAGTGCGCTCCATATGTACAGCAGCAGGAACTCCCTCAGTTCTTTACAATAGTCGGCGGAAGTGACGTCTACAAATATGCGACGTTGAAACGCATTTGCGTTCCATGTGGATCGCAATGCACCTTTTTATGATACACGCTTCTGCTTTAGAGTGGATGTGACGTCACACGCCACTTCACATGTGCAGGGTGATTATGGAGACTTTACAAAGGTATTTAAACTTGTTTAATGTATGCATTCGTTCTGCCTTTTATCCTTTTCTAACACTTTATGGATTTTGCCCCTGATGAAGACCACTTCTGTGGTCGAAACGCGTAGGGCCATTACTGGGCCGTAGCCAAATATGTGAGTGTATTTTTGTAAATGTAATAAATTTTTGCCTTTTAAATTGGAGTGTGCTGTCCCTATATTTAACTTTTGTTTAAGCTAACATTTGTCTTCTATGGTGGTATAATCAATAAAAACATCATTATAAAGAAGTAAAAGTACAAGTATAGGATTTATTATCCAGATACTTGGGACCTGGGGTTTTCCAGATTAGGGATCTTTCTATAAATTCAGTCTTCATATACTAAACATTAAATAAACTTAATAATAGCGTTGTAGGAAGTGTTTTAGTATTACAGAGCATAAGGAAATAGTTGTTATCAATTAGAATTATTTTCTTAAAATGAACTCTATGGGAGAGGGCCTTCCTTTTAAAGGGGTGGTTCACCTTTGATTACATTTTTAGTATGTTATAGGATCAGTGTTGGAATTGGGATGCCAGGGGCCCACCAGAAATCCTCAGACTGTGGGTCCACTTTCCAATCTATTATTCCTCCTCTCTTCACTCCTTTTATATCTACTTAATCTATTCTTCCATTATTATGCATTTTTCCCCCATAAAGAAATAGGGAATGACCATGAAATAGGCTAAATGAAGCAAAAGGGCCCACTGACACCTGGGCCAACGGGAGTTTTCCTGGTATCCCGGTGGGCCAGTCCGTCATTGTATAGAATGTTTTCTTTTTTATAGTTTTTGAATTATTTGCATTTTCTTCCAGCTTTCAAATGAGGGTCATCCAAAAAATAAATGATCTGTAAGGCTACATATTTTTTGTGTCTACTTTTTCTTACTCATCTTTCTATTACAACCCTCTCCTATTCATATGTCATTCTCTTATTCACATCAGTGCATGGTTGCTAGGGTCATTTCGACCCTAGCAACCAGATTGATGACATTGCAAACTGGGGAGCTGCTGAATAAAAAGCTAAATAACTTGAAATCCACGAATAATTAAGAATGAAAACCAATTGTCTCAGAATATCACTCTCTCCATCATACTAAGGGGCAGATTTACTAAAGGGTGAAGTGGCAAACGCTTGCGACAATTTACTGCCTGCAGGGACATCAGCAATTTACTAAGGAGCGCAGGCACCAATTCGGTAGCGAAATAGATAGGTGCTAGTGCTAATTTGCACTATCGCCAGACGACAATTTGCTCTGGCGAATGGACATTACTCCAAAAGTTTACTAAAATGCGGATTTTACTGAACGTTACCTCTTTCGCCAGAGTTGCGTTCACCAGCTCAGACCAGGCAAAGTGCACTGCAGTGCATAGATCTTCCTCAATCTTCTGTTACTTACATCATAATCTGAGTGGAAAAAGCATCAAAGTTCCAAAAATGCTGGCATCTTTTCCTTTTTTTAGAGAGAGAGCCTGCAAAAGTCCTTAAAATTATTTTTTGGGTATCTGGTTTCCCCCATTTTCTAACCTATGGAACATTAATTATACAGTGGGCTCATGTGTAGGGCATTATAACAACTTTAATGTCTTTATTAAGGTTCCCTGGACATATGTAATTAACAGTGTAAATGTCATGTATTTGCTACAATATCTAACATAAAGACATCCATGCAAATTAACATGAGAGCAAGACCTCTAGTGAACTTATACTATGCAAAAATGAACAAGTGCATCTTCGCTTTGAATTGATCGCATTGCCAAGTAAGGATAGCGAAAAGTCACCAGTGTTCGGTGCCCACTACGAAACTCCGCATTTTAGTGAATTAGCGTTGTCTGATCGAATTTTTGCCTGGCGAAGTGTAGCAATGGGTGCGAATCGGTCACTGGCGACTTTTCACTGGTTAGTGAATCGGCCCCTAAAAGTTAGTTTAAAGGTGAACGACCCCTTTCATTCTGAGCTGTCTGAATAACAGGTATCCTGATAAGGGATCTTATCCCCAGTTGTATATTTTATTACCAGAGCCAGGAGGATGAGTCAGGAAGGTGTAACACTGCATACGAACAGGATTACCTCTGGCAGGTGCTGAAAATGATTCTCTATAACGATTTACTGTCTGTCACAGCTATCACATTCACTCTGTGCCTAACCACCTCTATAATTAGTCTCAAATAATATAGTGAATAAAGTACCCCCTCTTGTAAAATATAAGGATATTATAAGTTACCGAGGAGTTTCATGACCATATAAAAACACGAGGCCGAAGGCCGAGTGTTTTTATACAGGTCATGGAACTCCGAGGTAACTTATAATATCCTCATATTTTACAACTGGGGGTACTTTATTAATTATAATACACATGTGACAGAAATTACATCACTACTCACCGTTTATAACTGATGACATCACTACTCACCGTTTATAAGGATATAATTTACAAGATATTCACGGCTTTTGTGTATTATATAGTGAATAAAGTACCCCCTCTTGTAAAATATAAGGATATTATAAGTTACCGAGGAGTTTCATGGCCATATAAAAACACGAGGCCGAAGGCCGAGTGTTTTTATACAGGTCATGGAACTCCAAGGTAACTTCTAATATCCTCATATTTTACAACTGGGGGTACTTTATTTATTATAATACACAAGTTTTAGTGAGTCATGTGACAGAAATGACATCAGAACTCACCGTTTATAACTGATGACATCAGAACTCACCGTTTATAAGGATATCATTTACAGGATATTCATGGCTTTTGTGTATTATATGATTATACAGGCACCTGCAACTGAACTGCATTAGGAACATGAAAAAAATACATGAACATATAACAGTCATTTACTGATCCTGGAAGCTCATTCCATGTTTTATGGCACATTTTGTTTAGTATTTTGTAAAGCAGCTACATGTATATGTCTATTTTTATACAAGATTTTTTTGGGTACATATTCAGCAAAGGTTTTCCAGAAGCATAACAATTAAGTGCCTGAAATTTCGAGGCTTTTCTCGCACAGTCACGCCAAAATGTGTCCATATCATTTCCCTGTCTGCAAGAGTAAACCACTTATTTAGATCAAATTGAGAGCAGAAGTAGTAAATACTATTAATAAGCATGTTGGAGACCTCTAGTGACCAAAAAGAGGCAAAACCACAATCTCAATAATTTCTCCAAAACATGCTATTCAATAAAAAATATATTTTATTCACATCAGTAGTTAAAAAACATGTATAGTAATCCCTCTAACGCCTAACGCGTTTCATGCTTACCCAGCACTTAGTCATAGGCAGAATGACTAAGAATGCCTATGACTAAGTGCTGGGTAAGCATGAAACGCGTTAGGCGTTAGAGGGATTACTATACATGTTTTTTAACTACTGATGTGAATAAAATATATTTTTTATTGAATAGCATGTTTTGGAGAAATTATTGAGATTGTGCAAGAGTAAACCAAACAAGTAAATTAAACAGAGGCAAACCTTCATTTATAATGACGTCAATGTGTAATTTACAATTACAGACTCTTTAATTATCACAGGGACTCCGTGATCTGTTAAAAGGAGAAGAATTTGTTTGTTTCTTTAGTGTTTAGAGCCTAGAGTCAGTTACATTATTTGTATGTCCCAGTGCATCTAGTTTTCTAGAAAAAGCTTATAAAATGGCAACTGCAGGGGACATGTGGATTGGATGCCTGTGTTTGAAACAACTGTAGTTTATTAAAAAAGAGAGAGAAATAAATTGTGTATAAGTGACAATGACAACAGAAGCCATTGGGAATGGAAAAACAATTGTTTAATTTACACTATAAACACAGTTGCAGTTTAAAGGAGCTATTCAATAATAAAAACTTAGTTTTGAATTGGAAGTTGAAAGAGAAATTCTAGAGAGGGAAACCACAGAACTGAAATCCCTCCCTCATATACTAATGCAAAAGTACATTAATATATACTACCCCACTGATTCACATTACACTGCACCCCATGAAATGCAACACTTCTACTAGTGTGCTCTTACATTGTATTTAACGGCAAGGTCACACAGGGCGTTTTATGTTGCGTTTTTAAAAACAAGAGGTTGAGAGTAAATACCCACAAAATAAAGCCCTACTGAAAATATTTAGGATACGCTCTATAGCAATTCCCACTGGGCGTTTGTGAGCCAACATCCACCACAAGACGCCAGTAAAAAATGTCAAACGCCAAGGAAACACCATATTATTGAACGCTATGAGATCCTGGAGATTCGCTTGAATAAGCTGCGTATTTTTAATATGGCCACACTATCACGAGATTGAATACTCATATACGTATTTGCGGCATTGCTTGTGCCGTAATTACGCTGCGTATTGATTTTTTTAAAACGCCAAGTAAAAACGCCCTGTGTGACCTCGCCCCTAGACCACGCAATAACATTTATAAGAGTGCTATAACTTTGGAATGTTGGAAGCGCTCACACAAATAAGATTATGAAACGCTTGGGTATAAGCTGGAGGATAGTGTAACAGATTATTTTGTTGTAGTAACTCCTAGAAGACAAACACATTGAGAACCATTTGCTTTGAAGTGTGCGGTCACTGTAGTAGACCAGTCTCCAGTCTGTTACATGTGTCTGTAAAAAGAGTGTTTAGGCTGTTTCTCTGCCTGTGTTTATACGCATGTCTAAAAACTGCTACAAATGGACCAAACTAACCTTATATATAACCAATACCTTATTTTATTGGACCCTCCAGGATGCTACTGGTAAGTTTTGTAGAACCTTCTGCAATCACCCCACCAATCACCCTGGAACTCTTCATTTGATGATAATTTCCCTGAGGCATGGAGTGACAAAACAGTCCTTGGAAAGTGCTGGGTAACAGATTATTTTGGTTTTGGTTATAGTATACATCATGCTGTGCTCCTGCACAGAATTGCAAGGTATGGGATCTGTTATCCATAAACCCGTTATCCAGAAAGCTCTGAATTACGGGAAGGCCATCTCCCACAGACTACAGTACATGATAATAATTCTAATAATTAAATAATTCAAATTTTTTAAAATGATTTTCTTTTTCGCTGGTACCTGATGATCCCAACTAAGATATAATTAATTCTTATTGGATATTAATCCTATTGGGTTTAATGAATGTTTAAATATTTTTGGTAGATTAAAGTTTGGAGATCCAAATTACGGAAAGACCCCCTTATCTGGAAAACCCCAATTTTCAAGCATTCTGGATAACAGGTCCCATACCTGATTTAAAGTATTAGTATTGTTTAGGTGTTTTAGTATATTGCAGTTCATCGACTGCTTCATTAAAATGTTACTGCCACTCTAAATTCTTCTCTTGTCCATTTATTATAATGGTTCTTCATGTAAGGAAAAAAATATATCCAATTTTTTTGTAAATTATCCTCCAGCTCAGAAATGCTTCTCTGTAAAGCGGCTTCTCTGAAAAGAACTGAATTTAATTATTGGAAACACGATCGGGGATTTAAGGGGATTTAAGAGCAGAGTTTGCAGCAGGTCTAGTAATCCTAAACAAGGTGGCATTTACTAGTCACCTCTATGCTACAGATTACTAGATGGTGCAAATGATGCTTCTTGTATTATATGGATATCAGACTTTTTAAACAGTTCTTGGGAGAATCATAAATGGTTCTGTGTAGTCGTGTCATGGAATGTTTAGTGTAACGGTGTCACGGAATGTTTATCTTGTTCTCTCAACCGGCCAGTTCTTTTAGTCAGTTGAGGGAAGATGAGTACAAGAGAATTCCAGAACCATTTGTAGTACTGTTGTGCAGGGAATAAGAGGCTCCCAGGCCTTTCAATAATGTGACTGCAAAGCTGCTCCACTTGCAGATGCAACAATGCTCAGACGGGCCAGTTCAATCCTCTAATGCTACAAATGTGATTTGCTTTTTGCTAAATGAGCACTTCATTAATGTGTGGAAGAATAAACAATAAATAAGGCAAGAAACATGGGAAGCACTCGTCCAAAGCCAAACAGAGAACATTTATTGAGCAGATGGAGAATACACCTTCTCTGATCAGCAAACAGAGTTTGAAGTAGTGCCAGAGTAATATCCAGACCATAATAAACGATGAGTTGTACATCTCCCTGATTCAATGAAAAGAATGAGAGGAACAAGAATCAGGTTGAGAGACTCACAAAAGGGACCAAAAGAAATAAATTAAGTAGCGACCATGTACAGATTTTGTCTCCAAATAATTGCATGTTCCAGTGCACAGATTGATGCTGCGCTTCCTAAAATAGTCTGGCTGCTCTTGTTGGGGTAAAAGCAGCATATGGGTAAGTGCCTCTTTTGCCTAGAAATCAAATGAGCCCTGCTTATAGTAGCAGTGGTGATAACAGTGCTGGCTGAGGGGTAGCAAGTTTAAAAGGCCATCAGTGTTACCCAACATGTATGCCTTCACCAGAGTTAACCTACAAATCTTAGCACATATGAACAATTGTCAGGTGGTAGATTGGAAAGTTTTGCTTTATGTAAATAATGTAGCCAGAAAAAAAATCTATTTTGCCCAAGGCCCTGGACCATTAAACATGTCTCTGAATTTTGCAAATAATGTTACCAGGGGGATACACTTTTTATTTTTAGTAGGGATGCACCGAATCCAGGATTCGGTTCAGGATTCGGCCAGGATTCTGCCTTATTCAACAGGATTCGGCCGAATCTTTCTGCCCGGCCGAACTGAATCCGAATCCTAATTTGCATATGCAAATTAGTTGTGGGGAGGGAAACTGCATGACTTTTTGTCACAAAACAAGGAAGTAAAAAATGTTTTCCCCTTGCCACCCCTAGTTTGCATATGCATATTAGGATTCGGTTCGGTATTCGGCCGAATCTTTCACAAAGGATTCGGGGGTTCGGCCGAATCCAAAATAGTGGATTCGGTGCATCCCTAATTTTTAGCTGCAAAAGTATATTATGTCCTAATAGTATGGGGAAAATTAAATATAGGTATTCATGGAATGCTTGGGACTGGAATGCAGAAAGACTAAAAAACGAGAAAAATATAATAGCTAGGGTGTCTTCTTGCAGCTTGCCATGTGGCCAGAAGGGTTTTCCAACAGCCAAGCTCCTCTCCTTTAAAAACCTCCCATTGTTGCCAGCAGGTCAGGCACTGCAAGAACCTGTTTCCCCTGGGCAGTGCACATTTTCTTTACAGATTCTAAGGGCAGTTGGTGCTAATGCTCATACATTGTCCCATAAAATCTGTAATGTATGTCTGCTATATGTGCAACCTAGTTCTTGGAGCTTCTAACCTGCCGGCATGACACGGTGGTCAGGAACTAGAATGCTGAAGGCCAAGGAGGCAATTTAAAAAAATAATGACTCAAGGGGTGAACTACTACCCCATAACACCCCATAGCTTTTACACTGCCTTTCATGGATTACACTTGATTTGTCATTGCGTGGGTTAACTCTAGATTTGTTAGTATCAAGTCCAAGGCAACATTTTTACATAGAATACAATGGAAATGGCATCTGTGGATTTCTGGATAACAGATTTCTAAAGAATAGATGCAATAAGCATGATGTCTTTCTTTCTATAACTTATTCTTCTTCAATTGTTTTTTAAGTACCTTGTATTCATTCTACCTGGCTGTCGGTTCTTAAACGAATTGCAAAGTGAATCCATGTGCGCCACATAAGTATGAAAGTCTTCCTTAACCACCAGGATGTCTGTTGGTGATCAATATTTCTGCTACCTTGTCTGCCACCATCAGACAGCTCTCATCTTTTATTGGAGAATGCCCAAACCTATTGATTCAGTGCAATAAAGAGGGCACATTTCATTCCCTCAGAGAAAAAAGGAAAGAAAGAAATGAAACACGAAAACCAAAATGTGCAAGTAACTTGCAAATACAGAAGCAATCGTTGTTTACATGTTTTTATCAAGGCAATACTATAATGCAAACATATCAGGTGCTGGTAGTTAAGGCTTGCAATGTGTATCCTTAAAGGAGAACTAAAAGCCTAACTAAAGAAGTAACTAGAAATGTTGTACATTATGTTTTGGGGTTCTGTACCTTCCCAAGGCAGCCACAGCCCTTTAGCAGTGAAGATCCATTCCTTTGCAAATTATATTTGCTCTTGAAGAGCTTCTTGAAAGCCCAGTTGGAAGGTTGACATTTATGTGAAAATGTATTTGTATTGTATGTATTCTTGGCTCTATTGCTGAATGACTGATACACCAATGCTTTACTGAAGTGTAATAAAAATACCTGGTGGTCTAGTGGTGCGGCGGCGTGGACGTCCGCCACGCCACCGTGCTCCTTCTCCTGCCTCCAGCGCCGGCGCCATCTTAGTTCCTTAGGGTGCACGCGGCGCGCCTCTTAAAGGTACAGGCGCGCTGGCGTGATTGTGCCAGCACGCATTGGGCACGTTTTGGCGCGAAATTTGAAAGTATTTTAGGCCCATTCTGATTCCCAGCCAGTGCCCGTGATAGAACTTGTTTCTAGTGGTTCCTGAGCCTTGTGCGTCTGATCTGTTCTGTATCTAGCCTGTTTGATTACCCGTGTTTGACCCAGCCTGTTCCTGACTATTCTGCATTCTGTATCCTGACCCTTGCCTGCCTACAACAACTCTTCCTGCTTAACCCCTTGATTGGCAACCCGGTTTGACCCTAGCCTGCCTGACGATTCTTGATATCTGCCTGCCTCGACCTTGCCTGTCTGACGATTCTCTTGCCTGCTCCATTTGTACCGTGACCTTCGGCCCAAAAGACTCTGCTAACAGCCGTGCCCCTTCGCCAGCCAGAACATCTCGCCTTGCACCCCTCATTAAGTCCAGGTGGCACCCAAGTAAGCTGAGGGCTCCTCCCGAAGCCCAACGGTGGTCACACTACTGGTGAAGCCGAGCCGAGACCAGGGTGCTTGGTATTTGTTCTGGTATTGGGTGCCGGCCGTGACATGAAGCATAATGTCCTACCAAATGAAAGACCTCCCAGAGGGGTAATAATGCAAAAAGTCAAAGAATTGCTGCTTTAGGCTAATTGCACACAGCATGATATTAAGCATTTTTTTTGATCTGGTTGTTTTTAAGCCACCTCTTTAATACCAATGGGTTTCACAAAAAAGCACCCAGTGCTGCCAAGTGAGCTATTTCCATAAAAATTGTTGTCTATATAGAACTTATGTAAATTGCTCTAGACAGTGTCACTACTGCCACCAAACTATTATAAAGCAAAACATGAACAAATCACTTAAAGCCAGAGAATGATATTTTCATAATCAGCAACATCTTTTTAAGTTAAAGCTGTGCATTTATTGAATTTAATCCATATGATACATAAAATGGCAGCCACAACTAAGGGGAATAGCGGTAAATTTGAGACAGCAATATGGGAGACAGGAGGGATACTTAAAAAAACCAATCAGTGACCATCAGGTATATGCAAGGGGCCTCTATAACATAGTGTGACATTTAGCAGCAGCTTTTCCTTGTCCTTTACATGTTCCACGTTGCCTTTCGTTGTCCTCAGTTCTTCTCAGCTCCCTCCCACTTTAGAAAAAAATCCAAGATGGCCTTGCATTCCACTGTGAAACACACAGCCATCTTGGATTTTTTTTACAGGAGCGAGGCAGAGGAAGTCAGAGAGGGAAATAAAAGCTTGGAGCATTTGGAAAGAAGCGCTTTAATGTTGGTATTTTCCTTGTGCAAGTGTAGGTGAGGAATTCTATCCATTTCTGCATTCATTTTACTGGAATGTCTCGTGTTAATGGACTGCTAATTATACTGGCACATCTGTGGTAAACTGGTTACCATTTCCTGTAGTAATTATATAGGGTAAATATACAGATTATTTGTAGTAATTACTGTATACCGGCATATCTTGGGTTAATATGCAGATTATGCATTTTCTGTAGAAATTATAATGGTACATCTCGGATTAATATTCTAAATATCCATTTTCCCAAAATAATTATAATATAATAATGGCCAAATGTTACCAATTTCTGTAGTAATTATACTGTTACGTCTCAAGTTAATATGTGGATCTATGTATTTTCTGTAGCAATTATACAGGCACATATTGGGTTAATATGCTGATAATCGATTTGCTGTACAAATTATGTGCGCCTGGGTTAAAGTATCCATTATATATTTTATTTAGTGATTATTCTGGCTCATCTGGGTAGAATTCTCACTATTTATTTTCTGTAGTAATTTGGCTTGTCTGTTTGGGGTACGTTTTGGTAAAATTTAAGGTTGTGCTCACAAAGTGCACATGGCAAAAAATTTACACAGGGCTGCGCACGGCAGATTTTCATGATTTATACACCCTACTAACAGCCCCCCAAGATTTAGAATTATGTACATTGTTTCCTACAAACTTGGCACCTAGTTATTTTATACAGGGTTAGTCTTAGAAAAACAGGTCGTTATTTTCTCTTTACAATATATATTTGTATTTTGCCCAAAATGTAAGGCAATGTTTGCTTTGTTGGAGATTTCCAAATCTTCTGAGAATGTATGTCTGTCTTTGCTGTTGAACCGTATTCATGTTGAATTTGTCAATTGACAGGAAAAAGCAGGTCAAGACTTCACAGAAAACAGCCCGTAGTTGTCCATCCTTAGGCTAGTGATCCCTTTTACTCTATGGAACTTCTTCTAGGCATCTTTTTGCCTTTGTCATTTTGGCCACTCTTTTTCTTCAAGCTCTTTAATCACTAACCCTTTATGACACTGCAAAAACCTTGTTTTAAGTTAAAACTACATACACATGAATTATTTACAGTCTCAGAAAATAACCAACATGGCATCTCCCATGAAAATGATCACACATCAAGAGGCACTAAGAATTAAAAAAGAATAGGTAGTAGAAAGGTAGTAGAATTAGAGTTCGAGGGCTGGTCCTGGAAGAAATATTAGGAAGAGCCTTAGTTATTAGAAAGGTTGTGGTAAAGGTGTACACTTTGTTTTAGCTTAGTGATTGTAAAGATGGCTCTATATCAGTTTTCTCCCACACTCCTGTGAGACAGAGGCAGGCTCCTGAAAATATAATGTGTATGGATGTGACAGGAGAATTGGGGGGTTATTGATTAAAGTCTGAATGCAGAAAACCCAAAACATTCCAGTTTTTTTTACTGTAAAATCTGAATTTTTCATGGCAAAAAACTCAAATTTTTCAAGATTTATGAAATCCTGATGCTGTAAAAAGTCAGAATCTGAAAATCCGGCATCTCAGACCTGATGAGGTTGTACAGTATATAAGTCACCCGGAGTGGTCCCTATACAATTCGAAAGTTTCTGTGTTCTGCACTGGAATCGGCTAGAAAATCCGACTATTTCAGACTTTTCGAGGCAAAAATCTGATTTTTGTGGTTTTTAGAGAAAAACCCGGAAAAAATTGAGTGCAAAAAACTCAGAAAAAATCAATTTGGAATTTCGAATTTCGAGCTTTTTTAATAATAAATAAGGTCACATTGTGGATTCTAGCTTGGTCAGACTTTTTTTAAATAAAATATCTGAAAAATTCAGATTTTGATATATAACCCCTTAGACTGTAAATCCATAATGGTGGTAAAACAATTCTATTAAGTTTAAATGTTTTTAAGTATCCTTAAAGTACAATGAGCCAAATTTCATTTCTGGATCTTTATCCAGAAAGCCCTAGGAACCAAGCATTTAAGTTAACAGAACCCATACCTTTACTAACAACCCAACAGATGCTGGATTGCACATGAAACCCTTCAGTGGGTCTTGCGTACCCTTCTTATTGCACGTCATTAAGGTTCCTATACAATTATTGGTAAACAATATAAATTACAAATTCCTTGTTTGAATTTCTTAATGATTTGATTGCTGTTCATAATATAATCAGTAAAAAATAATAATTTAATAAGCATCACAAAAAGTGTGTTAGTCAACACAGTTCCCATGTATATGTAATAGATGAGATATCTTTCTTATAAAGAAGGCATGTCCATAACGTAAAGGCCCATCTGTTGTCAACTTCAGGTCCCATCATTCCCTTACCTGCAAAGCCTGCTGGGATGTGTTTGTGCATAACAGCTGGATGACTGTGAGTTGGAAATCTCTAGGGCACTGTAAAGATCAATGTCAGTTTCCAAAGGTTTTAATCTTGTTCACCCTTGTTATACTGGAGTTTGCCTTGGGTTGCTGTTACCATATCAGATATCCTTCATCTTCATAAAACTGTTATACTTAGTAATTGGCTCAACTATATTATGCAAATTATTTCTGTGCACTAGATGAGTTCTAAAAGATGATGTCTTAGTCATATGAAAACTTTTTTCATTAAAGGAGAAGGTAAGTCTTCGTGCACTTGGGGGTGCCAAATGTTAGGCTCCCCAAGTGATTGTATTTACTTACCTGAAACCCCGTCCGCTACTCCTATCAGCAGAAAACTGCACCGGCCGGGGTTATACCAGTGAGCACCACGGAGCGATCCTCTTCCATCTTCCTCTTTCTTCGCACGGTTGCTCGTGCGCAGTAGAACGAAAAGCCGAACTTTAACTAAAATGTTGCCTATTTCGTTCAACTGCGCATACGTCTTCCCTGGGAAATTTGAAGAAAGATGAAGCCAGAAGAGGAACGATCCGTGGTGCTCACTGGTATAACCCCGGGCCGGTGCAGTTTTCTGCTGATAGGAGCACCGGTTAAAAATAAACAATTGCGAATTCATGAGATTGAATACTGGGTGACTCCCAGATTCACTCAATAGTTCACCAGGTAACTAGTTCAGGTGCTGAAATAAATTTAGTCCTTAAAACTTAACATTTAATTGTTATCATTAAAAACCGCACTCGCCGAATACGAACAAACACACACATAAATGAATCTCTGAGGCCGAAGTCTGAATGCCGCAGAGATACAGGGCTGTGCCCTTAAAAAACATGTAAACTCATTAAAACCACATAGGTGGATAGGTGATAAGTAAGGGTAGGCACTTTCGTTTAACTTCGCTCCCACTGGAGCGTGCATACAAAGTGAAAAAGTATCCAAAAAACCGCTCATTAGTAGCGCTCAAGTCAACTGTTATCTTTTCACAGTTGCTCCCTTAATGACAAATTTGGTTGAAAGTGCAACCACAAATAGTGCCCACTCCACCGTCCACCTATGCACAGGTGGACGGTGGGAGACCAGCTCCCTTCCGCTCCCTACGTAGCCAGGTAGAAATTCTGGGGATCACCTAAACAAAACGGAAGGGAGGTGCGGGAGGCAGCGGTTTGGAGTGGGCACTATTTGTGGTTGCACTTTCAACCAAATTTGTCATTAAGGGAGCAACTGTGAAAAGATAACAGTTGACTTGAGCGCTACTAATGAGCGTTTTTTTGGATACTTTTTCACTTTGTATGCACGCTCCAGTGGGAGCGAAGTTAAACGAAAGTGCCTACCCTTACTTATCACCTATCCACCTATGTGGTTTTAATGAGTTTACATGTTTTTTAAGGGCACAGCCCTGTATCTCTGCGGCATTCAGACTTCGGCCTCAGAGATTCATTTATGTGTGTGTTTGTTCGTATTCGGCGAGTGCGGTTTTTAATGATAACAATTAAATGTTAAGTTTTAAGGACTAAATTTATTTCAGCACCTGAACTAGTTACCTGGTGAACTATTGAGTGAATCTGGGAGTCACCCAGTATTCAATCTCATGAATTCGCAATTGTTTATTTTTATTTTTATTTGATACAAGGTTTTGTAACTTGCGGGTGCACTAACAAACTTTTTCTTCTTTTCACTACTACCCTATACATTAGTGATAGGAGCACCGGCTCAAGGTTTCAGGTAAGTCAATGCAATCACTTGGGGGTGCCTAAAATTCACCGCCGGCGAAATGACGCTGACGCCCATTAAAGTCTATGGGCGTCAAAACACCATACAAGTCTATGGACGTCATTTCTGTGGCGAAACAAGGCTAAAAAATTTGCCCATCCCTATTTGTCACCCCCAAGTGCAAGGTGACTTTCCTTCTAGTTTAAAGATACAGTTCCAATGGATACCCTTCTATCCAGTCCGACATGGGAGAAAGAAAGCATTCGCTCTAGCGGGAACTAGAATCATGTCCAAAATGTTGACTTGGTTTTGCTTCAATATGTAATGATTCTAAGGCCCCAAATTTGAGAGGTTAATTAAGGTGGAGCCCAACCATTAACAGTCACCTACAGGGTATTCAAGAAGGACTGAGAACATATGTTTATTAGGCAGTGTAATTGCTGAAGTCACAAATGAGTCATAATTTTCATCTTATCTTGTTGAAAGGGAGGACTTGAAAATATACATTCATTACATTCTCTCTGTGTGATAATCATTTGCATATAGAGGCTATATTTTTCTTGATACCAGCGGATTAAATACATAAACACCATCTGTTTGGCTTTTTTTAAAGTCAATCATGAGAGAATGCTCTTCAGCTTTTTTCCTCGCCTGCTGCGGTGAATGTAAATAAACATGTTATTAATTGCCGCTTAGGTTACTAGGGGAATGGAGGAAGTTGTCAGTTCTTCGGCCGATGACAGTGGGCTGAATTTGCAACTGCATTAACTTTCCTTTGTACGCCATTAGTTATTTTTCTTTATTATAGGATCTTGCATGAAAAAGTCCTATAACCTGCTGTTGGTTTTTCTCCATCGAATGCTTTTGTACGTTTCTACTCTAACTATAGCATCACCTGAATCTTGGCCTCCCTCATTGTTAGGTCATCATTTTCACCTTTTCCTGCCATGTTTTGTGCTCCCCACCTCTTCAATATGGTTCCATTATATAACTCCAGGCACATTGAATGGGCATATTTATTAAGTGCAAAGGTTTTCCTTGTCTAATTGCACAGATGTTCACCATTACACGCTTAAAATGTTGCTGGCTTAAATATGCTGCATAATTATATACAGTAGAACTCCCATTTTACATCCCCTGATTTTAGGTCTCCCTCATTTTACATTGTTGTTTTGTGGTCCCACCTATATATTATCCATAATAAATTCCCCTGATTTTACATTTTCCTGGATTTTACACCATTTTTTTCTGGTCCCATGAAAAACTTAAAATGGGGGGTTCTACTGTAGGTGAATTCAGGGTTGGATTCAATTGCTGGGAAACCAATTAAAAAAACCCGGCAGGCCCTGTGACCCAGACCCGATACCTACCTGCAATATTGTCGCTCTCACACTTCCCTCCCCCAATTGGGGAGAAGTAAGTGTATACGGTGCGCATGGGGCTGGGGGGAGGGGGGCAAAGGGGCTGCCAGTGGGTATTGAGAAGACAAGCAGGAGGTGGGGGCCCTGGGTAGTAGCCCCAGTGGGCCTCATACACCCCAGTCTGATGCTAGTTAAATTTGCCCCATGTACATTGGAATGGGGGGCACAATCACATCCCATTTCACCCAAATGCGGCCCTGCTTAATTACTCTGATGAGTGAGTTACAGTATGCGATGGATGGGGGACGGGACAGGGAATGCCTCCTTTGCCCACACTTCATGAATAGAGCAGGGGGTGCTGTATTTAGTGACGTTTCTTGCACAACAAATTTGTACTGATGATGGGTGCAAAATGCAAAAAACTGGTTACTTGCACCTGTCATTCTAGTGTTGATGGTAAATATTAGTGAGAGCCAAAAAAACTACCCAGAAATACAAGTTTATCCAACAGGGTGTGTGGCCAGAACAGTTATGGGAAAATTAGCTCTTTTTTTCTGTTTTGCTTAGATGTTTAAGCCGATCCATCACTGATGCTGACACAGTGAAGAGTTTGAATCTTTGACTCAGAAAAGAATGGCCGCCAGTGTCCAAAAGCAAATGGTGGGTCCAGGCGAATAGAAAGGTTGTTGTTTTGCATTTCATGACCAGAAGATTATTTGGAACTACGTGGAAATAGAACTGCATTTTGTGCTGACCACTAAGAGAATGAAAAAGTAATATTTGAATGAAAAATATAAAGCTTGTAGTTTTGTCTAGATCTATTCATAAAATACAGTTCAAGAATTTCATTGCTTTTCTAATTATTCCAGCTCATCACAAGTATCAGTATCCCATCACTTATCTATAGTTGATTTAAACCCATTTTATGCACTTCTGTTTGCAAACCTCATTTACATGATGAATTATACTTTCTCAGAGATTGCTTTCTTCCATGGATTTTTGTTGTTATTAAAATCGGTGGCAACATTTTTAATTAAAGTATATCTAATTTGTTGATTAGCACGACTATTATATTAGGGATTTAATTACTTTCATTATAACCCTGTTGAAACGCTGAACTCTTCTAAATGTTTGCAATGATACAGTCCCCTTATATCCATGGGTACTCGCTTTTTAACATTTTCTTGAATTGCTCTCTTCCCCTATGATGTATATTACATTTCAAAGATGTTTGTGGGCAGCTAGGAGATAGGAAGATGCCTTTCTAACCCTATGTAGAGGGAATTAAGAAGAACAGGCATAGCTAGTGATGGGAGAATGTATTTGGCAGGCGCGAATTTGCATGATTCGATGACGGCAAATAAATTTGCGAAACGGGCGTGAAATTAAAATGGACTCCAGCGCTCTCGCAGTTTCATGGATTTTTCGCCGTTTCTCGAATTTCGTGGGAATCACTAGTCATAGCATCTGCCTTGGCCTTCTCCATGACATTGACAATAGATGGAAACTACTGTAATTTCACAGTAGTGACCATTCCTACTTGTTAGTTTCACACTTCTCTATATTCTGTTTCTCCATCTTTTTTAATACATTATGGGATTCAATATTATCATCTTCCATTTGTCTAGCATTTTGGATACCAACATTTAATATGTTCTACAAAGCACAGAGCAAAAACAACTCAAAATCAAACAGGGTATGGGATCTGTTATTCAGAAAATCTTTATCCAGAAAATTCCAGAATTACAGGAAGCCCATCTCCCAGGGGGGGTATATTTATCAAAAAGTGAGGTTAGAGATCGCCACATTCATCTAGAGTGAAATACCGCCACTCTTCATTCATTTCTATGGGAAAGAGCATTTATTAATGGGAGAAAGTGAAAGTTCATCGTTTGATAAATACGCCTTTCAAAATCCCATAGAGGTGAATGGAGAGTGGCGGAATTTCACTCTAGAGGACTGTGGCTATCTCCATGGTGTATGGAGTTAAGTTAGAGATTGCCACAGTCCACTAGAGTGAAATTCTGCATTTTGAAAGGCGTCTTTATCAAAGGATGAACTTTCACGTTCTCTCATTGATAAATACTCTTTTAAAAATCCCATAGAAATGAATGGACCGTGGCGGAATTTCACTCTAGAGGACTGTGACGGTCTCTAACTTCACTCTTTGTTAAACATGTGAGTGAACTAAGTCAATTTTCTTTTCTCTGCAATAATAAAATAGTACCTTCTACTTGATTAAAACAAAGCTATAATTAATCATTTAGATTTAGAGGCAAAGCAATTCTATTGGGTTTGATTCATTTATAAATGACTTTAAATATACTTAAGGTAGCCCTAGGTCCCTAGGCCACAAAGTCTATCTATGTGTGAAAATCCCCATGCAGTATAACCCATTCCCTAAGTCACCAAATTGGGGTACAGTAGAACCTGAGTTTGAGATAATCTTTCTAGTGTACAATCTGCTCAGCAATGGGTGGAAAGACTATTTAGATAGGAAAGATGTCTACTGGCAATGCACTTGACACAGAATAGCATGTGATCTACAATATGTGGCTTCATTCTTTTAATGGTGACCTGAAGCTATAAAAATTGGAGAAACTTTTGAGAAAAATTCCTGAAACGCATTGAAGACGGGCAAATTCTTTTTAATGCACAACAAATTTTTTATCCGCGCAACAATTTTTTCTCACTCCAAATGGGCATCTTTTTTTTCTCAGTGACATTTTTGTCCAAATGCATTAAAGTCAATGGGATTTTTTTTCTTATGGCAACTTTTTTTGTCTCTGTAATAATTTTCATTGCTGATTTTTGCCGCATTTAATCAAACAAAGATCACAGATGGCAAAATACAGAAATTTGCCACGAATCCATGCCTGCCGAAAAAATTCGCTTGTCACTAGTTGCCCTACTTGCTGCAGCATCGCTGCATTTCTGGTGACAGATGATTTTCAGTAGCTCATATGCTTTATAGTCAATAAATAATGAATTCACATTTCATTATTCCAGCTGAGGCCACTTGCTTAAGGTTATACTAAGCAGAGGATTTCCTATGTATACATAGGAAAATATATATATATATATGTCAAAGCCCATAACATGTCATTTACACTGAAATGCTTGGTGATTAGTCACTAAACTGAAAAAAGCAAGAGAAACGTTATTTGTCGATGGAAACTAAAGAAGCTTTAGATTTTCTTGGCTGCCATTGAATAGCCCATGTATTTATCAGCTGGGCACTTATCCACCATAATGGATGCATGCTTACTAGTACAACACTCCTGCATTATGTATGAGACCAGGAGGCCACAGAGTACCGGCTCTAAATGAAAAATCAAACAGGTACTTAAGTGAGATTTCTAGTAGGGTTTTAAAGATTAAAAAAGACAACATGGCAGATTTGATTTAAAAAAAACTCTGAAACCTTTAAGAAGGTGTTTAAATAGTTTTTAAATTGAATTCAGAATAGAAATACAGGGTTAGAATTGTTCAGGTCAATCTAATTTTCAATTTAAATTGAAATCTGCCTATTTATGGCTTTTATCTATCAGTAAAAATCGGTATCTACTGATATTATATCTATCCAGAGTAATTCACTTTTATTTACTGGTGATTCATGGCTATAAAGCTGCCCAGATTGATTTTGACCATTCTGCCTTTGTAGACATGTAGGTACCTCACGGTGGGAAAAAGTAGGAGGTGTTGCAGTTCCCCTTAGCTATGCTTGTTGGGCCTAAATTATTTTACAAAGCTATGCGTCCTTTAAAGGGGTTCACCTCTAGATAAAGATATTCGGAGACAATTTGCAACTGGTTTTCATATTTTATTATTTGTGGTTTTTGAGTTATTTAGCTTTTTCTTCAGCAGCTCTACAGTTTGCAATTTCAGCCATCTGGCTGATAGGGTCCAAATTACTCTAACAACCATATATTGAATTGAATAAAAGACTGACATATGAATATGAGAGGGCCTGAATAGGAAAAGGAATATTAGCAATAATAATACATTTGTAGCTTTACACAGCATTTGTTTTTTAAATGTGCCAGTGACCCTCGTTAAGAGGGAAAGAGCCAGAAGTAGAAGGCAAATAATTAAAAAACTATAAAAAAAAAAAAACGAAGGCCAATTGAAAAGTTGATTATAGCCATTCTATAACATACTAAAAGTTAACGTTTAAGTTTAACATGAATACATCATACACAATAGACAACTAGGCTCAAAAACGAATGAAAATCTAAAAGTTTTGTACCCACAATGTTGCTTGTTTTCCATAAATGAGCTATTCAGGTCTCAGGTTGATCACACAAATATTGAGTATGACAATAAAAACATTTAATTTTCCTTGTCTAAGTGCTTCATTGTCAGGTGCTAAATGGTGCAACGAAAAGGACAGGTGGCATAACTTGACAGAGCCTCAAAATAATCTTATTTGCCGGTTTAATGTACAGCCTACTCATTTATTGAAATAAGTCTGCAAAGTGTGGACTAGCATGGAAAATATTCTTTTGCACAGTTTTGCACCCTTAGCAAACATTTCTGGTGACAAATAATTACCAGTGAACAAATGGGTAAAACAGAGTATATACATTTCAATAACAAAGTGTTATGGTGACCTGAAGCTAATTTCTATTGTAGCTGCACTTTTATCTGACAGGCAGTTCATAAGCACTAATACGCTATCCAACTTTATGTTGCCCCATTGGCTGCAGACAAACTATCTCTCAAAATAACTGAGTTGGACTGAGTTCCTCTTCTGTGTAATAACAAAACAGTACCTTGTTATCCAGAAACCTATCCAGAAAGTGTCGCAGACACTTTCCAAGATGGTGACCCCCAAGTTTGAAGTCCTGTATCATTGCTGCTATTGAGAAGCTGAAACTTTAAATGGATATTGTCATGGGAAATTTTTTTTCAAAATGAATCAGTTAATAGTGCTGCTCCAGCAGAATTCTGCACTGAAATCCATTTCTCAAAAGAGCAAACAGGTTTTTTTATATTCAATTTTGAAATCGGACATGGGGCTAGACATATTGTCAATTTCCCAGCTGCTCCAAGTCATGTGACTTGTGCCCTGATAAACTTCAATCACTCTTTACTGCTGTACTGCAAGTTGGAGTGACATCACCCCCCTCCCTTTCCCCCCCAGCAGCCAAACAAAAGAACAATGGGAAGGTAACCAGATAACAGCTCCCTAACACAAGATAACAGCTGCCTGGTAGATCTAAGAACAACACTCAATAGTAATAACCCATGTCTCACTGAGACACATTCAGTTACATTGAGAAGGAAAAACAGCAGCCTGCCAGAAAGCATTTCTCTTCTAAAGTGCAGGCACAAGTCACATGACCATGTGGGAAATTGACAAAATGTCTAGCCCCATGTCAGATTTCAAAATTGAATATAAAAAAATGTGTTTGCTCATTTGAGAAATGGATTTCAGTGCAGAATTCTGCTGGAACAGCACTATTAACTGATTCATTTAAAAAAAAAATTCCCATGACAGTATCCCTTTAAGCTAGTACCATAAGTTCAGTACATGTATGGGGCCTATTATTCAGAATGATTGGGACCTGGGGTTTTCTGGATAACGGATCTTTCTGTTATTTGAACCTTCATATTTTAAATTTACTAGGAAATACTGTAACCATAAAATACACCCAAATAGGCTGGTTTTGGATCCCTGAAGGATCAATTATATATCTTAGTTTGGATCAAGTACTAGCTACTGTTTTATTATTACAGAGAAAAAGGAAATTATTTTCAAAAGTTTTGATTATTTGCATTAAATGGAGTCTATGGGAGACCATTCCATAATACATACCTTTCTGCATAACGGGTTTACGGATAACGGATCCCATACCTGGGTTTAGTACTCCTTTAAATCAATAATTTACCTTAAAATTAAAATTGTAGTTATGATGTAGACAATGATACAATTTGCAGTTGGTTCTTATTTGTTATGAGAATTATTTAACTTTTTGTTCAGCAGACATCTCTTTTTTTAATGTCAAAAAGTTAGAGTAACACCTTTTTCTGCCAATTAAACTCCAAGTTTCTGAAGCTGACATTGTTAACACAAGAAAAATTGAGTTCATAACACCAACTTCAAATATTCATTAGTTGTTCTGGCAGACTTGTCCCCAGATTCATAAAAGTGACCCTTAACACTAAAGCCCACGACACAATCATATTTACTAAGTGGAGTAAGGTTTCTTTAAATTTGAGATTTTAAAAACAAAATGTAACACTGAAAACAAAAGTTCCAGTTTTACTTTACTTCACTTTTTTTCAGAGTCGGACTGGGCCTGCGGGACACCGGGAAAAAACCTGGTGGGCCCCGCCAGCCCAGACCCGCTCTTTGCGCTCCCTTAGTGGGGTCTGGGCCCCTCATTCCTACGCTGTGTACACTTTACAAGCAGTGAAGGACTTTCAGCAACTCTGATCCTGCCAAGGAGATGGCGAACAGGGAGGATACAGAAGTGGGTCAGAAGAGGAGGCTCATCGATGGCAAATGCTGCACATTAGGGGATGAACAGGAAAGAGAAAGGCAATGGGAGTCCTGAAGCTATTAAATGTAATCTGGATCCGTCCTACCCATGGGCACCCACTGTGGATAGATTTTAGACATTTGGCATTAGGCATTTGCTCATCACCCATCAGAACCAGTGCTTCCACCATCATAACGGTATGGCATTTCAAGGTTTAAAATGACCAACTTTTATCAACATCCTGAGAAATGTGAAAACCACTGACCTGAATCTGTCTGAAATTTGCTTAAAGTAAAAACACTTTGATGACTCCAATGAAGCAGGACCCTGACAACAGCATTCTACTAAAACTATATGCACAATACTACCATGGACTGGTAACAAAGAATTCTCAAGTGGCCTAATAACAAACGTCTTTAACAATTGGTGAAAAGAGGGCATATATTGCATCAGAGATATACTTACCAAAAACCTAACTGTTATGTCACATTCAGAAGCTTAAGCCAAATATCCTTCTTTCAGTGGTCAATATTTCTATTATTTACAAGCTTCTCACTATGTGAGAGATGTTTTACATAGGATGACAAACCAGGATATTTCTAATCCGTCTAAACCAGGGATCCCCAACCTTTTGAACCCATGAGCAACATTCAGAAGTAAAAGGAGTTGGGGAGCAACACATGCATGAAAAATGTTCTTGGGGTGTCAAACAAGTGCTGTGATTGGCCATTTGGTAGCCCCGGTGTGTATTTTCAACCTACATTGAGGCTTTGTTTGGCGGTACATCTGGTTTTTATACAACCAAAACTCACCTCCAAGCCTGGAATTCAAAAATTAGATCCTGCTTTTGCCACCGGGAGCAACATCCAAGGGGTTGGAGAGCAACATGTTGCTCACGAGCTACTGGTTGGGGATCACTGGTCTAAACCATAAATGGAAAGGAGTTAATGCCCTACACTCCACATCCTACATTCATAAACTTATTAGGACAATGCCAGACCCATCGATAAGTGAAACCCCCTTTGGAAAATGGTAAGACACAACACCAACTCTCACCACATCTGACTTCATTAAACTTCACTCCACTCTATGAGAACAATACCATCTAGTCAATACCAGATCATGGCCTTACAACTCCATGCAGGATGCTGCCACTTTGCAGAGTGATTTGTCTAAACTGGAAAACTGGGCAGCAAACTGGAAAATGAGGTTCAATGTTGATAAATGCAAGGTTATGCACTTTGGCAAAAATAATATAAATGCAAGTTATACACTAAATGGCAGTGTGTTGGGAGTTTCCTTAAATTATAAGGATCTAGGGGTCTTTGTAGATAACACGTTGTCTAATTCTGGGCAGTGTCATCCTGTGGCTACTAAAGCAAATAAAGTTCTGTCTTGCATAAAAAAGGGCATTAACTCAAGGGATGAAAACATAATTATGCCTCTTTATAGGTCCCTGGTAAGGCCTCATCTGGAGTATGCAGTGCAGTTTTGGACTCCAGTCCTTAAGAGGGATATAAATGAGCTGGAGAGAGTGCAGAGACTAAGTGCCACTAAACTGGTTAGAGGGATGGAAGACTTAAATTATGAGGGTAGACTGTCAAGGTTGGGGTTGTTTTCTCTGGAAAAAAGGCGCTTGTGAGGGGACATGATTATACTTTACAAGTACATTAGAGGACATTATAGACAAATAGCAGGGGACCTTTTTACCCATAAAGTGGATCACCGTACCAGAGGCCACCCCTTCAGACTAGAAGAAAATAACTTTCATTTGAAGCAACGTAGGTGGTTCTTCCCAGTCAGGACAGTGAGGTTGTGTAATGCACTGCTGGGTGATGTTGTGATGCTGATTCAGTTAATGCCTATAAGAATGGCTTGGATGATTTCTTGGATAGACATAATATCAAAGGCTATTGTGATACTAAGCTCTATAGTTAGTATAGGTATGGGTATATAGAATTGAATTAAAAGTAGGGAGGGGTGTGTGTGTGGATGCTGGGTTTTCATTTGGAGGGGTTGAACTTGATGGACTTTGTCTTTTTTCAACCCAATTTAACTATGTAACTATGTAACTGTTACATCAATCATACCTGACCCCTCTAAAGAGGTTTAAATGGGCTTGCTGCCCAGTTCAAAATGCTTAAGATGCTCGGAAACAGAAGCCTCACTGATACATTGTATATGGTCGTGTCCAATTATTAATACATTCTGGCTAAAAAGTATCCAAAGCTAACAAAGCATTAGCAGAAAGATTAGCAGCAGCAACCATACTACAGGAATTGCTTTCATCTGCCTCACCATCTATGAACCTAGTTAAGAATAAACCGCATTTCTTGTTCCATATGGACTGGTTGGAAGCATCCTTAAATAAAACTACCCAAACTGATTGACACATACATCTTATGCCTCCCCTCCGATATCAGACAACTCACTGTTTCTACTTTCCGTTATACCCCATGGTACGAGTTAGAATGCCTACGAGGCAACAACCCGTTAATCTTAACCATAAAGACTTTAACCTGACGATGACAAGGACTGCCTCCCAGGATCCACCATTATATGGGTGATTGTGGATGTTCCATATCTTTACATCCAGGACAAATAATGGGCATGTTTGATTCTAAGTTCACTGTTTTTGTTTGTATTGTTATTATTGTTCATGAAAAATAGACAAAACGAATCTCCAGCACTTATCTTACTTAGGTGTGGTGGTGCATATGGAAATGTAAATATCACTACTAGTGATGGGCATATGTATTCGCCAGGTGCGAATTGGCGGCAAATTCCCGTGATTCACTGCCAGCGAATAAATTTGCGAAACCACCGTGAAAATTCGGAGTCAAAAAATATGGGCACATTTTTGCCAGCAAAAAAACTATATGCCGACGCTGTTTCGCAAATTTTTCGGTGAAGCAAAACGCCCCAAATTCGCCCATCACTAATCACCGCCTCATCCCAAAGGATTCTAGATTTCACCAAATATCCCTTTTCTTATACCTATTCATGTACTATATATATTGGGAAAAGATTTTTGTTTAAA
The DNA here is from genome assembly GCF_017654675.1 of Xenopus laevis. Classification (NCBI taxonomy): domain Eukaryota; kingdom Metazoa; phylum Chordata; class Amphibia; order Anura; family Pipidae; genus Xenopus; species Xenopus laevis. The sequence goes on from NC_054384.1 coordinate 26,525,791, forward strand.
ACAATATTTTATTGAAAATGTACACACATATAACGCTTCATAATATGAATGACATTGCAAAAGTGAAATCATTTTTTATTCATGCTGGACTTCTAATAAAAAACACATTTAAAAAAAAAATTCTCTATGTATCCAACTCTCTGGAATTACTTGATCTCACACTTTTTATTTTAATATGTCCTAGTCTCTTTGGGACCCCTTCTTAAGTTGTTTAGTCAATAGATCCCAAATTTGCGGTAATTTCTGCGTTTCACTGCAAGCGGATTTGGAGTGCACATAACAATTGTCGCGCATCAAAATTATTTTGACGCCCACTGACTTCAAGGTGTTTTGTGAATTTTTTGCCGTGATTTTCACTGTAAATTTGTGAGTTTTTTGGCAAAGTGAAACAGCTCAGATTCGCCCATCACCTACATCACCATCATCAGTCACCTACACTTGTTGTATTGGGCCTATTACAAAAAAGAAGCTTCTCTAAAATTTGCTTTCATCCTTTTTCTATCAACCAATTTTCCTTCTACTGATAATTTTATAATTTAATTGTAATTATATAAAATGATTAAGGATTTGTTTTATTCTTCTCAGTAATGCTCTTTTCATTTTTTGCATATCTGACATACTTGTACCCAGTTTACTTAAATGCATGCTATTTATTATTATTTTCAATGGTAAGCTTTATGTTTAAACCATAAAAAGTTTGCTTTGCTTATTTTTTCCCTGTTACTAAGTAGAATATAAAGACATATATATAGGTAGCATTTTAAGGACATTCACTTCAGCTTAAAAAGACTGTCCCACTTAATATGCTGCAGGGATATCCATAATCTACTAAAGTTTGCAAATCTAAAATCATATGGGATGGAGCAGAGAATGAACTCAAAGGTTTTTTGAATAACCTGAACTCAAAGGTTTTTTGAATAACCTGAACTCAAAGGTTTTTTGAATAACCTGAACAACAATAACCTAAATATCCATCTGACAAGCAATTACAGTACAGTACAAAAATGTAAATTTTTTTGACTTAACAATAATTGTAGAAAATGAAAAATTTGAAACAAGTTTTGAACATAAAACCTACTGACTGTAATGGATTCATTCTGAAAAGTAGCTGCCATCATAAAATTTAAACAATATACCATACAGTCAGTTTAATAGAGTAAAAAGGAATTGTAGCAAACTGAGTGACTATGAAAAGGAGTGTCAAATTTTGAGTAACCAATTTACTAATAAAGGTTACAATGAAAGAACAATAAAGGAAGCAAACAGGATCGAAACAAACTAATAAATAATGACACAGTGAGAAATAAAACAAACAATTTTATTTCATTCATTACAACTTACAACAATTCAAATAAAAAACTGGAAACAATAATAAAAAGACACTGGCATATCCTTCAAAAAGACAAAGATCTACAGGAATATCTGTCAAAAAATCCACGCATTATATATAAGAAACCCAATATAATCAAACAAATATTAGCGCCAAGCTGCCTACCATACGCTGACCAAAAAAGAATATCGAATCCATTTTCAAATGAAAATACAAATGGATTTTTCACTTGCAGAACCTGCAAAGGATGCAAAACAAGTAAAGCCAATGAAAGAAAATTCCAATCAAATGTAACGAAAGAAGAATTTAACATTAAATCACTAATAATGTGCAACAGTAGTGATGTTATCTATTTACTACAGTGCCCCTGCAACTTACAATATATTGGAAGAACTAACAGAACACCAAAAACCAGAATAAGAGAACACATGAACAATATTAAAAAAGTATTACAAACACATAGGGGCAGATTTACTAAGGGTCGAATTTCGAGGGTTAAAAAACCCTCAAATTTGACCCTCAAAGTAAAATCCTTTGAATTCAAATGATTTTAGCACAAAAGGTTTGGTCGAACGATCAAATAAAAATCGTTCGATCGAACAATAAAATCCTTCGAATTTAACGATTTAAAGCGGTCAATTGAAGGATTTTTATTCGATCAAATATATCGTAGAAAAGTGCTGTGGAAGGTCCCCATAGGCTAACATTGCACTTCAGTAGCTTTAATTTGGCGAAGTATGAAGTCAAAGTTTTTTTTAAAGAGACAGTACTTCGATGGGCGAATGGTTGAACAATTTTTACTTTGAATCGTTCGAATCACTCGATCAAATTCGATCGAATTTGACCAATTCGATGGTCGAAGTATCCAAAAAATGACTTCAAAATTGTAATATTTTTGTATTCAAACTATTCACTCGAGCTTAGTAAATCTGCCCCATAGTGTATCAGCCCATATCAAAACCCACCATAATGCCGATCCTTCTCTTTTAAAATTTATGGGCATAGTACAAAAGAAAAACCATTGGAGAGGGGGGGATATCATACAGATGATATCACGAGAAGAAACATATTGGATACACAAACTAAAAACTTGAAAATATTGAAATAGACTTAAAATGTTTTTTAACATAAACCACCTTTTTTATTTGTATTTAATTGATAAGAACAAAATACTGAAACAAATGAATTACATTTCTTAAGATTATCTATTTTTCATCAATTCATTTATTATTTACTAATCAATCACAATGTTTTTAATTCAATTATTAAATGATTGCTTTTTAAAAAAACGAATATTAGCTTTTTTTTATAAACAAATTGATTTATGCTAATTGCCAATTAGGCTAATGAGTTGAACATGTAACCTATTTAACCTGTGACGTGATGTAACACATGTGATGCCCCTGAGGAACTATCAAGAGATATGAAATGCGTTGGGCTTGTATGATTATTTAATAAAACCTGTCTAAAAAATTCTATCTGCTTTATTGAACTACCCAAATCACCCCCGGACCGCTGAGCCAATTAGATTGGGAGACTGGAAGATTTTGAACTGTTGTTTTCCTGCAGTTCCTGCGATACTTCACCATTTGTAGAACCGCACTGAAACCAGTACTGTAGATGTCTCTCTAATGTGCGCTAACACATACCACTCCTCAACAATCCCCTTTGACATCAGTTGTAGAGATAATTCTTTTACACTTACAATTTTGAGATAAAAATGTGAGTGGTTCTAATTAAGGTCTTGATAAGACCTACTACACCATATATTGCTTCTTTCCTTAGGTTTTGGGAAACATATCGATTTGCAGATAACAGAGCACTGAACCTTGTTTAAAATCTAGGCTCTTAGTAATTCCTTTACACAGTTGCCTCTGCAACAGAATCTCAAATATAACAGTGTTATACGCACTATTCTGTAAACACTTAAATGTGGGATTATTTTTATAACCCCACATTTTGGGGGGGGGATGTTTAAAGGAGAAGTAAACCCTAAAATCAGTGTGACATTTTGTAGTTTATATAGTGAACTTACTGTACCAGCACAAAGGTTCAGCAGCACTATAACAGTAATGACCCATGTGTCATGTCTAGTATCCAAAAATCCAGAACAAACTCCAAGTTCCAGGGCTCAAGCTTCTGCCTATAACAATCGCCTTTTACGTTGGTAAGAGCCCTTGGCTGTCAAGTCTTAAAATGAGAGAACCAAGACGAGGGTTCTGGGCAGGCAAGGGAACTGGAAGATATGACGGGAGGAAAGGGGAAAGAGTAAGGGGCAGATGTATCAAGGGTCGAATTTCGAGGGGTTAAATCCCTCAAAATTCTATTGGGGAATAGAATCGAATAGGCAATTCGGGCGAATTTACGCGCTGGCGAATAGTCGAATGGGCGAATCGATCGGATGCCTTTTTATTCGATCAAAAACTTAGAAAACAAGCCTATGGGACTTTCCCATAGGCTTTTAAAGCAATTCGGTAGGTTTTAGATGGCGAAGTAGGCAGTCAAAGTATTTTTAAAAGAGACAGTACATCGATAATCGAATGGGCGAATAGTCGCATGGTTTTTGCATCTATTCGAATCATTCTACTCAGGCAAATTTACGCCAATTCGATAGTCGAGGAGCACAAAAAACTATTTTTTTCCCTCTATTCCTTCAGTCGAACTTAGTGAATGGGCTCCTAAGTGTAGTCATGTAACAGGCCGGGTCAAACCAGTCAGACAGAGCAATACAGAATCAGGAGCCAGGAGCGTAGTCAAGGAAACAGGCCGGGGTCAATAACCAAACAATCAGTTTCAATTTTGTTAGGCCATAATTTGACTGTTACAACAAAGGGCTCACAACTTATTTTTAAACCATTAACGGGGGTGCAATGAGGCGGTAACCACAAATTCATGCAGCCAAATACAAGAGGTCCTCTGCACTCAACCCATTATCAATATATTAAGAACATTAAGAAATTTTGCGCATTAAGCTTCTAAAAATGCCTTACCCTTTTAAGCAAAACAGATAAACGAAAAGCATGCGCGCTACACATTCACGGATGAGCCTGCCGGTGCTGATAGGTTTACTGGTAGGAGGGGGCCCCTGGGACTGCCAGGATGGCCCTTGTTTTGCAGCCCTGGTGGGCCCCCTAGGATCCAGTCCGACCCTGCATCTGATTCATTAAGAATTCTATTGCTTCATTATACATTAGACAAAGTTTAACCTGCAACTCACTTGCTTCCAACGTTAAAACTCCCAACCATGGTTACCCTTTTATTAGCCACCACTGGGATCACCTGACTATAACACTAGTTTGAGTGTTAATGGAACTGCATAGTGCACTGGTTTCTGAGCTGCCATGCAATGTGAATCAGGTTTAAATACTAATTAGCATTGTATAGTCACCTTTATAGTTTAGGTATACTGTATATTGTTAGTCGGCCTCTAAGCTCAGCTCTAAGGACAGCATACTGGATGGGGTAGAGAGTGACATCTTATCTTCAGAGACACAGGGGCAAATTCACTAAGATTCGTAGTTGCGCCAGGCGTAACTTCGCCGCACTTCGCCACACTTTGCCAGGCGTAGTTTCGCCAGCGCTTCGCAAATGCACTAAAATCCGAAGTTGTGCTCAGGGGTAGCGTAAGGTTGCGAAGTTGCGCTAGCGTTGCTTCGCTAAGTAAAGTGAAGTTACGCTAGCGGAGGCTAATTTGCATATGGCGCCAAATTCAAATTTCAACGTATCAGCACTACAAATGGCTAGAAAAGCTTCAAAACATCAAATAAAAATTTTATTTTGCCCTACACATGTGCCCACTGTATAGGTAAGTTGCCATGAGTCAGGAAATGTAGGGGGGAAGGAGGGGAGCCCCAAAAAATTTTTCGATCTTTTTCAGCCTATCACCCATAATGTAGAAAACACGCCAGCGTGTTTTTGGGACTTAGAAAAAATTTTGACTTTTTTTGAAGCAATCCCTATCTACTCTATTGCGCTTCGCCTGGTCTGAGGTGGCGAAGGAAGTCTAGCGTAAAAGGTAGCGTTCAGTACACTGCGCGCGTTAGTGAATTTGCGTAGTTACGTCGCTAGCGAAACTTCGCCAGGCGTAAGGGTGCGAAGTAACACTAGCGAAAATCCAGCGTTCGTTAGTGAATTTGCGCAGTAACGAAAATGCAAACGCTAGCGAAGTAACGCTAGTGTTCGGCGCTTCGGCGCTTAGTGAATTTGCCCCACAGATCTTCACTGCCAAAAGGCTATAGGCATCATAGGCAAGTAAAGTAGCCAAAAACACATGAAACATTTTTAGCCTACTTTTTTTTTTGTTTTAGTTCTCCTTCAAGCTGCATAATACAGCTTTGAGCTAATCTGTTGGACTGCTTAGATACAAAATATATTTTATTTAGCAGTGAAAAGCCTAGCTCTTCTGTAATCATAATAATAATATGTACTTGTGTACAGCAAAACAGGATCAGCTGTTTTCCCTTCAATTAAATACAGTGAATGGAATAGCTTTAAAAAGGGTATTTTTTGCGGTCATGAGCTCACCTGTTTATTTTTGTATACTTTGTGATATTCTAGGGTGTGTTGAAGCACATAGTCTTCTAAAATACACGTTGCACAGTTACAGGAGATGATTATCAGCTTTAACCTTACTAAAAGCAACAAACAAGAAAGCACACTTCTATAAAATCCCAGAAAAGCAACAACAGCTGCCAGATATATTTATGGAACAGCTTTTTCTCTCTCTCTTTTTTCATTTTATTTTTGTTACACCTTGATCAACACTCTGACTTTGCAAGGGCAAGCAACCATGGAAAGGAATCTTTAGATCCATGGAAAGGAATCTTTAGATCATATTCCCAGGTCAGGCTTTTACTTTTGCTCAGCATATATTTAAATGATTTATATTTAAGCTTTGAAGCAAGCTTTTAACTTTCAACATAAAATATACATTAAAAAGGGTTATTTTCATTTATGTAACCTAAAATAAACTGCAAACTAAAATAAACTGCAAACTATGAGGGGCAGATTTATCAAGGGTCGAATTGGAATACTTCAACTTCGAATATTGAAGTCAAAGTTTTTTTTCATCGAATTTGGGTATCCTGCGGTCAAAGTAAAATCGTTCGATTGATCGCTGAAATCCTTCGAATCGAACGATTCGAAGGATTTCAGCGATCGATCCAATGATTTTACTTCGACTTCCAAAAACTTTGAAAAATCCTAAGGTCCCCATAGGCTAACATAGCACTTCGCAGGTTTAATTTGGCGAAGTATTGAAAGCAAAGTTTTTTTTAAAGAGACAGTACTTCAATTATTGAATGGTCGAATATTCGAAATCGAAGTTGTAGTATCCTATTCAATGGTCGAAGTATCCAAAAAATTACTTTGAATTTCGAACTTTTTTACTTCGAAAATTCCCTCGAATTCACTTCGACCCTTGATAAATCTGCCCCTGAGTGTATAATAAGTAAAGGCGAGATAAGCACTTGTGCCTTATTTCAGTGATATACATATATATGGTTCAGCTATCACTGCAGCAAGTGCTGCCATAATTCACAGCACTGAAGTGCACAGACACGTTCCATTGTTGTGTCAAAAGTGAAAGCTTTGTGATATCGATATGTAATACAGGTATAGGATCCCTTATCCGGAAACCCGATATCCAGAAAGCTCCAAATTACGGAATGGCTGTCCCTATAGACTCCATTTTATTCATTTTACCCCAGGTCCCGAGCATTCTGGATAACAGGTCCCATACCTGTATTGCATTTACAGTCAAACCCTGATTTTAAATTTTCCAGGGGACCAGAAAAAAAACATAACATCTGGGAAACCGTTAAATGGGGGTATGTAAAATGGGAAAGTTGTAGGGTTGCCACCTGTCTGGATTTCACCCAGACAGCCCAGTTTTTGGAAGGGCTGCCAGGGTCCGGATTTCCAAATTAGTCAGTTAAAGCTCCTCCCCTAAGATGGCTGCTGGTTACTTTCTGCACAGTGAGGTCATAAGTGTGCTGCTCCCATTCAGGACTGGAAATTAAGAGCTGCTTCCAGGAAAGAAGGAAGTAGGAAGAGGAAGTGATAAGTGGTGGAAGTGTGCTCTCTAGTGTGTGAGAAAGGAAAGCCCTGGAGCTATAAACACAGGGGCTGCATGACAAGGGATCTGAATGACCAGCAGCCAGATTACACTGATTTATGTTTAGAGATTGGCAGAATCAGATGCAGCTGTGATTGGGTGAGAAGGAATGAGTTAAGGCAGGGAAAGCTGGGCTGGGGGTGGAGAAAGAGAGGGATGTGATGTCAGGGGAAGAAGCAGATCACTTTCTTATCTTCTGAGCAGGTAGAAACATCCCACAAACCCTCCCACTTTTTTTTGCATATTTTGTAAAATGTCAGGAGTTTATCTTCTTTATGTTCTCATATTATCTATTAGTAACCGATTGTGGGTGTTTTCCTGTATGTACTGTTATATTATGGTTTCTGTACTGTTATACAGTATAAACTTCAGAGTTTGCATGGTATTATTTATGTAAAATGAGTGTCAAATGCTTGATCCAGGGAAAGTTTGGCCATTGGGGTCAGGAAAACCTCAATGCCTTCCTCTGGGTCAAAACAGTGGATATATGTAGTGATGGGAGAATTTATTCGCCAGGCGCGAATTTGCGGCGAATTTGCGCAATTCGGCGCCAGCAAATAAATTCGCGAAACGCCCGCAGAAATTCGCGTCCAAAAACGGGCGCCGGCGTCAAAAACAAGACGCTGGCGCGATTTCGCGATTCCGCAAATTCGCCCATCACTAGATATATGATAATGTATTTAAAGTTTTATTTGTCACAGCAGAGGTAGGACCTTGCCAGTGTACTGCACAGGTACATTTAGAAGAAGGAGAAAGGAGGTTCTCTCCTGTGACTGCACAGTGGATTGATTGATACAGATGCTACTACTGCTTGTGTTAGGTGACAGCCTGCTTGGATTTCCTATCATCGACACACTGCAGATTCAGGGCTGACAGCAGGGCTGTTGGACTTCTCTCTTAGTGGAAGATGCAGCTCCTGCTGGTAGCAGGTTTGGGGCCATCCTCTCTGTAGGAAGAGGCAGCCTAATACTCAGTGATGGATATAATGACCAGGGCCAGATTTAAATTTGAAGCGCCCCTACGCCACTTGCAGCTCCGCCCCCACCACACACGCACTGCCCCCGCAACCATACTTATCTTTCTGCTGCTCCAAAACACAAGCCTGCAGGGCTGTCAGGTGCAGAGAGGAAAGGTGCTGGTGATCCCTGCCTCACAGTCCGTACTGGGTAAGGGAGGCACAATCCTGCCACTTCTGTCCCTCCTCATCCCCAACCTCAGGTGCGCTTCCAGTCCTGGAGAACTGCTGGTGCTGATTGCTGGCACTAGCGACTGCTGCTGTGCAGATTGCCAGCAATAGGGACCTCAATCATGTGGCCAGCGGGGCATGCCAACCCCACATTTTTGCAGCCCTAGGCTCACAAATCCGGGCCTGATAATGACATAGTGATGATCTCAAGTGAGGAACGGCAGAACATATTAGGGATCTCTTATGGAATTCTGGCTTTGAATATTGCCTTGGGATGAGGCTGGCAAGGTCCTATTTATTTGATAATATGAATAAATGCTGTGGCAATTTTACACCATTCCTGTCTCCTGGTGTTTAATGAAGTTATGGAACAATGGGGTTCAGTGGGATGGGTGAAAGTGAAGTTTCAGTTGAGGGGTCCCCTTGTCAAGCTGTGGACTGAAAAAGGGAGCAATTGCAGGTTTTATTAATGCACTGAGCAATTCATTGGCACCATAGAATATAGGTATACTATATGTCCAATAATAATAGAGTGTTGACTTCAATATGCTAGCTATCATGAGTTCAGCGTTTGTAAAACTTAGCTTAGGGATTGTTAAAATCATCAGATCTGTTCTGTGACCAGCAGAAAAGGTGTGATACTGTGGGCAAATACAAAGGCACTCAATTGTTGCAATGAACTAGATCTTAATATAATTTAAACAAGGTTTAAACTGTATGTTACAGTGCACAGGACGTAATTTTACAGATTTAAAGGGATAGGGTAAAAACTGTATACCAATAAAATACCCACAATTTATTGCTAAATAATGAATTATTTTAACTCTGTTTAACATGGTTGTATAGAAGCTAATACAGTCCACAACATGCATCTCAATCAATCCTAGGCATCATTATCAGAAAATCATTACTCCATCATATGGAAAAGATGCAAGGTGTGGCCCGTGCTGATGAGCAGTATTGAGCAGTAAGTCACATTATTAAATTGCACTGCCCTTTAAAAGCACATATAAAAAATAGAGAGTTTAAGGCTTTTAGAGAAAGCAATACTAATGCATGATGTGCCTTCCAGTAAGTGGACAGCCTAGAGAATCAGTAATTTTTTTACTTACTGATGGGCTTGGAGCAATTGAAAGGGTCAGACAAGTGGACAGAGTCACATTATTAAGCCATCCTACTCTTTCAAAACTCTGTTAAATACATAATAGCAACACGGGCTATTTTATATAAACAGAAGATTGTTTGCTAGCTGAATATAATCTGTTAGCTACACATATTTATCTGTAGGTCATTACAAGCATGCAAGCACTTTCCCTGTTGGTCTACATTTTGACTTTTTGGATCTTTTTAAACATAGGATGCGTGTAGTTAAGATTTTTATCCGAACACTCTCTCAAACTTCTTTAAGAGACTTCCTCTCACATACAGTATATTGCTAGCCTTCTTGGAGATGGTGCTTGGCTTTGTATTAAACGGGACATAAAACCAACCAACATAAAGCTTGTGCAATTGTTGTATTAAGTTTTAATTGAATGTGGCAGTCTTAAATATTTTCTAGTGTAGAGGCCAGAGTATAAAGGGGACGCCTGTTGGGGATATGTGCTTGGAGGAATTTCAGCCAGCAATTTGCCTTCTTTGCCCACGATAGCTACAGATGACCCCTATGTTCTAAAAGGCACAAAATTTGCCCAAGTGCAAGATCCAATAGCAAACAATAAGGTGGTTGCTTTTAAACCGGTGACCAGTGTTTGGTCCGTGCTGATGGTTGCTATATGTGATTAAACCTATACGTTTGCACCTTTTTATTACATAACTAAGCTTACCCATCAGAATGCTTGATGCTAGTTCCACTACCCCTGTTGAGTATATTGCCATCTTAGTGGAAAAAAAATGCCAGTGTATGGATTTTTTTTAAGCAACAACACGACTGCAATACTTGGGGGCCGATTCACTAATTTCGAGTGAAGGATTCGAAGGTAAAAAACTTCGAATTTCGAAGTTTTTTTTGCGCTACTTCGACCATCGAATGGGCTACTTCGACCTTCGACTACGACTTCGAATCGAACTATTCGAAGTAAAAATCTTTTGACTATTCGACCATTTGATAGTCGAAGTACTATCTCTTTAAAAAAAACTTCGACCGCCTAGTTCGCCATCTAAAAGCTACCGAAGTCAATGTTAGCCTATGGGGAAGGTCCCTATAGGCTTGGCTAACTTTTTTTGATCGAAGGATATTCCTTCGATCGTTGGATTAAAATTATCCTTCGATCGAACTATCTGCGCTAAATCCTTCGACTTCGATATTCGAAGTCGAAGGATTTTAATTCCTAGTCGAATATCGAGGGTTAATTAACCCTCGATATTCGACCCATAGTGAACCGGCCCCTAGGTGTGCATTTGCAAATGTTTGATTACCAACAAATTACATTTATAGGATTTGTAAACTTTTTTGTTTAGCTCAGACTAGTCAGAATCATGTATATGTCTGGAGTACTATGTATTCTTCTATATGCCCAAAGTCTTACTGGAGAACTCAGCAATGTATAAACACTATTATGAATATCGAAAATATCAAGTATGGCATCTCTTATTTGGAAACTTGATATTCAGAGCTCCGAATAACAGGAATTCTGTTCCTGTTTCTCTGTAATAATAAAACATTACCTTATCTATACTAATAAGTCAAATCAACTGGACTTGCTGTATTTTTTTTTAAAAACAAATTAGATTTTTAGAAGGCGCACACCCAATTTTAATTCAATAGTGAGGTGCTTATCCCATGAAGTCCGCCCAAGTAAAGTCTCCCAAAAATTCAGTATAAAGATAAATATAGGGACTGCACACTCAAATTTAAAAAGGCAAAATTTTATTACATTTACAAAAATACACTCACATTTTCAGCTATGGCCCAATATTGGCCCATGGCCCAGTATTGGCCCTACACGTTTCGACCACTAACGTGGTCTTCATCAGGGGCAAAATTCATAAATTATTGCAAAAAAGATAAAAAGGCCTTTTTATCTTTTTTGCCAATATTGGGCCATAGCTGAAAATGTAAGTGTATTTTTGTATTTTTTTTAAGACATTTCTCTACTCATCCAACTAAATGTAATAACAAAAAACGCGAGTCAAGATAGCACCTGTACTGCAACGTGAATCACGTCCCCGGAACCAGACGAACTTTATATAAGTATAAGCAGTAGTACGGAGCACACGGTGACTGGAGTAATTCAAACTTTGTTTATTGAAAATCCATTAAAAACATAAGTTCATTTCCCGAATGTAACATCTCCCCCATGCTTGATGCGTTTCGTGGCGTCTTGCTTCTAGAGGTGTCGGGGGGGTGCATTCCCTATGCTTCTGAGGAAGTGGCGAGATGCCACAAAACGCGTCAAGCGTGGGGGAGATGTCACATTTGGGAAATTAACTTATGTTTTTAATGGATTTTCAATAAACAAAGTTTGAATTACTCCAGTCACCATGTGCTCCGTACTACTGCTTATACTTATATCAAGTCATCCAACTAATTTTATCAATTCAGAATGACCTGTAGCAAATATATGTGGTTATATACCCTGGAATCTTACTCCAATCAGCCTAATCTGTTTAGTAAAACCAGCATGGAGTCAGAGACAGCATTGTATGTGGCAGACAATAGATGTCACCCCCCCCCCACTAGGTTTTTTCCATTTTGACACAAACATATACTGCTTCTTTGACCTCTCTTTTAAACCAATCCTCCTCCCTGTCCAGAATGTAGTCTGGCAGTCTTCAAATGTGTGTCCTTTTTCTTTTAGATGTAGGTACACGGCTGAGTCCTGCCCTGAGGAACTGGCTCTTCTGTGTTGCGCTATACGATTGTTTGGTTTCTCCTACATACAAATCAGAGCATTCCTCACAGCATTGCATACACAATGTTACTCTTCTTATGTTTTGGTATTGGGTCTTTTAGATGAACCAGTTGTTGCCTCAGTGTGTTGCTGGGTTAAAAGCAGACTGGGATGCATTGTTTATTAAAGAACCTTCTAAGTTTTTCAGACACCCCAGAAATATATGGGAGGACTTTTGTTTTTTTGTCTGTCCTGCTTTCCACCTTCACCATTAGTTTTGACTAGTGAAAAGTCTTAAAAAATAAATAAAACAGCAAGTCCAGTTGATTTGACTTATAACTATTAATATATCATGACCTGGATGAATGAGAACCTTCACAAACAAAACATTACCTTGTACTTGATCCAAACTAACCTGCATGAATCCATAGTAGCAATTCTGTTGGGTTGATTGCATGTTTATATGTGGTTTAGCATACTTACGGTAATTTCAGTAAGTCTGTGACAAAATATTTCAACAAAGAAACCCCAATAGGATGCTACCAATATGGATTATTGCCCATTGGCACAGTCACTACAGTATAGGTTCCGCTTCAGTTTGGGGCCTACAGGGCCGCATCAGAGGGGCACAACTGTACTGGGCCCGGTGGTTTAAGGGGGGCCTGGCTATTCCAGGAAGTACAGCACGGCCAGCCCCCCTTAAACCACCTAAAAAATTTTGTTGTGTGGGACTCCGGGATTTCTGAAGATAGCGTTACACCCCCCCTTAACGATAACCCTTTTAACTTCTTTTTCACATACCTATCTAATTTGCTTTAGATAGATAGATAGATAGATAGATAGATAGATAGATAGATAGATAGATAGATAGATTCAATAGAGTGTCGATCCTTGAGGGGTCAATAATAAGCTATGAAATGCTTATATGAGGTTCTTCCAGGCTACCTTGAATTGGTGGGAGGGTGCATTTAGCAGCCCTGCAACTATAAGGAATAAACAAGCCAGTGAAAGCCAGCCTGTCATCCCAGCCCATGCAAGGGTGTATTTTAGGAAGATGGAAAGGAGCTGGAATTTTGGCACAGAACAAGAATCCTACTGAGCTACTAAGCTAGCTGCTTCTAACCACTTTATGGTGAGTTCACATTTTTTATATGCCTATAGTTTTGTTGCATAATGAATTTACATTTACATGGGTGAATTTACCATAATATAGTTTATCAGAAGTTTCATGCTGCGATAGTCCATGTTAAACTACCTGGTCCTATTAGAATTGTTACTAAATGCAGAAATCAGGGAGTGAGGGAATTTTCCTAATTCTACTTCATTGCTTCTGACTGCACATGAATGTACTTTATTTGTGCTATAATAGGCCCCTAGGAGTTAATCTCCTTATGCTGCACACACTTACAGTAATAACAACTTGATGTGTTTTATTAATTTTTCAAACAAATGACTGGCTTCATTATAATCTTTCATGACATGATCCGGTTTATATCTGTAAATAAAGTGAAAGTGTAGGAACAGAGCAGGCTGAAACTCATCAGTGGCTCTAAACATGGATCAAAATGTTTCTTCTTTCCTGTTCATTTAGTGCAAAGAGTCTTGACAGTTTAGAACTATAGTAGAACCTTTGCTTCTAGACTTCCTTCTGATATTTTAAGGAAAATAAATGCCTGCAGTTTTATTAATGAATGCTTTCTAGGTACTTTACATACCTAGATACCTTACCCCAAATTGATGTAATACCACTTATATAATGACCCATGTCCTAAAGCATGGGGTAGCCATTCAACATATTTAATGAGATGATTAAAAATATGAGGATTGTCAGAAATGTATGAAGAATTATATCCTGGTAAGACACTGTATAGTTATGTGTTTTTCTTTTGCCTTTTGATCTTTGACTGACTGAATAATACCAATTTTGGCTGAATTGTAAAAATGGTAGAAACCCAATTTTTAAGAGCTGTACTCATTCGTGGTGATTTATTCACTTCAACTTTTGCCTGCCTAGAAGTTGGATACTTGTCTGCTCTATAATTACTCAAAAGGGAAACAGGTCACTATTAAGAGCTAACCCAGCAACTATAGAAATTCGAATAGAATTCGTATCTCAGTTAAATGTAGGAAACTTGTATAATTTGTTCTACACCATGCAGAAGGGTGCTTAGATGTGGGATCACTGTGTGTCACTGGGAGAAGTTGAGTCAGCAGTGCTGAAGAGCTTAGAAGAACACCTTCACCTTTCAAACAACTTTATAAATCCTCTGTTTTTTCCACAAAGCCGTAGAGACAAGCACGGAGGTAGTCGCACCACCCACACACTCTCACGCTATATCTCCCCACCATCAAGATTCCAGGGCAGAGAAGTGACTAGAGGAGCAGGCAGCTTCAGTCGTGTTATTTTATAGTAACAGTAATGATCCATATAATGCAAAGCACTATGTGGAGGGTGTTCTAAGGCAGGATAAACTCCCCTGTAATTCTATGAAGTCTTTCACTGCAAATGAAGAGACTGGACATTCTGTAGTCTTATGAATCCATGTTATCAACTAATGCCCTAGATGCTCATACACATTCCAGACTCTTAGGGTTACATTAAGGTGTGAACCAGTGCATTATTCTGATTTATATCAAATCAAGAGACAGATTAGTGTGATATTGACACTAGTGCTGGGCCCAGCTCCCTGTGCACCCAAGGCAAGGTGCCCGTGACCAGCACCCCTTATGTGGGTGTGCATCTCACAAAGATGACAAAGGCGAGACACAGACCTCTGCAGATGTCAGTACTGAGGTTTCCCCTTACCAAGGGTCAGAACTAGGGTTAGTACACAGAGAAGGTACATGCTTGGCATCCTCCAATCATTGAGCCGTAGGCACACCCCTAGTTCTTGCCCTGCCTGACACCATAAAAATACACAACCCACAATCAAAATTCTTCTTTTCTTCTCCACACTGCTTCTTTGACTTTTCCATTCTTGTATGCTACATAACAATGAAGTGTTGACTGACCACAGCATTTAGTGGGATCTCACTAATCTCAACTAAAGGGAACAGATACAGCCAGGTATTGAACATAGGCAGGTTGATAATACTTCATGTGATTAGAATTGCTTACCTAAGGGCTGATTCTTGTGTTCACTGAAAACTGTAATGGCCTGGGATACTTATGTAGGAGCACCACGTGACAATCTTCCTCTATGCCTAGGCCAGTGCACATCGCAGTAAACTGAAAAGGTTTGGCTTCCTATTCTACTGCACATGTGCACCAGGACCAAAATGTAGAGAGTAGCCAAAGATGGCAGCATGGTGCTCTTACATAAGTTCATGTTCATAGAACTTTGCTATGACAGCAAAATGCTGACTGTTAACTTTAAAGGGATACTGTCATGGGAAAAAAAAAATTTTTCAAAATGAATCAGTTAATAGTGCTGCTCCAGCAGAATTCTGCACTGAAATCCATTTCTCAAAAGAGCAAACAGATTTTTTTATATTCAATTTCGAAATCTGACATGGGGCTAGACATTTTGTCAATTTCCCAGCTGCCCCATGTCATGTGACTTGTGCCTGCACTTCAGGAGAGAAATGCTTTCTGGCAGGCTGCTGTTTTTCCTTCTCAATGTAACTGAATGTGTCCCAGTGGGACATGGGTTTTTACTATTGAGTGTTGTTCATAGATCTACCAGGCAGCTGTTATCTTGTGTTAGGGAGCTGCTATCTGGTTACCTTCCCATTGTTCTGTTGTTAGGCTGCTGGGGGGGGGAAGAGAGGGGGGTGATATCACTCTAACTTGCAGTACAGCAGTAAAGAGTGATTGAAGTTTATCAGAGCACAAGTAACATGACCTGGGGCAGCTGGGAAATTGACAAAATGTCTAGCCCCATGTCAGATTTCAAAATTGAATATAAAAAATTATGTTTGCTCTTTTGAGAAATGGATTTCAGTGCAGAATTCTGCTGGAGCAGCACTATTAACTGATTCATTTTGAAAAATTGTTTTTTTCCCATGACAGTATCCCTTTAAGGTTTCCTAATAGGAATTTCAGTTTTTTAGTGCAGGATGCAAGATAATCGACAGTATTCCAACCCCAGACCTCAGGCATTACCAGACCAACTGGACACCAGACTGAACAAATAGATTCAGTACAAAGATACAGTATACTGTAGATATTAGCACATGTATGCCCAGCATTACACTGTAATAAATTTTAGGAGGGCAGATATAGTGCCTTTTTGGTTTTAAGAGATACAAATAAATTGATTAATGCCATTGGTGATAAGATAATTCAACTAAACCCCTGCCATGAGGGCAAGTAATTTAGTCCTGGGTTTTTATATGCAGAGTAGATCATTATCACTTTAATGATATGGGATTAGCTGGTTCCTATGTGATGATCATATGAAACCAACCAAAGAGAGGTAAGTGTTATCAGGATAGGTGGGATGATCTTGTACCACTTGGTCTTTAGCCCTAGAAAATGTTTTATAATGCACTGTTGCTTTAAAAGGAACACCTCACCCAATATGAGTGCTCGAGCACTAACGGTACTCTAGGGAGGAGAAACAGGTCAGCAATTTACACAATGCAGAACTTTGCACAAGTGAAAAAAGGCTGATTGTGGCCTCTTTGCACAATGAGTTCTACATTGTAACTGGCCAGTATTTCGTTTATAGTCATATAGATATGTGAACTCACATGCTGTTTTGCCCTCCCTCATCTGGTCACCCACAGTCACAGCCCAGTATCCTCACTGTGATTTTCACCTGAATTCATTTTAAACCCCACAGGCCTAAACCCCACATAAAATAGGGGCAAAGGTGCAAATTTAATCTTACACAATCTTCCACCTTTAATAAAAAAAACAATGTTAAGGCTTTAGCATATTGCGTTTGTATCACTACTGCAAATATGGGGGACGACAGCAACTGAAGGGCCTTAACACTTATATTGTTGTAAATCCTGGGTGACAATAGAATGTGAGTTAACAAGAAAAGTAACACATGATGACACTGTCGCTTCAAGTGAGTGACAAGAAAGGTAATAATGGCAAAGGAAGCAAACACTGCTGTACATTACCATTTTTTAATGAAGGTAGGTCACAGTTACAACATCCATAGCTACACACTGTTATTGAAGGACATATTTCCACCACTTCTGCTTCATCTCCATAATGCTTTTCATAGAAAATGTGGGGACAGCATTCATTATTCTTTATGCAGCATGGAAAGAAAAATATAAATCTATTTACTATGCTCTCTCTGTACACATTCCACAAAGCCTTGTAAATAGTGATGGGCGTCTCGTTTTTTCCGGCGCCGGCGCCCGTTTTTGACGCCGGCGTCCGTTTTTCGAAAAAAAAAATTTGACGCCGGCGAATTTTTACCGCGAATTTTCGCCTGGCGAATAAATTCGCCCATCACTACTTGTAAACACTGTTATAACAGTGATCTGAATCCTCTTCAAGACACATGCACTCGGAGACTCCTACACGTGACAGTCATGTCCTTTTTCCTCTAAAGTTTTAAAAAAATAAAAAACCTTTTCAGTTAAGCAAATAATGTTTACCGTATACTTTACTTGTTTTCTTTGTTATAACCAGTATATCTAATACAATAAAGTTAGCGAGAGAAATCAACCTACAGACTTCAATTTACACCCAGTAGGTTAAGGATACACAGCAGATAGTATAACATTTAGCACCAGCTTCCCCTAATGTTTGTGACAGTTTTTCCAGAGTTTTTGAAAGTTTTTCTGGAGGCAGGTGGAGGGCTGGGTGCTGGCAGGCAGGCAGTTAAGCTGTACCTATAGGCTTGCTCAGTGTCGGACTGGCCCACTGGGATACCAGGAAAACTCCCGGTGGCCCAAGGTGTCAGTGGGCCCTCCTGCTTCTAAACATTTGGCCTATTTCATGGCCATTACCAATTTCTGTGAGAACAAAGAGGATAAATAGATGGATTAATAGCTAATAATATGTAAAGAAAAGAGACTAGGAGAATAGAGGTTGAGTGAGGAGAGGAAGAATAACAGTACTGAGAGTGGCCCCTGGTCTAAGATCTTTGTGTGGGGCCTTTGTTTCCCAGTCTGACACTGTGTGGGGGCCCCCGAGGTAACAGTCCCAGTGGGCCCAGGACCCCCAGTCCGACACTGGGCTTGCTCATTCTAATATGCTGCTAGTAGAATAATCAGCAGTACTGTAATGTAATGTAGACTAAGGATACAGCAAATACTCAGCTCCTAGTCTCTGGGAAAATATTGTTATCAAGGTAATTGAACAGACAGTTGGTAATGTGGGTGCTGTTCAGACTGGGACAACAGAATAGACTTGTTGACATTGATTACTTTGCAGTTTAATAGCAAGCAACAGGATAGGATTTGTGCCCTCAGCAAGGAAAACATGGTTGGCACATGCCTTCTCTCTTCCTACCCCTAAGTCATATAGTTGCCATAAACTGTACAAAGGAGAGCACCCAACCAAGCAGAATGCTGCTAAAGTGAGCTTTATTTCAGACTTGCTGACACAACATGTTTCGCGCTCAAAGTGGTGCCCTTTCTCAAGTGTTAAAAAACTATAAAAATAAATAATGATGACCAGTTGAAAAGTTGCGTAAAATTGGCCACTTTAGGACACACTTAGGGGCAAATTTACTTATGGTCGAATACCCTCGATATTCGACTTCTTAATTGAAATCCTTCGACTTCGAATATCGAAGTCGAAGGATTTACCGCAATTCGTTTGATCGAACGATTAAATCCTTCGATCGAAGGATTTTAATCCATCGATCAAAGGATTTTAATCCATCGATCGAACGATTTTTCTTCAACCAAAAAAAGATTACAAAGCCTATGGGGACCTTCCCCATAGGCTAACATTGACTTCGGTAGGTTTTAGGTGGCGAACTAGGGGGTCGAAGTTTTTTTTTAAAGAGACAGTACTTCGACTATTGAATGGTCGAATAGTCTAACGATTTTTAGTTCAAATCATTCGAATTCGAAGGTCGAAGTAGCCCATTCGTTGGTCGAAGTAGCCAAAAAAAACATTCGAAATTCGAAGTTTTTTTTATTCTTTTCCTTCACTCAAGCTAAGTAAATGGGCCCCTAAAAGTTAAATAAAGGTGATCCACCCCATTAAGGAAAGTTAGCAGCTACTGTCTGACATCAGTAGCAGATTTATCTTTATGATGGCTTCCATTGTAGCACTGTCAGTGATTCATAACCTTGGCAGCCTCCACATAAATCTATGAGAATTATTAACTGAATTACAAAGATGTTTTAGAAAATACATTGTATACATTTTTAGAATGTTGTTTTAAAAGTTCAAGATATAAGGCAAAGCCAACAGCATATTTCAGTAGCATATTTTAACAAGTGGAATATAAGTCAAATACAGTACATGTATTTGTAGCAACCCAGAAGGCAATCATCGAATGGTTCTCCATGGTCTGATTGTTTAAAGAAAACATTCTGAATCACAGAAATAATGAGAGCTTGTCATACACTTAATAGGACCTTATTTATAAATCAGATGAAAAATACCATGTCTTTTGACCACATGAAATTTACCCCTAACCTTTTGTGTCTGCCCCTGTAAATGCAAAGATATTCACCTGCTTTTCAATGGCATGCTGGTTGGTGCAGTTAGCCCCTTCTTTGTAAGGGACTAGTGATGGGCGAATTTGCTGTGTTTCGCCGAAAAATTCGCAAAACGGTGCCAGCGTCTTGTTTTTGACACCGGTGTCTGTTTTTGATGCCACATCTGTTTTTTTTACATCGGTGCCCGTTTTTGACGCCGGAGTCCATTTTTTTTGACGCAGGCAAATTTTCGCCAGCCAATTTTCATGCAATTTTCGCGCAAATTCGCCGCAAATTCGAGCCTGGCGAATGAATTCGCCCATCACTATAAGGGACATTTCTGCACTCCTTGGGGCAAATTCACTAAAGATTAGAATGACCTAACATGTCTAAGGGTAGGAGTACATCTGTAATGGATGCCTGTTTGTTGTTTTCATCACCCCAATAAAGCTGTATATTTGATTTTACTCCATACGTGTGGAATTGTTTTCTCAACCACTATATCCCCTACAAATTCACCAAAGGGCAAATTTTCGCTTGTGAAGGCTCCACTACACTTTATCCCACTTTGTCAGAGGTTAATTCGCATTGCATACGCTAATTCACTAAAATGAGAAGTTCCGTCTCTGCAGCCGAATGCTGGCGAAGTTTCGCTAGTGTTAATTCGTCAACGCGAGCATTTCATATCAAACTTTCGCTAATTTTTATTTCTGCCTTGTTTCGTTAGTACAATAATAATACGTTTTGGTCAATTTCAATAGGGCGGGTACATATAGGTCATATATATGTCTTTATTAGTGATGTTGGTGAAATAGCTTGAAGGGGCCACTTATTATTAAAAATGTTCAAGGAAGCAAAATAAAGACAAAAGCGATCCTATAATACTCTAGACATGAGCCCACCCTAAAACAAATGCATCATGCCCCTCAAATGGTAAAAAAAAAAGGTTAAAACAAACATTTTTAATAGTTACAACTTTTAAAGGCAATCCCGCTTTAAATATTTTAAAAAACGCCAGGGTTTTATATAACTTTTATGACTTTCCGGCATACAGGATTTGATGTCACTGACATACGATTGAGGAGGATGTAGCTTCATTTTATCAGTTGCCAAGTCTAAGATGGTGTAGGAAACTCTGGCGAAAGAGGTAACATTCTGTAAAATTCGCACTTGCTGGCGAAAGGGCTCTGTTAGTAAATAGGAGATGTCCCTGCAGATGGTATTTCTGGCAAATTTTTGCTAACAATGTCCACTTTGCCCTTTAGTAAATCTGTCCCCTTGCCTTATATAGACATTATAGACAGTGGCTCTTGTTGCATAAAGAGAGAAAAGAGAGTTGACCATAAGGGTCCTATTTACAAAGCTGTGTCAAATCTTTTAGAAAATCTTTTTATAAATTGGGCAGCCTGATTTAGAAATTGATTTAAGTCATGCCATTTGAACCACTGATTGCAAGAGCTGTGCAATAACTGCAGTATGCGTCTGTTTTTTGTTGTTGCCAGGTACAGATCTGGAATAATTTCTCCAAAAACCACAACTGTGAGACAAGCCATGGATGCGTACATATTCATTTTGAGTTTACTCATAGCAACATTAGCATGTCTGTTAGAAACCTGTTGTGCACAACGACAGGCAGGGACACCACAAATCCAGTTACGATTGGTTGGGTCGTCAAGAGTTCCGAATGAAGGTCGTCTGGAGGTGTTCTACAATGGCATCTGGGGAACAGTGTGTGATGATGACTTCAACATAGAAGTGGCACATGTTGTCTGTAAACAACTTGGTTTTGAGATTGCAATGAATTGGGCTCACAGTGCCAAGTATGGACAAGGCAAAGGTAAAAAAAAAAAAAAAAAAAAAAGTTAAATCACTTAAAAAACACTCTAGGATGGTCATTATCCTGGCTTATTGTGGGATATTATACCTGCACACACACAGACAGGCAGTTATAGGACTATCGATGCTGCTCTGAGCTCTACAATAACTACTTCTAGATTTATACCAATACAGTATGTAAGCTGAATTAAGCTGATTCTGTTTTTTGGTCCTTACAACCACAATAAAAAAACTAAAACAAAAATTCAGCATTTCACTAAGAAGCATCTGTAAAAACTAGGGATGCACCGAATCCAGGATTCGGTTCGGGATTCGGCCAGGATTTGGCCTTTTTCAGCAGGATTCGTATTTGGCCGAATCCTTCTGCCCAGCCGAACCAAATCCGAATCTTAATTTGCATATGCAAATTAGGGTTCGGATTCAGTTCGGTATTCGTCCGAATCTTTCGCAAAGGATTCGGGGGTACGGCCGAATCCAAAATAGTGGATTCGGAGCATCCCTAGTAAAAAGAACCCCCATCCCTTACCCAAGCAGCAGCCTGATGGGCTGTGAGCTAAAGAGCAGCACATTATACAGAAGACTTCTCAGTGGACTGCTGAGTGATTTCATGTGATTGTGAAATCACATGAAATCACTCAGCAGTGATTTCATGTGATTGTGTTCATATAAAACCAAAACAGACAATAGCTTTACTTTCAACCTCAGTTATGTTACCAAAAGGCATAACAATATGATGTCCATTCAACTTATGGGGCCATCCAGCTTATACATATCTTTGCAGCAGATATTTGAGATCAGGGTCTTCATCTACTTTTAAAGCTGTATGCAGGTATAGATGATATTATTGACGGTGTTCTTGGTATGATGTCATGCCCTGTACAGTCCTTTATTACTTTCATCTTATTTATTTGTAGATCCAGAACAACTTATTTTTTTGCCATTTCCTTTTTGTCTGGTGCTTTTACTAAATGTATGTACCCAGCCTTGCTTGGAATTCTAATCCTATGATGTTAAATTACTGTAATAGAGTGCCTTACATCCCTTCCTTCATTAATCCATCCATTGCAATTAGCTTTTTACTCTTTCAGAGCAGAACCTAGGGTTATAAAGCAGAAAGGTTTCCTGTATAAAAGGGGAACACAAACAATACTGGCCACAATACATTGTCCCTACAGAAGCAGAATTCCTTCCCTGTTGTTGTTGATCTTCCATTATCTCACAAACAAACACGTTTTATTTCTTTTTGTACTTTTATAGTAAGCAATTCATCAGGCTGCCCTTGGCACCCACTTGAAAATGTGTTTATTGCACTGCATTATTGTTTAAATCTCCCCCTCATGTTATTTATCTGAAGGTTATTTATTGTATTTAGCAGATTGTGGTTAAAATGACATTTATATATGACATACACATAAAAAACATAAGGGGAACTTCAGACCATGATATATGTGTCAACAGTTCAAATGTTTTTTTTTTTTTTCATTACTAATGTGTCTCACTGTTTGATTTCTCTATGGTACGTTCTGCTGTATTCCATCAATCCATTCCCTTTTCTTAAAGGGGATTGTTCCTTCTTTAGAAATAATTATTCTGTTTATCCCAAACATATACACAGATAGAAGAGTATTCTGCGATGAGAATCGTCCTTACCAATGCTACATAAGTCATCTTCTAGTTCTTTGTTCATTCATCTAATTTCAGTCTCACTTCTGATTTACTTCATTACATATCACTTCCACTTTTTAGTAGTAGTTTACTCTGTATTGTGCTTCTTTCTGATATACCCTTCACTTCTGCTCCTCTCATAATTATGTCTCTTGGACAAAAGTTACCAGCATCATGCAATACACATGATGGGAGCTCTAGTCCAGCAACCAGAGATAGATAATGAAAAAAGCAACAGCAACACTTCACAATTAAAACTGTTAAAAGTCCTTCTGGTTCAGCATCTCAAATGTTACAAAAGTATTCTCCAATGAGCCTGGCTGTTTACCAGAGGCGTAACTACAGAGGACTGCAGGGGGGCCCAGGAGATATAGGGGCCTCATGAGACCCATTTCAACATATATTGGAAATAAAAGAACAACCTTTGGTTATGTTGGGGGCCCCAAAATTAATTTGCTGTGGGGCCCAGTAATATCTAGTTATGCCACTGCTGTGTACATTTGATGCTCTTTTTTTTATTTGTTTTATATGATCATTGCTGGATCAGATTTTCTTCTAGCTTTGGAACTCAACTCTATTGGCAAATTACAATGCAATAAGCAAAAGTGTCAGTCTCAATTTGTTAGACAACAAAGAGACAACATAAAACTCACTGGAAAATCCTCTTGCATCTGTAATTTAAGTTTAGGATGTCAATTGGCAATCTATGGAACTCCAAAAAGTCCACATTAATGCTCTCTCTAATATGTTCTATACACTACTCCACTGCTTTCATAATACCCCCTTCTTCCACTTCCTCCCTTTCCCTCCTTTTATTCCCTCATCTCTCCATTTTTCTTCCATTCCATCACTCCATTCTAAACCATATTATTATACTCAGTTATTTTCATTCTTTATGCTGTAATTACTTACCCTCTTCCTCTTCCAGATTTTCCAGATTAGTCGGTTCTCTTTGCACATCACAATGTAGCTATTACATATAAATAGCTCTGTGACACCATCTTTACCCCACAATCCATAATTGTCACTGTAACTACATCAACTTCCTTATATTCCACAATATTCCTTCATCCCTTGTGAGAAAAGTGTGAGAATTTCAAAGGTGGAATCACACAATACCATTTCACTGTTTTATCAAATTAAGAAGGATAAATTGTTTAAACACACATAAGCTACAAATTTGCCCTTTTTAAACCAAGTGAAATTTTCAGACACAAGTTCCTATAATTTTACCACAATGCAGTGTTTTTTTTCTCAGAATTACACTGCAGTTGTGCGGCACCTTCTAAGTGGCACAGTGTTTTAGAATACTTCAGGTCTGCCAAACTGCCCAGCATTAAAAAATGCAGAAGCACATCATAAGTGTGCCATTGCTTCTAGATGGCTCTAGTGTCCATGTAATTTTGCATCTATTCTAGTTCTTTCACTTGTGATTGGGTTCATAATAGGGATGCACCAAATCGAGGATTCGGTTCGGGATTCGGCCTTTTTTATCAGGATTCGGATTCGGCCGAATCCTTGTGTCTGGCCGAACTGAATCCGAATACTTATTTCCATATGTAAATTAGGGGTGGGGAGGGAAATCACTTGACTTTTCATCACAAAACAAGGAAGTGAAAAAAAAGTTCACATTTTTTCCTTTTCCGCCCCTAATTTGCAAATGCAAATTTGGATTGGCATTCGGTTCGGTATTCGGCTGAATCTTTCACAAAGGATTCAGGAATTCGGCAGAATCCCAAATAGTGGATTTG
This sequence comes from Xenopus laevis, assembly GCF_017654675.1. Classification (NCBI taxonomy): domain Eukaryota; kingdom Metazoa; phylum Chordata; class Amphibia; order Anura; family Pipidae; genus Xenopus; species Xenopus laevis. The sequence goes on from NC_054384.1 coordinate 26,551,073, forward strand.
GTGCTTACCTAGTTCATTAATGAGCCCTATCTAAAACAAACCTTGCATAACTGATCCAGTCCATGGTTGTTTTGTTTCAGCTTCTCACACACCTTAATCCCACCCATCTGGTCTTCCTACCCTGTCTGTTCCCCATCCTTGACAGCATATTATTTACTGCCATCCTATTTACTTGTGCCTACATCATACCCCTATACCTGTGTTAGCACCCTTCTTTCAGGGGCGCCGCTGCCATGAGGCGAGTTAAGAAACTTCTCTCAGGTGGCAGTAGCCCGAGGGTTACCAGAGGCGGCAATTGCACTCTCTGCACTAGCAATGCGGTCCCCCCTTGACCCACTTCGGTGCTTAGAAAGGTAAGCGCCGGATGAAAGGCCGCCTCAGGCTACAAAAAGCCCAGAAATGCCCCTGCCTCTCTTTATTAGCCATTAACAGAATTGTAGAGCAATAAAGATAGGGGTAGTTCGGCGCTTGTTTGGATAAAAAGTTCCAAGTGGAAACAAACACATTACCACTCACATCGATCTAAGATCTCTAATGCTGGAATTCTATTCACCTGCCTTGTACATGATTTATTTTCCAGGCACCATCTGGCTAGATAATGTTCGCTGCTCGGGTACAGAGAGTTCAATAGCTGAATGTGAATCCAATGGATGGGGTATCAGTGATTGCAAGCACTCAGAGGATGTTGGCATACTTTGTTCTGCAAGTCGTGCATCAGAGCAGACACAATCAATCACTGAGCAGGTAATAGTCTGACTGTATCCAAGATGCACACAAATAAGCTTAGCATGTCAGTTAGTGATGGGCGAATTGGTGGAGTTTCGTTTTCCCACGAAATGGCAAAAAATTCGCAAAATGGTGCCGGCGTCTCGTTTTTGACGAAGGCGTCCATTTTTTTTTTAGATGCCGGCGAATTTTTGCGGTGGTTTCGCGAATTTATTCGACGGCGGTGAATCGCAGGAATTCGCCGCAAATACGCGCCTGCCGAATAAATTCGCCCATCACTAATGTCTATGTAACCATATTGAAAAGTATATCTTTAAGTATAATTCTACTAAATACAGGTTACGTTTAATGGCAGGGCTTGTCAGATGTAAAATGAGTACATCCCTCTACAGCCGTGATTTTCAGATTGAATCTGTGCAGCAGTTAGTGAACTACAATTAACAGCATGCACTAACAGCCTTAATCTGTACTACTGGTGGTGGTCAGCTATACATTTAACTACTTAGACCAGTCACAGTCCAGCATTTTATTAGTGTTAAAGCATTTAGAGAGCAGTAAACCAGAACATTCCCAATGAGTTCTTAAAAGGGACTGAAACTACATGAAGGCAACTGAAATATAGCTAAAAATAAAGAGTATTCTGTAATAAGAATCATGCCTTACTTTTTAGGTAACTACACAAAATGGTGCGAAAACTTCAGTTTTTCTGCTGTTCAGGTCCTGCCAAAAGTGCACTTTAAAATCATAACACAAATGCATTTAAGGGGGTTATTCCAACCTTAGCCTGCCTCCAACAAAGACACAATTATTATTTCTGGTGAAGTGATAAAATTTTTATTTCACCTGATAAACATATTGCCATCATTAATTCATTCATGTGCCAACTGCATTCCTTTAAAATTATTGACAGTCCTCTTATTAGCTAGCAAACTGAAATTACCATGAAATTATTGGAAACCAGTATTATACTATGTTCTTCAGAAGAGAAGCTATAGTGTAGTTTGGGCTAGACAATAATCGTGTATTACCTTTTAGTGATGATCTTCTTAATGGTTCATCTCTATGTTTTAACTATTTATTATAGACCAAAATGGGGATGGGAGCCAAACTGCAGTGGGAATTTATGTCCCCTTTCATCGCAGATACAAAAGAAAAATCCAGTAAGAATCACGCCAAACAAATTACTCCAGATAAAGTAAGAGCTCACAGAGGTCCAAAGTGTAGAGGCAACTGCCCTGAACCCTCAGCATAGGGAGCAGCGAATCATAAACACTAGCAGCATGGGCAATCGGGCACTCCAAAGGATTCCACAAAAGTTTAGAAAAACATCAGACCAGATTAGTCACCTGAGAGCAGGCCAGGATTTGTGGAAAGGCCACCTAGGCCCGGGCCTAGGGCGGCAGGATTTTAGGGGGGGGCATGCTGCTCAACCACACCCACATTGGTTCAAAAACACTGGGGATGCACAGGAGATACAATCTCCATGAAGATTTGCACGAATAAAGGGAATGGGACAGGGGCGACTAACGCCAGGGGGCCTAGGGGCGCCCGCTTTGTAAATCCGGCCCTGCCTGAGAGAGACTTACTGTACAGTTTTGGCTTGTTGATGTTACTGTCTGTGACCAAATGGTGCTATACATTGTGGTGGCCTACATTTAGGGCCTACAATCTAACATACTTAATGCTGATAAGCATCTAACATTTGTGTTAAACGGCAACGGCAGCGAAAATTCGCCGGCGTAAAAAAAAAAAAAAAAGTAAAAATGTCAAAAACGAGATGCTGGCACCGTTTCATGGAGTTTTCGCAGTTTTGCAAATTTCGCTGGAAATTCGCAAATTTTTCGGCGAAGTGAAACGGCGCAAATTCGCCCATCGCTATTTGTGTTTTCATTCTGTCTCATATTTTATTTCTTTGTTATATTTTGAGATCTGTTTTAGCAAACAGTACTCTCATTTACTAATGAGAAATAAGTACCAGCACTGTAACCCATACCAACCAATACGTTGATTTATTTGTAGCTAATTACTCTTTGTTCAGGTTCTCCCCACATAGCTCGTAATAAGGTTACAGATATAGGAAAGCATGATATCAGTCATTCAGCCCTAGTTCCATTCTTTTATAGGTTTTCAGTATGATTCATTTTACAAGAGACTGGCACTGTTACACACTCTTTCTGCCCTAATTCTCATAAGTGCCTTTGTTATCAGGGGGGCTACTACTAAAAATAATATAAAGTTTGTAAATATATGCTCAAGGAACTTCTAGATGGCAATATGTTGTTGTGTTTTGTGTTTCTAAGCACCAATTATGACTAATGACATCACCAAGCACTGCTTATAACAATATAATTTACAGGATATTTTATGTGTTATATGGCAATTAAGGGGCAGATTTACCTAGGGTCGAATATCGAGGGTTAATTAACCCTCGATATTCGACTGCCGAATTGAAATCCTTCGACTTCGAATATCGAAGTCGAAAAGATTTAGCACTATTCCTACGATCGTTCGATTCGAAGGATTTAATCGTTTGATCGAACGATTATTCCTTCGATCGTTCGATTTTAATCCATCAATCGAAGGATATTCCTTCGATCAGAAAATTGTTAGGAAGCCTATGGGGACCTTCCCCATAGGCTAACATTGGTCTCGGTAGGTTTTAGGGGACGAACTAGGGGGTCGAAGAATTTTTTAAAGAGACAGTACTTCGACTATCGAATGGTCGAATAGTCAAATGATTTTTAGTTCGAATCGTTCGAATCGAAGTCGAAGGTCGAAGTCGAAGTAGCCCATTCGATGGTCGAAGTAGCCAAAAAAAACATTCGAAATTCGAACTATTTTTCCTCTATTCCTTCACTCGAGCTAAGTAAATGGGCCCCCACTAGTCAGCAGAGAATGGAGTTCCACTGGGTGCAGATAATTCTGGTTTTGTAGCCACTGGGGCTTGATTGAGGCTGTAGGACAGTAAAGCTGTAAATCAATAACTGCACATTACAGAGACTAGTGTGACCCACATGCCCACTCATTTGAGTTTCTAAAATCCAGGATGTTTGTGTCATAAATAATATCTACCCTGGGTCTATATGAAACGTATCTCGGCAAGTACTTGGCACTGGTATTTTTAGTTAGAGATCTTTAAGCCTTTTCCAACAATACTCTAAATGAATGACATGAATTCATAGTGGTTAAATGTAACCTCAAAATGTCTTATTATATATTGCAAATCACTGTAAACTGAACTTGGCTCAGAAGTCGGTATGATGTGTTTTATATCATTTGTTATGTATTCTAGCTTGTGGCAGTCTTTAGTGATTCCTGTAATTCCTGCCATCTGTTCTGCGGGTTTCTACCTACTGCAATAAACTCTCCGCCGCTCCGCAGTAGTATCACCCTCGGTTCTTCTTCATGTTCAAAACTAAGTCCTTATTATTCATCTTGTGTGAGGCTCAGCATTACCTCAATTAGATGGGGACAGAGCAACAACTCAGCAAGATATAGAATTCACAGAAATCTAGAGTTTAGGAATTTACAAATCCCTTTGCAAATGCAGAGTTGAAAATTATTTCAATTTGACAGTTTCAGTTCCTTTCACACTATTTCCTTGCTAATTCTTTTCCTGTATTTTGTTCTGTGGGGATATCCTATAAAACCATGGTGCAGCAACACTTAGAGGCATATTTATCAAGGGTTGAATTTCGAATTTGAAAAACTTTGAAATTCGAATTCAAAAAGACCAACTGAAATTAACTCAAACTTTTTTTTTTGGCCGAATAGGTCCGTTTTTGATAAAATAGGTCCATATTCGGCTAAATTCGAATTGTACAAATCGGAGTAATAGTGCACTCGATCAAATTCGAATCAAAGCTTTTCCCAAAAAAAAATTCGATTTTTCAAAGTCCACTAATTGACTCCAGTTCTAGGAGGTCCCCCATAGGCTAAAACAGCAATTCCGAAGGTTTTAGCTGGCGAATGGTCGAAGTTGAATTTTTAAATATACATTACATGATAAATTTCAATATTCACATTTTTTCAATTTTGGAAAAAATTTGGACTATTCCCTAGTCGAAGTACACAAAAAATAGCTCGAAATTCGAATTTTTTTAATTTGAAAATTCACCTTGACCTTTAAGGTCAATACTGAACTGCCATGTTTTTCAGGAATGTGCCTGATGTGCTTAAAGAGGTACTGCCACCAGAAATTAAAACTTCATTTACATCTATCTTAACATTGTCTTTGCATGCTATTTACAATTTTGCCATAAAAGTATTTGCCTACTACTTTTACATTACTTATCTGTTTCCCCATGTTCCTCTATGAGGGGCAGCGATATTTGTAACTGTTATTTGTTACATACAGTATGTTGTTACTTTGTGACCACTGCTCCAAACATTTGGGTAATGAGGGAAGAATGCTGCTGTGCTCTTGGTTCTCCACCTGCTCGAAACCAACTGACAGGTAGCTTTCAGGCTTACCCTTAAGCCCCTCACTTGGGGTTTCTAACAGCCAATCACTACCCAGGAAAAGGTGGACAAGCTCATATAAGTCATAGCCTACTTCTCTACTCAACTCTCTTGGTCACTGGGCTCCATGATTGGGTCCTGTGGAATCCTGGGGCATTAGTACAGGACATGTCACGCCCCTGGCAAGATAAATTGAATTGGCGTGCAGCTCACAGTATTGCACTGCACCCTGCTATTCAGCATATAACCCATTAATTCCACTAGCACAGAGGGGCTTGAACACCACCATATGTACAACACTATGGAATATTGATAGAATGTATATATAATTACAGTATATCATTAGTGATGGGCGGATATATTCGCCAGGCGCGAATTCGCAGCGAATTTGCGTGATTTGCCGCCAGCGAATAAATTCGTTAAAGCCCGCAAATTTTTTTTGGACATTTTGCGAATTTTTCGCCGTTTTGCGAATTTTGCGCGAAATTCGGGAATTTTTCAGCGAAGCGAAACGGCGCAAATTCGCCCATCACTATATATCATAAAAGGGGCAATTAGACTGTTATATAATGTAAGCTTCTTGTAAATATATTATAAGCACCTCACTGCAAGTGTTCCTGCAAGTTCCTACCTGAAGGTTGTATAACTAGGAAACACATTTCTATTGCTGCATAAAGATGTTTTAGTTTAATTGCAGTTTTATGTTATTTTTATTAATATATCCAAACCCAAAACAGAAACTTCTCATTTCAGTCACTACGGTCATAGGGGGAAATATAATAAAATTCACAAAGAGAACAAATTTGTGGAAAAAAAATTGCATGTCGCAATGTAATATTCTTCATTCGGCATTGTGAACCTTTAACACCTGCTTGAAGGTGGCGTAAGCGTTTGGAGCAAATGTAACAACATTTTCATTAAGAAGTTTTATCACGTACACTGCAGCCTATTGCAAACTATAAAATTCTCAATCGCTATCCTCTTGTCGTGTAGGGGCAAAGTGTTCACAAAGGAAAAATGTTTCACTTTGTGAACATTTATTTGCATTGTGAATAAATTGGGAATGGTTTTGCATTAACGGACAATATTACATTCCCCCATTAGGGGGAAATGTAAGAAAATTCACATAGAGTGAAACTTTGCAAATACAAATATGCCTGTGACAATGTAATACTATTTGTTAGACTTTTATGGTATTGCAAATCTTGTGAAAACTATACCCCCAAACAATGTAGGTCTCTATAAAAACAGCTCAAATGTAAAATCCTGCTTCATGTAAATAAACCATTTTCATAATAATATACTTTGTAGTATGTAGTATGTGCCATTGGGTAATCATAAATAGAAAATTGCCATTTTAAAAAATAAGGGCCGTCCCCTGGGATCGTACAATTCACTGTGCACACAAACATACCAACCAAACTATACTTCTTAGGTCACATGAGTAGGCTTGGGCGAATTTGATTCGTTTCGCTTTGCCCAAAATTAGCCGCCAGCAAAATGTCGCCGACGCTAATTAAAGTCTACGCACATTGAAATTTTTTTGGCGCACGTCATTTTTTTTTTGACGCGCGATGCCATACATGTCTATGGGCGTAATTTTTGCAGCAAAACAAGGTGAAAAAATTCACCCCGCCCTACACATGAGCCAATTAACAGACAGAGTTCTGTCTTTTGCTTCCTCACTTCTTCCTGTTACAGTTAGAGTTGCAGTATTTCTGGTCAGGTGATCTCTGAGGCAGTACAGATAGAGTCACGAAATGGGGGCTCAAGGCAAGAGATGCTCAAGAAGTGAGGAAGTGTAAAAGGGCAAGATTTACTTAAATATATTGACCAGTTTGGTAAGATTCCTTAATATGCCACTTAATATGATATAAACTATCTGTTGCTTAAGTGTTTTTTGGGGGTATAGTTTTCCTTTAATTGTGAACCTTTAACACCTGCTCTGCAGTTTCATGAAATATTTTGTTGCAAAAATGGTTTGCGATAGTGAAATTTTATTACATACACTGCAAACATTCGCAATAGCAATTTGGTCACAAACTTTGCAAGGAAGTTGTTGTGGGCTTTAATCAGACAAAAAATGGAGCAGCGTTTCTTTATAAGGAGCCGTTTGAGGTGACTCTTGCAATGCCGTCCCCCACCACTTACTTCGGAGGGGCTTATCATGTCCTGCTCCCTAAATCCAGAACAAGTGCTAGGCTCCCGGTCACAGCTCTGCCTCCACCTGCAGCAGCCACTTTTGGCCTCGGGAGGAGACCTCAGCTACTCAGATGCTTAAAAAGAGAGGGGCCAAGCAAGTGTTCTGGACAGGCAAAGGGGCACGGCCGTAATTGAGGTTTTGGACGGAAGGCAGCAGTTCAAGGAGGAGACAGAAAGTGTAGTCAGGCAGGCTGGGGTCGGTACAGGCAGAGTTCAAGCAAGGTCAGACAGGCAGTGGTTGATTCAGGCAGAGTTCAAGCAAGTTCAGGCCGGGGTCGGTACAGGCAGCATTCAGAGAATAGTCAGGCAGGCAAGGGTAAATACCGGTAGAATGCAGAATCGTCAGGCAGGAAAGTGTCAGAATTGGCAGAATTCAGAATAGTCAGGCAGGCATGGATCAAAACTGGAATCAAAACAGACAGGAATAGTACCCAGATACTAAACAAGTTGGACTTACAACAGGCAATGAGTTTGAAAGCCCCTTTAAATATTCAACATTTTGGGCCGGAGGCACGGCTGGCAACCCTGCCGACCCACTAGACCACCAGGGTAGAGTCCTGTAGTGGGTCGGTACCCACAAAAACCTGCGGTACCTTGCGGGTTGAAGTTCTGGGTGCGGGTAAAGACACAGGTCGGCGGTTCTGCGGGTCGGGCCGCGGGTCTAATCAATAGCGATGTTTACTTCTTTTCTCTGGTCACGGCTACTTCCGATGATGTCACTTCCGGTTTACAATAAAAGCACTTCCTGTTTTACTCCTTTTTTTCTGATTGTGGCTACTTCCGATGATGTCACTTCCGGTTTACAATGACAGCACTTCCTGATTCTTGATGTGCAGCGGGTCCAGGTTATGGATAAGGTACTTGCGGGTGGTTCCAAGCGGGTAAGAATGCGTGTTGATGGTCCGGGTTGCAGATTGCAGGTTGCGGGTATGGGTCCCAAAAAATGGACCCGCGCAGGACTCTACACCAGGGTGAGCATTCGTTACAGGGCTCATCACCAGTGCAGAGAGTGCAATTGCCAAACCTTACTCCCCCCTTAAATCAGGAAACCTAACTCCAAATCATTTTTGCATTAAAGTGCAATTTTGTTCTTTCTGCATCCAATACTTTTATAATATTCTCAAACCTTCATCGGTATATTTGTCTAGAGATGATGACTATACAGTATGTATTTTTAATAGACATGTATTATACTTATGCAATTGCAATACATAAAAAGCAATGCATATGCTGCAAACTATGTATGTATAAATAGTGCTAAATGATATCCATTTAGATTTTTATCATAAGAAATAGTATTCTCACTTCTATAGAATAGAAAATTCGAAGTCAACTAGTATAAAAGAACTTGGCATGTGCTTTTATATAATCATTGAATTTCAAGGGAAAAAAAATATTCTCTTACATTTAAATTTTTCTGATGATTTTTGTTATTCCTTACTTATCCTTTGGAGCCCTATTCTGCAGGCTTGAGTAGAAACAACTACAATCCTAAGCGTTGCCAAACTTGCCATTGTATATGTAGATGCAGATTATTCTTTTGGGATAAGTTAAATTACTTTGACATACTTGGTTATCATTTGTGCATGGGCATTTATTTATACAAGGTCTCCAGCCTCAGAGTAGACCCGTTGGCCACCAAATATAGTCCACGAAAGTAAATCAGATATTATCATGTGCCAATACATGTTAATCCTCTTAGAAATTTACAATTAGGGAACCCATGACTTACTAATTATTTTTCAGCATGTTTTGAGCTTTCCCTCATTCAAATAATAACAGGGCCAAATTTTGCTCCAGTTCTAGTAACCTATAGCAACCAGTTGATCTGAGACTGCAGACCAGTAAATGATAGGTGCTCATTGATTGCATACACCAATAATTATATTTCCCATTTTACACTCATTTTCACCACTCTGGTTATAAAATTATACATCAGTAGTACAGGTATGGGACCTGTTATCCAGAATGTTAAGGACCTGGGGTTTTCCAGATAATGGATCTTTCCATAATTTGAATCTTCATACCTTAAGCCTGCTATAAAATAATTTAAACATGAAATAAATCCAATGGGCTGGTTTTGCTTCCAATAAGGATAAATGATATCTTAAATTGGATCAAGTACAAGCTACTGTTTTATTAAAACAGAGAAAAAGGAAATAATCCAAATTTAAAAATGTTTAGGATAAAACGGAGTCTATGGGAGATGGCCATCCCGCAATTCGGAACTTTCTATATAATGGGTTTCCGGATAACGGATTGCATACCTGTACAATGCAATGCATGATTTTGTGCCTGGCTACAGAACCACAATGTGGATGAAGTAATTTTAAAATTATTTTCCAGTACACAAAGATAATTGAGGAAGTGCGAATAAAACCCATTTCAGCCCGTGCCAAAGCAAGCATTCCCGTCACAGAAGGTATAGTTGAAGTCAAACATAAAGGCAGATGGAGGCAGGTGTGTGACCATGGCTGGACTCTCCAAAACAGCCGAGTCCTGTGTGGCATGCTGGGATTTCCTGGAGAGACAAAACCCAATGAACAGTTTTACAGGTAACATTACATTTATAATGTATTAATTCAAAACCTTTAAAAGTTATTGTTTGGTAAATAAAAAACAAGGCCACTGCTTTAGTATTTCACAAAGTTGAACCTGCCACAGTTCTGTCTGAAGTGTCAAAATGTACATAATTGTTTATGCAAATATGGCTAACATTTTCGGATTTGGGATTAGGGCTGCCATCACTAGTTTTAGCAGGACCCTCCCCCAGGGGCCCCATTTAATACTGCTGGGATTTACTTATAAGATGTATTTGTATTGCTCTTAGAATATTGCCATCAAAGGTGTTTGCACATGTGTATTCAATATGTATAAACAGGTATGGGACCTGTTATTCAGAATGCTCTGGACCTGGGGTTTTCCGGATAATGGATCTTTCCGCAATTTGGATCTTCATACCTCAAGTCTACTAAAAAATCATGTAAACATTTAAAAAACCCAATAGGCTGGTTTTGCTTCCAATGAGGATTAATAATATCTTAGTTGGGATAGAGTACAGGCTACTGTTTTATTATTATAAAGAAAAAGAAGAATTTTTAAAAATTTGGATTATTTGATTAAGAGATAGTCTATGGGAGACAACCTTTTAATAATTCGGAGCTTTCTGGATAATTGGTTTCCGGATAACGGATCCCATAGATATGTGTCTATTTACTTCTGTTAACCTAAAAGGTAAATTATTGATTATTAGTGAAGATGGCATGGAACTAGATGGAGTTCAGCTTGCACTTTAAAAGTCTCAATGGGCTTTGCTATATCACACAGAATTACACAGGGTGAGAGAGACAGGACATTTAGGGCCATTCAGTAATTTTGTGTGTGTGTGACTGGAAATCACATGCTTATTACTAGTTTAAAATAACACACAGAATAGCATAGTTCAGACTTCAAGCCACGTTTGTTGTCCACAGTTGTGGAAACCCATTATCAGAGGCTAGGCCTAATTACATGTAGTGAATACACAAGAAAATGATGTGGTCTGGAAGATGTTATAGTTCTTCTATAGTATAGTTTAAAGAAACCACATTTTTTTAGCACTAAGGGGGAAATGTAATAAAATTTGCAAAGAGAACAAATTTGCAAAAAAAAAAAAAAAATTGCATGTCGCAATGTAATATTCTTCTGTAGGCTATTATTGCATTGCGAATCCTTATTAAGCAGTGGGAACCTTTAATACCTGCTTGAAGGTGACAAACGTTAAGCAAACATCATTTTTTCATTAAAGGGCACCTGTTGGGCAAAAATGTTATCCCCAACCAAAGGTTCAGGCTAATCGAGCCTGCACTCCGGTTAGGGGTAACAGTAGTTTTTGTTTTAAAAAAAAATTGTCCCTCACCAGTGCTACGACACTCACACCAGGAGGAAGCTCTATGTTGGGGCGCACGCATTCGCATAATGAGCAAGTAATAATAATGAGCATTATGTGCATGTGCGTGACATCAGAAGTGCATTTGCACGTGACATCAGAAGCACATTTGCGTGTCATGTCAGAATTGCATGGACTTTGACTGGGCTCCCTCCCAGTTCGGGTGTCCTACCACTAGCGGGGGGGCAATTTTTTTAATAAAAACTACTGTTGCCCCCAACCAGAGTGCAGGCTCTTATTAGCCCACACCTTTGGTTGGGGATAACATTTTAGCCCAACAGGTGCCCTTTAAGAAGTTTTATTACATACAATGTGCACTATCGCAAATGATAAACATTGTTTTTTACTTTACACGTATGGTCCTGTGGATTTCCTGGAGGCTGCCTCTGAGAATATTGTAGAAGAAGTACAGTTTGCACTCAATGCTTCCCTTCCATTGCAACCTAGGTACATGATTCTTCTACCCACCCCTAGTTTAACCCTGGTCTAGGCTATAACATGTGTAATAAAAACCAGTAGTATTTATTTGTAGACAAAAACACAGGAAACAATTGTCTTGTATAGTACAATGCAAGATGTACATAAACAGGTTGATTATATGACAAAAAAAAAAAAAAAAAAAATATATATATATATATATATATATATATATATATATATTTTTTTTTTTTTTTTTTTTCTGTCCATGGATCACAGTGTGATCCATGGACAGAAAATACCCCTGTACATTAAAGTTTCAAAATGGATTCAGGTTTTTGTGACACAAACCGAGTCATTTCAAGGTAAAGTCTGTTTTGTGTCTGAAAATAGCCATATTTTTTTTTCTAAGAAAAACATATTGATGTGATTTCCCTTTGCTACTGACACCAGCATTCTGCCAAAATGTAAATTGTCAGTCATTAGCCTTTCATAAGGAAACCTTATGGCAGCTCTTGTCAGTGATCTGCCCCCTTTTGCCACCTTACAATCATTTTATCTTCCTGTTGTGCACATTATTTTTTCATTCACAGGTATTAGATTTACCGTGCACAATAACCGGTGAGACAAAAGATAATATGATATCAGAGGGTAAGCTGATGGGATAGCAAGGAAAGTGAGCAAGTGTGCAATTTATACTATTTTCTTCCGTGAAGGTGAAGCAGGTAATGGCCAGCAGGGGGCATGCCCTAGAGAAAATTACAATTGCCAGGAAAAGACTGAATTGACTAGGGAGTAGTCACTTCAGTTAAAGAGGTTTAAGTCCTATCAGTATTGCAATTCATTGGGGAGCAAAACTACATGTTGTCAAATATACTATACTATATGCTCAAGCAGAATCCAAGCTGTCTTGCCTCCATGGAGGATCAGTACAGGGTGTCCTTACATTTATAGCACTGGCTGTCACATGGAAAAAAAAGAAGAGCATAGCTAAGGCAAACAAATCAACAGGCCTGTATTTCAGCCTTGGGTGACCCAAGACCTGCAGGAGTATGCATTCCAAGTACTCCTTAGATTACGGCTGGGTGGCATGCCTCCCCTAAATCTTGCTGCCCTATGTCTGGGCCTTTGTGGCCTTACCACAAATCCAGGCCTGCGAATGAACTGAAATTTTAAAATTAGGGTTGCCACTTTACCTCCCAACTAATTCAGGATGGGGAGGCGGGGCCATGATGTAGCTGGGGTGGGACATGACAGTGTATCAATCACAGGGAATGCATCCGGGTTTTCCTAATACGGAAAACCGGGCAGGCAGCTTTGACCCGAACAGCCAAGGGTGTCCACTGAGGCAAGTAGCTAAAAGCATCACAAGCAAAATTTCTACAAATATTTTCATGGCAAAGACACAAATCTAGGTGCAGAGGAAATAATATGTGTCATAACTCTGAGCCAATGTGGCCATCTTTATCCACTTTACAAGCAAATCATGTCTTGAGCACACACATATTAGCAGGTGAGTCAGTGCATCAGATGCAATGGTCAGTAACCATAGTTTTTCCTACTTACACACTTGCATTGACTCACACACTTGTACTTACAGTCTCAGACTAGTGAGAAACAACTGATCTGCTGGAACCCACTCACTTTTGCCTCTTCATTGACCGCACAGTGTTGGCCTGGGTGCATACACACACACACAGCAGATGTTGGAAACATGGATTTGTGCTGAAAACCATTCTGTGTATATTTATCCAGGCTAAAACAGTGCCCTCTCATTGCAGAGACATAAGTAAGTGGGTTGAAGCCAATAAACATCACGTGTGGCACTAGCCTGAGATGGAGACACATGTGAAAGAAAAAACCTGCATTATTCAGAGAAGACATTCATTTGATCCTTTACACACTAGTGGTGCTGGGAGCTCCAGTAGTGGTTCAGACACAGGCAGAGGGGGATGTTTTGGTTTGGGAAGTTTAATTACAGCTATAAACTCAATTAGTTGTTTCATAGTCAAATGGCACTTCATGTAGCACATACAGTGCAGTGACAATCGGATATGTGATGCTCCAGAATAGAGTTTCAGTGCCAATGTCATGTACATTGTCTCCATGTTGTAATAGGGCCAGCTCTGTTTATAAAAGACCTAAATACCTCAGTGTAAAAACAGGGTCTCAATTCAATAAAGAATCCCCCAGAACACAGTGCAGAATAATTTTTATAACAAATCCTAAAACACACCAGAATTAATAAAGTGCCAATAACAATGGTACCAGTTCCATTAATAATGCCCCTAGAAGACAAGGCTGGATAGATACACAGTGGCAGTTGTAAAGCTGATACATGTGATCAAATCACATGGGAGAATAAATAGGGTGTGGGTCCTGCCAGCAATGTACATGGGCTTTACTCAATCAGGGACTCAGGCAAATGCACAAACACACTCATATACACACACACACATATACACACTCATACACATACACGCATATACACACACACATAAAGGCTTATAATACACAAGAGCCATGAATATCTTGTAAATTATATCCTTATACATGGTGAATATGTACTATTGTAAAATATATATGTACTATTGTAAAATATTGTGTTTATAACTGTCATCAGTTATAAACACAATATTTTACAATAGGGGGTACTTTATTCACTATATAAAGGCACTGCAACAAAAGCACATGTAACAGGCACAGTTGTAGAGTAGAGAGATTGTGACAATACTTGGCAAACACACTCAATAATACACAATTCATTAGGCAGCAGCACAAATATATCTGGGTCAGGTCCAAACACACAAATGTATAATCAGATACACTAAAACACACACATGTACATGGCAGACCAAATCCAGGATTCGGTTTGGGATTCGGCCTTTTTCAGCAGGATTTGGATTCAGCCAAATCCTTCTGTCCGGCCGAACTGAATTTGCATTTGCAAATTAGGGGCGGGGAGGGAAATCGCGTGACTTATAGTAACAAAACAAGGAGGTTCAGATTCTGTATTTGGCCAAATCTTTCGCAAAGGATTCCAGGGTTCAGCTGAATCCAAAATGGTGGATTCAGTGCTTACCTGGTGCTATTACCTTATTCCAAGCCTACTGCTGCCTGCTCAAACTGCTTATCTTTCCCTCAGTCTAAGTCCTGATACAGCTGCACAGGGATTGGCTAGGATGCAGAGTGAATCCTTCCAGTCTATCCAATCGTGTACAGCTGTAAAGTGATTGGCTATACTGCTGGGTCAATCCCTCTAGCCTACCCAATCGGTGTACACTTGTACCAGGACTTAAACACTGAGATCGTATCTACAGGCAGTGGCTTGAAACAGCTTCAGTTCAGGTCAGAGACTCCAAGGGGGGCAAGTAACCTCCCTTGCCCCTATTTGTGGACGCCCATGCGAACAGCCTTTCAAAAAACCGGGCTGTCCAGGTGAAAACCAGACAGGTGGCAACCTATGTGATTTAAATCACATTCACCCATGAGAATCATCAGTGCTAGTGCAACACCTACAGTAGTTGCTTCCCAAAAGCAGGTTTAAATATGGACAGCTGGGAAAAAAAAGTAATTTGATATAATTGTCTTATTTTTTCCCTAATTAACATGACCTTAATAAATTCCCCCAGAATAATTTTTTCTCAGTTGGTAGTACTATTTTAGGGCATGGAATATACACTTCCAGCACCAATTATTTTCATTGCTATTGTCGTACAATGCACCATGCCAGGCAAAATAATACATTTAATAAGAGAAGGCCCTGGCATATAAAGCAGTCTGGATCTTGTAAGGTTCTATATAATTACTGTAGTCCATCAAGGGCTGATAACATGCTATTGATTGGGTCATTGACCTTCTAACATCTATTAATAACATAACTCTTACTGCACACTCTAGTGCTGTATAGGATTATTATATCAACATTCATTTTCTGCCATTTAGGTTGATTTTTCTGCTATAATGTAAAAAGAGAGAGGTAATGAGAACATTTTTACTTTCAGTACACAACATGGTATTGTATTGCAATACAATAAGGTATCATTCAGTTTGATGACAGCTCTGTACCAGCCCGTTGCTTTCAGTCGATACTTGACCTTTTTTGTTGAGTGGCATTTAATAAATATGAAATATATCAGTTCTGGATTAGAAATCTATGATTAAAAGGAAAGCAGCAGCAAGCCTGTCATTTACAGGAGGTAGTTACATGCACCCTATATGTTTTCCTATAATCACATGTATTTCTTTGCACTTAAACTGTAGGCTAGCATTTCCTGGCTTAAAGGAATTGTTCAGTATAAAAATAAAAACTGGGTAAATAGATAGGCCAGGGGTCAGCAACCTTTACTATCAAAAGAACCATTTTGCCCGCTCTTCCACTAAAGAAAAATATTCTGGAGCCGCAAAACATAACACAGCTTATAAACTTTTAAAGGTTTCAACCTTTTTTTAATTTTAACTGTTACAACAACAGAATACAAGAAACAAAAATGCAGTGTGTATGTGTAGGCCTACATTGAAATAAATGAAACACTGAATAGCCCTATTAAATGCTAGTGTTCTCATCTGTTTAATGTGACTTCTGTTTCTGAAGCTCCATGCTGATTTTCCCTATGTCAGATTTGACTTTGATCTTCACACAGGACTGTAGGCTCTCATTTCTTAAGTGGGACTGATATTTGGATTTTATGAAGTTCATGTTCGAGAAAACTTGCTCGCATATGTTGAGCCAAAGATGGACAGCTTAGCTTACAGCGATCGCACACTCAAGAAGCCGCTAGCAGATGTGAGGGCTTTATAGATGACAAAGCCATAAGACGGCAAAGCCACAAGACCGAGCCGCAGCAAGGAGGATAAAGAGCCACATGAGGCTCCGGAGCCGCAGGTTGCAGACCCCTGAGATAGGCTGTACAAAATAAAAAATGTTTCTAATATAGTTAGTTAGACAAAAATGTAATGTATAAAGGCTGAAGTGTTCTTCAAATGTGCCACATAAACTAAAATGGTCATCACTGCAAAAGTTTAATCATAATCATAGTTCCTAAGGCTTCATAGGATAAAGCACAATTTAAGTAGAAAAATAAAGTGCCTGCTGTGTTTTAATAGGTGCAAGGTGTTTACAGCACGAGAAATGATGCAATTTGCATCTACACTGTTGCAAAAAACTATGCTCCTGCAAGGCCGCAACTTATGTATGATTCACCAATGCAGAAGCAAATTTGCATCTGCATTGGTAACTTACAAGAAATTTGTTTTGCATACTACTTATTAGTGATGAGCAGATCTGTCCTGTTCTCACTTCGCAGAAAAATTAGCGAAACTGCTAAAAAATTCCGAAATTCATTGAAGTCAATAGGCAACAAAATTGTTTTACTCTGGCAACTTTTTTTTCTCACTCCAAAATCTGCAGATGGCAAAATGCGGAATTTCGCAGTGAATCCATGCCTGTCAAAAAATTCGCTCATCACTAAAAAAAAAAAAGAGTGCTACCCATTCTCGTTATTCTCTCTACATAATGCACGTCTTTCTATTCTCCTACCCATTCAGCATTCTGTAGTTTAAGTTTTGGACACTAGACCACCAGACTTTGTGGTGTAAGCTCTGCTGTGTATGGAGCTTGCCAAATGTAAAATGCCAACAAAGGAATAAACAATAATAAATACAAAGGCCTTTTGACAGTCAGCAATACAGTAGGAGATATATAATAGCATTTCCCTTTCTATTTGCCTTAGGCTTCAGATATTACTGCGTCAGCCAAAGTTGTGATCATATGTGTTGCTAAGAAGGTAAACTGTTTTAGTACCATTGATTGTTATTCATATCGTCTATATGATATACAGTTAAACAATGATCCTTTGTGCATTTGTAAGAGGTTCCTGGAATTATCATTATGCAATTATGTCTGTCTAATATTATTAATATCCTTTATTTATAAAGCTCTGACATATTTTGCAGCGCATTATAAACTTTATACATTATTCACAGAAGTCCTGCCCCAGTGGAGCTTACAATTTAAGATCCCTGTGACATTTACAGGTGCAATTTCACAGGTGCAAATTATCTTGCCTATGTGTTCTACATGTATCTATTTATTTTTAATAGCTGACTGTGCCAATATCCTTTATTATATAAGAACAACATGCTTTTAAAGAGTTAAAGGGATACTGTCATGGGAAAAATCATTTTTTTCAAAATGAATCAGTTAATAGTGCTGCTCCAGCAGAATTCTGCACTGAAATCCATTTCTCAAATGAGCAAACAGATTTTTTTATATTCAATTTTGAAATCTGACATGGGGCTAGACATATTGTCAATTTCCCAGCTGCCCCAAGTCATGTGACTTGTGCTCTGATAAACTTCAATCACTCTTTACTGCTGTACTGCAAGTTGGAGTGATATCACCCCCTCCCTTTCCCCCCCCCCCAGCAGCCAAACAAAATAACAATGGGAAGGTAACCAGATAACAGCTCCGTAACACAAGATGACAGCTGCCTGGTAGATCTAAGAACAACACTCAATAATAAAAACCCATGTCCCACTGAGACACATTCAGTTACATTGAGAAGGAAAAACAGCAGCCTGCCAGAAAGCATTTCTCTCCTAAAGTGCAGGCACAAGTCACATGACCAGGGGCAGCTGGGAAATTGACAAAATGTCTAGCCCCATGTCAGATTTCAAAATTGAATATAAAAAAATCTGTTTGCTCTTTTGAGAAATTAATTTCAGTGCACAATTCTGCTGGAGTAGCACTATTAACAGATTAATTTTGAAAAAAATTTTTTTTCCCATGACAGTATCCCTTTAATCCCCTTTAGCTCATCTGTGGATTTACAAAAGCAATGTTACTTTAATCCATGACTTCAGTGCCTGTCAAGAAACTGCCACCCAAAAACAATTAACATCTTGCATGCCCATCAATGCAAACATTTAAATATCAAGAGTATTAACTATTAATACATATTTGATTAAAAATGTTAAGGCCAACAAATGCTTATTGATGATTTTAATTAACTAAAGGCTTCCTTGCCCCATCTAATATTCCTTAATTATAAAGAAACTGGTTTTGGCACACGAATGATGTATTTCTGCTCTGCCTGTGTCTAAACAGTTTTCAAGTCTTGATGTTGTGTGACAGCAAATGAGGCACTTATGGTTTCAAGAACACGGTGCTTGACTTTGTAATAAGTCAAGTCAACGTAAGGAACAGGGGAACCAGAAAGATTACTGTAGAAGGGATTAAAAACAAAAATGCTGTCATTTTCTTATTGTGCTTTTGTGAAAAATGTGTTGAGAAAGCTTTCTCAAGGTTCTAAGCAACTCTATGAACACGTGCAAATTATCAAATCCCCCCCTTAGAGATTGACTAAAGTCAGCTGAATTTCCTCACCGGTAGTAACCCTGCAAATGAAATATTTGCCCTCCCCAGTGATTATCCCAGTTTTAATGCCGAATTCAACAGCTCAACATTCAGATTAAACACAATAAACTGGGCCTCATTTATAAACATTGGGCAAATTTGCTCCTTGGCAGCAACCTATAGCAACCAATCAGTGAATAACATTTTTCAGCCAGCTACAGGTACAACCATGAAAGAAACATCTGATTGGTTAGTTGCCAAAGGTTACTGCCCGTGAGCAAATGTGCCCAGTGATTATAAATACTCCCTTGAAATGTGTACAAATCCTGAATTTCCTCTGGCTCTGTGTTATATATAAGTGAGTGGGTTCGGGCCATATATATATATATATATATATATATATATATATATATATATATATATATATATATATATATATATATATATATATATATATATATATATATATATATATTTAATTTCCAGGATAATGGATTACATACAGGTATGGGACCTGTTCAGAATTCTCTTCATACCTTAAATCTACTAGAAAATAATGTAAACATTAAATACACCCAAAAGGCTGGCTTTGCTTCCAATAAGGATTGATTATATCTTAGTTTGGATCAAGTACAAGGTTCTGTTTTATTATTACAGAGAAAAAGGAAAACGTTTTTAAAGATTTGGATTATTTATAATGGAGTCTATGGGAGACAGCCGTTCCGTAATTTGGAACTTTCTGGATAATGGGTTTCTGGATAACGGATCCCATACCTGTATTTATACTTAATTATTTATATGGTAATGCTCAGACAAAATCAATAGGTTGAAATATCATATTAGTTTGGGCATGTGTGTCTTTAATTGACTTCCCTTACAAGTATTCCTTTGTTTGTTAAAGACATGATTGGTATGATCTGGTCTGATTTACTTCATTCTAATGGTAATGTTTGCTCTTTTATTTATAGGAAACTTTGGAATCTGAAACTGAAAGTTCCCAAATCTAGGTAAACAAATATAATAATATTTCTGTTGTACTAATACATATGTAAAGGCTCATTTATCAACACTGGGCAAATTTGCCCATGGGCAGTTACCTATAGCAACCAATCAGTGAGTAGCTTTTTGAAGCCAGCTGCAAGTAGAATAATGAATGCAGCAATTTGATTGGTTGCCATGGGTTACTGCCCATGGGCAAATTTGCCCAGTGTTGATAAATGACCTCCAGTAACGTGTCTTACTAACTAACCTGGAATCAGAATACTGGGCATTATTTTATAAGTTACTACGAGGTTTCTATAGACCTATATTGTTGTGTTTCTTTGTTTCCTAGGCTAAAAGCCCTAAGCACAAGGAACATATTCTGGATCCACAAAGTCAGTTGTACAGGAAATGAGCCCCACCTATCCAACTGCAAAGTACAAATCTCCCCCCAAAATCGAAAGCCCGCCTGCAAGAATGGAATGCACTCCATAATAAAGTGTGTTGCATCACCTTCCGTTGGCAATGGCCAGGGAAATAATTACAAAAAGGCATTTAGAACGATGGTATGATGGCTGTACAGAACTCTACTATTATATTTTATAGTATTTATACATTTAAATGTTTTCTTGGATGGAAAGTAAACAGTAAGAAGCACATTTATTACATTTTGAGATCACTTTTTTGCATTTTGAGAACATCGCAGCAACAAAACAATGTCTTTGGGATTTAACAAAAGTCATAAAATTTGAATGATAAACTTTGGCAACTAATAAGTTTGGTAACTATACTAAAGTATAAATTCTTATATAAAATTAAAATATAATAATAATATTATTCAACATTCAAGCTAATTTGATTCTTTTTTATTTTGTCTTGTGAAATTGTAAAAACAGATGGAACACAGTGACTGGATTTTATACAAGGTTTTTGTAAATATGCTATCATTCAGATAGAAAAATAGAGTCATAAACACTGATAGGCGATGGTTTGCAGTAGTATTCTTAGGTCTCAAAGTAAAGACTCAACAATTTAGAGAAGGGGTCCAGGTGAACCGCCCTGAACCTTCAGCTGAGGGAGTGGATAACCGTATAGAAAAAATGAGCAGGCACTTCCAAAGACTAATCTTCCAGGCAGACTTGTCAGTTAAAAAGTGTTTTTATTTCAGTGCACTAGACTACAGCCTTACGCGTTTCGTATCAATAGGATACTTAATCATAACCCTATAAGTGCCTGCTCATTTTTTCTATACGGTTATCATTGAGATAGAGTTTTGAAAATTATAAGAATCAGCCCCTTACTGTGGTGTGTTTTTTGTATTTAGTCATCTATAAATTGAGCTGCAGGTTTTACTATTTCACACACAGCTGAATAGAGCTTTGTTATTAGAGTTATTGTGGAACCCCTTCATAAAAAATGGATTAAGGTGCTCTTTAGAGTTGTTGTGAGGTGCATTTGTGCTTAACAAGGACTTCACAATGAAGATTAATCTAAACATTACATAGTTTTTTCTATAAGAAAGGGGAAATGCAGATCAAGACAGGATACCAAATGGTATGGACTTAGTACTAGTTAAGCAAATCAGTCCTATTTCACTTCAGCAAAAAATTCACGAAACAGTGAAAAATATTGTGAAATGCATTGAAGTCAATAAGCTACAAAACTTTTTTATGTGCAACAATTTTTTTTCTCACTCCAAATGCTTTAAAGTCAGTGGGTGTTTTCTCTTGTGACAACTTTTTTTGTCTCTGAGCCTTTTTGTCCAAATGAATTAAAGTCAATTGGTGTTTTTTCTTATGGTGACTCTGCGACAAAATTGTCTTGACAACTTTTTTTGTAGCACTCATCACTACTTAGTACCCTGTTCAAAGAAAATGGGGATACGGCTGGACAGTTTGGCAGATTTACAGACAATGGTTTTTACTTGTATCAGTCTTTGTACTTATATGTAAAGCCAAAAAAAATTACGTTAGTCAAATGGTTTTAAAATATTACAGTTTTCCCCATTGATTTACCCATTTTACTAACACTATCCTTAAAGGGACACTGTCATGGGAAAAAAATTTTTTTTCAAAATGAATCAGTTAAAAGTGATGCTCCAGCAGAATTCTGCACTGAAATCCGTTTCTTAAAAGACCAAACAGATTTTTTTATATTCAATTTTGAAATCTGACATGGGGCTAGACATTTTGTCATTTTCCCAGCTGCCCCAAGTCATGTGTCTGCTGGAGTAGCACTATTAACTGATGCGTTTTGAAAAAAACATGTTTTCCAATGACAGGATCCCTTTAATAACTAAATATATGTATTGTTCAGCAGCTACACTAGACAAAGGAACTTTGGTACCAGAGATTGGTGAAATGGATAGCTACCCTAAAGATGCAAGTTGTTTACCAAGTCTGGTTCAGTTTTATATAGTATTATGAATGTATCTTGTGTGAATATTTTGCCAGACTGATTCTGTCTTTAAGCATATACAATAGCAAAAATACAGTCAGAAACAGCTGTTGCCCCGTGTGCTATTAAAGGCAATTGTTTTGGTCCTCTTAGAACTTTTCTAACAGAAGTTTATCATCTTTATTCTTATGATCTATGTCACCTGTAGCTTCTTCCAGTTTCTATTAGCCTGAAATTTCTGCCATGTGATTAGGAATGAGGGTGCCATGTTTTGATATCTACACTTCTGTGTTCCTAGGAACCTTCGGTGAGACTAAGATCAGGTCGTCATCCAGGAGAGGGTAGGGTAGAAGTGCTAAAGAATGGCAAATGGGGGACAG
Organism: Xenopus laevis; assembly: GCF_017654675.1. Taxonomy (NCBI): domain Eukaryota; kingdom Metazoa; phylum Chordata; class Amphibia; order Anura; family Pipidae; genus Xenopus; species Xenopus laevis. The sequence continues at coordinate 26,573,922 of NC_054384.1, forward strand.
TTTGTGATGACAAGTGGAACCTTATTTCAGCCAGTGTCGTATGCCGGGAGCTGGGATATGGATCTGCCAAGGAAGCCATTACTGGAGGCCAGCTTGGACAAGGTAGGTCTTTTTTTGTATTGAATTTTCATTTCCATTTTACATGCAGATATAATCGCTGTGTATTAAATGAACATACTATTGTGCAATGCATTGCCAATTAGTAATTTGGGATATAGGGTAAAACATTAACAATGAACAATATAAATATGAAATCATACAGCTTTTGGCAAACATTAAAAAAGCTGCTAGTAATATTAATACTTGAAGAGGTATTGTTTATTCCTTTATAACTAGAACAAGCCCAATGAATGAATATCACTTGCATGCACTTTAAAATTATCATCATGCATAAAAGTTTCATTTTATTAATTAATAGATACTTTATAATAGATGCTGCTGTATTAGTCATTCTCTTAATAGCGACATCACTTAGATTCTAGGGGTTTTTAAACCTGCCCAATCAACATTTGGCCTTTTTATCGGCCAGATATTAATCAGGGAAACCCCATACACTGGCCAATAAGCTGCTGACTTGGTCTGCTGACGGCTTTTGTCTGCCCTATATGGCCACCTTGATTTCTCCAAAGTGGTTCTCTCAAGTACTGTGTACTGTTTTTTTGTTTTATTGCTGTGGAGCCCTATATGTATGCAACCCCCCCCCCCCCGGTACCTCCCAGTAAGTTCCCAAGGCTCTGCTTGTGCTCCTCCAGTCCCTCTTTTCTCCCTTTTTGCATAGATTTGGGATGATGTGCTTGTGTAAAAGGGTATAAGAAAAACTGCCAAACCATTTGTTCTGCATTCACACTCCTGAGAGTACATAATCCATTAAGCTCATGTCAATTAACTTAAATTTGCTACCTCAAGTAATCTCCGGTTCCTAAATTTCCACAATAGTAGGATATGTGGAAATGTTCTACATGGGGACTGAGTCACAAGGGACCTAGTTTTATTTGGCCCAAAAGATGCAACTTATGCTGTGTTAATAATGTCTCTTTGTCATTCGGCTCATTGTGCTATCCCCATATGTGATCTACAAAATAGAATACAACTGGATGGGCAGGTGTGCACTTTGGTTACAGCACATGAAACAAATATTTTGACATCACAGACTACTGTCTATTTCAGGTCTTGGCCCTATACACATGAATGAAGTTCTGTGCACAGGGCAAGAAGAGTCTATCACTGAATGCAAGTTTAAAGAAGCCCGTCTGGCAGGTTGTCAGCATGAAGAAGATGCAGCTGTGAGGTGTAACATGCCTAATATGGGGTATCGAGAGCAGGTAAGTGAAGTGTGATTAAAGAAAAAAGCCTATAGTAAATCATATTTTAGTTTTTGTCCAACCTGTAGTTTAACATGGCTAGACTTCCCTACCTAACTCAGTTTGACGTATATGGAGCACAAGCTAATTCAGATGGTCTCTGTAAAGATACGAATATGACATGCAGTATCTGGTACTTCATACAGTACTTGCAATGTTCATGTTTTTTCATATGAAAAAGGTAGAGATAATGAATAAATGCATGCATAAGACATTTCAAAAGGGTAATGACTTAGGATAGTGACATTTACAGTAAAATAATAAAATGTTGAGGTAGACTAAACTGCCTTTAGTTGTGAACTAGATACATACATTATATATATATATATATATATATATAGATATATATATATATATATATATATATATATATAGATATAGATATAGATATAGATATATATATATATATATATAGATATATATATATAGATATATATATATATATATATATATATATATATACATAAACTTCGAAAAGAAAATAGACGGCACTCCGAATGTACTGGAATATACTTTTATTCCAGGTTAAAACAAGGATCCAACGCCCTACGTGTTTCGGGAATCACTCCCTTAATCATAGGCTATATATATATACAGTATAGTGAGCTTCCGGTACTGAAACCCGATGCCGCGGCACAGATTTCAGAAATTGAGCCTTTCACATTTAAACTTTAAGTTTGCTGGCTTTTATTTGGCACAAACACGAATCTTCAGCCCACTGGCTTCACATAGGCAATAACAGTTACAACTCACACCCTCACTGGTGTTCACTTTACTCATACTTTTAGCCCTCACTGGCTTCCAGTGGACATAGATCCCAGAATCCTCTCTGGGGCACACTCAAGACATTCTTGTCTCCTAGTAGGGGTTTCTGTTTTCCTCTCCAGTCCTTTGGAGCTCTCTCCACACACTCTCTTCCCAGCTGCACACAGGCATCTTCCTTCTCTCCACTCAAGGAGGTTTACACATGGTCCCTCACTAGGGGGAAGCTCTGAGGTGTAGCTCCACACCTCCTTTTAACTACAAATTAATTAGCTAACTACTTCTAATTAGGCAGCTGCAAACCCTTACATGGAGCAAGGAATGGAAGCTCACCCTGCTCTCTTCCATTCACCCCAGGGACCCGTAATCCAGTTTTTACTGAGCCGGAACAGAATTTGCACAGCTTTACTAGCTGCAGCAACACACTTTTCCCTGGAGTTTTGATTTCAACAGCTTAATGCTGGTGAAATATACACATATAATACACAATATTGGGCCCTTTATACACCCATATCTTAATATATATATATATATATATATATATATATATATATATATATATATATATATATATATATATATATATATATATATATATATATATATATATATATATATTGTGATATGGTAAAAGGAAAATGCATGTTAGTTCAGGGGTTAAGGGCCCTGGATGAAGGATATGGCAGTTAAGAAACTGCATTGTTATTCTTCTTTAGGGTATCCAGGGCTGGAATGGAGGGAAGGATCTGGGCGGGCCTTCCATTCCACTCCAGACTGACCTGGGTGTGGTGTTAGCTACCTGCTCATAAATTAATCAGGTGTCTAATTTCAGTGTGTGTGAGGGGCTGAGGAGCCTGCTGTGAACTCAAACTGAGAGTGACACAGAGAGATCATTACAGATTTGCCTGTTTAAAACTACAAGCCTGGAGCAATTGCTTTGCACACCAGACACTGAGGAAACTGAGCTGAATCAGTAAGTGCTGGACTGTGATACGTTTTATTTGTTTTATTTCAATCTGCTGAAAGCTTTTCTTTATGCTGTCTGTGTGAACGGCTTCAAATAAAGCAGCCCAGGCTGAATTGGACTGAACTAAGGCTCTGTGTGCTGATTCTGTGCTACAAAAGTGCCGTGGTCAAGATTCCTGCTACCTGAAATCTCACAATTGGTGGAGTTTGCGCTGGCACAAAAAAACAGTTAAGCACAGAATCTTAAAGGGCCAGTAATATTGGACTGTGTTTTGAAAGGTTTCTCGCTACAACATGGAGAAAGTTTTGGAGCAGCTTATTGTTGCTAATGCAGCACAGCAGCAAGCCAATGCTGCCCAGCGAGAAACAAATTCTTATTTGCAACAAGCTGTTGTGCAGATCTGTGAGGATCAGAAGCGTGCAAACAAGTTGCTGGCTGAACAGCTACAAGCAGAGAGGGAGTCTACTGTTACACAGGTGTCGGCCTTGAGAGATTCCCTGATGGCCCAGCAGGAGTTGGTGCAACAGCTCACACTGAGGGCCCAAGCTGTTCCGGTAGTATCCCAGCATAATTTGAGTGGTACTATCAGAGCCAGTCATTTTCTACAAAAATTGACACCGCAAGATGATGTGGAAGCGTTCTTACACACATTTGAACGTACAGCTGCGAGAGAAGCTTGGCCCAAGGAGCAGTGGGCGGGGCTGTTGGCTCCATTCCTCTCAGGGGAACCCCAAAAAGCATATTTTGATCTGGCCAGCCGAGGATGCCGAGGACTATGAGAAGTTGAAGCTGGAAATTGTTACAAGGCTGGGGGTTACCACGTCTGTACGGGCTCAGCGGGTACAGAGTTGGATTTACGTTGCTGACAAGTCGCCCCGGTCTCAAATGCATGACTTAATATACCTGGCGAAAAAGTGGCTGCAGCCGGACACCCTGACTAGTCCCCAAATCGTGGAAAGGGTTGTCATGGATCGTTTCCTGAGGTCCCTCCCGGTGAAAGTGCAAAAGTGGGTAAGTCATGCAGACCCCAGGTCAGCTGACCACCTAGTGGAAATGGTGGAGAGGTACCTGGCAGCTCAGGATTTGGCTGACCCTAAATCTTCGCAGCAACATTCACCCATTAAACCGAGATCTCCCATGGCACTCGGTAGGAACATTCCAAGAGAGAAGGTCGGTACTGGGGTCAAAGATTGGCAGGCCAAGTCAGGAGGGCCTCTCCCTAATAAAAGACTTGGTCAAGAGGCAATTAAGTGCTTTCGCTGCCATAAAATGGGACATATGGTTGCAGACTGTCCTCTTATAGATGAACCAATGCAGTGTGATTTTTCTGTCATGAATAAGAACCAATCATTATTTGCTTATGTTGCATGTTCGGATAAGCCTGTGGTTTATAAGGAAAAGCAAATGTGTGTGGTAACTGTGGGAGGTAAACAAGTACATGCCTTGCTGGACTCTGGTAGTTCAGTTACTTTGATAAAGTCAGGTCTAATACCTCCGGTAATTTGTCAAGGGAAAAAGCTTGCTGTAGTCTGCATACATGGAGACATTAGGGAGTATCCCATAGCAACTATTCAGGTTGATACCTCATTTGGGTCTGTGGCCTGTTCAGCTGGAATAGTTCCACAACTCTTACATGATTTCATAATTGGGAGAGATTTTCCTTATTTCTGGGAACTTTGGGAAAACCAAACTCAGAATAAACCCCAGTCTGTAGATAGTGAGGATAAATCCTCAGAGAACATTACTACCCAGGACCCCTTGTTTTTCCCTTTTCTGTGTTAGCGGGAGATCAGGAGAGTGACTCTGAGGACAATTCTGCTCCTATGCAGGATAACCTGAGCCCCACAGACACAGAGGGTCCTCTAGGACTACCTAACCTAGAGGTTCATAAAGGAAATTTTGGTACTGAGCAGTTAAAAGATTCCACACTGGCCAAGGCTAGAGAGAATGTAAAAATGGTGGATGGAAAGCCTACAGAACCTGAGATGAGGCTGTCCTATCCTTATATGGCTATGAATGGAGGGTTGTTATACCAGATGTACAAAAAAGGGGAGGAGGTTATTGAACAGTTGGTAGTTCCCCAACCCTATAGGAGGATGGTAATGGACCTGGCACATGGGCATGTCATGGGTGGTCACTTGGGGGTGGAAAAAACTATTGAGAGGGTTCTACAAAGATTTTTTTGGCCAGGAGTGTACAGAATATTCGAGATTATTGTGCTTCCTGTCCTGAATGCCAAATTTCTTCACCCCTGCCCCACTTTCGTAGTCCCCTGGTGCCCTTACCAATAATTGAAACTCCCTTTGAAAGAATTGCTATGGATCTGGTGGGTCCCTTAGTAAAATCTGCTCGGGGACATCAACATATCCTAGTGATTATGGACTATGCTACCCGCTATCCTGAAGCAGTTCCATTGCGCAATACATGTGCTAAAACGATTGCAAAAGAGCTAGTTCAGGTATTTAGCCGGGTAGGTATTCCCAAGGAGATCCTGACAGACCAGGGGACGCCATTCATGTCTAGAGTGACTAAGGAGTTATGTAAATTGTTCCAAATCTCACACCTCAGGACCTCAGTATATCATCCACAGACAGATGGGCTTGTGGAACGGTTTAATAAAACCCTTAAAGGCATGTTAAAGAAGGTAATAGATAAGGATGGGAGAAACTGGGATCAACTCTTGCCTTATCTGATGTTTGCCATTAGGGAGGTTCCCCAGTCATCTACAGGATACTCGCCTTTTCACTTACTTTACGGGAGACATCCAGAGGGCTTTTAGATATAGCCAAAGAGACATGGGAGGGAGAAGTGACACCTTATAAAAGTGTGATTGAACACATCTCCCAAATGCAGGATCGAATTGCAGCAGTAATGCCAATTGTTAAAGAACACATGGTGCGTGCTCAGGCCATGCAGCAACAGGTATATAACAGGGGTTCTCGGGTACGTACTTTTGCCCCTGGTGATAGGGTCCTGGTGTTAGTCCCCACGGCAGAAAGCAAATTCCTTGCGAAGTGGCAAGGTCCTTTTGAAGTAATGGAAAAAAGTGGGGAAGTGAATTATAAAATTCATCAGCCAGGAAAAAGGAAGCCTGTGCAAATCTACCATGTTAATTTGTTGAAACCATGGAAAGACAGAGAGTCCCTAACTGCTGAATCTGCTATACTATATGCAAAAACATTCAGTAAACAACCTTTAATTCCAGAGGTGAAGATTGCAGAGACCCTTTCGGGTGTTCAGAAACAAGAGGTAAAAGAATTTCTCATGAGAAATAGAGAAGTTTTTTCAGAACATCCAGGTCATACCTCTATTGTTGAACATGACATTGTTACTAACCCTGGGGATCATGTAAAGCTAAAACCCTATAGAATACCAGAAGCTAGACGACAGGTAGTAGCAGAAGAAGTAAAAAAAAATGCTAGATCTGGGTGTTATTGAAGAGTCATGTAGTGATTGGTCTTCTCCTATTGTACTGGTTCCAAAACCAGATGGAAGTTGGAGGTTCTGCAATGATTTTCGTAAGCTCAATGCAATATCCAAATTTGATACATACCCTATGCCACGTGTGGATGAGCTTATTGACAGGTTAGGTACTGCCCGTTACCTAACAACCCTAGATCTTACAAAAGGTTATTGGCAGATCCCTCTTTCCCAAACGGCTAAAGAGAAAACAGCTTTTGTAACACCAGAGGGAGCATTCCAGTATAGAATGATGCCTTTTGGATTACAAAACGCGCCTGCAACATTTCAAAGGGCAATGGACAAAATTTTAAAACCCCATAGACAGTGGGCGGCTGCATACCTAGATGATGTTATCATACACAGCCCTGATTGGGATTCACATTTGCCGAGGGTCCAGGCTGTGTTAGATGCTCTCCAGATGGCAGGTTTTACAGCCAACCCAAAAAAATGTGCTATTGGGTTAGAAGAGGCTAAGTATCTGGGGTACATCATTGGTAGGGGGGTTATAAAACCCAAGTTAATAAAACTGAGGCCATTCATGCCTGGCCACGCCCTCTAAATAAAAAGCAGGTCCGAGCTTTTTTGGGGATTACAGGATACTATAGGAGGTTTATCCCAAACTTTGCTACCCTTGCAGCGCCTTTAACAGATTTGACAAAAGGGAAAGAATCTGTAATGGTAAAGTGGACACCGGAGACAGAGAAGTCTTTTCAGGCTTTAAAGGATGCATTATGTTCCAAGCCAGTATTGTTTTCACCAGACTTCTCTAAAACTTTTATTGTGCAAACAGATGCATCCGATGTAGGGCTAGGGGCAATTTTGTCTCAGGTTCATAATGGAGAGGAACATCCAGTAGTCTACATTAGCCGAAAATTAAATGAACACGAGAGGAAGTACGCAGTAGTTGAAAAAGAGTGTCTGGCCATAAAGTGGGCACTGGAGGCACTACGGTATTACCTCTTAGGAAGGGAATTTGAGTTAGTGACAGATCACGCACCGCTGAGATGGATGTGTGATAAGAAGGAGACTAATAGGAGAGTTACCCGCTGGTTCCTGGCTATGCAAGAGTTTAAGTTTACGGTAACACATAGGCCAGGAGTTCAGATGAGCAATGTTGATGGCCTCTCCAGAATCCATTCCCTCTTTGGTGCATCTATCCCAACAGTGGGGATGGTACAAGAAAGTAATGTACATAGTAAAGAGTTAAACAGGATATCTGGGAAAGTGCTTGATGGAATATATGTTTCTCCCAGGTTTTTGTCTGAAAAATGTTGGTCATTAGCATAAGGTGGCTTTAAAGTATGGGACTTCACCAGTGTCTCGTCCTCTTGTAGATCACTCTACTAGTGATCTAGGGGGGGGGATATGTGATATGGTAAAAGGAAAATGCATGTTAGTTCAGGGGTTAAGGGCCCTGGATGAAGGATATGGCAGTTAAGAAACTGCATTGTTATTCTTCTTTAGGGTATCCAGGGCTGGAATGGAGGGAAGGATCTGGGCGGGCCTTCCATTCCACTCCAGACTGACCTGGGTGTGGTGTTAGCTACCTGCTCATAAATTAATCAGGTGTCTAATTTCAGTGTGTGTGAGGGGCTGAGGAGCCTGCTGTGAACTCAAACTGAGAGTGACACAGAGAGATCATTACAGATTTGCCTGTTTAAAACTACAAGCCTGGAGCCATTGCTTTGCACACCAGACACTGAGGAAACTGAGCTGAATCAGTAAGTGCTGGACTGTGATACGTTTTATTTGTTTTATTTCAATCTGCTGAAACCTTTTCTTTATGCTGTCTGTGTGAACGGCTTCAAATAAAGCAGCCCAGGCTGAATTGGACTGAACTAAGGCTCTGTGTGCTGATTCTGTGCTACAAAAGTGCCGTGGTCAAGATTCCTGCTACCTGAAATCTCACAATATATATATATATAATATATATATATATATATATATATATATATATATTATATATATATATATATATATATATATATATATATATATCCTAGATGTTATAATCTATTCAAACATAGATATAATAAGTAACATATTTTGCATCAACTGTTACAATAGCTTGTTTTTCCTTTTAGGTGCACCTCAGTGGTGGCAGGTCAAATGAAGAGGGCATTGTGGAGGTACTGATTGAAAATAAAGGAGTTAAAAAGTGGGGAACCATATGTGGAGACAAGTGGGGTATGAATGAAGCCATTGTGGTGTGCAGACAACTGGGACTGGGATTTGCCAGTCATGCTATACAGGTATGTGCCTCACAAGTCTTTGGAATGTACATGGTATGATTCTGTACAACTGTTGTTCTTCGTGTTGAAGAATAGGAGACATCAGTGAAGTGGAAACCTGTTTCACACTATTAAAAGTGAGCTGGATTCCTCTGATGTATAAAAAGAAGATGCCATGTTAAAGGAACAGTTCAGTGTAAAAATAAAACCTGGATGAATAGATAGTCTGTGCAAAAAAAAATATTTCTAATATAGTTAGTTAGCCAAAAATGTCATCTATAAAGACTGGAGTGACTGGATGTCTGACATAATAACCACAACACAACTTTTCAGCTCTCTAACTCTGAGTTAGTCAGCGACTTTAAGGGGGCCCACATGGGACATAACTGTTCAGTGAGTTTGCAATTGATCCTTAGCATTCAGCTCAGATTCAAAAGCAACAGTTTTGACCCATGTGACCCCCTCACGTCACTAATTGGTTACTGACTGGTAACCAATCAATGGAAACAGAGAGAGCTGCAAAGCAGGACGTAGTGTTCTGGCTATTATGTTATACATCCAGTCACTCCAGCCTTACTTTACATTTTTGGCTAACTAATTATATTAGAAACATTTTTTATTCTGCACAGCCTACCTATTTTTATTTTTATACTGAACAGCTCCTTTAAAGCTACAGAAATTACGCCTTGTGATGTAAAAATTGATCTAGCTAGACTTTTATATCAGCCTTACATGTTGCTCCATAATGACAAATGTGGATGTTTATCTTGGTCTGACTTACTGTGCTCTATTCTCACTAGATGGACACATCCCCAAAAACAAGGACATTTACAGAAGGCTTAGATCTGTACATTAAAGGGTGTTACAATAGTTAGTAGCTAAATAAGTCAATAGAGGGTTGGCAGCAGAAATGGGAATATTGTGCATAACTTCATCTGATGATGACACAAGACAGAGGACACATGAGGGCAATATGCAAGTGGGGAGAACTAAACAGCAATAAGGACAATATTTGGAGCAAAAGTCCAAATATGATTACAACTTATAAATTGTCAAGAAGGAAATCAACACTCTAGGCAGAGACAAAGGATGGGATTGTATGTGAAATTAAAAATTAAATTGTACAGGTATGGGACCTGTTATTCAGAATGCTCGGGACCTGGGTTTTCCCTTTAAGGGATCTTTCCGTAACTTGGATCTTCATACCTTAACTCTAACATGATATCAATTAAAACATTCATTAAACCCAATTGGATTGTTTTGCCTCGGATAAGGATTAGCTACTTTTTGGTTTGGATCAAGTACAAGGTATTGCTTTATTATTACAGAGAAAAAGGGAATCATTTTTAAACGTTTTAAATTATTTGGATAACATTTCTGGGTTTCGGGATAATGGATCCCATGCCTATACTATTGTTTGCAATAGAACCGGTAATAGTTAATAACAGAAATAGAAGTGTCCTTGTCAAGAATGTCAAAAATAGGGCCACATAGCACCATTGCATTAATTGGAAACGCTGGAACTGACAGTAGCTGGAGGGCCACCAGTATGGCATCCCTGTGTTAGGTAGTCCATTGTTATCCAGCTGAATTCCCCTCCCTCACCCGCCAATAAATAAATGCTATTATTTGTTGCTTCATGTAGTTGCCACAATTCTTGTGTAGCTAGTGAAGCTAATGGATTTTAAGGCCACATTACTAACCGAACATGTTCTAATGTTAGCTGGGCACAATATATTCTGATGGAAAAACAATAGACCGCTGTTTCCCTAATTGAACATGACTTCTTCCCATGAAAAAAGGAAAAAAAACGGTTTACAAAAACAGCATCTTATAGAGGCGGTTGTTTTTCTTCTTTATTGATTAGGTCAGCACATTTTAAGAGACAAAAAGAGATCAATATAAAGTCTTATTCTTGTTGTGTTATCATTTTGTTGTTGCAGGAGACATGGTACTGGCAAGGGACACAGGGAGCTGGGGAGGTGGTAATGAGTGGTGTGCGCTGCTCTGGCACAGAGATGTCTATTCATCAGTGCCAACATCACAGTGTCATTCATTGTCCTAGAGGAGGAGGGCGCTTTTCTGCCGGCGTCACCTGTACAGAGAGTAAGTTTGACCACTGCAATTACAATGTATTAGTACAAGATATATACTCTCATATATAAGTATATATTGGGGGGCAAATTTACTTAAGGTCGAATATCGAGGGTTAATTAACCCTCGATATTCGACTGTCGAAGTTAAATCCTTCGACTTCGAATATCGAAGTCGAAGGATTTAGCGCTATTCGTTCGATCGTTCGATCGGACGAAAAATCGTTCGATCGAACGGTTAAATCCTTCCAATCGTTCTATTCGAAGGATTTTAATCAATCAATCGAACGGCTTTTCTTCAACCAAAAAAAGCTAGCTAAGCCTATGGGTACCTTCCCCATAGGCTAACATTGACTTCGGTAGCTTTTAGGTGGCGAACTAGGGGGTTAAAGTTTTTTCTTAAAGAGACAGTACTTTGACTGGTCGAATAGTCGAACGATTTTTAGATTGAATCGTTCGATTCGAAGTTGTAGTCGAAGGTCGAAGTAGCCAAAAAAAACATTCGAAATTCGAAGTTTTTTTTATTCATTCCTTCACTTGAGCTAAGTAAATGGGCCCCTAAGTGTGTTTCATGTTATAGCTGACTTGCACCAGTCATTCTTGCATGGAGACTCTGCCAGTAGCAGTGCAGTCTAGGACAAAGATACACAGATTATTGATTGTCTATTTTAATACTGTAGCTGTTGATTTGTAAGGGTTTTCTTCCTATTACTAGCAATGGGAAGTGGCCCACAGTGATCCACATCATTTGGATCTCTTTTAGAACAGGGGTCTTGTAGGGACACAAAGCAAATAACCATAAAAGGCAGCATTTTGTACTTACAGACAATCATTTTCCATGAAAAAGTGGCATTGTGCCCTGCAAGTACGTCTTTTAAATTGCTCACTTTAAAAAAGGCTGTACAGTAACAAAACTGTCCTTAAACACAGGCTCATAATAGTGGCTTTTCTTACAAAGGGAATTGGGTATTGATGTACTTTTAAAAATAAAATCATTCTCCTCATTTTGCGTAACTATTTCATTTCCCACTAGATGCGCCAGATCTTATATTGAATGCGCAACTGGTTCAGGAATCAGCATATCTTGAAGACAGACCACTTAGCATGCTTAAGTGCGCTCATGAAGAGGAATGCCTTTCCAGCTCAGCAGATGACATGGATTGGCCTTATGGGCACCGTAGGTTACTTCGCTTCACCTCTCAAATCCAAAACAACGGGAGGGCAGATTTTACCCCGAGGAATGGGCGACACACCTGGGTCTGGCATGAGTGCCACAGGTAGGGATGTAGCGAACGTCGGAAAAAAAGTTCGCGAACATATTCGCGAACTTGCGCAAAAATGCGAGCGGTTCGCGAACGGTTCGCGAACCCCATAGACTTCAATGGGAAGGCGAACTTTAACATCTAGAAAAGACATTTCTGGCCAGAAAAATGATTTTAAAGTTGTTTAAAGGGTGCAACGACCTGGACAGTGGCATGCCAGAGGGGGATCAAGGGCAAAAATGTATCTGAAAAATCTGCCTGTGTGTGCTTGGAAGAGATAGTGTAGGGGGAGAGCTGTTAGTGATTTCAGGGACAGATGATAGTAAGCTTGCTGGCTAGTAATCTGCTTGATACTGCTCTGTATTGGAGGGACAGAAGTCTGCAGGGATTTGAGGGACATTTTAGCTTAGGTAGCTTTGCTGGCTAGTAATCTACTGTTCTCTTTAAACAACTGCCATACGTTGACCTTGTAGGCATTGTTTGCCCAGTTTTTTTGGACGCAGCCACTGAAGCACAGTTGCCAGAAAAAATATGCCATATAAATGCTGAAAATAGTAATTTTTCGCCATACGTTGACCTTGTAGACATTGTTTGCCCAGTTTTTTTGGACGCAGCCACTGAAGCACAGTTGCCAGAAAAATTATGCCATATAAATGCTGAAAATATAAATTTTTTTGGTTGCAGCCACTGAAGCACAGAGGCCAGAAAAATTATGCCATATAAATGCAGAAAATATGCATTTTTTTGGTCGCAGCCACTGAAGCACAGTTGCCAGAAAAAATATGCCATATAAATGCTGAAAATAGTCATTTTTTGCCATATACGTTGAGTCAACGTATGGCAAAAAATTACTATTTTCAGCATTTATATGGCATATTTTTTCTGGCCTCTGTGCTTCAGTGGCTGCGGCCAAAAAAACTGGGCAAACAATGCCTACAAGGTCAACGTCGTTGACCTTGTAGGCATTGTTTGCCCAGTTTTTTTGGCCGCAGCCACTGAAGCACAGAGGCCAGAAAAAATATGCCATATAAATGCTGAAAATAGTAATTTTTTGGTCGCAGCCACTGAAGCACAGTTGCCAGAAAAATTATGCCATATAAATGCTGAAAATATAAATTTTTTTGGTTGCAGCCACTGAAGCACAGAGGCCAGAAAAATTATGCCATATAAATGCTGAAAATATAAATTTTTTTGGTTGCAGCCACTGAAGCACAGAGGCCAGAAAAATTATGCCATATAAATGCAGAAAATATGCATTTTTTTGGTCGCAGCCACTGAAGCACAGTTGCCAGAAAAATTATGCCATATAAATGCAGAAAATATGCATTTTTTGGACGCAGCCACTGAAGCACAGTTGCCAGAAAAAATATGCCATATAAATGCTGAAAATAGTCATTTTTTGCCATACGTTGACCTTGTAGACATTGTTTGCCCAGTTTTTTTGGTTGCAGCCACTGAAGCACAGAGGCCAGAAAAAATTAAACCAGTAGGGTTTGCACCCTAGTTTGTAACGGTGGCGGAGGGAGGAGGAGGACGCTAAAGGACAGCTGTGTGTGGAGTCATGAGGCTTGAAGAGAAGGACAGCTGCATAGAAGTCAGAACAAGTCTTCCGGCGTGCAGTAACCCTCCGAGATCCACCCCTCATTCATTTTAATAAAGGTCAGGTAATCGACACTTTTGTGACCTAGGCGAGTTCTCTTCTCAGTTACAATCCCTCCTGCTGCACTGAAGGTCCTTTCTGAGAGCACACTTGAGGCTGGGCAAGACAAGAGGTTCATGGCAAATTGTGACAGCTCTGGCCACAGATCAAGCCTGCGCACCCAGTAGTCCAGGGGTTCATCGCTCCTCAGAGTGTCGATATCTGCAGTTAATGCCAGGTAGTCCGCTACCTGCCGGTCGAGGCGTTCTTTGAGGGTGGATCCAGAAGGGTTGTGGCGCTGCCTTGGACAGAAAAACATTTGCATGTCTGACGTTACAGACTGGCCAAAGGGCTTTGTCCTTGCAGGTGTGCTCGTGGCAGGATTACTGGCACCTCTGCCCCTGGAATGTTGATGAGTTCCTGAAGTGACATCACCCTTAAAAGCATTGTACAACATGTTTTGCAGGCTGGTTTGTAAATGCCGCATCTTTTCGGACTTGTGGTATGTTGGTAACATTTCTGACACTTTATGCTTGTACCGAGGGTCTAGTAGCGTTGCGACCCAGTACAGGTCCTTCTCCTTAAGCCTCTTGATACGGGGGTCCTTCAACAGGCATGACAGCATGAAAGACCCCATTCTCACAAGGTTGGATGCAGAGCTATCCATCTCCGCTTCCTCATTATCAAGGACTGCATCATCCACGGTCTCCTCCCCCCAGCCACGTACAAGACCAGGGGTCCCCAAAAGGTCACCACTAGCCCCCTGGAAGCCTGCTCCTGTTGGTCCTCCTCCTCCTCCTCCACAAAGCCACCTTCCTCCTCTGACTCCACTTCTGGCACCTCTCCCTGCGTTGCAGCAGGTGCCTGGGTTCGTTCTGGTGATTCCGACCAGAAATCGTGCGCTTCCAGCTCCTCGTCACGCTGGTCTACAGCCTCATCTGTCACTCGTCGCACGGCACGCTCCAGGAAGAAAGCGAAGGGTATTAGGTCGCTGATGGTGCCTTCGGTGCGACTGACCATATTTGTCACCTCTTCAAAAGGTCGCATGAGCCTGCAGGCATCGCGCATAAGCACCCAGTAACGGGGGAAAAAAATCCCCAGCTGTGCAGATCCAGTCCTACCACCCAGTTCAAAAAGGTACTCGTTGACGGCCCTTTGTTGTTGCAGCAGACGTTCCAACATAAGGAGCGTTGAATTCCAGCGAGTCTGGCTGTCAGAAATCAAACGCCTGACTGGCATGTTGTAGCGCTGCTGAATGTCAGCAAGGCGTGCCATGGCTGTGTAGGAACGTCTGAAATGGGCCGACACCTTTCTGGACTGGGTGAGAACGTCCTGGAATCCTGGGTACTTGGAGACAAAACGTTGGACTATTAAATTTAACACATGTGCCATGCAGGGCACATGTGTTAAATTGCCTAGTCTCAACGCTGCCAACAGATTGCTTCCATTGTCACACACCACCCTTTTCCGATCTGCAGTTGGTGTGGGGTCAGCCACCGATCGGCCTGTGACTGCAGAGATGACAGGAGTACAGATCCGGTATGGTTTTTGCTTTCCAGGCACGTCATCCCCAAGACAGCGTGACAACGGCGTACCTGGCACGTCGAATAGCCTAGGGGGAGCTGGGGTGCACAGGTGTGGAGGAGGAGAAGGAGGACCCAGCAGCAGAGTAAGAAGAAGAAGAAGACGAGGTAGAGAGCGATGGAGGAGTAGAGGTGGTGGCAGAACCGCGTGCAATCCGTGGCGGTGACACCAACTCCACTGTTGTTGTTGAGCTACCCATTCCCTGCTTCCCAGCCATTACCAAGTTCACCCAGTGGGCAGTGTAGGTGACATACCTGCCCTGACCATGCTTGGAGGACCATGCGTCAGTAGTCATATGGACCTTTGGCCCAACACTAAGTGACAGAGATGCGGTAACTTGGCTCTGCACATGTTGGTACAGGTGTGGTATTCCCTTTTTAGAAAAAAAATTGCGGCTGGGTACCTTCCACTGCGGTGTCCCAATTGCTACAAATTTGCGGAAGGCCTCAGAGTCCACCAGCTGGTATGGTAAAAGCTGGCGGGCTAAGAGTGCAGACAAGCCAGCTGTCAGACGCCGGGCAAGGGGGTGACAGTCAGACATTGGCTTCTTACGCTCAAACATGGCCTTCACAGAAACTTGGCTGGTGGCAGATGACTGGGAATGGGAACAGGTGGTCAAGGTGGAAGGCGGAGTGGAGGGTGGTTCAGACGGGTCAAGGAGAGCAGAGGTAGAGCAGTAAGATGCTGGACCAGAAGGAGTGTGGCTTTTAGTTTGCCTGTTGCCTTTGAGGTGTTGCTCCCAAAGTGCTTTGTGCTTGCCGCTCATGTGCCTTCGCATAGAAGTTGTACCTATGTGGCTGTTGGGCTTACCAAGGCTCAGTTTCTGACTGCACTCATTGCAAATTACAATGCTTTTGTCAGAGGCACACACATTAAAAAAATCCCACACTGCTGACTTTTTGGAAGTGTGCGATCTGGCGGTAACAGTAGAAGTTGGCGGAGTTGGCGGTATTGGCGGCAATGGCGGGTGCGTTGGCCGGCTGAACACAGGTGCCGATACATGTTGTTGCCCTGCTGATCCCTGCGGGCTGTCCTCCCTGCTTCTTCTAAGTCTTATTCTCCTACTGCCTCTCTGACTCTCCGTCTCTCCATCTGAACTACCCTCCTCTTGCTCTCTTCTACTAGGCACCCACAAAACATCAATCTCCTCATCATCATTCTCCTCAGATGCATCAATTTCTTCTGACACATCACAGAAGGAAGCAGCAGCGGGGACCTCCTCCTCATCACTCATTATGTCCATCTCTATCGTGTTCTCTGCCAGAATTAAATCTGGTGTAAGGTCCTCATCTCCTTCATCTTCTTCTGGCAATAATGGTTGCGCATTACTCAGTTCAAGAAACTCATTGGAAAATAACTCCTCTGACCCCAGTGAAGAAGGGGCACCGGTGGTGGAGGAAGTGTTACGTGGGGTGGCCATAGCAGTGGAGGATGAGGAGGATGTTGTGGTAAAGTTAGAAACGGTAGAGGATGGGGTGTGCTGTGTAAGCCAGTCAACTACCTCTTCAGCATTTTGGGAGTTCAGGGTCATTGGCTTTTTAAAACTGGGAAATTTGCTAGGGCCACAGGATTGCATAGCAGCACGGCCCCTAGCACGGCCTCTGCGTGGCGGCCTGCCTTTGCCTGGCATTATTTTTAAAAAAAACAACAACAACAAAAAAACTCAGTTGGTTTTTCTGGAAACGATAATACACACAGCTAGATGGCGGGTTGAAGAAAACACTGTGCAAATAATGCCTACAAAGTCAACGTATACACTACTACAGCGGTGGATACGGATTACGTAAAATATATGAATGCTGCTTGAAAAAAAGTAACTCAAGTGGTTTTTCTAGAGACGATAATATTATCAATATTTAGACAAAATGTGAACAAGCTCACACAGCTCGATGGCGGGTTGAAGAAAACACTGTGCAAATAATGCCTACAAGGTCAACGTATACACTACTACAGCGGTGGATACGGATTACGTAAAATATATGAATGCTGCTTGAAAAAAAGTAACTCAAGTGGTTTTTCTAGAGACGATAATATTATCAATATTTAGACAAAATGTGAACAAGCTCACACAGCTCGATGGCGGGTTGAAGAAAACAGTGTGTAAATAATGCCTACAAGGTCAACGTATACACTACTACAGCGGTGGATACGGATTACGTAAAATATATGAATGCTGCTTGAAAAAAAGTAACTCAAGTGGTTTTCTAGAGACGATAATATTATCAATATTTAGACAAAATGTGAACAAGCTCACACAGCTCGATGGCGGGTTGAAGAAAACACTGTGCAAATAATGCCTACAAGGTCAACGTATACACTACTACAGCGGTGGATACGGATTACGTAAAATATATGAATGCTGCTTGAAAAAAAGTAACTCAAGTGGTTTTTCTAGAGACGATAATATTATCAATATTTAGACAAAATGTGAACAAGCTCACACAGCTCGATGGCGGGTTGAAGAAAACAGTGTGCAAATAATGCCTACAAGGTCAACGTATACACTACTACAGCGGTGGATACGGATTACGTAAAATATATGAATGCTGCTTGAAAAAAAGTAACTCAAGTGGTTTTTCTAGAGACGATAATATTATCAATATTTAGACAAAATGTGAACAAGCTCACACAGCTCGATGGCGGGTTGAAGAAAACAGTGTGCAAATAATGCCTACAAGGTCAACGTATACACTACTACAGCGGTGGATACGGATTACGTAAAATATATGAATGCTGCTTGAAAAAAAGTAACTCAAGTGGTTTTTCTAGAGACGATAATATTATCAATATTTAGACAAAATGTGAACAAGCTCACACAGCTCGATGGCGGGTTGAAGAAAACAGTGTGCAAATAATGCCTACAAGGTCAACGTATACACTACTACAGCGGTGGATACGGATTACGTAAAATATATGAATGCTGCTTGAAAAAAAGTAACTCAAGTGGTTTTTCTAGAGACGATAATATTATCAATATTTAGACAAAATGTGAACAAGCTCACACAGCTCGATGGCGGGTTGAAGAAAACACTGTGCAAATAATGCCTACAAGGCCAACGTATACACTACTACAGCGGTGGATACGGATTACGTAAAATATATGAATGCTGCTTGAAAAAAGTGACTCCGGTGTTTTTTCTGGAGACGGTAATATTATGGATATTTAGACAGAATGGGAACAAGGTCACACAGCTCGATGGCGGGTTGAAGAAAACAGTGTGCAAATAATGCCTACAAGGCCAACGTATACACTACTACAGCGGTGGATACGGATTACGTAAAATATATGAATGCTGCTTGAAAAAAGTGACTCCGGTGTTTTTCTGGAGACGGTAATATTATGGATATTTAGACAGAATGGGAACAAGGTCACACAGCTCGATGGCGGGTTGAAGAAAACAGTGTGCAAATAATGCCTACAAGGCCAACGTATACACTACTACAGCGGTGGATACGGATTACGTAAAATATATGAATGCTGCTTGAAAAAAGTGACTCCGGTGTTTTTTCTGGAGACGGTAATATTATGGATATTTAGACAGAATGGGAACAAGGTCACACAGCTCGATGGCGGGTTGAAGAAAACAGTGTGCAAATAATGCCTACAAGGCCAACGTATACACTACTACAGCGGTGGATACGGATTACGTAAAATATATTATGGCTGCTTGAAAAAAGTGACTCCGGTGTTTTTTCTGGAGACGGTAATATTATGGATATTTAGACAGAATGTGAACAAGGTCACACAGCTCGATGGCGGGTTGAAGAAAACAGTGTGCAAATAATGCCTACAGGGCAAATAATGCCTAAAAGGTCAACTTATACACTACTACAGCGGTAGTAAAATAAAAAAAAGTAAAATAAAAAAAAAATGAATATTAAAAAAAAAAAATTAAAGTTGGTGCTGCTGAACTACTAGGAGCAGCAGATTAGCACACCAGTCCCACTCCCCAACACTGCTAGACTAATAGCACTGGGCTCTTATAGTAGTAGTAGTAGTAGTAGTAGTAAAACAACAAAAAAATAAATAAAAGCAGTCCTTACAAGGACTACTGTTATTGCAGCAGTCAGCAGATGAGATCAGAAGCAGGACAGCTGCCCACTGCAGCTACATACAGAGCACTGCAGTAGAAGGTAGATTACTAGCCAGCAAAGCTACCTAAGCTTAAATGTCCCTCAAACCCCTGCAGACTTCTGTCCCTCCAATAACAGAGCAGTATCAAAACGATTACTAGCCAGCAAACTTTCAACTGTCCCTGAAATCACTAACAGGCAGCAGCTCTCTCCCTACACTATCTCTTCAGCACACACAGGCAGAGTGAAAAAACGCTGCAGGGCTTCGGTTTTTATAGGGAAGGGGAGTGGTCCAGGGGAGAGCTTCCTGATTGGCTGCCATGTACCTGCTGGTCTGGGGTGAGAGGGCAAAAAAAAGCGCCAACAATGGCGAACCCAAAATGGCGAACGTCGCGCGACGTTCGCGAACTTCCGGCGAGCGCGAACACCCGATGTTCGCGCGAACAAGTTCGCCGGCGAACAGTTCGCGACATCTCTAGCCACAGGTATGAAGGCTCTAATGAACAAGACTAACTATGAACAAGCATTTATGAAATTTCCTTTCCAGCTTAGTATTCAGTGTCTTTTACTGAGCATTGTGGTTGTGTTTAGTATGGGAAACATGACACTGTCTAAGAGCACATTGCATTTTGCTATAAAAGGAAAGTGGGGAATCAAGTTTGAGTTGAAGAACTTACAATGAAGAGAGAATTCAACAATATAAAGGTAACACACCAAGTAATAGAAGAGGCCCAGGTGCACTGAACCTTCAGCAAAGGGGAGCGGTTACAACCAAGATTAAATAGAGCAGGCACTCAAATGAAGGCAATCTTCTCCAGGCAGTAGAATTCAGTAAAAATGTTTATTTATTATTTCATTGTTAGCCTTACGCGTTTCTTGTTATACACACGAAACGCGTAAGGCTAATGATGACATAGTAAATACAATTTTTACTGAATTCTACTGCCTGGAGAAGATTGCCTTCATTGTAGTGCCTGCTCTTCTTATTCTTGGTTGAGTTTAAGAACTGCTTATTTTACAGAACACCTTATGGCTCTCATACATGGGCAAATAATGGGGTCACATTTTATCACTACTAGTATATATTTCCATATACTTGCATTTATTTGTAAAGTAAAACATCTAAAAACACAGATTTGTAACATAGTTGCCACCAAAATCCAGGACTTTAAATGGTTTATTCACCTTTAAGGTAACGTTTATTATGATGTAGATACTGATATTCTTCGACAATTTGCATTATTGTGGTTTTTGAGTTATTTAGCTCTCTATTCAGTAGCTCTCCAGTTTACAGTTTCAGCAACTGTGAAAGATTCGATATTTGGTCAAATTTGGTGCATCCATAGTTGTTTCGTGTCTATCTATAAAGTTTTCCCATACATAAAAACATTTATTTTTTTTAGTAAAAAAAAGTTAGCAAGTTAGATTAAAAATCATTTTTAATATAGAAATTTTAACTTTTTGCCCTGAGTTCTTTCTTTTACTCCAATGAGAAATTTGTCAGTAAGTCTATTTCATGGCCATTTCAGCAGAAAGTGACAGCTGGAAGCATGTTTATAATGAGCGTAAAAATATATATCCCCATGAATCCTAATGAGCCCTTTGAACCATGCCTTGTGTGAGTAACATGTATGTGCACGCAGAGAAAAATCTTCCACTGCTTTCAATGCAATGCACAAGATTAAATTGTTGAAAGTCGCTCTGAGATCAAATTAGGTTTCTTTTTTAAAATTGGATATGGAGACGAAAGAGCTCATGCTGAAACGAAGAATAACGAGTTGTGATAATGTCAGATGAGCTTCTTTCCCTAACGAGCCTTTTTTCACAGCAGTAGCTTGTCAGTAGCAGCAGGTAACATGTAAGCACTTTTAAAGTGATTTCCATAAGCAAAAAGGAATGCCACTAATTTACATGCCCTCCCAGCAAGCACTGGCAGAGCTGGAAAGCACAATCTGCTACATCAGCCTCATGGACTGTAAAATACCAGCACAGGGACTGACTTTGTACGACAAACATTCTAAGCAAGACCTGTTGAGTAGTGATGGGCGAATTTGCGCCGTTTCGCTTCGCCGAAAAATTCGCGAATTTCGTGCGAAATTCGCGAAACGGAGAAAAATTCGCGAAACGGCGCCGGTGTCTCGTGTTTGACGCCGGCGCCCGTTTTTGACGCCGGCAACCGTTTTTTCGACGCCGGCGCCCGTTATTGACGCCGGCGGCCGTTTTTGACGCCGGCGAATTTTTGCAGCGAATTTTCGCGGGCGTTTCGCGAATTTATTCGCTGGCGGCGAAACGCGCAAATTCGCCGCGAATTCGCGCCTGGCGAATAAATTCGCCCATCACTACTGTTGAGTATCAAATGGGTAGGGCTAGATGTTCTTTGTACAGGGATCTGTATAAATATTATGGGAACATAAACAGTACAGGCATGAGATCCGTTATCCACAAACCTGTTTGCAGAATAAAAAAAAGAAGAAAACCACTGAGGAAAGACAGTGACAGTCTCCAACATCCCAATTCCCTGTGGTCCTAAAGGGATGATAAAGAAAGAACCCTAACAATAATAGTTGGAAAAGACACATCTCAGTAAACCCAATAAGAAATATAACTGTATAAAAAGAAAATCACACAACAGGATTGTCACTGGGCACATGTACATTCAGTAGCCAGGCAGATCTTCAGTGGAAAAATGTGTGCTTTATTTTTTAAGCAAAAATCAATGTACGGTATGTGCAAAGATGCAGTATACAATTCACTAGCAGGGGGGTCAATAGTAGCCCAAGCACACAACTGAGCTCCAGCACCTCTTACAAAGGCTTAACACAGACTCCCAATGATTTCAGTCTGCAGTTTTTTATAGCTTCCAGACTGGTCTATGCTGACACCATGAGATCAGCATCTACCCTATAAATATTCATTAAGAGAGGCTGCCCACCCCTTTAGGAAGTGGCTTCTCTGGGAGCTCTAGGTAAGTGTGTCATGAAACTTTGTACAACCAATTGCACTATTATATATAAAAGTAAAGCTTTCCCTGCACACTCTTGTGTCCTAACATCTAACAAACATAGCTTTCAATATACATTTGTTTTAGCACCATTTAGGGTCAGGCCACACTGGGCGTTTTGGGGAGATTTGGTCGCCTGGCGACTAATAGCCTCGTTTTTGCGGCGACCATTCTCCCCAAATGCCTTCCCTCACTCTACGCCGGCTAAAATAAAAAAATGCCGGCGATTCGTTTTCCGAAGTCGCAAAGTTTCCTCTTGAGGCAACTTCGGGTGGATTCGGAAAATGAACCGCCGCGTGTGATTAGTGACGGCGTTTTTTTTTAAGCCGACACAGAGTCAGGAAAGGCGTTTTGGGGATATTGGTTGTGCAAAGACGAGACGATTAGTCGCCAGGCGACCAAATCTCCCCAAAACGCCCAGTGTGGCCTGACCCTTACATATACTGTCAGCAGAGCTGAGCCACATGCTTCAAACAAAGTAGACCTGTTTGTTATCCAAAACTAGTTTACACCTAAACAAAGAATTTACATAACTTATACACATAGCTATTTACACAGTTTACTGGCCAGCAAAGTTAAACCATAATACACAAAAAAAAACTAAATTCACCCCATCACAAGGATACACATATAAAATCTTAATCTTCCACTTTTCTTTGCATAATAATCTCTGCATTATCTGAGGGAAAATGTAACGGATACTAGAAGTCATTTAAGAACAAAAGCATTGGAACATTGAGCTCCTGACTTTGACTTTTAGCTTAAATAAACAGATAAAAGTACATGTATTTTTGGCAGTTTTCATTTGGGCACCACACAGTAATTGATATGCATTTCTGTATGTCTGTTATAGGAGCTGCAATTATGCTCTTCTCTTTCACAAGCCATACTTTTACTGTCTATTGCAAAGGCTTTATTTTTATTCATGGGAATCCACAGGGAAAGGTCTCCTTATTATACAGTATATACTGCACTTCATTATTCACCAAATTGACTCCAACCTATGTATTTATGTATATGAAAAGTTTTTCAGTTTCAGGTGGAATACCGTGGGTGCAGAACATACCATCATTACATATATAGCATGAGGTGTATACACCACAGTTCATGTTAAGCTATAAGAGTGCTTATTACACCAAGGGGCAGATTTATTAAAGGCGAAGTGGTTAACACTTGCGACAATTCCCTAGCACTACTGCCCACAGGGACATAGCCGATTTACTAATGGGCGCAGGTGCCAATTCGCTAGCGAAAGAGACTGATGCTACCGGTCATTCGCACTCTATCGGCAGGCGACTTTTTTTGTCTGATGAACGGTCACTAAAGTGCGGATTTTACTGAACGTTACCTCTTTCGCCAGAGTTGCCTTCTCCACCTCAGACCAAACGAAGTGCATTAAAGTCGCTAGAACTTCCTCAATTTTCTGTCACTTACCGTATATATTCGAATATAAGCCATCCCGAGTATAAGCCGAGGTGCCTAATTTTACCTACGAAAGCTGGGAAAACTAATTGACTCAAGTATAAGCCTAGGGTGAGAAATACAGTAGCTACTAGTAAGTTCAATAATCAAAAAACCCTTCTTAAAAAAAATCTCTGCATGCTGTAGCATTTGCTAAAGTCTGTTTGACGGAATTGGCTCATATTATTATTTATTTTAGTCAGCAGACAGATTATTATTAATATAATTTAATAAACAAAGTTGCGGGGCACGGGACACCGGTCAGTAGCTCAGACATTCGTGAAGCAGTAGGGGGCTGTTGCTAGCTGACTCGAGTATAAGCCGAGTAAGACTTTTTCAGCACATTTTTGGTGCTGAAAAACTCGGCTTATACTCGAGTATATACGGTACATTATATTCTGTGAAGTTGAAAAAATGCATTAAAGTCCAAAAAACACTGGCGTCTTTGCCTTTCGTCAGCCTGATTGCCTGAAAAAGAACCAACCTAAACTTTTTTGGGAAACTGGTTTTCCCTATACTTTTGCAAACATATGGAACATTCATTTTACTGTGGCCACATGTGTAGTTCATTAGAATAACTCTATTGTCTTTATTAAGGTTCCCTGGACATGTGTTTTAAAAAGTGTAATTTGTAAGTATATGCACCAACATTTAACATAAAGACGTCCATACAACTTTAAATTTCCCACCCTATGCAAATTGACCTATGCAAGATCCTTAGTGAAGTTTTGCTAGGCAGAAATGAAGGCTAGCACATCTTCACTATCAAATGTTTGCATTGCCGAAGTAACGGTAGCGAAAAGTTGCCAGCGTTCACCGCCCATAACGAAACTCCATTTTAGTGAATTAGCGTAGTCTGAGCGCATTTGTGCCTGGTGAAGTGTAGCGATGGGTGCAAAGTGGTTGCTGGCAACAATTCGCCCTTTCGTTAATCTGCTGTTTGGCAGACACCTTTATCTTTATACCTCCAAAACTTGAAGCCAGGCATTAAAAAAAAAAAAATGGGCACTTACTTTGAGGCCATTGTGAGCAACATCAATGGGGGGAGGGGAGCAAAATGTTGCTCATGAGCCACTGGTTGGGGATCACTGCTGTAGTGTGCACAGTTCTTGATAAATAGATAAGAATTGCACTTGATACTGTCAATCACTATGAATGTTCTTAGAATTTTCTTGTCTTTTTGTTCGTGCCATAGACATTACCACAGTATTGAAGTTTTCACCCACTATGACCTGCTCACACTGAATGGATCTAAGGTTGCTGAAGGACACAAAGCGAGTTTTTGCCTGGAAGACTCAAACTGTGGCAAAGGTATTATATGTATATATAGAATAGGGGTTACAATGTCTCTGTGCAAGAGCACCATGATATTATGCTGATTTTCATGCAGGAATACAAAGGCGTTATGAATGTGCCAATTTTGGAGAACAAGGAATTGCTGTTGGTTGCTGGGACACATATAGACATGACATTGACTGCCAGTGGGTAGATATTACAGATGTCCTTCCAGGTGACTATATATTCCAGGTAAGAACAGTTAGCTACTCTCCCTACTCTTCCCCTGTGTCAATAGTAGTATAATTAATGTTATTTAATGGTCATTTTCTTCTTTGAAAAATACATAATTGTATAAATATAAAACAAGGATTATCGTCTGTAGTTGCAGGTTTATAAGATTTTTTAAAATGAATCCATTAAGATGTGGAATATGTCTACTTTAGCATGGTCACACTTATGTTGTAAATGAGTTTTATTGTTTATTGACTTTGTCAAGAAAAACAAAGTTGCTTACAATTGGTCCACCTTGTCTGCTCATGAAGTGCTTAGTATTAGTTTTGTTTTAAGTCTTTGTAATTATTCTTTACTGAGAACATTTCCAGATATTATTTCTTATTTAGACTATAAATCAGATGGGCTGCCCTTCTCTGACCATTTTTCATTTTTATTAATATATAATATAGTGAATAAAGTACCCCCTCTTGTAAAATATAAGGATATTATAAGTTACCGAGGAGTTCCACGACCATATAAAAACACGAGGCCGAAGGTCGAGTGTTTTTATACAGGTCATGGGTAACTTCTAATATCCTCATATTTTGCAACTTGGGGTACTTTATTTATTATAATACACACGTTTCAGTGAGTAATGTGACAGAAATGACATCAGAACTCTCCGTTTATAACTGATGACATCAGAACTCACCGTTTATAACTGATGACTCACCGTTTATAAGGATATAATTTACAAGATATTCTTGGCTTTTGTGTATTATATATTTATTAATATAGTTTTGTAGAAAAGTCCATATAGGGCATCCATGACCTATAGTGTGACAGTAGCTACCTCACCCTTTGAAGGATACCTCTTTTAATACAACCTAGAATATAATTTGCCTTTAATGCAGTGGTTGCTGAAATAGAAACACAGCCATGTATTCTATTGTTTAAGATTACCAACCCTTTTAGATTTCTTTCATTTCGATAAATCATTGTGTATTTGGCGTCCCCTTCCTGAAGAATCAACTCTGTAGAAGATCTTTGTGCCAATGCAAATAGACACACTTCTTTTCTTCTTTTGAGCTTACCCCTCTAACCACAACACTTGTCTACAAAGAGGCAGAACAGTTGAGATTGCTTCTTTACATTTCAGCAAAGCTGTTGATACTGTTCTACCCAATAAACTGAGGTTTAGTCCTGAACTTAAAGATTTTGGGTTACATGACAAGAATCAGAGTATTAAGGTTAATAGAGCCTGTTAAGAGAACTGTTTATAAAACAAATCATTGCAGAATACTGCTGCTACTGGCAAGGTTTAGTTGAAGATAATTCACTGTGATTCCATCTAGTCCATAATAGATGTTCAGTTGCTCAGGATTTCATGATCTGTCACTGCTAACAGGTCAAGCAATATTAATACAAAGATTCCCCTGACCCAGTCCATGTAAAGGTCATTAACCAGGAATCTTGCCTGTTTCTGTACACCATCATTTTCCCAAGCTGTATTGATAAGGGTCATAAATGTCAACTTTGATAGGTGGTTTTCCAGTTGGATTGTTTCCACTTTCTAAATACCCTTTCCAAGAAATGCAAGGATTTACATTAGCCTGTGATTCCCTCTACAGCGAAAGTCAAGTAAAGGATATTTTTGAGAGGAGGCTGAACTGCTTCTTTTAGCAGCTCTTGATTCTTAAAGAGCAACTGAAGGTATTTCATAGACTTTAAAAACCTTTTAGAAAGTTTGTGCAATGAGATGGACCTGTGTTCTGTCTGGCATGGATCATGTATTGTGTTTGTTTGCTTTGTACATTTTATATTCAGAAAGTCAAGCTGAAACGAGAAGCTTGCATGGGCCCACAAACAGATACAACTTCCCTAGTGGCCTGTTGGAAGTGTAAGATTATACAGGATTATATACAGTATGCCGGTGTTATTACAGTATGCCGGTGCATTGCCACAAAAAGGTATTGCATAGACCAGCTCATATGTAAAAGCCAGCATCATGTAAATAAACCATTTTCATAATAATATACTTTTCTAGTAGTATGTGCCATTGGGTAATCATAAATAGAAAAGGGCCGTCCCCTGGGATCGTAGGATTCACTGTACTCACAAACATACCAACAAACCATACATGTTAGATCACATGAGCCAATTAACAGACAGAGTTGTGTCTTTTGCTTCCACACTTCTTCCTGTTACAGTTAGAGTTGAAGTATTTCTGGTCAGGTGATCTCTGAGACAGCACAGACACCATCACGAAATGGTGGCTCAAGGCAAGAGATGTAAAAGGGCAATATTTACTTAAATATATATTCCAGTTTGGTAAGATTCTTTAATATGCCACTTAATATGATATGAACTATCTGTTGCTTAAGTGTTCATTTTGGGGGTATAGTTTTCCTTTAAGTGCTGCCCTCTTTTGCAGGGACACCCATTTGCTGGTTTTAGGTAAAAAGACCATATTGTATTTTACATATTGTAAAAGATTGCATACCTGTCAGGATGAAGGACCTGTGACGTTGTTGCTGTTTTAATACAGATTTTGCTATGAATAAAAATAACTCAAGGCTAAAGAGTTAATATGTCAGTATCTGTGTATCCCAAGGTGATCTTAAACCCAAAGTTTGAGGTGGCAGAGTCAGATTTCAGGAACAATGTGATGAGATGTCGATGTAAGTACGATGGCCATCGCATCTGGATGCACAATTGTCACACAGGTGAGACCCATTATTTTTATGCAGAAACGGAACTGAGAAAATTGCCGCCATTCTACAAGTCAGGCACAATATCAAAGGTGATTTCAATTTCATTGATTTAGATCCCATAGGCTGGTCCTTGAACTATAAAGTGCTTAATTGCCTTGCACTAGTTCTATTATTTTTCTAGTGTATAAACCTGATACTCAAAGAAAATACTGACTGTAGCCTGGTACTTCTGGGTGCAGGACATCATTGGACATGATCCTTTATTCCATTGGATATGTATGGATCCCCAAGTTTAAACCCTTTGGCTATCAACCACTGGTCAACAGCTCCATTGTCTTTCTTTTGGGAAGGAGTAATTTTATTGGACTGATTGGCTGATTTGATGTTAAGTCTCTGTCTGTCCTATCGATACAATAAGTGGGGGTGATTTATGGGTGAATGGTGAATAGATGCAGGGGAAGATAAAACAGAACCTCCAAGGCAAGACCCAAAGAACCACTGCTTTTTAGAGATCTGTTGAACTATTCCTTCTCTCCGTTTTGTCTCTTTAACAGGTGATGCATACAGCACAGACCTGGAAGAAAGTTTTGAGCACCAGCTGAGACTCTCTAACAACCTTATCTAATACTGTTTACAAAGAAGAACAATATCAACTAAGTGGAAAATTATCTAAATATTTAAACACATTGTCTAAAGATTGCTAAAAGGGAGGACCACATTTTGTTTATTTAGAATATTACAATGCCCTTTTTGGTACACATCCCTAAAGGTGGCGACCAGTCATCACCCAGTAGCATGAATTATAGTTGCTTTAAATTTGCACAATATCTAGAACTTTTTCAGACCAGAAAAAAAATCTAACATTTTTGTAATAGTTTAATCATTCCTGAGGAGACTACAAGAACAAGGACAGACATCTGCTGATAAGGGACACACTGATGAAGAATTTATTTTTGTTTACGCCTATTTATTATTAGGCCTGTATAACTGCATTGCATGTATTGATTTCAGAAGGGGCTAAAGTGAGAACTGCTTTACCCCAGAACAAAATAGCTTGTGATTTTTAATGTTGTTACAATGGACTGTATGCCTCAGCGGCGGAGAGAAAAAAATGCAGAACACTTTATTTGTTTTATAAAATGTGTATCATATTATATAACATTGAAAGTCCCCAACCGGTGGCATTCAATCACAGGGCAGTGAAAGAGAGGTGTATCATTTACACCACTCAACAGTAGTTACCCCACTGACATAGCCCACAGAAACCCAACCCATATCTGTTAACTGGCTCTCTAATATCTACACCCAGCTCAGATGTTCCTTTTGCCATGTCAGACCTCATAAGTAGGGCTGCCACCAAAATTAATGGGACACCAGATATTTATTATATTGATAATAACCAGGGGCTCCCTGTTGAAGGTGGGTTTACAAACTGAGTGTAATAGGGCACCAGTTTTTAAAAATGGTGTATAAATAGGTCATGTCCTGTTACTACCAGACATGTCCCAGATCTTCCCCAAACACAAACTACTAACTAAAAAGCTCTGCCAACAAACTTAGGGGCCACAGCAATGTAACACTCCTCATCATGATACTGTCAGGACCCCTATCTTCCCCGATGGCATCTCATGATCTGCACTTCAAATGTCAACTGCAATTGACAGAACTCACATGATGAAACTATGGCTAATTTTTACTTAATTAGGGCCATAAAATGGGGTTTTCATTAAAATACCCTTGATAGGACTAATACTGATCTTTGTTTCAGAACTACAAGCACCAAGTCTTGTACCAGCTTACAGAGAATGCTGGGGATTGCACCTTTAGAGAACAACTGGCTGAAGAATTTTTTCTTATGCCGTTTGGAACCAACATTTATTTAAAACTAATTTGCTGTTAGGATGACAAACAAGTGGAGGGAAACACTAAAGTAAGAAGATAAATACAGATTTAAGTAGTCTTTATAGCCAGTGTTTTTGTTCTGTTTTAATTTGTACAGTAAATTTATATTAAAATATAAACTTTTATTCAGGGAAACATATCCTCATATCTAGTGATGTTTTTGGTTAAAGGCACAGCATACACCCAAGTTTTGTATTGTGAAAGCAGCAAAGAAAGAGTTCTCTAATGTTTGATAGTGGTGAAGCGAACATTCCATCTTTTTCAAGATGATTAGCCCATTGAGGGTACTAATTCACTGGAGTCTCTAGAAGGGATTGGTCTTCGTAAGAGACTGATTCACAGCAATTTTTGGATATAGATTCTAAAGGCTTCATACTTAATCTGCTGGAGACAATACTAAATACCGTACCAATAGATTTCTTTTATTCATGTGGTGAACTTGTTTGAAGCTATGTACCATGTACTTAGCCAAAAGGTTTCCCCTGGAATTCCATGGCTCTGCACTATTTGTGCATTAAGGTGTAAGCACTGGAACTGTGGGCTGAATGAATCCATTTCTACTATTCTATAAGACCCAATGGTGTAACTACCATAGAGCAGACCCCACAGCTGATGTTGATGTCCCAGTATGGTATAGAGTTCAGTGCAAACGAGGGTGTGAGCCATCCCCGCTACCTCGAGTGGTAAGGTCCCAGATGGAGAGCCACTAAAAAAACATTAGAAAAAAAAGCTATTTTGGTGGTACACCTTTGTGAGTGTCCTTTAAAACTCCAGTAAGACCAAAAATGAAAATATTTAAATTACTTTTTGTTTCTTCTGTATAGTATATAAATCTTATCTCTGAAGCCCTGATTTTTCCACCAGTGAGTTTGTTCTCTGTATTGATTCCACTTCTCCATTGTGTGCAGTGGAGCTTTAAGTACTGCATATTCATCAACTGCTCCCAAAAGCCCTGCTAGGCACACTTCAGGTATTTCCAAATGCAAATATCGTGCTTCCTACAAATGGTAGCAAATATTCGAAAATGTAGGTCAAGTGAATATTATATTTAACATTTTTTAGGACTTATTTCTTGTTGATACAGGTAAGGAATCCCTTATCTGGAGACCTGTTATCTAAAGGCAAATAATACAAATTTCTTAAAATGTTTAGTAATAAAACAGTAGCTTGTAGTTGATGGTAACTAAGCTGCATGGATCAATATTGGTGGCAAAACAGTCCTATTGGATTTATTTAGGGGCAGATTCATCAAGGTTCGAAGTGATTTAGAGGGAATTTTTGAAGTAAAAAAATTTGAAATTCAAAGTAATTTTTTGGATACTTCGACCATTGAATAGGATACTATGACTTCGAATTTACTTTGAATTCGATTCGAAGTAAAATAGTTTGACTATTCAACCATTCGATAATGGAAGTACTGTCTCTTTCAAAAAACTTCGACTTCAATACTTCGGCAAATTAAACCTGCCGAAGTGCTATGTTAGTCTATGGGGACCTTCTACAGCATTTTTTGAAGTCGAAGTAAAATCATTCGATCATACATTAAAATCGTCCGATTCAAAGTATTTAATCGTTGGATCGAACAATTTTACTTCGACATCAGAATACACAAATTCGATGAAAAAAGTTCGATATTCGATGGTCGAATTTCAAAGTATTTTTTACTTCGAAATTCGAACCTTGATAAATCTGCCCAGGAAAATCCAAAATCCAAATTTTCCTTATCCAGAAAAGCCCAGTAAAATAATACAGGAATATAGAGAGATGGAAAGAGACATACTGTATGTGATAGGATCAGTGGAAAGATAGATTAAATGATAATTTATTATCCATTTATTTTAACTTTAAACACCTAAATATTCCTGCCCTTCCTTATGTTTTATTAGAATGTATTCCCATCTGATCCTGTTTCGGCCACTTAAACTGGAGTTTGTAAACGCAGAACAACTAAGCAGGCAGTATGTATTGCCTTCTGAAGTCTATCATCCCTGACATAGTGCTGGTAAGCAGCCTTTTTAATGGTGAATATTTCTGCATCTACAGTTAATCGAGTTTTGGTTTACCTACTTTAGAGAACTAGGGAGTGAAGTTGGATAAAAACAAGCATTTTCTTCATTTTAATGCATCTCTCATCTATAGGCAACTTAAACTAATTACAATTTTTCTGTATTATTACAAATCAATATATCAAAGCTGCTCATTATTTGTTTAATAATAAATCAATCCTCAAGGGTTTGATTGGCCAGGAAATGTACTGAATATGGTACAGTTGTGTTCAGAATAATAAATAAAAGTTTAAGTGAATAAAGCTCAACATCCTTATAATAGCTTTTATTTCCACACAAGCAAATGCATTGAGAACACTGCACATTCTATTCCAAATTAAAACATGAAGAAAGCATTTATAAAATTTGTGTTATTCCTTTACAGAAAGTAAAGAAAAGGGAATAGTAGGCTGTTCCAAAAAATAGCAGTGTCTTTATTCTTCTTTACAAACTCAAACATTTACTGTATAAACTAAAATGTTTCAAGATTTTGCTTTCCTTTCAATCACTGAACTAATATTTAGTTGTATAATCAGTGTTTCTGAGAACTGCTGCACATCTATGTTGCATGCAGGGTCGGACTGGGCCGCAAAAACCTTGTGGGCCCTGGCTCTTTTGGGCCCCACCAGCCCAGACACACTCGCTCCACTGCCACTGCTTCCCTGACCGCAGCTGCGGCGTGCTGGAAAAGGTATGTGCACGGGGGGAGATGCGGGTTGCGGCTGGGATGGGGGAGAGGGGGTTCTGCGGCTCGGGGACCTGGGATGGTGTGGGGGCCCCTGAGGATGCAGGCCCGGTGGACCCATGGCCCCTCAGTCTGACTGAGAGGCCACAATTCTTCTGCATTTCACTGTCTTGCCAGCATTTTTGATTTTTGAAGTTTTATTTTGGATTAAGGTCCGGGATTGGGCTGGTACACCACACCATCAATCTTGTTGGTCTGGAACCAAGATGTTGCTCATTTACTGTTGTATCTGGGGTCTGCCATGTATGAAGGTAGTACAGAGGAGGTAATTGGTGTGTGGGTTGGTGGGGCCTAGTTTGGATGCTGGCTGCTTGGAAAAGAGGTTTTTGGTAGCAGTCTATAAGCCCTGGATGGCCCAGTCCAACCCTAGTTTGTTTGATAAGGCTGTTTGAAGAACAAATATATGTACATTCACCAATGTAGCTTTTCAGCCTCCAGTCGAAAATTGGAATTGGAGGCCCCCAATCTACTTGGTACACTTTAAAATGCAGTAGGATGGCAAGATTTTGACCACCTTGCTTGTCATAGCCTTAAATGACAAGGAAAGTGAAAATGACAAGGGGTATCAATTTTTCAGGCACCCCCAGTGATTACAATTACTGACTTTATTCCCCAGGAATTGGAGATGTTTACTATATTGTGCATGTACACAACCGTGGACAGCTGTACTGCGAATGCATGCAGTCCCCAGACAGTCCCATATTCAGCAATTTGGAAGTGGCTGAATAAGGTGATGAAATGTTTTTAGGGGTACCCCTGGACCATTGCATTTTTCAACAAAGAAGAGCATCACGCCGGGGAACAGGTCTGCAGTTTTAGTCAGTGGGGGTGTGATAACCCAGTGCATGGTGTTGCAGAACTAGAAGAATCCACACAGAGATGTCAGACTGCAGGAAAGAACTCATTATTCCACACTCTGTTCCTCCCGTCCCACTTCCCCTTCCTGTGTCAGGACACATATTCTCCACCAGTGATTTTCACCTGAGAATGGCATTCAACTACTTTAAATCTTAAAAATACCTAATAATATACCTTTATTGGACACTAAAAGGATATTAGTTTGCTTGAATTGAACCTTTTACCATAGTTTTAGTTGAGAATAAAATACAGTCACAAATAATGATCAGAAATATCAGATTGTCACAGTTACACTTCTTTGACACAAACAGAGTGGGAGTATCAGTCCTTTTAAGAGCATTGGTTTTGCTATTTTTCTACATTAGGCCATTGCCCAGGCCGTAGATAATGAAGGAAAAAAATCCACTGGTAGGATAGTTAAAACATAAGCGAGACAATTATTTCTGAATAACCACATCACATACTGACCTCCTGAGCTGCTCCAACAGCCAAGCCCTACAATTACGTTTAATACACTCAAATGTTTGTATTATCTGTGATTTAGCCTTTATTGGGCAAATTATGCATGGGAATGGGAGGATGTTAATGCATCTAAGAGGCAAAGATAAAGTTGAGGTGCAATTATTGTCTAGCACATACTTTTTTACATTGAAGAACCAATTTTAAGGCCTGAAAGCTGAGAAATGTAATACACCTTATTCAAAGGGACTGCAGACCCAGTTGACAGATAAAGCATAGCTTGTATGCATTTTTTTTATTATGCAGTAAGCAAAGTATCAGCAGCTTGAACATATTTTTATTATCCTTTATTTTGCTTTTACAGTCATCTAACATAGATTATTTTGTGTCAGGTCAAGACTAGAGGGATCAATTATGACTGAAAGTGAAGTTATGGGGCCGCTAAATTGGCTTCAGTCAGTTGCACAAAAAAACAGATTTATTTAAGTTACTCATATCAACATATGTTCCTTGAACTACTGTATAGTTGTGCTGCCTTTCTCCTGCCCCCCGTTCCAAATTTCATGCAGTTGTGCCCATTGATGCAGGAGAACCCTGCAGTTACAGCCACCAGCTAACCAAACGGCAGCACCAGGGTTCCCACCAGGCCCAGAATGACGGACTGTTTTAAGGATGCCATAGGCAGTCACTATTTAGTAGGCTGGTGGGGGAAGCTGGCCGGGGAGTCTAGGGCATTAGCTCTCAGTCCCCACATCTTGGCCACTTGTGGGCTGCAGACCTACACTTCTCATGCAGATGCGGGCATGGTGAGCATGCACACTTAAGACCCTGACTGACGACACAGAACAGTGCAGAGAATAACCAGCAATCGATCAGGGGACAAGCCCCCGAAAAAGGAGTAGGCTGCCTAAAGAATTGTGAGCTTAGTGCCCTCCTACCACTGTGTCCTAGGCATGTGCCTCTTCTGCCTAACCATAGGTCTGGCCCTGGGTGGGGGCTGTTTGAGCCTCTTTGTGCTTGACATGCCAGGGCATATTGTGACTCCCATTCCAGGGCTGGTTCCCACAGCACCCCGTGAAAAATAGATAGGGTGCTTTCACACAACTAACACCAGAAATTATACCAGTGGGACTTTTTAGTACAATTGCTTTGATTGGCATTGAAGTAAAAGCACAACTGCATCAATATTGACACATAGCCAGCAATTATGGAACTAGAATTATGGAAAAAGTGTTGCATTGTTTGTGGGTAAAAAAAACATGATGATTGTGCCCAAAATCGCACTTTTACATTTATATCAAAAATGGCAATTGTTCTCTGAATATCTTTATATATAAAAACCTGCAACCAAATTTGTCTTTAAATACAAGTACAAGTATGAGATCCGTCATCTGGAAACCCATTATCCAGAAAGCTCTGAATTACGGAAAGGATGTCTTCCATAGACTCCATTATACTCAAATAAAAGATTTCCCTTTTCTCTGTAATAATAAAATAGTACCCTGTAGTGGATCCAAACTAACATATAAATAATCTTTATTGGAAGCAAAACCAGCCTATTTTAATGTTTACATGATTTTCTAGTAGACTTAAGGTATGAAGATCCAAATTACGGAAAGATCCATTATCCGGAAACCCCAGGTCCCGAGCATTCTCGATAACAAGTCCCATATCTGTATTAGCATTTATTTAAGCTCTACCTTAGAATGAATTGCATCAGTTACCAGCTGGCAATTATAAATCCTCTGATCTACACTATTATTAAAGCTATTCTGTTATAAAGAGAAACCGGCTTGATAACGAGTGATTGCATGCATACTCAGCCAGCTGAAACATCTCTTATATATTGAGGACATTACAAGGAAAACTTCAGTTAACGGCCAAACAGAACCATCAGTTTCAGCTACTGAGCAATTTTTATGTTAATTATGCTGAAAGAAGTATTGCAGACGGCAGCGGAGGCAGCACAAGAGGTTTATAATGCAATTCATTTGATTATACCTAGAACCAAATTGCATGTGAAAACTTCAGAAGAAAGATTACAGATACAACCCCATCAACCTCAGGCATAAACTGTCTTTTTTGGCAAACAAGGGATGCGCTGTTTTGGGCAGCTGTTTAGTTGTGATTTATTTACAGGGAGGATTAACTGAAAAGCAAATTAATTTATTGGCAGAATTTCCAGTTTGCAAAAAGGAAGCAAACCACATGTCTTAGACAGAAAAATGAACATTTCAGATTCCATCCCAAAATATTTCAAATGATCAACATTCCTCAGGGAGCCCAACCATTCCATAAGCCAATGCAAAACAGAAACCCTTTGACATTCAAGAATTCCAGCAAGATTCCTCCTGGAACCCTGGGATTTAGATTTACTCATCATCTAAAAATAAGGCTTTTGGGAAAAATTCCCTTTTGAAAAAAGGGGTTGCTACATTTTAGAAGAAACCAGAAGACATCTATTTATTATTCTTGTGTGTGTATGTGGCCAATACACATAGGGGAGTGGGTGCTCTATTTGCATTCACTGGAACCCACTCTTCAGAGTTAGACACTCCAATAAACAAAAAAGGGAAATCTTACAATATAAACCAGGTATTATGTCAGTATGATATTCAGGTTGTCCTGCTGACTTCATGCTTTTTATTATCCTTCTTTTTTAAAGGGAACCCATCATGTCCAAATCTATGTGCTGGCTTTACAGGGGAGCCTAATAATTATGAAATACAATGTGCTGTATCTGTTATACAGTATTAAGTATAGAAGGATGTAGACCAAGGATCCCCAACATTTTTCACCCGTGAGCAACAATTAGATGTAAAAAGAGTTGGGGAGCAACACAAGCATGAAAAATGTTCCTGAATGGAGCCAGATAAGGGCTGTGATTGGCTATTGGTAGCCCCTATATAGACTAGCAGCCTACATGAGACTCTGTTTGGCAGTGCACCTGGTTTTTATACAACCAAATCTTGCCTCCAAGCCTGGAAATCAAAAATAAGCAGCTGCTTTGAGGCCACTGGGAGCAACATCCAAGGGGTTACATACATAGTTACATAGTTACATAGTTAAATTGGGTTGAAAAAAGACAAAGTCCACCAAGTTCAACCCCTCCAAATGAAAACCCAGCATACATACATACACCCCTCCCTACTTTTAATTAAATTCTATATACCCATACCTATACTAACTATAGAGTTCAGTATCACAATAGCCTTTGATATTATGTCTGTCCAAAAAATCATCCAAGCCACTCTTAAAGGCATTAACTGAATCAGCCATCACAACATCACCCGGCAGTGCATTCCACAACCTCACTGTCCTGACTGTGAAGAACCCCCTACGTTGCTTCAAATGAAAGTTCTTTTCTTCTAGTCTAAAGGGGTGGCCTCTGGTACGGTGATCCTCTTTATGGGTAAAAAGGTCCCCTGCTATTTGTCTATAATGTCCTCTAATGTACTTGTAAAGTATAATCATGTCCCCTCGTAAGCGCCTTTTTTTTTCCAGAGAAAACAACCCCAACCTTGACAGTCTACCCTCATAATTTAAGTCTTCCATCCCTCTAACCAATTTAGTTGCACTTAGTCTCTGCACTCTCTCCAGCTCATTTATATCCCTCTTAAGGACTGGAGTCCAAAACTGCACTGCATACTCCAGATGAGGCCTTACCAGGGACCTATAAAGAGGCATAATTATGTTTTCATCCCTTGAGTTAATGCCCTTTTTTATGCAAGACAGAACTTTATTTGCTTTAGTAGCCACAGAATGACACTGCCCAGAATTAGACAACTTGTTATCTACAAAAACCCCAAGATCCTTCTCATTTAAGGAAACTCCCAACACACTGCCATTTAGTGTATAACTTGCATTTATATTATTTTTGCCAAAGTGCATAACCTTGCATTTATCAATATTGAACCTCATTTTCCAGTTTGCTGCCCAGTTCTCCAAATCAAAGTGGCAGCATCCTGCAAGGAACCTATAGTTCTGCACAATTTAGTATCATCTGCAAAAATAGAAACAGTACTTTCAATGCCCACCTCCAGGTCATTAATAAAGAAGTTGAAAATCAAGGGACCTAGTACAGAGCCCTGCGGTACTCCACTAACAACACTGGTCCAATTAGAAAATGTTCCATTTACCACCACTCTTTGTAGTCTATCTTTTAGCCAGTTCTCTATCCAGGTACAAATACTATGTTCCAGCCAGGCCAACATTCCTTAATGTAACCAGTTGGAGAGCAATATGTTGCTTCCTAGCTACTGGTTGGGGATCACTGATGTAGACAGTACATCTTTTTCTATAATTTCCTCCAGTCTTCAACCTACCATTATGAGACAGAGATGCAACTGTTTGTCCTCCTATTTTCACTGCTCCTTTTTGTGCAGCGTTGATAACCCTACCTGTGAACTGGACAGTGTCATTTACAATGTGCAGGGTAAGGTACAAAGTACAAAAACAGGGAGAAAAACACAACTTAAAAAAAAAACAAAAAAACACTTGCACTCTACCCGGTATTTTGCTGAATGGCTTCATCTCCAAGATGGAGCACAGAGACCTGCATCTGCTTGATGAATACAGCGGTGCTCTGTTCTGCATTGCTGTATTCATGAGTGTTGGGCAATATCTCGCCCTGTCCTTTTTAAAATCTGGCATTGAGAGAATGGAGAATGAACATTTTGCTGCTCCTTAGTGATCTTGACCACTAAGTAAATGAGCCTTACAATCTCAGCTTTTTTTGGCAGTAGTGATATAATCACATGGATTGGTGTAATGCCTTGTGCGTAAGGAGAGCCTCCATTAGTCTCTAATTACAAATAGGAGTGATTGAATATCTCAGGGTATGCTAGAAGCCTTTGTTCTACATCAAATAATGTTAGACAAATATAAATGGATTTGTCTGTTATTCAGATGTAGCATTACCATGACATGCATTTCAGTTAGCTAAGTGTTCCCATTATCACATATATGACACACCAAAGGGCTTATTTACAATGCTCTTGCAGAGGAGCATAAGAGCGACTATGTACTTCCCCCTTCCCATCCCTCATGAATACAGTGTTGCCAAAAGCAGCCAGTGCTGTATTCACGTAGAGGCCCCAGGCTCTGATATGGAGTGTAGAAATCAATAAAATGAACTGAATTTGGAATGCAGGGTGCAAATGCTAAAACTGGTGGATTGTGCCCATAGTTTGCACTTTGCACCCTGCCTTCCAACTTGTAAATGACCCTATATAGCTGAAGTTTTTAAATTAGTTTTTCCAATATTCAAATTTTAACAGTTCCCGTGTGGCATTTTTCCATACAGGCCAAAAAGTCAACTTCCATATAAAATACACAAAATATTTGCTAAGTGCAATGACTAAAATTCACTTGCCAGTGATGGTGTAAAGTTTTTCTCCAGGTTTGGCAGCAAAAAAAAAGCCTATAGACCCCAAAATATCATGCGTTGAAAAAAAGTCACAATGGAAAAAAACACCTATTGACTGAGAATTTTTTTGGTAAAGCAAAACTGGACAGATTAACTCATCAAGTTGCCCTATTTCCATGCAAGTTATTCTTGTACTTGACACCGAAGAGGTTCACCCCATTTATTTTATATTCCAAAAATTGCAAGACTGCTTATCCGTGCCCTGTTTTTGCCCTGCTGCTGGTCATGTGCCAATGCACTCTCCCTGTGTTGCACTCCAGAATATACAGTAGCTCATGCTTTCCTGACTTCCATCAATTCATTATCACACTTAACCCCATTCATTAGCACAGCTTCAGACTGGATACATGAATTAAAATTCATCAGAAAGCAATTTGAAAGTGCATTACATCTGTGAAGTCAGGTGGCGGCGGCCAATACATTCAGTGAGAACTGGAAGTGGCGGGTATTTGGTATTGCTATTTAAAAGGCTAGGGAAGTGATAAAGGCACATGTAGTTTGGGAATGCTGAGGATAGAAATGTTCTATATACACTGTATAAATGATTACATTAAAAATTAGATTTTTAGCTCATTAATATGGGTACAGGGATCATTTATATGTGGGGTGTTTTGAGCTTTCTCATGCTCAGGAACATGTAGCAAGAGGTTAGTGCAGCACCATTGGAATAGGCACAGTACAAAAAAGCTGACTTTGAATGTATTTATTAGACATGCTCCAGACCTTGATCAGTGATCTGGCAATCTGATTTTAAAATAAAACCTGTACACAGTAAAAGCTTTCTCAGGTCCTCCAGTGCCAGAGAGAGATGCAACATGATCCTTCAATGGGATTCCTGTCTGCTCTCTTTACACTTGTCTCTTTTCTCCGGGTATATGATAAAAGCCCAAGGTTCTTGGTGGATCTGGGACTCTACTAGAATATTTGAATCAATTCTGCTTTGCAACATTCCTTAATGGTGTCAGACTCAAGGCTAAATACCCTGTGTAAATCTCCACTTTTATTGAACAACAACTAAAACATTGGGAATGTGGGCGTTGACACCATGGGTGGATTTAATATAACTCCGCCTGATTGTTGAGAGAGTAATATTTTAGTGCCCCCATTCCCAAATGAAAATTCATTTAGTAAGCTGCTAAACTACAACTTACAACATTCCTCAACATCTTATATATAGTCTATAATATCATATTGTAACACTCATTGTTTACTAGAATTTGAGCTATTGTATTAAGAAGAATTTTCAGCTTCCCCTCATTTACAGGGATTTAATTTAGTAAAAAAGTAGGTCTTGTGTGGATACTCTGAGGGCTAGACATTTTTCAGGTAGTTACCGCTGTGTTTGGACTCCTAAGTGGTCCTCTGATTCACCCAGGCAGCTATGTCCCTTTTCCTGGGTCCATTGTGATTTAAGGTTTTCCCAATAGGTGACAGTGTTTAAAAGTTTAAAAGGGAGAAAACACATGTGCTCGCTCTCTCTCTTGCTGGATCCTACCTTGCGGGGAGTCAGTAACTGGAGGGGTTACTGGAGAGGGCCTGAGCGGTGACAGACCCTGGCTAGGGAAAGTTAATTTAGCAGCAGAAGTTTGTGTAATATTCGCTCTAGGTGCAAAGTTAGAGGCAGGGTATTTAGTGAGCAGCTTTCTAGCTCCAACAAGGAGAGTAGTTGGGGTTAGCACCCTTGCGGTGATCGAGCCGCCAGACAGGGACATGAGTTGTTGGGCTCAGGAGCAGGGAAAGTGCCAAGGCGCAAGATACCCCGAGGGATCCCTAGTGCTGGGGAAAATCATCATGACAGACTGCACTAACCCCTGAGAGGGTTCTACTTGCAATATCTTAAGTTGTGAAGGATTTCCACTATGTGCACTGAATGTCTTTGAAGTTATATAGTTACAATGTTATTGCCTGATTGCTGTAAGACAAATCCATTGCCATTCTTCAATAAAAAAGATTCTTCTCAACCCCATACTTCTCAAGAATAAAATCCAAGATGGTTGTGCATTCCACTGTGGAACACATTCCCATCTTGGAATCAGGCAGGATAGAGAGAAAGACAAGCAGCAAGTTGGTGTTGATATTCTGCTTGTGAAAGTGTAGGTGAGGGAATGCTTCATATCCATTTCTGCATTTATTTCACTGGAATGTCTGGGTTTATTAGAGAGCTCATTTGGCCATTTCTACAGTGATTATTCTGGCACGTGCCAAATAAGGTGATGACCCATTTCCTGTAGTAATTATACTAGCCTGTCTGGGGTTAATATGCTGATTATCCTTTTTCTGTAGCATTTATATTGTCTTATCTCAGGTTAATAAATGGATTATCCATTTTCTGTAGCAATTATACTGGCACATATCAGGTTAATATGCTGATTATCCATTTTCTGTACAACTACTGGCATGTCTTGGGTTAATATGCAGATCCATGTTCCATGTTAATTATATTGGTATGCCTGGGGTTAAAATGGCAGTTATCTATTTTATGTAGTAATTATACTGGCAGGTTTTGGGTTAAAGGACAAGGAAAGGCAAAAAAATAAAATCCCATTTTTACTTTCTTTAATGAAAAAGAAACCTATCTCCAATATACTTTAATTAAAAAATGTGTACCGTTTTTATAAGAAACGTGACTGTATGCAGGGAAATTCTCCCTTCATTTACTGCTGTGGATAGGAATTGTCAGATGGTCCCTAACTGCTGAGCAGGGAAACAATCATACTTATGAACAGCAGGGTGAGCCCCCGCCTTACATACCAGCCATGCAGAACTCAAGCAGCTTTGTTTATGACGATCCCTAAGCAGCCCAGACCACACTGAGCATGTGCAGGGTCAGGCAAAGATGTTTAACAAAGTTACAAGATGACAGCCCCCTGTGGCCAATTTGAAAGCATAAATCATTTGTTTGATTAGGCTTGTGGTGCAGTAAGTTCATGTTTATGTTTAGTATACAAAATACAGCATTTCTAGCCTTATTCTATTTTAGACTTTCCTTGTCCTTTAATATGTGTATTATCCATTTTCTATAGCAATTATACAGGCACATCTAAGGTTAATATGCGGATTATTGATTTTCTGTACAAATGATACTGGCACGTGTGGGTTAAAATGCCCATTATCTGTTTTAGTGATTATACTGGCTCATCTGGGTAAAATGCTCATTATCTATTTTCTGTATAGAAGTAATTATACTGGCATGTACTGGCATAACATTTCGGTGGTATTTAGGAGTGTGTTTACAAAGTGCACGTGGCCAAAAAAGAAGATTTCTATGATTTATATTCTATATTTAAACAGCCCCCCCTAAATATACAATCTAAATATATATACAAGTAAATTGTGACTTTATGGGTTTTGCCAACAAATTGATTTCTTACAAACTTGGCACCTAGTTATTTTATACAGGTTTGTTTTAGAAAAACATGTAGTTTTTGTTTGATATCTTTGCTTGCCTCCCCTGGAAAATTTTCTGCAGGCGGCCATGTCTGTATATGAGGTCCTGATCAAGCAACGATCCTATCAGACCCTACAGCTCTATTAGTTGGTGTCAAGGGCCGTAACCTACTGAATGAGGATAATGTAAATCCATGCTTCACTGTCCAAGGTTATGAAAGAACTAATTATTTTGATGAAATACCCTGCAAAAATCCATTAACTAGTATATTTAGATTGCAAGCTAAAGGACCCTATTTACCTCTAACATTTATGTATGTAGTTTGCATATTTAAAATATATGTTATCTAAAATGCTCGGTACCTGGGTTTTACAGATAACTGATCTTTCTGTAATTTGGATCTTC
Organism: Xenopus laevis; assembly: GCF_017654675.1. NCBI lineage: Eukaryota > Metazoa > Chordata > Amphibia > Anura > Pipidae > Xenopus > Xenopus laevis. The sequence goes on from NC_054384.1 coordinate 26,617,254, forward strand.
ATACCTTAAGTCTACTAGAAAATTATTTAAACATTAAATAAAACCCAATAGGCTGGTTCTACTTCCAATAGGGATTAATTACATCTTAGTTGGGATCAATATAAGGTACTGTTTTATTATTACAGAGAAAAAGGAAATAATTTTTAAAATTTTGGATTATTTGTTTAAAATGAGGTCTATGGAAGAGAGCCTTTCTGTAGTTCTGAGATTTCTGGATATTGGGGTTCTGGACAGGGCCGGGCCATGCCGCACAGGCGCCCAAGACAAGCCGGCGGATGCGTCTCCGGCTTAGCCTAAGTGCGCATGCGCAAGGTGGCGCTCGCGTGCGCAAGAAAAGTGGTAGTTTTTACTTCTTTTGCGCTTCTGCGCATGCGCTGGAGTGCAAGAAGAAGTAAAGACGACAAAGAGTCGGGTACCGGACTGGGGGTAGGTGACAGAGGAGGTGCGTGCCTGGCGCCCCCCCCAGCTTTGCGCCCTAGGCACGTGCCTACTCTGCCTACCCCTAGTTCCGGCCCTGGTTCTGGATAACAAATCCCATACCTGTATGTACACCCTACAAATAAAAAAAATTAGACCTTGCGGGCTCTAGTTGAATGGACAGCCATGTTCTAGTTGTTGCTCACTGTTTCCACCTACTTTTCCCAAATCACATAAACAGACTCCTATTTTGTTTAGCCATTAGAGATGTCGCGGACTGTTCGCCCGCGAACTAATTCGCGCGAACATCGGCTGTTCGCGTCCGCCGAATGTTTGCGAACGTCGCGCGACGTTCACCAATTGGGTTCGCCTTAGCTGGCGCTTATTTTTTAACTCTCACCCCAGACCAGCAGATACATGGCAGCCAATCAGGAAGCTCTCCCTCCTGGACCACCCCCACACCCCCTGGACCACTCCCCTTCCATATATAAACTGAAGCCCTGCAGCGTTTTTTCATTCTGCCTGTGTGTGCTTGGAAGAGCTAGTGTAGGGAGAGAGCTGTTTAGTGATTTGAGGGACAGTTGATAGTAACTTTGCTGGCTAGTAATCTACTTGATACTGCTCTGTATTGTAGGGACAGAACTCTGCAGGGATTTGAGGGACATTTTAGGTTAGGTAGCTTTGCTGGCTAGTAATCTACCTTCTACTGCAGTGCTCTGTATGTAGCTGCTGTGGGCAGCTGTCCTGCTGCTGATCTCTCATCTGCTGACTGCTGCCTGTAACCCAATAGTCCTTGTAAGGATTGCTTTTATTTTCTTTTTTGTTTTTTTACTTTGCTACTGTAAGAGCCCAGTGCTATTACTCTAGCTGTGTTGGGGAGTGGGACTGGTGTGCTGCTCCTCCTAGTAGTTCACCAACACCAGCACCAACCAGAGTCAAAATTGTTACAAAGTATCTTATTTGCACCTGTTAGCTGTTCTGAGCTCTCTGCCAAAAGCTAATTAAGTTAGAAACTGGTTTTTTTCTGGCTGTTCAGTTCAGAGAAAAGAGGGACTGGTGTGCTGCTCCTCCTAGTAGTTCACCACTACCAGCACCAACCAGAGTCAAAATTGTTACAAAGTATCTTATTTGCACCTGTTAGCTGTTCTGAGCTCTCTGCCAAAAGCTAATTAAGTTAGAAACTGGTTTTTTTCTGGCTGTTCAGTTCAGAGAAAAGAGGGACTGGTGTGCTGCTCCTCCTAGTAGTTCACCACTACCAGCACCAACCAGAGTCAAAATTGTTACAAAGTATCTTATTTGCACCTGTTAGCTGTTCTGAGCTCTCTGCCAAAAGCTAATTAAGTTAGAAAATGTTTTTTTTCTGGCTGTTCAGTGCAGAGAAAAGAGGGACTTTCCAGTACAAAAGAGGGACAGGGGGTTGAGTGGTCAAAAGAGGGACAGTTGGGAGGTATGCAAGTGCCACCTAGCTGTGTGAGCTTTTTCACATTCTGTCTAAATAACAATAATAATTCCGTGTCTGTAAACATCACCTGAGTGATGTTTTTACAGCAGCAATAATATATTCCGTATCCACTACTGTTTACGTTGCCCTTGCAGGCATTGTTTGCCCAGTCTTTAACCAAGTGCCACCTAGCTGTGTGAGCTTTTTCACATTCCGTGTCCAGAAACATCACCTGAGTGACGTAGTGTGATTTCTGCCCTTTACAGCACAAAACGCAGCGCTGTGTCAACAATGTATTTTTCAGATACATTTTTGCCCTTGATCCCCCTCTGGCATGCCACTGTCCAGGTCGTTGCACCCTTTAAACAACTTTAAAATCATTTTTCTGGCCAGAAATGTCTTTTCTAGCTTTTAAAATTCGCCTTCCCATTAAAGTCTATGGGGTTTGCGAGGTTCGCGAACCGTTCGCATTTTTGACGCAAGTTCGCGAATATGCCATAGTGGACTTGTGTTAACATTTTTCTTCTTCCAGTCTGTTGAGATAATTGTTTTGCCCATCAAGATCCAATATTAGCTCCCACCATTATGGCCACTTCTTAGTCCTTGTCTTCACCAGACTCTTTGCACTCTCAGCACATAAATATCATCTCTTACCAACTCATTTCATTTGTTGCAAACTTTTCTCTGTGCCAGTATTCCTTCTGCTAGATCTATTCTAAACACCTATTCAGGTGACTTTGATGTTTGCACTTCTCTCAATTCTGTCTTTCCCTGCCTTTCTCTAATTGCAATCCTGCCATGCTTGCTGACTTAATCTATGCTTGCACTCACTATTGACAGATTTCCTATTTAAAGTGTTCACATTGTTGCCTTATTGATCTCTTTCCATATCTCAAGGATTTACTAAGGTGAAGGAGTTTTATTTTCTCTCTCACTACTTCTAAGCTCTGTTCCTTAGCCCAGGGCACGATCCTTGTTCTATCCCAGATGTTCTTTTGCCCCATTGTACTTATCATTAAAACAAAAGCTACCTTAGATCCATTCTTTCTTGTCCAATATTCACACAACCCCTTAAACTTGTACATCTTTTGCCACAGTCCTAATATCATGGTTGACACAACCTGTTGTGTGTTGGGAGTTTCCTTAAATGAAAAGGATCTAGGGGTCTTTGTAGATAACACGTTGTCTAATTCTGGGCAGTGTCATTCTGTGGCTACTAAAGCAAATAAAGTTCTGTCTTGCATAAAAAAGGGCATTAACTCAAGGGATGAAAACATAATTAACTCAAGGGATGAAAACATTATGCCTCTTTATAGGTCCCTGGTAAGGCCTCATCTGGAGTATGCAGTTCAGTTTTGGACTCCAGTCCTTAAGAGGGATATAAATGAGCTGGAGAGAGTGCAGAGACTAAGTGCAACTAAACTGGTTAGAGGGACGGAAGACTTAAATTATGAGGGTAGACTGTCAAGGTTGGGGTTGTTTTCTCTGGAAAAAAGGCGCTTGCGAGGGGACATGATTACACTTTACAAGTACATTAGAGGACATTATAGACAAATGGCAGGGGACCTTTTTACCCATAAAGTGGATCACCGTACCAGAGGCCACCCCTTTAGACTAGAAGAAAAGAACTTTCATTTGAAGCAACGTAGGGGGTTCTTCACAGTCCGGACAGTGAGGTTGTGGAATGCACTGCCAGGTGATGTTGTGATGGCTGATTCAGTTAATGCCTTTAAGAATGGCTTGGATGATTTTTTGGACAGACATAATATCAAAGGCTATTGTGATACTAAACTCTATAGTTAGTATAGGTATGGGTATATAGAATTTTAATTAAAAGTAGGGAGGGGTGTGTGTATGGATGCTGGGTTTTCATTTGGAGGGTTTGAACTTGATGGACTTTGTCTTTTTTCAACCCAATTTAACTATGTAACTATGTAACTATGTATGTAATGAATCCAAGGCAATGACTTCCGGTCACCTCCTACCATATGTCGGAGTGTTTTGACCACTTTTTCTGCATTCAGTATGTGCAAGAGACATTTGAAACATGAAGCAAATGGTCCTATTATGATTAATATGTCTTTTATTTATATATTTGTATAGTTCTATCACATTGCCCGGTCTTTGCTTTTATTCACTCATAATTTGATGTGAAAATTACATGGAAGATTTGCCATCCACCTTTCTCTGATCTGAATTTACATTATAACTATGGGGATCAGCTTTTGTAGGATCCAACAAAATCTTGTGATGTTGCGTGATAAAATCCTACTCACAAAATTGAATCAAAATCTCCCAAAATCACCCCCACTTAATGTTTTTAAAAATTATTAGTGCTATGGTCTAATTACATTTGCAACCAGGCAGTGGTATGAATACAAAAATGGAATATGAATAGGAGAGGACCTAAATAGAAAAATAAGTATAAAAATGTAGGGATCAGACAAGTCTTTCCCCTGTTTTTCTGTCTGTGATATCATCCAGCCCAGTTACAGGCTAGAGAGCAATCCGATTGGTTGGGAGCCCCAGTGCATCTCTGGCAGAGGGGGAGGACCCAGGGGAGTGACTTGCTTTGATGTCAAATGCACAGGTTTACAGAGGGAGCCCCTGCAGCAGCAGCAGTAGCCAGCCAGAGCCAGATCTGTGGAGAAGTGAAAGTGCAGTGCGTGATTAAAGGAGCTGCAGTAACAGGGAGACTATATGTATGGTGCTCAGCTGGAGAGCTTTGAGTTTTCAGCAATTAAAACTTTCTTCCAACCCTGGAATTCAAAAATAAGCACCTGCTTTGAGGACACTGAGAGCAACATCCAAGGGGTTGGGGAGCAACATGTTGCTCAAGAGCTACTGGTTGGGGATCACTGATCTAGAGACAATCTTCAAGTTATTCTGAGACAATCTGCAAGTGGTTTTCACTTTTCACTGGATGTTTAAAGTGAGTTATTTGGGTGAGCTCTAATAGATCCATTGGGTAAGGGAGCCCTCCCCCAAACAAAAGATATAGTAGACCAAACTGTCAAAAATCTGACACCTAACTCCTGCATGAGGAGGATGAAGAGACATGGATACTGAAAAGCAGTAACTTCATTATTTCAGAAATTGTACATAATATTTAATTACTTATATTTAGAGTGCCTTATTTCAGTGTGATAATACTGATATTACATTTTTACGGCAGTCTCCCTTTAAATAACTCCTTTATATGTGCTTTTATTTACAATTCCCAAAACATAATAAAATTTCTTTTTCATGATAGATCCCTTTAATTGGAATTAGATCCACAAAAAAAGCACAGCATTATCGTCCAACATTCCCATAACTAACAATAACTCTGCTAGTGCCTTTTCACAGATTGCTAAAAGTTAATAAAGTAGGTCTCAGTATCAAGGTTAATTTGAGAAATTCTATGCTGAACAGAAAAAAAGTATTCATCACCAGGAAATAAGAGGAGAAACCTTTGCTCCAAGTCAGAAGCTCAGCACACAGGGGGCAATGCTTTCTCTGCTAAGTTAAAGATATTTTCACTTCACTGACTCCATCTCTTTTTATCAAGTTCTCACCAATAATAGGCCAATTTATACATAGCACAAAGAAATAACTATTAATATTATAACTTCATTTGGATATTTCCAGTGCTATAAAGATGAAGTGGGTGTGAGGTCTTCTCAGATGGCCTTTCTTCTACTTTGCCATATAAATTCTAGCCTTGATTTCGTTATGACACTTCTCTATAAATATAAGGTTATCCATGTGAAATAACAACTATGGTGAAAGTCATAAAGAAAATACTGGTCCCCCGAGGGCCGATACCTAGGTCGGCATCAGACCTAAATAAGCCCCGATGAGGGTTCTTGTTCCCCTATCTATGAGGACAAAGAAGTTTAATTATAAATGGGTATGTTGTTGAGTTTTGTTCAGCTGATTACTGCAAGGTATTAGAGAGACTCTCTCCCTAGAGAGAGCAGGTAGGGTCCACCTGTTACTGCACACAGGTAGATATGGCCAGAAAACACTGCATGAATATTATTGGCTAAAATCCCACAGTGTGCTCAGTGATAGGCAGCCCCTATTTATGCATCATGTTACAGACACATCAGCATTCAATGGGAATAGCAATGTTCATTCAAGTTCATTTAATATGATCAACCCCTCTAAACGGCATAATCTTGAACATGTATGGGATCCTTTATCTGGAAACCCATTATGCAGAAAGCTCTGAATTACTGGAAGGCCATCTCCTACTTCATGAAGTGCCTACACTTCCTTTTTGTCTGGTTGCTGGGCAACCAATGTATCTACTTTTTGCTTATTAGAATAATGCTTATTAGAATAATGTGTACAGTGTATCATTGGCCCAGAGGCTGATGACAAGTTCCTGCCACAGTTCAGTATAGCGCTGGGCAGAGGGTGAGCCTTCCTCTTATACTGCTGTGATGTTACCTGACATGTATGTGAGAAACATATGAGTATCATAACCCTGATTTATGCTTTAAGAGAATATAGCTTGTTGCTGTTTGTTTTGTTCAACAACCTTCTGGTGTCCAATTCTGTTATTTTAGTTACGCAGCAGAAGTGAGGTGTAGTCGCACAACATCATTCCTTCACCCTCTTAAATAGCAAAGGCCCATCCTGTGGAGAGAAGATCAAATGTAACCGGACAAGGTCTAGCCTAGCCCAGATGAGGTTATATCCATATTACCCAAATAATCAAATTTTTTAAAAATTATTTCCCTTTTCTCTGTCATAATAAAAGCATAGCTTGTACTTGATCCCAAATAAAATATAATGAATCCTTATTGGAAGCAAAACCAGTCTAGTGGGTTTATTATTTAAATCATTTGAAGATCCAACCATTTCCTTTATCTGGAAAACCCCAGGTCCCGAGCATTTTGGATAACAGGTCCCATAAATGTAAAAATGAATTGCATAAATGAATTATATTTATATGCCCACCAACTGCTGCCATTGTTCTGGCATGGAGCATTTTTTCCCATTGATGTAAATGAATGCAATACAATCAAATTGCTGCCAATGACCATGACCAGATGCTGCTTTTGGTTTTCTTTTGAAAGTGAAACACCCAAAATGAACGAGCAGAATAGACTATTATTATTCTTGCTGGGCTTAGAGAAGCCTGGAAGAAGCCCAAGAGTGTGCTAGAAATTGCCGGGTAAAAAGCGCTTCAGAAAATGTTTTCAATATAGGCTAACCCCACACGTAAGCAGTTCAAACCTTAGATGAACATATGAGCTATTTATATAGATAAACAACTGTTCAAGTACCGAGCAATGTGGTTTTTATGAGATTTATTGCTATGCCAACACCTGACGTAGGTGGGGAATTGTTTATGAATGCTGATGTCAAAAGGTTATATATTCTCAGCAACTTATCACCTTAAAAAAGGACACAGCGGGGTACAATCACCAATTTGCTATATTTTATTAATTTAAAAAGAGAAAAGAAAAGTAAAACCCCGTATGTCTTTGTGTTCTAGAATCACTTAAAAGAGTTTACACTGCTGCCAATAATTAATTGAATAATTATTTTTAGGTTTTTAATTCATTATTGGCAGCAGTGTAAACTCTTTTAAGTGATTCTAGAACACAAAGACATACGGGGTTTTACTTTTCTTTTCTCTTTTTAAATGAATAAAATATGAATGCTGATGTATCACTTGCAGTGGTGTAACTAGAGTGCGCCGGGCCACCCTGCAAAAAAAATCTTCAGTGGGGCCTAGCGCACTCCAATCCCCATCCTTCCGCCCACTTCCTGTCCCGCCTCCATCCAGCCCACTTCCTGCCTCCACCACACCCACTCCCCCCACTTCCACCTAACTTGCACCCCCTTCATTGTCACAGGTGAGATAACAGCATAGTATTGTTGTATGCATAGTATTAAAGTTGAATGGACGTATATGTTGCAGCAAATACATTACACTACACAAGTCCAGGGAACCTTAATAAAGAAAATAAAGTTGTTATAATGCCCTACACATGAGCCCACGGTATAGTTTATGTTCCATATGTTAGAAAATGTATGGGGGAACATGGTTACCCAAAAAAACCCTATCCTCTGAATAAAGGAAAAGACGCCAGCGTTTTTTGCACTTAGAAACTTTTTCCACTAAAAAATATGATGCAAGTAATAGAAGAATGAGGAAGTCCTATGCACTCCAGTGCAGTGTCGGACTGGGACACCAGGGGCCCACCCCCAAAACCTTGGACCAGGGGCTCACCAAAGAACCATAGACCAGGGGCCCACTCTCAGTACTATTATTATTATTCTCCTCACTCACCTCTATTCTCCTAGTCTCTATTCTTACATACTATAATCTAGTATTCCAGATATTTAGCCTCTTTATTCTCAAAGACACAGGAAATGGACATTAAATAGGCCAAATCTTTAGCGGCACAAGGGCCCACTGACACCTGGGCCCACCGGGAGTTTTCCTGGTATCCCGGTGGGCCAGTCCGACACTGCTCCAGTGCACTTTGCCTGGTCTGAGCTGGCGAAGGCAAGTCTGGCGAAAGAGGTAACGTTCAGTAAAATCCGCATCTTAGTAATTTTGCAGAGAAACATCCATTCACCAGAGTGAAAATTTGCCTGGCGATAGAGTGCGAATCACGCTAGCGTTTATCTCATTCGCTAGCGAAGTGACACCTGCAAAGTCCCTGAAAACGGTAACGCTGGTAAATCTGCCCCTAGGTGCCTCAGAGAATAACCTGCTCTAGAAACTACTCAAGGGTCTGGAACCAAAATAACATATAAAAAAACCCCATAAAATATCTACATCTTACAAGGGTACAGCCTACAGCTGTGTCACATGCACAACCTGATCTTATACAAAAAGTCAAGCCATCGAAGCATGGGATGAATCAGTATCGATAAATATATGGCAAAATGCTGGGGCACCGATAAGCACAGTTTACTGAATGTCCAACAGATAAATCCTCACATACAAGTGAATGAACAGACAGTATAAAACATTCATAATACTTATATATACAAATGTCTGACTGATGTGACTGATGTGCACAAATACATTTCCCCTGAAAGTTATACAGTTGAAAATGTTTTTTTTTTTTGTAATACATATAGCAAGCCATTAGAGGAAATAAATTAATTGCTCAGCCATTTGTAATTTACTTCCAGATAATGGCAAATTGCAGAGAGGAATAAGATAATACATTTAAATCTGAAATTCTACAATGAATGTCAGTCTGCAGTTGTTAATTTAATGCAAAATATTTAATGCAAACAATAGAAATATTCCCCGGTCTCTTCATGCATCCTCACCCTCATCGGCTTCTTAACATCTCCTTTCTGCAATGAAAATGCTTTTGATTATTGTTTTCTCTCTTAGAAACACCTGCAGTCATGGCTGGGTTCTCCTTCCATCACTGATGTTGAGAACAACAAATTAAATGGTTCATCAGAGGGATATTTGTCAGCAACAAACAAATGTTTCCTTCCCTTCAACCATAACCAGACTACATATTTTTTGGCTGTAAGTGCATTGCCATTATTTCCTTATAAAATCTGGGATGCTTTAAAGTTTTACATGGAGTCATAAACCGATTTGCTACCTAACTGGATAGCTTGTATGAAAATATGAGCATTGTTTGGATTACTGTTTTTTTGGAAAATCACTTCTGCCATGGAATCAATTCACTATACAGTAAAAGGTTTAGGAGGTTATAAAATCATACAGATCAGGTGGTTGACAGGAGGGAATGCATCTCCCCAAAAGTCCACAAAGCTTCTTAATTATTTTCTACCCCAAAATAGTGGCAAACTTCCCCTGATTGCTATGTGGTTGCAATGAGACCAATACTGTCTTTTAAATTCTCCATTCTTACTATAAAAAAACTTTTTTCTGTATGTGTGCTTATTATGTACCCAATACCAATCGATTTTGTTGTGTAATTGACCCAAATTTATTTATTTAAAGGCATCCTGTCATAGGAAAACATGTTTTTTTTCAAAACGCACCAGTTAATAGTGCTGCTCCAGCAAACTTCTGCACTGAGATCCATTTCTCAAAAAAGCAAACAGATTTGTTTATAATCAATTTTGAAATCTGACATGGGGCTAGACATTTTGTCAATTTCCCAGCTGCCCCTGGTCATGTGACTTGTGCCTGCACTTTAGGAGAGAAATGCTTTCTGACAGGCTGCTGTTTTTCCTTCTCAATGTAACGGAAGGAGTCTCAGTGGGACATGGGTTTTTACTATTGAGTGTTGTTCTTAGATCTGCCAGGCAGTTGGTATGCCCTTTTTTATGCAAGACAGAACTTTATTTGCTATAGTGGCCACAGAATGACAGTTTGCTGCCCAGTTTTCCAACTTCTGCACAATTTAGTATCATCAATCTTCTGTGTGGCATTGTATCAAATGCTTTAGCAAAGTCTAAGTAAATCACATCCACTGCCATCTCAGAATCGAGGTCCCTGATCATAAAAAACATGCAAACTTACATATACACATAAACCCATGCTGCGCAAACTTACAGTATTATTATTTTCAAAGAAGTCAAGTATCTTATCCCTTATTACCCCTTCGAAAAGCTTTCCTACCACTGACATCAAACTAACCAGCCAATAGTTTTATGGCTGAGAATGGGATCCCTTTTTGAATAGCGGCACCACATTAGAAATTCACCAGTCTCTATTATCCAGAATGCTCGGGACCTGGGATTTTCTGGATAGTGAATCTTTACGTAATTTGGATCTTCATACCTTAGGTGTACTATAAAATCATGTAAACGTTAAATAAAACCAACAGGATTAATTATAATTTAGTTTGGATTAAGTACAAGCTTCTGTTTTATTGTTACAGAGATTGGATTATTAGGTCTATTAGGTCTATGGGAGATGGCCTTTCCATTTTTCAAAGCTTTCTGGATAATAGGTTTGCATATAACGGTCCCATACCTGTACTTCTAATGACTTACATAATGATTGCAAAACCTGAGTCCATTTTAGTTCAACCATGCCTGCAGCTGTGCTACTAATTGCCTGCATAGTCTTAGGGCTCTTACAGACGAGCGTTTTTAACTGCGCTCCCCTGCGTTCCGGTTTCATGCGTTCAGCCGCAGGGGAGCGCAGAAGTAGATGCACTGAATTATTTTCAATGGGGCTGTACTCACACAGACGTAAGTGCTGAACGCAGGTTGGGATGCAGAATGTTGCATTTTTCCTGTACATGCGTCTGTGTGAGTACAGCCCCATTGAAAAGAATTCAGTGTGTCTACTCCTGCGCTCCCCTACGGCTGAACGCATGAAACCCGAACGCAGGGGAGCGCAGCTAAAAACGCTCGTCGGTAAGAGCCCTAAAAAGCACGTCCCCTGACATGTGCTTTATAAAAATGTTAGGGCTTCGTACCAGAAACATGGAGAGAATTGAAAACCATTTATTTAGACATTTTGGCTACCTTACAAACTCATTTTTGGCCATCTGTCAAGATTTAGAGAAATAAAAGGAAACTGTGCATTTGAACCAGCCAGATCATTTTGGTTATTGGTTCACTGCAGGCAAAACAAATGTGTTTATTCTCTTCACTAATTTGCATCATACCATGTTACTCTATCACCCGACTAGGTAATAGACCATTGCATGCGTTGCCAAATTACAAAGCTAATCAATAGTCAGTACTTTTTATTACAGAGCCTTATTTGTGCATAAGCAACATATACTACTGACTGGTAGCTGGCAAACACTCAAATTACATTTTCCATTTTTAAATCAGTTGGGAAGCCATAGAACTCAGCTGTGGGCCACACTTCCAAGTAATCTCTGTTTCTCTACAAACAAATATTTCCTTAAACCTGGTAGCCAGAGCATATTATAGGGCTGATTCAATTAAGTGTGGGATCTGACATTCCAACATTTTCTGTAATTGTCATTTCTTTTTTTTGGATCCAGTATTTGGGTCCGTACATAGAACTCTCTGAAATAGCAAACTCTCTGAAATAGCTTTGAGCCCAAGTAAATTAATAAAGTCTGCAATTACTTTAGCTCAGATGCAATGTTGAGGAAGATGTAAAAAAGGAATGCTGAGAAGTATAATTTGTGACGAGTTAGTGACAGCAAGAATACTCTGATTCTGTGTAACAGTTACACCAACATATGACAATAAAATAGGTATCACAAAGCCTATAAAAAGTCTGTCATCAGGAACAGGAATTGAGGAGAATGAAGATGGAATGAAGAAGAGAGTGAGGAGTTTGGAGGAGCAGAGGTTACCAGATGAGAGCTGCAGGGAGGAGAAATGGAGAAGGGAGGAGATTAATGAAGGTAAAGGAAAAAATTGCTTTTGAATAAAGGAGTGGCCCACATGATTGCCAGCTGCCCATAATTTAATGGGGGCAATCACTGTTTAGAGCTTAGCTAAAACATAGGTGCTAAATTGCACAAGTGCAGATGCCAATGGCAACTAATCATCAAGCAGCTTCAAACGCTATATTTGATTGGCTTTTAGGGGTAATTGCACTGGTGCAATTAACACTTATCCCCATATGTAATTAAATACACCAAGTTTGCCCAAGGGCACTAACCCATATCAGCCAGGCAGTTGACCAGTAAATGCTACCTGCTGATTACTTGCTATAGGTTATTAGACCTGTGCCCATTTAAATTTATAATCCCATATGTTTATATATCAGCCCCCAAACCATAAGTGGTCTCCTTCCTGTTACATTTAGAGAATCTGCCTGTGCATTATTTAAATTGAATACATATTTCACTAAACTGCAAAAAAGGGCAGCCCACATGATTTCCAACTGTAAACAATTTACCAGTACAATTGCTATTTAGGACTTTAGGTTACTAATATAGGTGCAACATTAAACAAGGACAGTTGCCTATAGTAACCAATCAGAAAGCAGCTGGGTACAGTGTACTTTAACTTATCCCCCAATTGTAATGTTTGCCCAGTTGAGGTAACACAAAAAAACGAATCTGTTTTTTGCTGACAAGGTGGCAAGTTACTAGTTGTTATTGGTGGCTAGACCTGCCCCTTTTATTTAAAAATCCCATCATATAATGTTATATTGTATCAACTTGTAAAAATACACCCTAATTTGAGACAGTTAGATTAAGGTAATGTAATTTTGGTCCATGACATTTAATAGTGTAGTGGCCACTAATAAATAGCACCCCTACATCATTATCATTTTAATTTTTTTTCTACACTCCTTCCTTAGTAACACTATTGTTTATATATAGTTTTATATCAGTGGGGTGCTGTTACCATATATGAGCCATGGGCCATAGTTTGCCATGTATATTGACCTTGGGGTGCTTTGAAAATCATCTATTTGGGCTCCTTTGGGGATTGTCTTAAAAATAATATATAGGTTTTCCTAGGTAAAGTAGATATTTCTTCCAAAAAATGAGCCTATATTGTAAATGCTCAAAACATAATGTGCATGCTTTTGGGAAATCAGCTGGCACTCATAGAGTTAAGTAAAACATACTGTTCTGCACTGCCATGGAAATGCCTACCATAATACTGAGGTTTTTCTAGTCTATTAGTGAAAGGAACATACACATTTTTAAGGTGTTTTAAGTGTACAGTAGAAGCAAATATACAATATATTTAATGCAACCAACTGTGTCTAAAGAATCATAGTAGTACTGTATTAACTATACACTGGTATGGGATCCTTTATCCGGAAAACCGTTATCCAGAATGCTCCAAATATCGAAAAGGCCATCTCCCATAGACTCCATTTTATCCAAAATTGTTTTAAAATGATTTCCTTTTTCTCTGCAATAATAAAACAGTGCCTTGTACTTAATCCCAACTAAGATATAATTTATCCTTATCAGAAGAAAAATCAGCCTATTGGGCTTATTTAATGTTTACATGATGTTCTACTAAACATAAGGTATGAAGATCCAAATTACGGAAAGATCCTTTGTCTGGAAAACCCCAGGTCACAAGCATTCTGATTAATAGGTCCAATACCTGTATTATTAAATGTGCTGTAAATAATATCTCTTTTCTTCACCAGGAGGAGCCAACACTGTGAGACCAGCTCAGTCTTCAAGGCTTGACCCGCTCAGTGCCTCCAGCTACGACTTCTTCTCTGTGTTGGGAACAGGAGGATTTGGCAAAGTGAGTGACTGGTTTCCATTAGACACAGCTCTTTTTGTAGGTTCTGAATCCAAAATGTGGTAGGAAGGAATAGAGATGAGTGTTCTGCAGACTATTTCCAATAATGGGACAAATTCACTTCAGTGAAGAAAAAGTTAATTTGTTGTTTATCACGTGAAAACTTATAGATGAGATTCAATTAGAGGAGAAAAAAAAAACTCTTCTCCTAGTTCAGCTCCAGTTTTGTACCATAACATTCAGTCAAATACAAGAAGTCCTCTGCACTCAACCCATTATCAATATATTTAAGACAGAGACATTTTGTGCATACTGCTACTAAAAAATAAACAACACAGGGATTGTTTGTCCATATATTGCAATATATTTAAGCTGGCCAACTACGTCAAAGTCATCCCATATCTGGCCAGTCCTATGCTTAATTTTCATCTGATTCATTAAGAATTCTATTGCTTCATTATACATTTTACAAAGGGACTAAGTTTTACCTGCAACTTACTAGCTGCTTTCAAAGTAAAACTCCCAAACTTGGCTGCCCTTTTATTAGACACCAGTGGGATCACCTGACTATAGTTGGGAAGGGTGGGAGCTACAACATGGAGCTGGTCACTGCTCCTGTATAAACTATAACAAACAAGGGAAAGTTGTGCTCACCACTATTTCTTAAAACCATTAGGCGGGGGTGCAATGAGGGTGTGACCACAAAATACATATAGACAAATACAAGAATCCTCTGCACTCAACCCATTATCAATATATTTAAGACAGCGACATTTTGTGCATACTGCTACTAAAAGAAGCCTTACCCTTTAAACAACACAGGGATTGTTTGTCCATATATTGCAATATATTTAAGCTGGCCAACTACGTCAAAGTCATCCCATATCTGGCCAGTCCTATGCTCAATTTTATCTGATTCATTAAGAATTCTATTGCTTCATTATACATTTTACAAAGGGACTAAGTTTTACCTGCAACTTACTAGCTGCTTTCAAAGTAAAACTCCCAAACTTGGCTGCCCTTTTATTAGACACCAGTGGGATCACCTGACTATAACATTCAATAGAGCTTTCATGTTATAATTAGTGACATAAGTTTATCTGAATTGGATTGCATCTCAAATTGAATTTCGCTTATAGGTTTTCAAACGATAAACCTTTTTCTTGCTGAACACAAGAAACAAAATGCAAAACTAAATAATAATTTCAACTATACATCAATCTGTTTCCAATGTTAGTGCTCTAAAAACAGTATATATTAACTCTTTTCTTGCCTTTTGCAGGTAATGCTGGCCAAGTTAAAAGACAGGAGGCCATATGTGGCTCTCAAGTCCATCAGAAAATCAGAGACAGACTTCGAGAGCATTGTCAACGAGGCACAAGTCCTAAACATCTCAAGGGACTGTGAATTTCTTTGCCGAGGCTTTGCCGCTTTTCAAACCCAGGTACAACATTGACTCAGTATTACCATTTAGTACCATAGATGTAGGGACAGATCAGTCTGCCAGACTAGCAGAGGATCTCCCGGTTGGTCACAGCCAGGTTACCCATAAACATAAATTAAGGAATGTGGGCCTGGGACATAGTATTTGTACCTGGATAGAGAACTGGCTAAAAGATAGACTACAAAGAGTGGTGGTAAATGGAACATTTTCTAATTGGACCAGTGTTGTTAGTGGAGTACCGCAGGGCTCTGTACTAGGTCCCTTGCTTTTCAACGTGTTTATTAATGACCTGGAGGTGGGCATTGAAAGTACTGTTTCTATACTAAATTGTGCAGAACTATAGGTTCCATGCAGGATGCTGCCACTTTGCAGAGTGATTTGTCTAAGTTGAGAAACTGGGCAGCAAACTGGAAAATGAGGTTCAATGTTGATAAATGCAAGGTTATGCACTTTGGCAAAAATAATATAAATGCAAGTTATACTAAATGGCAGTGTGTTGGGAGTTTCCTTAAATGAGAAGGATCTAGGGGTTTTTGTAGATAACACGTTGTCTAATTCTGGGCAGTGTCATCCTGTGGCTACTAAAGCAAATAAAGTTCTGTCTTGCATAAAAAAGGGCATTAACTCAAGGGATGAAAACATAATTATGCCTCTTTATTGGTCCCTGGTAAGGCCTCATCTGGAGTATGCAGTGCAGTTTTGGACTCCAGTCCTTAAGAGGGATATAAATGAGCTGGAGAGAGTGCAGAGACTAAGTGCAACTAAATTGGTTAGAGGGATGGAAGACTTAAATTATGAGGGTAGACTGTCACGGTTGGGGTTGTTTTCTCTGGAAAAAAGGCACTTGCGAGGGGACATGATTACATTTTACAAGTACATTAGAGGACATTATAGACAAATAGCAGGGGACCTTTTTACCCATGAAGAGGATCACCGTACCAGAGACCACCCCTTCAGACTAGAAGAAAAGAACTTTCATTTGAAGCAACGTAGGTGGTTCTTCACAGTCAGGACAGTGAGGTTGTGGAATGCACTGCCGGGTGATGTTGTGATGGCTGATTCTGTTAATGCCTTTAAGAGTGGCTTGGATGATTTCTTGGATAGACATAATATCAAAGGCTATTGTGATACTAAACTCTATAGTTAGTATAGATATGGGTATATAGAATTTTAATTAAAAGTAGGGAGGGGTGTGTGTATGGATGCTGGGTTTTCATTTAGAGGGGTTGAACTTGATGGACTTTGTGTTTTTCCAACCCGATTTAACTATGTAACTACCGACAATATTAATAAACTGATTCAGTGTATTCATATTGTTAATTAATTCACTTTGTGTAACATATAGAAATGTTTGTTTTTTTACTGATAAAACCCAGCGGACTCCTTGTCCAATCCTATTTGGTTTTATATATCTGTGTACCAACTTGTATGTGTTATTTGTCTGTGTCACCAGCGGCATGCCTTTTTCGTAATGGAGTTCCTGAGCGGAGGAAGCCTGGAGGACGAGTTGAAAAAACACGGCAGCCTAGACATGGACAGAGTCCTGTAAGTAGCACATGTGGTAAATGGTACTAGTATATCACTGAGAAAAACTTTAATACCAATTAAACCGATGGGAGAAAAGTAATAAATGGCCTAAAATTTGCAACTTGGCTAATAACTATTAAACAGACAGCACTTTTCATTACATTACCCCATATATTTGCTCCTTTTTCATTTCATAAAGCACATTTAGCAACACTGGGCAAATGTGCGCCTGGGCAGTTACCCACAGCAACCAAACAGTGAGGGTTGAACAAGAAAAGAAAATTTGATGGGTTACTTGCAGGTGAAAATTTGCCTCTTGTAGATAAATATGCCCTGTGCTTGTGTGCGCTATCTTGTTAAGAACCCAAGGCAGATATAGCTGTGTTTTTTATCCATATCATTACTAACACTCTCCTTATGGAGTGATCAGAAAAGTAAGAAGGATGGAATAATATAATATATACATTTTGACTCTAGGAAGCATCATATTCAAATTAATAGTCAATTATTTTACATTATATGAAATGAATGGGCACATATTATAGACTCATCTTTATGGAGTTAACTATTATTTCCTTTTTTAAAAGGTTCTATTCAGCAGAGATGGTCTGTGGCCTGCAATTCCTGCACAGCAAGGGGATCATCCATCGGTCAGTAAAGATCTCTTCATCTCTGTAACATTCTAAAGCTAGGGTTGCCACCTGGTCAGTATTTTACCAGCCTGGCAGGTAAAAATGATGCTTGATGAAAATGTTATTAATCGGAAAAAACGGCAAGAATATAAGAAGGCCAGTATTTTTTTCCAGAAAAGGTGGCAACCCTATCTACAGTAGAGGCCACACACAGGTTACTCTGCAGATCATCAGCCCTTGCCTTAATAACCTCTTTATTCTCTATATTACAGAGACATCAAACCCCGTAACATCTTATTGGATCACCAAGGCCACATCAGAATCTCAGCAAATCTCAACAATTGACCGGGTCCGTAACCTATAGCAACCGAAGAGATGTTTGCTTTTAGTGCTTTCTGCTGATTGGTTGCCACTGGTGACTAGACAAGCAAACCACTTTTTTTACATCATATAACTTCACATGATAAATTATATTACTAATTTAGTTTAACACTACTCATGTTGTGCCAGGCATCATCCATACTGCATGTGACAATACAGGTGTTTCTACTCTTACGCTGCTGATTGGGTCACATGCATTTCATATTGCTTTTCACAGGCTAATAAATTAGAAAGCATAAATAGCACATCAAAACACCAACCCTTATGTGTCATAAAAGGCACAACAATTGACTGGAGTAGTAACCCACTGCAGCCAAAAAAGACGTTTGCTTTTAAACAGGTGACCAGCAAATATTTCACACTGATTGGTTGATATTGGCGACTAGACTAGTAAAAAACTTTTTTTATACATTACATTACTTACATGATAAATGATATTACTTGCTTTGTTTATGCCACCCATGTTTTGCCAGGCATCATCCATACTGTGTGTGATAGGTTGTTTAATGTGTTTCTACTCATACAGCTCTTATTGGGTCACATGCATTTCTCATTGCACACAAAGGACAGCTATTGAATTCTGCTGTTAACATAATCCCAGTAAAGATACACAAAGGATGACATGCTGCTCCTAAGATATAACTTTCCTTTCTTTTCAAGGTTCTGCAAGGAAAACCTTACAATGCAGCAGTCGACTGGTGGTCCTGTGGCATCACCATCTGCAAAATAGCCTCCGGAGAGAACCCTTTTTACAGGTTTACCAGACAGGAGCTCATTGATTCGATCATCAACGATGAGCCTGAAATACCAAACTGGCTGGATGATGATTTAATACATCTGCTGAAAAAGGTGGGTAGCAATAGAGGGATAGAAATATAGTATCTCTGTACTATACTATAGTATTCTTTCTATACTAGAGATATATTATCTCTATACTACTTTACTGCAATGCCTTAGGTCTTTTATCACATTGCATTCTTATAGGGTAATACAACAACATGAATGAGCTACAAGAGTTTTATGTTACATTCTGAAACCACAAGTTCTATAATGTATCATAAAAACCTGTCCCGGACTGAATGATTGTTGTCATTGAAAAAGCAACTTGAATAATTAACTTGCAAACCTATCAATCATTTGCAGTGATTTCATTGATGGGTATTTTAAAATCTGTATAAAATGTATAAAATCTGTGGTATTAAAATAATTGCCCTTTGAACCTTTAGCTCCTCAAAAAGAAGCCGAGGCGACGGCTCGGGGCCAGAGGAGACATCAGGTGCCACCCGTTCTTTGAGCCCATCGACTGGGTGGTGCTGGAAGAGGAAGGAGCAGAGCCCCCTTTCCAGCCAAGCACAGTAAGTACATGATTTGTGACAGATGAATGTGAAAGCAGTGGGTTCATTTGTGGAAGTCATTTAAACATTAAACACATAAGTCACCATATTCACACAGACATCTATACACATAAGGAAGATGTCTCTGCAAAAGCATCACTATTGCACTTCTATTTTTAAAGGCTGGATATTTTCATTGTAATCTTTATTGCATAATGATATAAAATACATGGCAGAGACACAGAGAAACTGATATTTTTACAACCAAAAACATCTAAAGAAAACATCTAAAAGCAAATAAAGAGATGTTTTCTCGCTCATATATTTTGTATCATCTGAACTAAAATTATTTTTACCTTTTACACAGCCGTCAGCAAAGCTTTTCAGGCCATATGATGGGAATCTGTCGTTCCTCGGGTCCCAGGAGAATGAAGCCACATCAGGGGACAATAATATCGTCTCAGGCCTTTCATTCCTAAGTTCCTCCTGGCTGGAGTAAGTATGTATGAGAGTGAGTAATCCAGCCAGTCATAATAACATGCTGTTCCATCTAGAAAAAGTACATACAATCAGAGGACAGTGGGCTTTATATAGGCTTTAAGGCTTTAAGATCAGCCCCACCTGCTGCACAAAGGCTGTATCATCATCTTCTGCATTTTCTGGGCACCATCAGCTCCACCTTCACTCTAAGTCACCATCCTTCATGAGATTCCTTAGTAAAATCAGGTTTTGGAATGGCAGTGGCAGTGGCTCATCTGGTAAGTAATAAGGTGGGTATCTATATGTGTGTGAATGTGTGAGTGAACGTGAGATATGAAAGGATAAGGGTGTAACAGAAGGCAAACAGAGTCTAAGATCACAGTCTGCTTGTCTTCCTGCACATCATGTCTATAGACCCAATACCCTGTTAGTTTTGTATATAGTTCTGTAGTTCTCATAGTTGTGTAGAAATTAAGGGCAAGGGTTTTTTCCCTATCTGAAGTAAGATGGGGTTTTTTTTGACCTTGTCCTGTTAAGTTGTTGTTAAATGAGCAAAGGGTGGGACGTCATAGACACGTGCAGTTAAAACCTCGTTTGTTGTCTTTGTTTGTCACGTTTGTCCTGTTGTGTGAGGCGTTACACCCGGCGTGCCGGTAACAAGGTTGAAGCCTTGGCGTGGCGTTACTGCTCACATGTAGAAACATGTGCTAATTCAACCAGTGGTGTGTGACTGTGATGTGTTGTTTCATTGGCACAATTTGTTTCTTTTTGTTAAATTCTAGATTTATTTATTAAATTGTCTTTGAGATTTGGGATTGAGCTTTTAACATTCATTTAAAGGAAGTAATCACATTTCAGTATGATGTAGACAGTTATATTCTGGTACAATTGCAGTTGGTCATCATTTTTATGGTTTTAGAATCATCAGACTCTATTTAAGCCAATATTCTAAATCTGAATTTGTTAACAAAAGTGACATTAAGTTAATACTCCAGTTTTATAAAAGTGGCCCTTGAATGACAATTTAACACCAAAGCACATAAACCCGAGCCTTTTATTAAAGGGGTTGTTCACCTTTAAATTAACTTTTAGTATGATGTCGAGAGTGATATTCTAAGACACTTTACAATTGGTTTTCATTTTTTATTATTTGTGGTTTTTGGGTTATTCGGCTTCTTTATTTAGCAGCTCTCTAGTTTGCAATTTCAGCAATCTGGTTGCTAGAGTCCTGATTACCGTAGCAACCATACAATGATTTGAACAAGAAACTGGAATATGAATATTCTGAATAGAGGGTCTGAATAGAAAGATGATTATTAAAAAGTAGGTATAATGATAACGTTGTAGCCCTACAGAGCATTTGATCTTCAGATGGAAACGCAAATTATTTGAAGGCTTGTTAAGGGATCACATTCAAAATTTTGTCTTAGTAAATGGCTAAAAATTTTGAATGTGATCCCATGCAAGTACTTTGAATAAACTTTTAATATGACTTTACAGTTGATCTTCATCTTTTAGTTTTTGTGATTTGTGCCCCCCTTGTACCCTCACTGCTTGCCCACTCACTAGTATGGCACAGGTAGGAGAGGCTGGGCAGGGGGATCACTACACAGAAGACCCCTGAAGACTGCAGTATGGGCGTTACAACACTGGAATTTTCATTCAGCAGCTTCCTGGTTTTGGAGTTCAGTAGCTCTCTCTTTGCTAGACTCCAATTTACAATGGGTTTAAATAGATGAATTAGTAATTAAAAATAACAATACTATTATAGACTTACTGACCAATAGTTATATTGGCTGCTGGGGTCTCTTACCATAGTATAAATGGGAGTGCAAGAGTTAAGACACTATTAAAAACAATAATCTGCTGTATAAGCAATATAGGGATAGAGAGGTTTGGCCTGCACACTGTCTTCTTCAATAAAAAATCTTTTGCACAAACAAACTTTATCCCTTAGGTGTATGACAAGTGATGATTGTTTCTAAATGTGGGTCACACAGCGCTAATAATTAATTGATGAAGAAAGTAAAAAAAGGCTTTCCTTGTCCTTTAAATCCTCAAACTTGATTGTGCTTCTCAAGGGTTGTCCCCCCTATCTGGAACAGCAAAAAGTTTTGAGTTTTTCTCAAAAGTAATGACCAAAATTATAATAATATTATAAGTTTGGTCTTTGCTTTTGGAGAAAACTCACAACTTTTTGCTGTTCCAGTGATTTATGCACCCATGGACTGGGGTGAACTGTGAGTATTTTTCTCCTTTCATTAAATTGTTTTGGACATTTTTTTCTTTTTTGATTTATAATGGTACAGTTACTGCCTTAGTGCACCAAGTTCTTTAATGTTTGATATAAATTTTAGGCCCCCCTATCCGAAAAATTGGGCCATTCTATTTGATTGGATTTTTCCTATCATAGGGTACAAACAAATGCAAAAACACATGTACCTTGCTGCTGAGATTCAATATGCTACCTTTTTAACCCAAAATCACACACTTACTACCAATAAGATTGTGCCATTCCATATGGGGTCACTTACAATACAACATTGACCATACATACAATTATTTTTAAAGGTGATCAATTGTATATTTGCCCAAGTGCAGTAACCCATAGCAGTCTACAATGTGTGTATAATGGATAAAGTGCTTTACAAAAATGTGTGGTATTCTACAGGATTATGTGAGTAAAATAATCAGAAAATAAAGTGTAATGATGAACGGATCTGTCCTGTTTAAAAATTTGCAAAACATCTAGAAAATTCACAAAACTGTGGAAAATTTACATAAGTCAACAGGCGACAATTTTTTTTTACTTGCAACATTTTTTTTTTACGTGCACAGCTTTGTTTTCTCACTCCAAATTCATTAAAGTCATTGGGAGTTTTTTCATATGGCGACTTTTTTTGCCTCTGCGACAATTTTGTCTTGGCGAATCTTTTCACTATAAATTTGGAGATGGGCAAATGTGGAATTTCTCCATGAATCCATGCCTGGTGAAAATATTCACTCATCACTAATATGCAAGTGAATGCCAGCTGAACAGTAGATAAATGTGTACTACTTGAGCTGTTGGAGGTAAGAGCAGTGAATTAAAGAAAAGGAGCAACCGAAGTTGGTATCAGCTGAGTATCTACTGTACAGCAGACTTAAAGGACCTAGGGTGGCTGAAGGACAAGGGGGCCTGAGCCACAGGGTCTCCTGTATGGTAGCCCCCTCACAGGCAAGTAATATTTGAGATTACTATAATACTATAATCTATTATTCCATCTATTTGGCCTCTTTGTTCTCATAGAAATAGGGAATGGCCATGAAATAGGCTAAATGTTTAGCAGCATGACGGCCACTGACACCTGGGCCCACCGGAAGTTTTCCTGGTATCCTGGTGGGCCAATCCGACACTGCTTACAGATGTTCAGACCACCAAGGCCTGGGCCTGGCAGGATTTTAGAGGGTGGCATGTCGCCCAATCACATCCACATTGGTTCAGAAACACTGGGGATGCAATAGTTTTTAAAAATTCCTGTGCACCTATCCCCAGTGCTCCAGACACGATGAATAAAATTTGTGCATGAATAAAGGGGAGGGAACAGGGGCGACGAATGACAGCAGGCCTAGGGGCACCCGTTATTTTAATCCGGCCCTACTGATGTCCAGGTGTGCCTCCCAGAACTAACAGCCACGAGAGAAGATAAACTATAATGACACAAATGGGGACACCACAAGAAAATTGTCTCCATTAAAGATTCCAGCTTTATATTAGATAGATTCCCTAGCAACATACTTTCCAGTGAAAAGGTAAATTGAAAAAATGAAATTAAAATGGCTATGCTGTAGACCTCTTCTAGTTTTCTATGGAGGTTCCTTCTGTCAAAATATAAACCATATGAAATTCTGGGGCTGAGCCCCATGTCCTGGGGGGCCCTGGGAAAATGTCATTTTTACCGATTTATTAAAACTCCCTGATTTACAATATTTTAAGTAGGCTATTGGCATTATTACATAAATGTGTACTTGCGAGAAGGCACATTTATATGGGACAAAATATATAGACCATTAGGAAATTGGGGGGGTGTAGTAAGGAAAAATATGTATTCTTTATTTCAATCAATCATAGCCAAATTCCTTTTATCTCTTAACACTTAAACAGTACTAGATCCACAATTTATAATCTCAGCAGTTAGATAACAGCAAGATGACAGATGTAGAACTATTAGGAAGGACTCTCTTGCATCTCTAATTAAGCTCTGTTTGCCTAGTTTGGCACAAAAGAGGCCTCATCTTACTGGTGTGCTTAAAGGGAAAATATACCCACTTTTATATATGAGCTCCTTCAGGTGCATTTACTGTTAGGGATGTAGCGAACTGTTCGCCGGCGAACTAGTTCGCGCGAACTTCGACTGTTCGCGTCCGCCGCAAGTTCGCGAACGTCGCGCGACGTTCGCCAATAGGCGTTCGCGTCAAAATCGTTCGACCATTTGACCATTCGATCGCTAAAATCGAACGATTTTCGTTCGATTCGAACGAAAATCGTTCGATCGAACGATTAAAATTCTTCGATCGTTCGAATCGAACGATTTTCGGATGTTCGAAGTTCGCAAACAGTTTGTGAACAGTTTGCCGAACGGCGTTCGCGAACACATACTCGGCGGTTCGCTACATCCCTATTTACTGTATATAAAACATGCATAAACACTGGCCGAAATCAATTTAATTTTTTTATTATACAGAGCTAATTCCTCTAATTGAGAGGCAACCATGATGGTCTGCCTCTGACTCCAAAAAGATTATTTTCTCACCCTTCCCCTTGGCTGACCAAGTCCCCCTTCACCGTGTACCATGTTGACATGATGGATTCCAGGACTTGAAGTCCTTGTGCTATGTACTTCTTGCCCATCCCTGTCTCCATTCACCCTTCCCTGTACAGTGAAATGCAGGCAATTACCCCACCCATGACCTAATTTATTGTATTGTATTTATTTATTCATTGGCAGGTGTAAATGATGAGACATGGTGGAGGTTGAACACATTCTCTGGAAAGCAGAGGAATGTCAAGTCCCACAATCCATCATTCCAACATGGAGAAGGTGAGAAGGGATTTAGTCACCTTTTTGACATGAGACCAACTCAATGAATGGGGGAAGGGTATTATTGCTATCTGGACAGATTACACTGGCCTAGCTATAAAGAGAAAAGAAAAATAAATGTAGAGAAATAGTGCATAGAGCCTGTGTCTGTAATCTGTTACCTAGTAACCAGCTGTTCAGTGATCTCAGTGCAGCAGGAAGTGACACAGTAGCTAGTGAGTGGCTGGCAGGAAGAGGAAGTCACAGATGCTGGCAAAAGAGAAAAGCCTGGCAGAGAGAACCACATGGTGGACAGGAAAAGAGACCAGAGAGCTGCCGGTGGGCCCAGAGGGCTGAGAGGCTCCACCAAAAGCAGACATTTGGATCAGGATGGCACAGAGAAGCCACATACTGTGTCTGGAGCCTGGAGGGACAGATTGTGAAAGGAATCCAGACTGGAGGAACAACCAGCAGTAGATTCCTATCTGGCTGGTAGTCGCACTGTATGTCTGAATGTGCTGGACTCGCCTGAAGCAGGTCCGGACTGAGAATTAAAATAGGCCTTGTCATGTCAGGTACACAGAGGCCCAAACAGCCCCCACCAGCCCACTAAATACTGACTTTCTATTGCACCTTACAGCAGCCCCTCTGGCATTTGGCAGAACCCACAGATTGCTAGTCCAGGCCTGGCCTGACACTGTAAAGCATCCAAAGAGCAGTTGGAATGAGTATTGATATTTAAAGTGATAGTGTAATAAAGGAGCGCTTGAAGATTTCTACAGATTTGTATTACTTGGACTGTGAGGAGCCATCCATTTCTTTAAAGGACTTAACCAGTTATTGAGTCAGACAGATTGCGTGAGCAAGTTAGTTAGTGAGGCCAAATTGCCACCGGTTAGGAGTGCTGCATGTAGTAGTTTCCGATTTATTTTAGATAAACATTTATTCCGTTTAACCAATACTATGGGGCAGATTTATCAAGGGTCGAAGTACAACTTCGAAATTCGACCATTGAATAGGCTTGTTCGATATTCGAAGTCGAATTCGTAGGATTTTTAACATCGTACGATCGTACTATGAATCTAACAATTCGAACGATTTAATTGTACGATCGTACGATTTCACTTCGACTTCTAAAAAATTAGCCAAATGTTGGCTATATGTTCTGGGAGGTCCCCATAGACTAACATAGCAATTCAGCAGGTTTAAAGTGGCAAAGTGTCGAAGTTTTTTTAAAGAGACAGTACTTCGATTATCAAATCATTTCACTTCGAATCAAAGTCGAATTTGGCCTATTCAATGGTCGAAGTACCCAAAAATTACTTCGAAATTCGAAGTTTTTCAATTCAAATATTCGCTTTGAATTCACTTCGACCCTTAGTAAATCTGCCCCACAGTGTTATTAATGTATTTCTAGCGGGCCACCCATATGTGCATTGCTGGATCCCACTAGGTGGAGGCCCTGCGCTAGTAAGTACCAGGTACCCAGTCTCTCCCAATACCACTGAGGAGTGGCTCAGGTTTGTCCTGTGCCATCAGGTAAGCGCCACACGTGGAGTCTAACACCGACAAAGGAGTGTTGAAAGGGTTACAGAAACTAAAAATTAGAAAGATAATAGAAGTTGTAAAAGTGATGCTTGTTTCCAATACCCCAGTTAGAGTCTGCCCATGAAACAAAGCATATCCTTTTCCATTTATATTCCACAATTAAAACAAATATACAGCATTGCATTTACAGTATTAAATACAGTTATATATTATCACCGTACAACAGGCCTGGACTGGGAGGCAAAATAGGCCCTGCCATTCCAAGTACACAGATGCCCAAACAGCCCTCTACCAGCCCACTATATTGTAACTTTCTATGGAAACATACAGCAGCCCCTCTGGCATTTGCCAGAACCCACAGATTGCCAGTCCGGTTGCTGGTTGCGCCAAGCTTCTTTACAAACATTCATGGGTATATACAATAATGTATGTAGGAAGCAGGACATCACCGCAGGTTATACCTTTCAGCTTTGATTTACATGATATGCCCCATGTTTCAGTCCTACAAATGCCTCCTTATTCAATGCTGTGTTTAATAAAGGTCCCCTTGTTGCGGAAACATGTAGTGATTCATCATCCAGTCTCATTGCAGGTAAATAGGCCAAATGTGCCATCCAATGCTCGGCAAAGAAGAACA
The DNA here is from genome assembly GCF_017654675.1 of Xenopus laevis. NCBI lineage: Eukaryota > Metazoa > Chordata > Amphibia > Anura > Pipidae > Xenopus > Xenopus laevis. Next base: position 26,644,269 of record NC_054384.1, read on the forward strand.
TGCACTAGAAGGAGTTTTTTTTCACATCCAGAGCTAGTCAGTATAATGTCACTTTAAACAGGAATATTACAGGCATTTAATGTTCATTTCTCACAGTCAAAGGTTTTGTTCAGATTTGGAATATTTCCTAATTGTTTAGCCGGCTGAAAGCCCAGCATGGAATCCAAAAACATATTTATTTGATTCTGCTGGTAGTAGTGAATCCAGCTCATTAGTGTCCCTCATTTGTCACCCAAAAGCAGCAGGCTATGATAGTGTGAACCAAATATGATAAATAGTCTGTAGTTATTCCAGGCTGAAAATAATGTGCATTTAGTACCTGGAGTAGGTTGTATTGTCCTTTAAAATCATAATCTCAGCCTGGTACTCTCAATCTTCTTTAGGAGCAGCGAGGCATCTTAATAATAGTGTCCATGTTAGGTCAAATGAATACGAGCAGATCATATTTTACTTGCTTTTACTCCTGTACACATCATACAATATAAATTCAGTTATTTCTCAGAATGGTTCTTACATAAAGGCGGTCATTTTATCGATAAAGCAAATATGAACCAAACACTGTACTTGTAGGCCTACCTATTGTTATTAGGTGAAGATGTTATACATAAGGGCTCATTTCTTATAGCAGGCACACTATCATTGTATAATGGTAGGGTTTGTGCCAATGCCAAAAAATAAAAAAATGATTAATAATTCAAAAGCAAATATTAAGTAAATCTTGGAGGATATACTCACAGTTCAGCCCAGTCCCAGGGTGCAAGTCCAAGACAACATTTCAAAAAAGAGATGTGAGTACCTCCAACAATAATAAATCAATCAGTTAAAAATTTAAAAATGTATTAGGACATAAGAGACAAGACCTAACGCGTTTCGTGCCTACTGGGGCACTTACTCATAGGCTTACACTATCATTGTACCCATGATGCACCTTGTCCCTGCTCTTTTTATGCAGCAATTTACTGTACTGTCTCTGGTTTGAGGAACGAAGGCTTGCACCTGACTTCGAATAGTGCACTTGTGGGCACAGGTAGGAATGTGGGTTGTTGCTGGGGATTTACATTAATATCCTTGACTTGTGCACAATTTATGAAGAGCAAGATGTACTACTAGCGCACCAAATGCATCCAGAGTCCTGTATTTACTTGTTTGTGTCAGGCTTTGAGTACAGGACTCCTGAACAACTCATTTAACTTTGTATAGAGTCCTCTGTGGATTGCTCAAGGGGTAGGAGTTAAAGGGCATGTAAAGGCAAAAAACATAAAATCCCATTTTACTTTCTTTAATGAAAAAGAAACCTATTTCCAATACACTTTAATTAAAAAATGTGTACCGTTTTTATAAGAAACCTGACTGTATGCAGTGAAATTCTCACTCCATTTACTGCTGTGGATAGGAATTGTCAGATGGTCCCTAACTGCTGAGCAGGGAAACAATCATACTTATGAACAGCAGGGGGAGCCCCCGCCTTACTTCCCAGCCATGCAGAACTCAAGCAGCTTTGTTTATGACGACCCCTAAGCAGCCCAGACCACACTGAGTATGTGCACAGTCTTAGTCTTGCAAAGATGTTTAACAAAGTTACAAGATGGTGACCCACTGTAGCCAACTTTGAAAGCATAAATTATTTGTTTGATTAGGCTTGTGGTGCAGTAAGTTCATCTTTATATTTAGTATACAAAATTCAGCATTTCTAGCCTTATTCTATTTTACATGCCCTTTAATGATAAGTATTTGGGGTTAGGGATACAATTTTGTGCCCTTTAACCCATTTTAAATCTCTGTGGCCTTTTAGTTGTTGGCAAGAACAATTTCCATCATTGTCAGCCTATGAAAGGCAACTAGATATGACATTCAGCTGAAAGACCTGACATGCAACACTGTGTATATTTCTCCTTCAATCCATGTATCTAGTAAACCAATGGAATTCCCAGTATATTGAATTTGTTGGGCCTATTAATATTACTAATTCTCTTTTGGTATACAGGTATGGGATCCATTATCTGGAGAAACCCGTTATCCAGTAATCTTCGAATTACAGAAAGGCCGTCTCCCATAGACCCCATTTTATCCAAATCAAAAATATTTTTAAAAAAATATTATTAGACTTTTTCTCTGTAATAATAAAACAGGACCTGGTAGTCCAAGCTAAAATATAATTAATCCTTTTGGGAAGCAAAATCAAGTTTATTTAATGTTTCCCTGATTTTCTAGTAGACTTGTGAAGGTTTGAAGATTACAGAAAAGATTTGTTACCTGGAAAACCCCAGTTCCCCACTTTCTTGAAAACATGTCCCATACCTGTACCAATATAAAAGGGTAATTTTGTAAATTTCTACTGATTTATAGGTAAATATGGTGCACATGGTGGCCACTTCTCCTCATTTATTTTAAAGGGACACAATACTTCAATTGGTTGTTGACCTTTCAATTAACTTTAAGGGGCAGATTTCCTAAGGTTCGAGTGAATTTTCGAAGTACAAAAAGTTCGAATTTCAATGTAATTTTTTGGATACTTCGACCATCGAATAGGATACTACGACTTCGAATTTACTTCGATTCGAAGTAAAAATCGTCAGAATATTCGACCATTTGATAATAGAAGTACTGTCTCTTTAAAAAAAACTTCGACTTCAATACTTCACCAAATTAAACCTGCCGAATTGCCATGTTAGCCTATGGGGACCTTCTACAAACGTTTTTAAAGTCTTTACACATCGAATAAAAATCCTACCTTAAAACCGCTAAACTCGTTTGAATTGTTCGATCGTTCGACCATAGGATTGCCAAATTTGCTGAAAAAACGTTAAATTCGTTATTTGAATTCAAAGTTTTTTAATTTGATGGTCAAATTTCGAAGTTTTTTGTACTTCGCAATTCGACCCTTGATAAATCTGCCCCTAACATGTATAGAGTGATATTTTGAGACATTTGCTTTTAATTTTTTATTATTTGTCGTTTTTGAGTTATTTAGCTTTAAATTCAACAGCTCTCCAGTTTGCAATTTCAGCAGTCTGGTTGCTAGGGTCCAAATTACCCTAGCAACCATGCATTGATTTGCATGAGAGGCTCGAATATGAATAGGAGAGGGCCTGAATATAAAGATGAGTAAATAAAAGTATCATTACCAATAAATGTGTAGCCTTACAGAGCATTTGTTTTTAGATGGGGTCAGTGACCCCCATTTCAATGCTGGAAAGAGTCAGAAGAAGAAGGCAAATATTTAAAAACATTAAAAAATATTTAATGAAGACCGATTGAATAGTTGCTTGGAACTGAGCAAGTTAAGTTAAAGGTGAATCACCCCTTTGAACTAAGTTTGCTTCCACTTTATGTATCATATCAATAAACATAGTGTATTGTGGGCAGACTGTGTACCAAAGAGAATGTTCTCACACAGCAAACTGTATATAGACAGGGCCGGATTTACATTGTGGGCGCCCCTAGTACTAGAACACTTTCTCCTAACATTTTGGGCTCTTATAAAAGAAAACCATGATCATGCTAGATTGCAGAAAATCATTGCAGTAATGTTCATGAATTGCAGCTTCTCTGCATTTTCAAGCCATTTGAGGAGTCAGAGGAGACATTTTTGGAATTTGGAGGAAAAGAAGACCAGTGCCCACAGGCCTAAATATAGCATATACTTCTCATTGATTTCTGTAACATCTCAGTAGATCAGAACTGATAATGCTTTTCACCTGATGCCTTAAAGCTCAACAAATAATTTTATAAAATGAACTGCAGGGAATATACAGGATTAAGACACATACTACTTTTCTATATTTCTATATTCTATATTAGGCTGTAGATAACGAGGTCGAATATCCACAGACAAATGGTTAACACTTAAAGCGAGACAATTACTTTTGAATAAGCGCAGCACATGCTGATCCTCTGAGCTGCTCTAACAGCGAAGCACAACATGGGATTTCTTTTAAATACACACACATATCTCTATTTTGTGAGAATTAGCTTTCATTTGACTAATTATCTATGCAAAGGGAGTGACGTTATTACAGCAAATGAGGTGAGTTCGATTAAGAAGATTCACATTCTGAATATACTTGGCGAGAATGTAGCTTTTTATGAATTGAAATTTATAGCATTTTGATAAATTTCATGTTTCGGAAATTTTAATAAACACGTTAGATTTAGCTGAGAATAATATTTCTGATCTTTTCCTTACAGGGTTATAAGTTAGGGATGCACCAAATCCACTATTTTGGATTCGGCCGAACGAACGAATCCTTCACTAAAGATTCAGCCGAATACCGAACCGAATCCGAATCCTAAGGGAAGTGGAAAATATTTTTTACTTCCTTGTTTTGTGACAAAAAGTCACGCAATTTCCCTCCTCGTCCCTAATTTGCATATGCAAATCAGGATTCGGATTCGGTTCGGCTGGGCAGAAGGATTTGGCCAATTCCGAATCCTGCTGAAAAAGGCCGAATCCTTGCCGAATCCCAAACCGAATCCTGGATTCGGTCTATCCCTATTATAAGTACTTGGTATACAGTGAGCAGAACCGCAATGGAAGGCAAGATATTCAAATAACGCCACCTAACCATTATTATTATTATACTTAGGAAGGATATACTAGTTATCTTTTATCAATTGAAAAGGAATATACTATGTGCCTGTTTACTTTAGTCCATTTTCCGTAGAAACAAACTAAAACTCAAGAACCCATAGCTTAATGTTTCCATAGAACATTCTTTGTTTGCATTTGTACAAACTACCGTTGATTTGTATTATGCTATACAGGTATGGGATTCATTATCCAGAAAACCATTATCTAGAAAGCACCGAATTATGGAAAGGTCGTCTCCCTTAGACTGCATTATAATCAAATAATCCGGATTTTTAAAAATGTATTTCCTTTTTCTCTGCAATAATGAAACAGTACCTTGTACTCGATCCAAACTGAGATATAAATAATTCTTGTTGAAAGCAAAATCAGCCTATTAAGCTTATTTAATGTTTACATGATTTTCTAGTAGACCTAAGGTATTAAGATCCAATTTACGGAAAGATCCGTTAACCTGACAACCCCAGGTCCCGAGCATTCTGGATAACAGGTCCCATACTTGTACTGTACATTCAAAAATGTTCAGGTTCAATGGTGGAACTCTTTCCAACTGCCAAACTATACCTGTGTAATTATTGCTGCCACTATAGGAAAAACAAGCAATAGCTATTGAACACGGTAGGCCTGGGACCTTTGGCACACAAGGAAAGAAGGCTAATACTGAAGGAATTCCACCACATCCTTTTTAGAAGATCCAGAGGGTGGAAAAGGTTATGTTATGCCTAAACTAAAGCCATGGACTACCTATTATTATTATTATTATTATTAACATGTATTTATATAGCACCAACATATTGCTTAGCACTGTATGGGTAAAGATTTCAGCTGGGCAAACAAAATTATCATTGGCGTATGCTTCAACCCACCCAGTATAAGTGATGAGAATGAGAACCAGCTGCTATTACAAATTGAGGCAGTTCACAGCGATATCAATTTGTAATTATAGATGACTTCAGTTATCCAGATATTGAAGAATAATGGGGTTGTCAAGTCAGAATAAGCTAGCAAGTTTGTTAATAAATGAAATATTTATTTTAGGTAGTCAAAGAAGCTATTAGGAAATGACTCTCTTTTGGACCTGGTAATAACGAATAATACTGAACTCATCTCTAACATTTGTATGGGTGAGCATTAGGGAATAGTGATCATAACACTCCTTTGAGAATTTGTTGCAGATGCAATTCTATAATGGAGTAACTAAAATTAAATTATTGACGTGCAAACTATGCCAGTATAAGGGCATCTCTGCAACATATTAACTGGGAAACACTCTCCACAGAGTTAGACATGGAAGGAAAATGGTATGTTTTAGGGCAGAGACAGACAGGGAGATTTAGTTGCCCAGAGAATAATCTCCTCTTCCCTGAAAAGCCTTCCCACCAGCTAGAATGGAAATCATTAGCGGGGTGGCACTCCGAGCGCTTAGTTTTCCAAAGTCGCCTGAAGTTTCCTCGTGAGGTAACTTTGGGCGATTTCACAAAGCGAAGCGATCCAGGTATCATCCTGCCGGCGATTCTAGCCGGCGGTAAGGCTTTTCGAAGACATTAGTCGCTCGAGGAATCTCAATGAATCTTCGCGTCTGTCTCTGTCCTTGAAATGCTGCTTAATAAATGTCAGTATATTGCCCTTGTAAGCAAGGAATGTCATTGCAAAGCAAAACCTAACCAAAAAGGTAAACAAAGGTCCAGGACTGGATGGATAAACAAATGGCTGAAAGATAGATGACAAAGAGTTGGAGGTAAATTAACATTTTCTAATTGGACCAGTGTTGTTAGATCTTTTTGTCTTAACTTGTTTATTAATGACCTGGAGGTGGGCATTGAAAGTACTGTTTCTATTTTTGCAGATGATACTAAATTGTGCAGAACTATAGGTTACATGCAGGATGCTGCCACTTTGCAGAGTGATTTGTCTAAGTTGGGAAACTGGGCAGCAAACTGGAAAATGAGGTTCAATGTTGATAAATGCAAGATTATGCACTTTGGCAAAAATAATATAAATGCAAGTTATACACTAAATGGCAGTGTGTTGGGAGTTTCCTTAACTGAGAAGGATCTAGGGTTTTTTGTTGTAGCTACAGGTATGGGACCTGTTATCCAGAATGCTCGGGACCTGGGGCTTTACAGATAACAGATCTTTCCATAATTTGTATCTTCACACCTTAAGTCTACTAGCAAATCATGTAAACATTAAATAAACCATTATGCTGGTTTTGCTTCCAATAAAGGTTAATTATATCTTAGTTTGGATCAAATACAAGGTACTGTTTTATTATTACAAAGAAAAAGGAAAAATAATTGGATTATTTGGATAAAATTGAGTCTATGGGAGACAGACTTTATGTAATTCAAAACTTTCTGGGTGTCCAGATAGCGGATCTCATACCTGTAATACGTTATCTAATTCCACGCAGTGTCATTCAGTGGCTACTAAAGCAAATAAAGTTCTGTCTTGTATAAAAAATGGCATAAACTCAAGGGATGAAAACATAATTTTGTCTCTTTATAGGTCCCTGGTAAGGCCTCATCTGGAGTATGCAGTGCAGTTATGGGCTCCAGTTGTTAAAGGAGAAGGAAACCCCCTGGGCACAAAAATTCCTCCCCCCTCCCCTGTGTTGCCCCCCCTCCCTCCTCCACCCTGGCCTACCTGCGGGACAGGTAGGCCAGGGGGAGGAGGGAGGGGGGGCAACAGAGGGGAGGGGGAAGGGTTTTTGCGCCCAGGGAATTTCCTTCTCCTTTAAGCAGGATATAAATGAGCTGGAGAGAGTGCAGAGATGTGCAACCAAACCCTATTCAAATTGACCTAAGCGTAAGTGTACTAATGAAGTTTCGCTAGGCAGAAACGAAAGTCAGCAAAAGTTTGCTGTGAAATGCTCGCTCTGACGAATTAATGCTGGCGAAAGTTTGCCAGCGTTCGGCTACAGAGACTTAACTTTGCATTTTAGTAAATTAGCGTAGTGGTAGTGAATTTGTGCCTTGCGAAGTGACGCGAAGTGTCGTGAATTCTTCTCAGGTGAAAATTCACCCTCTAGTGAATTTGCCTCACTGTCTGCTAATACAACATAGTCAGTGGCCTCATGCTCCATTTAAAATCTTCTAATTACTTGGAAATAAACTAACAAGACATTGGATATTTTAGATAAGCCGTATCTCAGCCTAGTTTTGCATCAGTTGCTGTCTGGCAATTATAAGGCAACTTGCCTCTGCAAAAGCAATTAATAAACTACATTGTGTTATAGAGAATTGTGCTTGATAATAAGCTATTAAATACATACTCAGCCAGCTGAGACATCTCATATATACTAAAGACATTACAAGGAAATCATAGCAATACTGGTCAAGTAGGGCCATCAGTTTCAGTTTAACAATAGTAGGTGTGTTTTTGCGAAAGGCAAGAACCATCGTTTGTTATGGCTCATTCCCTAATACCTAATTATGTTAATTAAAATTAAAATAATTGGCTAATGTAAATGAAAAGAAATAATAGTGAACATAGTATTTATATCTTGTACTGTATATCTATTGCCCTAGAATAACAGCCTGATAATATGTTGATGTATGTAACTCCATATGTTCTATGTATATAATTCATGTGATTTAGTTGTATAATCACATTTACTTTACAGTGCTACGCAATATGTTGGCGCTATATAAATACATGTTAATAATAATGTTGGATTTCAAACTGTTAAATTACAAATAAGCAGGAATCTGGGCCCTGTGGCGTTATGGCTGCATCCCTTTGCTAAAACATCAGTCACCTGAATAAAGGTGGCCATACACTATAAGATCCGCTCGTTTGACAAGGTCGCAAAACGAGCGAATCTTATACAGATATGCCCACTAACGGCTGGGCGATATCGGGTGAATCTGAACATTCCGATCGTAGAAAAAAAATCAAACTTGTCCAATCGATATCTGGGCGATTTTTGGCCTGATATCGATAGGGAGGACCTGTCGGGAGCCCCCACACATGGGCAGATAAGCCGCCGAATCAGTCTAAAGACCGATATCGGCAGCTTTAATCTGCCTGTGTATGGCCACCTTAAGTCTTCAGCAGCTCCGGGAAGTGACTTTTGGCCACAATAAAAATTTTGTTTTGGGCAGTTGTTTAGATTTTATTCAGTTCCAGGGAGGATTAAAGGGGAAAGTTTCCAAAGGAAAGTAAACCACACAAAATGCACATTGCAAGTTTCATCTCAGCATATTTCAGATGGTCAGTATTCCTCAAGTAGCCACAACCTTATTAAAATCCAGTGACACCCGTTTACACTGAATATACTGTATGTAGTTTTAGATTCCAAAGTACACAATATTTTTTCTGCTGATTTTGGCCAGAACTATTTATAAGAGCTTTCTATTGCAAAAATGACCTGTCCTACTTCTCTTAATGGAATGTTTCCCTTATGCAGATGTTTTTCTGATGTAGATTCATACACTGTTGTGTTCATTTAATAGAGGAAAAACTAACCTACTTGGATATTAAATAAGAACCTTTGTAAAAGTCTTTAACACCTTGACCAATTCTATAATTTTACTGAATTACATCAATACCTTCTACAGCAATGATCCCCAAACAGTAGCTCGTGAGTAACATTTTGCTCACCATCCCCTTGGATGTTGCTCTCACTTACCTCAAAACAGGTGCTTATTTTTAAATTCCAGGCATGGAAGAAAGTTTTAATTGCATAAAAACGAAGTATACTGCCAACTAGAGTCTCCTGTAGGTTGCCAGTCCACATAGGGGCTACCAAATGGCCAATCATAGCACTTATTTGGCACCACAGTGTTTGATTTGCATTGAGGCCAGGGCTATGACAAGGCCACTGTAGCTAATTTACCTTGTTTGTTATTGTTATTGAGGCACTTCACCCTTTGTTTGCTCTTGTGTTTGGGATAATTGTTCTACTGAAAGATATTAGATATTTATCAGATTGTTTGGATGATATAAATGAACCCTTCTATTTTAAAGGAGAACTCAAACCTCCCCACTAATAAAACCCCCTACCCAGAACCCTACACAGTACCCCCTCCCTGCTCCCTCCTAATAGGTGATAACACCTATAAGTGCCCCTAATCGCCTATAGGTGCAAAGTAAGCACAGTGGAACTCATGGGCTCCATCTTCCGGCTCTTCGGATTGCACTAAAATCAAAAACTCAATTTTTAATAAACATGCCGGGTGGCATGATGCTGAAGGGCTGGGTTTAATCTGCCACGAAGACATGCAATTAATTCAAATACCCAGATTATCTTTCAGCAGGTCAATGAACCCATACACAAGACCAAAGTAACAATGAAGTGGTTATAAAAAGAATAACGTTTTACAATGACAGTCTTGATCCAAATTATCCACCTCACATGAAAAACCTGGAACAGATCTGCTTAAAAAAATCACCGTTCAACAGGGTTTAGTACATTATATGTTAATGTATACAGAACCTATTCATTTTATGGTTTTACTTATCCTTTATTTTTTTTTATATTTTGTAACAGTTTTGCATAAGATGACATGCATGCACAGAACAAGCTGACAATGTAATACCATGGAGAATTATGCTGAGGATCCGAAAGGAGAGAGGAAAAGGGAGTGAAAAAGCTAAACATTACTGTTGTATAGCCGTTGTATAAAGACCGAATTGACAATTTCTTTTAGTGTAGGTATGGTTTAGTGTTTACAATACAATTCCAAAGACTTGTAGGAGTCTTGCGACTTCTAAAATGTATACTACTGGTCCTTCACATCTTTTGATTTATGGATCATGGAGATATCCTATCCCTTGCTCTCAATGTATGGTCTCCTGTCTTGCAGCCCTGTTGTATTCTAGCAGCTTAGCTTAGAGGCACATGTTCATTGCAAGCCATTCTATTCCTGCACAAACTGAATGCACTTGACTTTGCCAGGTGAATGTATGTAGGTATTAATATTTCAAAGTGTTCAGTTCTGTATTTGAAGGAAAATTAAGAACTGAAAAGGAAAAAGTCCCCAAGGTACATTCATTATCACAGTTCCACTTTGGGTACAGGAATTAACATAGATCAGAAAGCAATTTGCAAATGCATTACATTATGTCTGTTCAGTCATGTAGGGGCTGCCAATAAATTCAGCGAGAATTGCTACTGATCTCTGTCTTTAAAAAAAAGGTATTTCTTATGGAAACATGATTCTACTTAGTTTCAAAAAAGTGGGTCAAGGAAGTAGCATAAATTTACAGAAAAACCAATATTTCCAAGTTTTGGACAGAAGGCAACAGTTCAGGGAATAGATGAAAATCTTAGTCAGGCAGGCCGGGGTCGGTACAGGTGGAGTTCAAGCTACAAGCAGGGTCAATCAGGCCGAGGTCAATACAGGCAATGTTCAAAGAGTAGTCAGGGAGGCAAGGGTCATTACCAGTAGAGTTCAGAATTGTCAGGCAGGCAAGGATCAAAACAGGAATCAAACAGACAGAATTTGCACCCAGATACTAAACAAGTTTGACCTAACAACTTGCAATGAGTTTGGCCGCAAAGCCCCTTTAAATTTTCCAATTTCGCGCCAAATGAAAGTGATGACGTTACGTGCATGGCGCGTAAGACCCAGAAGTGCATGCCGTGCAAGGAACCGGCGTTGCAACGCAGAAGTACCCGCTAGGCCACCAGGGTGAGTTATTACAGGAAATAGCAGTAGGTGCCCTCAACTTTATGCACTTCTACAGGGCTTCCAAGGAACATGCCAATGAAATATAGGTATGAGACTAGATATAGGGGTGATTCTGTCATCCCTGTTGCCTGACAGGGCAGACCCAATGCCACACTCCCCACACCAATCTTTCTTGCATTCGGACCAGGCGAAGGAGCTGAATATCCAGCTTCCCATGGTGAAACATCACCTGAAACACATAGGTTAGAACATCGTGCTAGAAACTTTTATAGCTTCCACATGAAATTTGTAGGCATGGCATTTCAAGTACATAGAGGCCCAACCAGCCCACCAAATAGTGACTGTCAATGGCATCCTACAGCATCCATAGATTGTACAGCCTGGTGGTTATTGAGCATTTTAGAAAAGTACAAGGCTGCTGGTTGATACAGTACCTAATCAAGGTTCCAACACTACTAATTTCCCCAAAAAGCCCCACCCAGCATTAAAAAAAACATCTGACTGTAGAAGTTGAAATTTTCAGGATGGAGATCACGTCTCTGGCAGCGCAACATCCAGGATGGCGGTGCCGTGACCCACGTGGGTCGACGCTGGTGCCCTGACGCCGTCGCAATGACGTCATGTGTTTGGCATGAAAATTGTAAACTAAAGGACTAACAGGTCACAGGTTCAATGCCCGATTATAGGATTTGTTTAAAGCATTCCTGGGTGTTCCTAAAATTGTATTGACTAAATTCCTGGATTTTCTGACCTTGCCTGAACCTGTGATTTGCTTCTATTTTGCCTGCTTTTGAACTATTGCCTGGATATTGACTACAATTACTTCTGATCTATTTTGGTTACCGCGAACTTGGACTTTGTCCCAAAGCTTCCTCCTAGGTGGCTATGTGGATAATAAAAGAAATGCTTGTCCATATAAACAATTATAGACACGAAAGTCCTTCTTCGTGGGACATCACATTGTATGGAAGGAGAAAAATTACAATAGACTGAGAGTGATTATTCCCATCTCTCCTTGCTAAGGTTATGAAAAGGCAGAACAAGAATCTGGTATAGAGGAAGCTTGAAATAAATCATTGAATTGATTCTAATGAACTATGGAAAGGTCCCAGAGATAAACAACTATTTCTTTGTATGCAAGAATGTTTTATAGCATGTAAACAAACACCTACTTCTGGGTCAGATGTCTAACAGAAGAAACACTTTTTTTTTACTTTAATGTATAAAAACTCTTCCATCATTATGTGGCTGTGAGTAAGGCTTTAACCGTGACCTCTGAGCTTAATCAAGTATTTCTGACTTATTAACATTTGTAAATAGGGATAAGGAGTTGATCCCTCGTGAAACAGGTACCTGTATGTTATCAATTTAATTGGTGGATACACAAGCTGCCATGACCACTTCTGTTTTTCTCTTTTGCTTCAGGAATAAGCTAGTTACCCAACATCTGTACATTGTGTATTTGTCATTGTGGGCTGTGGTCATTAGATCTGTTTTGTGGTGCTCCTCCCATTTATATCAGCTGAAAAACATTTCACTATTTTATATATTTAAAATAATTTTTTAGTCTTGTAGTTGTGTGATACCATTGATGTAATTTCTTTCTTATAGCTTTCTATAAACAACGATAACCCTTGGATGCAGAAGATAGTGTATTTGCTCATCAAATTCATTGTTTCTGAGAAGATCTGGAAGATAACCAACCCTTAAGATGTATTTGGACAGGGATGGATTTCTGCTGTACAGGAAAGCAAAAAATCCCGTCTTAAGCTGGCCATAGACGCAAAGGTCTGATTGTACGAATCGAGGATTCGTACAATTTTCAGACCGTGTGAGACGAGTCCCAACCTTTTTTCGTCCGGCAGAGATCAGTCGTTAAAAGAGTTCTGTGGCCGATAATATCTCTGCATGTATTGCAATCGTACCATTTTCAGAGGGAGACTGTCACCAGCTTTGGTTGGACATAACTTTCGTACGATTGCTGTCAGGGGCAGAACATCAGCTGATCTGTTCTTTTGTACTTTATTTGATCTGAATGGTCAGTGGCAGGTCGGGAGATGGGAAAGTCCAATCGTACGATGATTCGTACGATCGGATCTTTGCGTCTATGGCCAGCTTTAAGCTAGACTCAGGGGTCCTCAATTTTTTTACCCATTAGCAACTTTCAGATGTTAAAAGGGTTGGGGATCAACACAAGCATTAAAAAAGGTTCCTGGTTGGTGCAAATTAGTGTTGTGATTAGCCATTTGGTAGCCCCTATGTGGACTGGCAGTCTACAGGAGGTTCTGTTTGGAAGTACACCTAGTTTTTATGCAACCAAAACTTGTGCCAAGGCAGGAATTCAAAAATTAGCACCTGCTTTAAGGCCACAGAGAGCAACGTCCAAAGGATTGGTGAGCAAAATGTTGCTTATAAGCCAATGGTTGGGCATCATTGAGCCAAAGTGTTTAGCAGTGATTCAGTAACACTGGTGACTGGTCTTTCCCGAAGATCACTTTCAAAATGCAGCAAGTATGTCCAGATTTGAGCCCCTGATGCAGAAGTGACCCTGGATTGACCCACATGGTCCATCATTTTTGTTCTCCTTTTGATTGTTATGCAGAATTGTTTCTATGTGCGTTGATCAGGAATGCACAAACATTTTATAAAAATACTTTTACAAAAAAGCTCGCCCTGGGGAGACAAGCATGCACTCGAATTGAAATATTATGGGCAGACTGTTTTGCATACAGTTAGAGCTCTATTCTATGATCAAGATTGCTGTCAATGTGTGTAGGAATCACATCTCATGGACTATGTTTGCAGTTTAAGTTAATGTCATAAAGAATTTTAATTCATGAGAGTATTTATATTCGTGATTTAAGCATGTTTGACACCTTTGTGGGAGGTTTTATAGGTAAAAAGTAAACATACCAATTGCAATAATGTCCAATCTTGACATTTATTTTTCATATTAGTATTTTGATAACCACTCAGCATTGTCACCTCCTGTCTCTATGTCTAAAGACTAGTTGTAGGCATGAGACATCATTTTGGTGATTATGACCATTGCTGATTTAGGGGGGTATTTACTAAAACTCGACTTTTTCTCACTGTATTAAAAAAAAAAAAATCGACCAAACTCCCAAATCTGAATCCTCTTAATTAAGTAATAAATCCAAACGAAAGAAGCACGTTAGGGAGAAAGCTGAAACAAAATTGTGCGATGAATCTGATTGTGCGACTTTTCCGATTTGACACCAAAAAAAACACAACATTTCAAGATTATCGAATGAAAACCAGCCTGAAACCCTCAAAGATCATGCAAGACTTTCACATGATTTTTACAGGTTTTAGCTGGAGTATTTTTGGATTTGGATTTTTAGCATTTTAGGAGCATAATTCAATTTAAAAAATCAGGTTTTTTTCCTCTAAAAATGTAATTTTTCACACTAAAAACTCGATCAGGAAAAAATCAAGGTGTCATAAATAGGCCTCTTAGTGTGCAATCCATAAATATAGTGAATCATTGACCATAAACCATGAGTAGATACTGAGGTGAAATCCAAGAGATCCCCCTTGGTCCTTTTAAAATTTTACAAAACTTGGATTGTCACCTTTTAAAAAAAATCTTCACCGGCAGGTGGAGGGGGCACGGTTAAAAGGGCGGATTGTGATGCTAAAGGGGGCGGGTTGTTATGCTAAAGGGGGTGGGCCATGATGCGCTATTGGCTGGGTCAGGGTTGGACTGGAAGTTGTGGGGCCCACCGGGGCTAATGCCCCAGGGCCCCCCTTCGGCGCCGCTGCCACTCCAGAGTGCTTCAGGGGACTAGTGCGCATGCGCTCGGTGCTGCGTTTGTGCGCACGGGCGCAGCGCTACCTTTTTGCGCATGCGCAGATATTTTACTCTACCGCGACCCCGAACAAAGTGGGGTCGCGCCGCCCCACTAAGTAGCGGATCTGGGCCGGCGGGGCCCACAAGAGCCCGGGGCCCACCGGGGTTTTTCCCGGTGTCCCGCCGGCCCAGTCCGACACTGGGCTGGGTGGGTTGGGACGTCAAAGGGGCGGAGCTAATGTGCGCGCTTGGCAAGAAGCCCAGGAAAAAAGGTCTGTTTTGAGCAGGTTGGGGGCAGGCCACGGGCTTTTTTTAGGTGTATTACAAATTTACCGGCAGCTACATTGCCGGTAAATTTGTAATACAGGCCCCAGGCTGGGTGGCAACACTATGTCCCACCCACTTTTGATGATGTCACTTCTGGTTTTCAGCAACACCACTTCCTGTTTGATGGTGGTCAGCAGGTTGCGGGTCAAGTTGCGGATAAGGCAGTTGTGGCTCCGGGTCGGGTAGCGCATCAAAGTGGGTAAATATGTGGGTTGCGGATCAGGACGCAGGCTGCGGGTTTGGGTCGGGTCTGGGTCTTAGAAATTGGTTTCATGCAGGACTCTAGTATGAGACACAACAGATACGGAGCAAAGCAGGGGCTGTGTCCCATCAGGAAAAATTCCCCTTTATAGTGATACTGTATGTATTGCCAGTGAACAAAACTGTTCTGGTGTTATGTTGAAAGTTACTCTGTGAAAAAAACACAGGCAAATACCTGCTTGAAATAACCCTGTTATAACATATATATTATTTTCTACTGTACATAGCATCCTTGCATAGCCTGCATGGGAGAAACAACAATGTAGAAAACATAAATAGCAAGCCTATAACAACCACCTACTCTGGCTACACCTTGAGCAAAATTCATGTTTATTATATAACAATTAAGATAACTAGCCCCATGGGTTATTTAGTTACTAGCAAAGCCTTTAATTAATAAATGTTGGAGTGAAAGACCAAGTACATTAGTAAATCATGGATCCTTATTGGGAGCCATTTTCCCAGTTTCCTCTACCCCTGAAGCCTTGGGGGCATATTTATCAGGCAGTACAGACAATTGTATAGCTGTTCTGGGTGTACGAGGCCTCTTTCTCTGGATCTGTAAATATCTCAGAATCAGCTGTTTTTCGTAAAGATGATCAGGCAGAAACTGCACCCTTTTGGGAAGGTGACTGCTGGGTGAGTATCCTTAACCCACTCATGTTCATTGCTAATGGCTGTGTACAAGTTTTCTGTAACAGGAGCTGGGTACTAGTGATGGGTGAATTTGTCCCGTTTCGCAGAAAAATTCCTGCAAAATTCACGAAATGGCAGAAAATTAGCGAAAAGCAAATCGCGACGCAAGCATCAATTTGCCGCCATCAAAATTAATGCAGACTACAATTCCGACGTTGTCGACAATTTGATGCGCATTGAAGTCTATGGGTGTGCGTTTAATTATCATCGGCGTTGGAATTGTCGCCAGTGTCAGAATTGTCACAGGGTCGGAATTGTCTCGGTATCAAAAAATCGTAAATTTATTCCCCGGCAGCAAACATGGAAATTTGCCCCGAATTCGCGTCTCGCTAATAAGTTCGCCCATCAATACTGGGTAAATTTACTTGCACTGAAACTACAGAAAGAGACGTAATTACTGCTGAGATACAAACCTAGGTACAGTATTTTTTGGGGGACAAAAGAATATAGTTTAGGTGTGGGGGTTAGTATTTATTAAATGTATTTATTAGTATTTATATTATATGTACTCTATGATGTACAGATTTTTATTTAGTTTATACATGAACATTGCAGATAATAAAGGCTGATCACAGTAATAATACAGTTTATCTGAAATTATGACAATGGAAGGTGTATCTAAATTATGATTGTCCTGCAAGTAAAAGAAGAAAAATAGGAAAGACAAAAGAAAAAAAAATAAAGAAGAGTAAAACTCAGAACAGAATGGAAAAAAGAGAGAAAAAGGCAAAACATTCAAATCATTGCAATTGTACAGTGTATGATTTGGCATAAAACAGTGGCAATTAAGAGAAAAGGAAGGGGCCAATCCAGTCCACCGTAGGCAAATGGCAATTGGTCATTTATGGCTGGGTGTCTAGGGCAGAGGAAATAGTTAATTAGCCAATACTCCCACAGGTCCCATATATCCAAATAGTGGGATATGTTATTATGGAGAGTGGCAAGGCCAAGTTAAAATTGGTGTTTACCCACCGTATTATTTCCACCAAAGTAGGTGTGACTGAAGTGTTCCATTGAGAGGGTTCCCAACCTTTTTTACCCATGAGCCACATTCAAATGTAAAAATCGAGGGGTAATTAAAGACTTAGGGGCATTTACAGGTATTAACACCTATGTTAATTCAAACTAAATTAGTTTGAATTGAGATATGTCCTCAAAAGAACAAGCCAAACCTTTTAAAGCAATATAGTTCCGCAATATGATTTATCACTTATACTCTTGGGGAGAAATGTTATTAGGGTGTAAAGCAGGGAAATCAGTGGCCTATCAGATATTATTGAAAAAACAATCCAAGCAAACCACCATGAGCCTAAGTCTTTCTTCTGAAGAGCAGCTAGTTGGCCATTAATGACATATACCAGGTTTATTAATTATAAGTATTGGTCCATGTATGCAGATTTAATTTGTATATATTTACATTTATTAGCAGATGCTGCCACATTGCTTATTTGTGCTGAAACATTCTTCTTTATTGGGAATAAATGAAGCTGCACCACCAGTTTATTCCCATTTGAAGATTTATTGGATGATGATTATAAACAGTTATAAATATACCACATTTTCCATTATATAAAGGGGAACTCCAGCTTCCAAACCAAAATTTGATAAATAGGCCGGCATAACACAGAAACCCCTAATATACCCATCACAGTTATCTGTTTCTTCAAAAAATCCACTGAACTTAACTGAACTGAAATCCAGTTCTTCTCTTTCTGCATCATTTGAAATCCTGGCAGGGAAGGAGGGGCTAAACACTGATGTTACAAATTGTAACAGCTTACAGACAGCATGCTGGAACTACATAACTCACAACGCATTGTACTGTGATGTTCCTTTCCTTATTGAAATCACGTGTGCAGGGAATTATGGGGTTTGGAGGATGCAGGCTGAGGACAGATGGCTGTTAATACAAAGTAACAGTAGTCAACCAGCTCAGCAAAGTAGTCAGACAGATCAACAGGAGAGCAGGGCTTAGGGAACTGTTCCAAACCATTAGAAATTATGACTATGAAGATTTTCATTCATCCAGGTCATGGTATATCTAGTATAAGTACATCTAAAAACAACTGGACCTGCTGAGTAATCAATGAAGACGTTTCACTACTCATCCGAGCAGCTTCTTCAGTTCAACTGACTGGTGTGGGAAGTTCCCGGCACATAAACTCTTCCACTAATCCAATCACAATGGCACATTGTAACTCTTCAAAGAGGAGACATTTTACAGAGGTGTTGAGTCTGTGTAGTTACCTTGATAGGATTATCCAATGTGTCATGCAACTCCTAGAAAGAGTTGTTACTTGTGAGAGTTGCATGAATGGATGTGTGAAGTGTTCTGAAACCCCCGGGGTACAGATGTTAGAACAGCATTGTATGTAGCAGACAGGTGGTGTCAAAGGCCCCCACCTCTGTTCACGGATGGTTTCTCCACCTTGACATGAATTGCCTCTTTGACGCCTCATTCAAACCAGCAGTTTGCCTAGTATACTAGCCTAGTATATCAGGTAATTGTTTTTAGTATCTCTGGGGGGTGCCTAACATTCACTTGCACTGAACAGACATGCAGGGTTAATCCCACTTGTAACATCTGGCACCCACCATTGATTTACCCTTCTTCATATCTCTCGTCCAACTTTTATCTGTATGCATAGGTGCAATCTTTTAAAAAATGTAAATTGCTTTAGATCTAGTTTCCACCTTAAAAATGTGAAATTATTTTTAACCAAAAATATATACAGGTATGGGATCTGGTATCCAGAATGTTCCGGATAATGGATCTTTCCCTAATTTGGATCTTCATACCTTAAGTCTACTAGAAAATAATGTAAACATTAAATAAACACAATAGGCTGGTTGTGTTCCAATAAGGATTAATTATATCTTAGTTGGGATCAAGTACAAGGTATTGTTTTATTATTATAGAGAAAAAGGAAATCATTTAAAAAAATGTGGATTATTTTGGATAAAATGGAGTCTATGGGAGATGGCCTTTCCATAATTCAGAGCTTTCTGGATAACGGGTTTCCACATAATGGGGCCCGATTCACTAAAGGTCGTTATTCCTTAACACACTGTTTTGTGCGTTATTTAAGACGCGTTATTTAAGGAACGATTCATCAAAGTATTTTCGCCTGCACTAATAGACATATCGCAAGCGTTAATTCTACATTTCTGCACAGCGGTATTAAAATCGCATTTTGATACTTATAGAATAGAATTAATTCAAACGCATTATTCACTAACATCTTGTAAGCGATAAAAGCATAAAATAGTGCAATAATTACTGTGAAATGTAATACCTCCCAGGAGTAGGTGTTACTAAACAATATCAGATGGATTAATAGAGGAAGATGTAGTGAGGAGCTGTAGGGCAGCAATTAAAGACCTTTATGAGGAACTGGAGACTTACCTACAGCCACTAACACATTTTCATGATAAATTGGGCAGGTCCAGAACGTGTTCTGTGTTATGGAATTCAATTAAGTTTCCCAGGGAAAGGAATGACTAGAATACTGTAAAAAGAGACTTCTACTCTACCAGTGGTATCCCTAATGTCTTAGGTGCTATAGATTGCACTAATAACGTGTGACTATATCAAATGCCCTAAAATAACGCATGCTATAAAATAACACACACAATTTAGCTAAAATGAACGTTAAAAGATTACTTCTTAAGTTAGACAAGTTCTTTCTTTCTTTCTTTCTTTCTTTCTTTCACAAATGCTTTGCAAATGACAAACTCTGGCACATCACTATTTTTTGCGGGGGTTACTCATTTTCCAATCCATGGATTTCCCTGGGGGGTGAGAATTGTGCCGTAACAACATGCCCCTGCACACGCCACTGCACACTGCTAAAATGTCCAGTCTTTGGTGAGAGAAAGTCCTTCTTATTGGAGAGAGAAATTGACTTGTCCATACACCAGGTGGTGGATTTTTGGCACTGGGCCATGATCAGATCACAATAAGTGCATACAAAGACCCTCACCCATCAGCAGTGAGCTGCATTTGCAGCCCGATTGTGTATTTGCGCATGACAACAGATATCTGTTTCTATTCAACCAGATATTGGTGAGGCAAGTCTGTCACTTGGGCCTATGGAGAATGGCAAACTTAGCAGCAAACGTAGTTAAACAGATCACTCATAGGACACCCACCACTGCAAATTTCACACACTTCTTCCTACTATTTCTACTGTGCAAGACTCTTTATTCTTTCTCTGCCAAACAAAGGCTCTATGAATAGGTCATGTGTTCCAATATCTTGTATCCTTCTTCACAGGTTTTCTGTTATAGATACATGTCATTCTCCTCGCTGTGTTCAAACATCGGTGTCATCACCTGCCTTCCCAGGTATCCTCACGCTGCTTAGCTTCTAAATGCCTTCTCTCTGGAAAAGAAAAGAAAAAGCTTTGAAGGATTGTATTCTCGTCTCAGATGCAGCTGTAGCAGCAGTGAACCCAACCTTAACAGATATTGAAAACACCAATTAAATGGTAGATAAGAAGGATATTTATCAGCAGAAAATGTTTCCTTTCTCCCTTGACCATTGGCAGCCTGCAAGTGAACAGACATTTTAGACCAGCAGATACACAGTCGCATTCCATAAATGTTTGCTGCTATGTAACTTATAGCTTGAACCAAACTGTTTTAATTGCTTAATTACTGGTTTGTGCTGCAGTTGGCAGATGTGTAGCTAAAGTTATCAGGGTTAAAAAAGCCCACCAAATCTATTCATCTTACCACTGATTTGGAAAATAGGGTTTTGGATGTTTAAAAAATCAAACTGCCTCCCTTAGCTCATACCAAGATTATAGCCAGATGAAAACACTACTCCTCAATCACAATCCATAAATCTTACTATTAACCTGGGCTTCTAGAAGTATCTAGCAGAGCAAATAATGTACAGAATGTACAGACGTGGCCCCCTGAGTGTCAGTGTCATAGACGGGCTTTTATCAAATTGTATGTGGCACAATTGTACAGCTACACATTTCTGCTTATTCATCTGAGACAGATAATATCAGAAAATGCTCATTTCCCATACAGTTTGCTCATCAAGATCCCCACAACTCACGCTTTTTACAGTCCTTTGTATACATCAGGATGTGAAAAAGTAATAACATTGATGAATTCAGCCACACTGAGTATAACATATATAAAATGCTCATGCAACTCCAATATATACAGAATAACAATCATTTGGAGAAGAAAATCCTGATACTTAACTGCTGCAAAACCTTCATTTAATCTATATCAATCAGCATTTGCAGTTCTGTGAGCTCCATCTGCTGGCAATTTGTGGAATATTTAATTAGGATAATGAAATACAGGTATGGGACCTATTGTCCAGAATGCTCGGGACCTGGGGTTTTCCGGATAACGGATCTTTCTGTAATTTGGCCTGAAGTCTACTAGAAAAAAATGTAAACATTAAATAAACCCAATAGGTTGGTTTTGCTTCCTATAAGGATTAATTATATCTTAGTTGGGATCAAGTACAAGGTACGGTTTTATAATTACAGAGAAAAAGGAAATTGTTTTTCAAAATTTGGATTATTTGGATAAAATGGAGTCTATGGAGGCGGACTTTCCATAATTTGGAGCTTTCTGGATAACGGGTTTCCAGATAACAGGTCCCATATCTGTAAATTAAAAGGAGTTTCAGGTGCAACATTCTAATCATGTAGTAACTACTAGTGATGGGTGAATTTATTTTCGCCAGTGAATTTGCGCCGCCGTCCAAAAAACAGACACCGGCATCAAAAACGGATGCTGGCTTCAAAAATGAGACACCGGCGCCATTTCGCTTTTATCATTTATAATTTTATAATTTATTTTTTTTATAGTTTTTGAATTATTTGCCTTCCTTTCCTGCCTCCTTCCAGCTTTCAAATGGAGGTCACTGACCCCTGCAGCCTCAAACTATTGCTCAATGAGGCTACAGTTGTATTGCTATTGTTACTTGTTATTACTTATGTTTGTATGCAGTAGTGATGGGCGAATTTATTCAGCAGGCGCAAATTCGCGGCGAATTTCCATGATTTCCGAAAATTTTTCGCTGTTTTGCAAATTTCGCTGGAAATTCTCAAATTTTTCGGGGAAGCGGAACGGGCCAAATTCGCCCATCACTAGTATGCAGTCCATCTCCTATTCATATTTCTGTCTCTCGTTCAAACCACTGCCTGGTTGTTTGGATGAATAAGACCGTGGCAACCAGATAGCTGTTGAAATACAAAACCGAAGAACTGCTGAACAAATAGCTAAATACCTAACTAGAAAACCATAAAAAATATAAATTGAAAAACCAATTGAAAATGATCTTACAATATGAATGTACACATTATACTGAACGTTAATTTAAAGGTGAACAATCCCTTTAAATATTTCTCATAAACTACAACCTGAGGGGTGGCAATCAATATCATTGCTGTTTCTACTTCTGTTCTAAGGCTTTGTTTTTTAATCCCTTGGCTTTAACGTCTCTGCAGACACAAAATAAGTGAATACAATTTGGTTCATAGCTTGATTATCAACAGGTTGATGTCAGATTAGGAGTGTAGCAGCAACAGATGTTCCCACGAGTAAGCACTTCTACAGTTCTGTGTAAAAACTGGGTAAATAGACAGGCTGTGCAAAATAAAAAAGGTTTCTAATGTAGTTAGTTAACCAAAAATGTAATGTATAAAGGCTGGAGTGAATAGATGTCTAACAGAACAGAACACAACTTCCTGCTTTTCAGCTCTCTAACTCTGAGTTAGTCAGCGACTTGATGGGAGCCACCAGGGACATAACTGTTCAGTGAGTTTGCAATTGATCCTCAGCATTCAGCTCAGATTCAAAAGCAAACAGTTATGACCCATGTGCCCCCCCTCAAGTCTCTGATTGGTTACTGCCTGGTAACCAATCAGTGGAAACCAAGAGAGCTGCAAAGCAGAAAGTAGTAATTTCTATTATGTTGTAGATCAGCCAATTCTAAGCAACTTTTCAATTGGTTTTCATTATTTATTTTTTATAGTTTTATAGTTATTTGCCTTTTTCTTCTGACTCTTTGCAGCTTTCGAATGGGCGTCGCTGACTTCCTTCCTAAAAAACAAATGCTCTGTAAGGCTACAAATGTATTGTTATTGTTGCTTTTTATTACTGATCCTTCTATTCAGGTCCTCTCCTATTCATACTCCAGTCTCTAATTCAGATCAATGCAGGGTTGCATTGGACCCTAGTCACCAGATTGCTTAAAATGCAAATTGAAGAGCTCCTTAATAAAAAGCTAAATAACTCAAAAACCTTAATGATAAAAAATTAAAACCAGTTGCAAATTGTCTCAGAATATCACTCTCTACATCATACTTAAAGTTATGTCAAAGGTGAACAATCCTTCTATCAACACACATTTATTTTTTGATCCTGCACTTAATTTGTCCAAGTTGGAGTGCCGACATACAGTGCAGGTGATTATATATAGAGTGAGTCTGCATAATCTACATGTTAATTCCATATGATTAATGACTGTAACAACAAGCAGCAATATACAGTATTGTTAACCCAGAACATTTAACCCAGCAATACAGCTTTATAGACAGACACCCAGCATGCTCAGCTAGCCGGTCACATTTTTTTGCTTGAAGACAGTAAGATGAGGATACAAGTTGAACAAGTTGGGGCCTCTAGATGGTAATAAACCTAGAAACAAGGGTGCCAACTAATTTCTCGTGTGGAAAGATGATTCCCCTGTGCATTAAGTCAAGCAAGAGTTAACACCCTTTCCTCTAAAACAGAAAACTTTGTGTTTTTTAATTTCTTCCTCTTACCTTTGGCTTCTTTTAGCTTTTTACGTTTTGCCTCCAGTTTAGCTTTGGTCTTAGTGCTGCGCACTCCCAGGGCACTAATCACAAGTCTCCTTGCAAAACCGCAGACATTTCTGGATGCTCTTTAGCAGGCTGCAGAAACTCTAAGGCACATATTAAAAGGAATGCACATAATGATACCTGGAACTGCAACAGCATAAAACCCAATAGTAGCTCCTGGGAAATCGAATTTCTTAGATAGTACCCAGTACACTCAGCTAGCTTCTAGTTTTTTTTTCCTTTTATAAATGTACCTCTTGATTGGTTGGCAGTTTTTAAAAGCTTAATAATTCTATGGTGCATTTTTTTTTATATTAATGAAGTTATAAATATGTTTAACAGAGATTCCTAAATGCAATCCATTCAACACAAACATGGTTGCTAGTGAACTACAGGTATAATAACCACCCCAATAAGGATAGAAAGCCCTTTGAGAGGGACTGTTTAAAGCTGAACATACAAATACTGATTGTTTTGTAAAATGTGTTCATTTATACGCAGTTGCACGGTTATGCCATCATAATGTTGAATTATCCTTAATATAGTTAGAGTTCCAATATTTTTTTTAATTCCAGTCCCTACTGTACAATATGAGGTTTCTTTCACATTCACACACATTATTGACAATTTACCTGCCTGTGATTTTTTCTTTTTTTTTTTGGATTGTGGGAATAAACCCAAATACCTTGGATAAACTCAGACAGCAAGGTGGCAGTACTAACAACTGAGTCACTATACTGCTATAAATCCACAATTACAGAAATCAAATTCAGAAATATCAGAGAGACCCTAGCAACACAACTGCTTTACTACTCCTGCTCTCTGATTTCTAAATCAGGAAACATCTGCTAATAGTGCTCATACAATGATAAAGATCTGATCATACAAATCCTCAATTCGTATGATTTTCGGACCGTGTGTGGAGAGTCCCGTCATTTTTCTTCCCATGGAGATCGGTCGTCTGAACGATCGGCCAGGTTAAAAAATTTCTCTTGGCTGACGATAATATCTCTGCATGTATTGCCGATCTGACGATATAGCTATGAGCTTCCCAGTAGAATTTCGGCCATACTTTCGCATGATTGCTGTGACAGGCAGGACATCGGCTGGTTTGTTCTCTTTGCTGCACTATTTTATCTGAATGGGCAACGACCGACCGATTGTTAGTCCGATATTGCAGGTAATCTTCATGTCTATGGCCACCTTTACTCTGGTTCTATTACCTAACTCATGATTATATGACATCAGCCTATCCAGTCTATCCTAGAAAAAGTGTTTCTTTTCCTACTGTGTTGGCCAGAACATTTCAGTTAAGTGTTTCCCTTTTGTCTCCATTTATTACAGATAGGGATGCACCGAATCCACTATTTTGGATTCGGCCGAACCCCCAGAATCCTTGGCGAAGGAGTCGGACGAATACCGAACCGAACCCGAACCCTAATTTGCATATATAAATAAGGGGTGGGAAGGGGAAAACATTTTTTACTTCCTTGTTTTGTGACAAAAAGTCACGCGATTTCCCTCCCCGCCCCTAATTTGCATATGTAAATTAGGGTTCGGATTCGGTTCAGCTGGGCAGAAGGATTCGGCCGAATCGGAATCCTGCTGAAAAGGGCCGAATCCTGGATTCGGTGCATCCCTAATTAAAGAGTTTATATTCCCAAGTGTTTATGAAGGGCTGCCTCTTTGTTCTTTATCCTTCATACCTGTTACCATTGATGAGATTTTTAATACCATGCCAGCTCGAGGACTAAGTGAACATGAGGAAAGAAAAGAACGGCAAGCTACAAAATTGAAGCAGTTTAAGGAAAATGTTATTTCTAAATAAGAGGATGTTTGTTCCCAGACTTAAACCTTTGCCAGCAGCTGTTTCCAACTTTGGAAAACTAAAAAAAAAGAAATTCTTTACATATCACAGTGCCCAATAATAATTCATATTGTCTATAGCATCTTAAAAATGAATATATAGCATCATCAAATGTACAATAAGTAGTAGTGTCCTTGGCATCCACTGATACTTATTCACTCAAATTGAGAAGCAATTAAAAATAGTCTCTGTTAATATTGGAGGTCAGCAGCTATAACTGTAGCACTTTAGAGAGTTTACAGCTAGGATAGCAGAGCTGCTTCTAAGAGGGTTAAACAAAATTAATTTTAAAACATTTAAATCAATTGAAATCAAGTGAAAAAAAACATTATTCTCAGTGTACTTTTTGAAAACATTGAGTTTTGTAACGGCGAACTGCCCTTGCGTGTTGATTTCTCCCCTTTGCATCTCTGGATAAGCAAAAACATATAATTCCCAGTGCACAGCTATATTTTCTATGTACCAGAGCATGCCCTTGTTTTGGCTTTAGAGGTCCTTGTAGCTTGTGACAAGGGTCAAACCCAGCAGTGGAGCTGTAAATCTGTAAATTTAAAGTGGACCCGTCACCCAGACATCAAAATCTGTATAATGAAAGTCCTTTTCAAATTAAACATGAAATCCAATTTCTATTTTTTATTAAAGCATTCATAGCTGTTGTAAACTCATTTAAAAATCTCAGCTGTCAATCAAATATTGTCTGCCCCGCCTCTATGCCTAGGCATAGAGGCGGGGCAGACAATTACTTTCACTTTCCATTCAGCACTTCCTACATGTCACTGCTCTCCCCACATTCCCCCGTTCTCTTCACCGTTTAATTGTGTAGCCAGGGCATGGGGATGGACATCAGGTCCCCAGTTCTGGTGCACAAACAAGATTCTGAGATGATACAAGGCTTGTCTTAATAATAGTGTCCCCAAAATGGCTCCTGCCTGCTTGTTATAATTATGACTTCCCAGACTGATGGAAACAAGATTCAAATAATTTATATAGTGTAATTAAAGTTCATTTTGCTTGACTAATGTGATAAAATAGGATTTTGAATAATTATTTTCGGTGACGGGTCCACTTTAAGCTATAGACTGATCATATGGAGGGTTATTGATTGGCTTAAACAATCATTACATTTCCTGCTCTAACATTTTAAAATATTACTCTGAAAAAACTGAAAATTCAGCTGGAAATAATTTGCCACCTTCCAAACTAACTGTGAACCTGCATAAGTGCATCTGTCATGGCTTGAAGAACCGAGAGGAAAGCTTATATTAACAGCAACGTAGATTATTTTGGCTGTGGGACTACTCCAGGCAAAACAATTGCATTCCTTCTCCATACTAATTTGCATCATCCCATGCTTCTCTGCCACCCGACTAGGTACCAGACCATTGCAAGCAGCTAAATTAAAAAAGGAATCAATAGCCGTTTGTGCAAAGGAATTAGTTTTATTACAGAGCCCCTATGGTGCATTAACACAACACACTACTCACTGGTAGCTGGCAAATGCACAAATTAAATCCTCAGTCTTAAATTTAGACGGAAAAACATAAATCTCAATCACGTGTGCCAGTTCTAATTCAGTTTCATTAGATTCTTAGTCATTATAGTTAAATCTCGACTCTTGAAGAACCTTTTCATCCCAATTATTTGTCAGCTACAAAGAAAAAGAAAACAGACAAATAATATACATATAATATGTATCTTATGATCAACATGGACCTCTGGGAGACATAAACAAGATGGGCTGCATTTCTCAGTCATGTCCCATGCATTAGGCTCCTCCAGTCAGTGGTCCTATGGACTGAATCACATGCTCTTCAGCCATGACAACAGTTCCCACAATGCCTTGCATGATCTGTGACTGCCAGACCTGTGAAAATGCATGCTAGCCATTTAAGGAATTGGGGGTTTTGGTTAGAGGAAAACTGGCTTTTGCTACACTGTTTCAAAAGTCAGAACCAGCAGTTCAGAGCATTAAAAGGTAAAGATAGATACTGCATCAAAAATGTTATGCTAAATATAATTGTATTTTTGTTATCGGTTGTCTTTCCTCTTTAAAGTTTGTATATGTACAATAGAAATGCATGGGTAGACAAAAACTCAACTCGCACCCAATCGTAACCAAACTGCTGCTAAGTCAACCAGGTGATGCATCTCTCCTTATATAACACATGCATTTAACTTAATTATCGTGCATGTGATATTTTGGGGTTTTCTTCAGAAAAACACACAAGAAATGCAATAAATTATTTATAGAAGTGAGACAGATCTACACAGATGATTCCAAACTATAGCATTTGGCACACATAGCCACATCCTTATTCCCACTGAAATTAACTGGGTGCTCACCAAATGCGACAACAAAGTCTGCTCCTTCTGTCTATATGCACTGGGAACGACTGAATTTTTTCACAAACTCTTGAAAACATACATCTGTATCTCTGGCCAGGAGCAGTCACACGTGCCAAAAAAACAGCAACCCCTGGTAACTTAATATCAAGTGATATGAGATAAAATGTCACATTTGTGAAGGAGATGCAAACTTATACTGTAAACATAAGGCTCCTACACTGGGCCGAATTTTCTCAGTTTAACAACTGGGCCTGCTTCCCCATACCTGACCACCTTAGGCCAAAGCCATTTAGGGGGTTTGGTGGTTGTGATGTCTGGGCATGGACGAGTCATTCCCTGAATACCTTTTGCTGGTCACAGTAGCAATGACAACACTGGAAGCTGATCTACCTCTGGTCTATATGAGCTGTTGGTTAGCCAAAGGACTGGCTACAACACAATTGCCTTTCAGTGAGCTATGGGGGAGGGGGGATAGGGTTGTTCTGGGGAGGTTGGTGCA
This sequence comes from Xenopus laevis, assembly GCF_017654675.1. Lineage (NCBI taxonomy): Eukaryota > Metazoa > Chordata > Amphibia > Anura > Pipidae > Xenopus > Xenopus laevis. The sequence goes on from NC_054384.1 coordinate 26,673,146, forward strand.
GTTGGGGAGGGAGGCCTATGAAATATAAAACATCTATATAAAATCTACATATAAAGACATATTTTCAAATCTGGGTCAAATTCCAACACATCTTTACCTCATCCAGGGTTGTGACAGTCCCCATCATCATTAAAAGAGTATCCCAGCTCTAATCAACATCATCACTCCCAGTACACATTGCAAGATCTTGATTTTCTAATGATGCCCCTAAAGAGGTCACATTATTGCTTCCCTCGGTGTCCTTTTTATGAAGCTTGTTAGTGCTGCTAAATGATGTTCCTGTTCCCAGCCAATATACTGTACTGTGCAGGCTGCAGCTGAGCAAGCGAATGCTAGCCCTCAGTTAGTCCATGGTCTGTCTGAACTCCTTGCTCCTGTATTTTCACTGGCTGCTTTATTACTAAGGCTCACTTATTCCATATCTGTACTATTTAAATGACTGCAACTTCCCTAAACCCCACCCATAGGTGCAGATTTGCATGGCTCTGGATTGGATTAAAGACTAAGGCAAATTGGGAGAAAGTAATGCCATCCATTTTATACCTGCTGCTTTTACACCCTTTCAAATCTGTGATATTTTCACATGTGTCAATGCTACTGGAATTGTTAACAGATACAATGCCCACATCCTTCCATTCATTCTCTACAACACTTGGTATCAAATCCAATTTCTCTATAATATTATTTTCTTGTTTTTGACATAATGCCCCAGAACCATTTATTGTTGCCTTGTCTGAACAAAGTGCAAGCTGCTCGGCTTTCTCTGTACACATATTAATATCAGCGACAGAGATGACTTCCGCTCTATATAAATCATAATGGGATCCATCCCCCAAGCAGTCAGTGGTGTTGCCTGGATTCTGTGTTACATGATCAAAGCTGCTGGATGGGGCACTGGCCACCATGCCTGACATTTCAGCTGCTGACACCGATCCTATTTTTATTACCTGCTTCTCACTGTGCAATAACCTGCTTAAGCTCGGGGTCAAATTCTCCTTTAACTCTGTCTTGGCTGCAGCACACACTTCTAACTTGCTAGACTGACCACTCCTTGATGTGATCGTCCCTTCTGGAGCTATTTTATTACCCTTCACTCTCTGCTAAGCTTGGTTTTGTATTTTCAAGCTGTTCTGGAAGTCTGTGACAGTCAGAATTGCCCTGGGCCACAACCTGGTTATTTTGCTTTGACAGAGCAGACTTCTGACTAGATGCAACAGAATCAACTGGAGATGCAGCCACAAGGCTGTTATCCAAGCCCTGTAACACTGCCTCCTTTACCTCATTAATTCCTATCGTGTTAACTGCTTCACATAACAAAGCAGCGGCTTCAGCTTCTGTTGCTTGTGCCTACTGATTCCTTTTATTTCAATCACTGTGTCCACTATGTTTGCTATAGGGGTCCTTAAATGTTTCTCTTCCTAGGCTTGTGACACAGAGACCCTTCATCCAGAGGCCACTTTGCCTTCTCCTCCTGCATAGTGGCCTGTAGATTTCTTGCAGGAAATTCTTTTCTCAGTCTTTGGCTGATCCTGTGCATCGCAAGCTTTGCTCAGTGGCATTTTCAAGGGCATATTCCAGTTCTGTCTCTTGTGTTGCATTTCTCCATCTAGCTTTCGGCACATAGAGCTCCTTGTCAGGCCTCCGAGGATGAGGTCTTCACTTCTCCAATTTATTCTGCATATTAGCAAATGTTTGTGTATTACCTGTGGAGAAGGGAGACAAGATGCAACTGATCAGTACACAAGGGAAACAACATATGAAGGACGCAGAGAGTCACATTTCTGACTCCTTAGGATAATATCAGAAAAATGGATGGAGGGATAACCAGAAGGAGCACACAGGCACTTGAGAACGGTTGTTATAAATAAATATTTCTATGTATAAATGATAGGGATGACATCTAAGGACGCAGTTTGAGCTTCCTTTAACCTATGCAATGATCAATTGGAGGTTATGTTTTCTACCTACAGATGCTGCATCTTGTGCCGAGCGACTGCCTGACAGCAAATGCTTCTATATTTGGATAACATGAAAGACAACCCTCATTTCCAGATCTTTGTTCTTCAGCATGGGATACTGCTCAGTGCTTAGGTTTCAGCCCCACTTCTGCATTTACTGTACATCAACCAGAAAATATAATGGGTGTTTAGGAACAGACATGTTGCTGCCATTGTTATTTCACCGCGGAGGGATTTTGCTTACAATTAATGGTTCTGACCCAGACCACCCTGCTGCACATTCATTAAATAAAGCAGCCCATGCATGTACTGTAGATTGTAAGCACTTTCAGTCCATTCCTATCTACAACATCAATGTGTAGGTCCAGGGGCACCTGCCTAGGGTGCAGCAATAGGGGGCGCTGGACACTGTTAAAGTATCTTTTGCCTACCCCTTGTCTGTGTTTACTCCCCTCAAACTCCCCTCCATCCCCTCCCCTCTGCTATGGTGCATGCACGTTCAGGTTCAGGCATGCACACAGGAGTGGCCGGGGGGGGCACCCTAGGCCTGGCCCTCTGTAGGTTAAATTTGATGTACTCAGCACTGCAGGTTATTCAGGTGCTTCACAATATATAATAATAATTATATATTTTATACAATTTATATATATATATATATATATATACACACACACACACACACACACATATACACTTATATACATATATATAAATAACTACAATTAATAGTATAATTATAACAATAATCGCCATTGTGTTCATAACTGTAGGCTGTGTTTACAACTCTAAACTATGGCCCCTTATGACAGAAAGTTTAGCTGAACTGGCCCTCTTTGGCCCACCAAAAGACAAACAATCTGCTCTTATATGGCACATGGTGGGCCCAATTTGCAGCCAGTGTGTAAGCAACTTTGATTAAAAGAGTCCTTGCTATAAAAATTAAGAAACTGTTCTGTTGGGCCTCTGTGAGTGCTGATACATAAACAAGCACGCATTTGCACTAGGGAAGAGTTTTTTCATATTTTTGTGAACTGTGATTGGCAAAAGTAGAAAATAGTTTAGATTTCATTTAGCAGAACAATAGAAAAGAAATCCAAATGCCCATTGCCGTTTGCTCATTGCTATAAATGCCTGACTGTAATATCAAACAGACTTACGTGCAGCCAGGAGACTGATTAGCAGTGCCCAGGCAGCAGTAGCACTATAGCCCAGAACCCACACAGCACAGCAGCAGAGGCTATTAATGGCAGCCAGTTTGGACTAGTCAAGATTATTGTTGCCACCTTTTTTTAAAAAAAAACAAAAAAAAAACAATACCTATATATTTATATTTTTACCCTATTAATGACATAAGGGTGAAGCATCATTTTTACCAGATAGGCTGGTAAAATAATGACCAGGTGGCAACCCTAGTCAGTATAATATGTAGAATAAAAATAAATGCCCATTTTAGCATGGATTGTGGTAAAGAAAACTGCTGGCAGCATTGTATTCCCTAAGGTGTGTTTTAGTGCAAGTCTATACAATTTATGATATGTACATCAAATGGAGGAAAATAAACTATTAAGGCTCATTAGAAACATAATATTTCTGTAAAACTGGGTTTATTTAATCTTTGTTAGTTTAAGTAGACTTAAAGGAACAGTAACACCAAAAAATGTTTTAAAGTAATGAAAATATAATGTCCTGTTGACTTGCACTGGTGCAACTGGCGTGTTTGCTTCAGAATTCTTGGTACCACTGTGTTCCAGATAAGGGGTATTCCCAAAATCTTTATCACCATACCTTATAGGAACAGTAACACCAAAAAATAAAAGAGTTTTAAAGGAATGACAATATAATGTACTGTTGCCCTGCACTTGTAAAATTGGTGTGTTTACTTCAGAAACACTTATATAGTTTTTATAAACAAGCTGCTGTGTAGCCATGGGGGCAGCCATTCAAGCACAGGATACACAGCAGAAAACAGATAAGCTCTGTAGTATACAATGGGATTCTTCAGAACATATCTGTTATCTACTGTGTATCCTGTGCTTCAATGGCTGCCCCCATGACTACAAAGCAGCTTGTTTATATAAACTATAATAGAGTTTGTGAAGCAAACACACTAGTTTAACCAGTGCAGTGAACAGTACATTATATTGTCATTACTTTAAAACTCTTTTATTTTTTGCTATTACTGTTCCTATAAGATATGGTTATAAAGATTTTGGTAATACCCCTTATCTGGAACACAGAGGTACCAAGCATTCTGGATAATAAATACCTGTATAAGGAATTGCTAACCAGTGTAGTACAACCTTCATGATCCTTCATGATCAACGTACGATCGGACTTTCCCATCTCCCGACCTGCCACTAACCATTCAGATCAAAGTCTTAACATTCCGATCAAATAAAGTAGTAAAAGAACAGATCAGCCGATGTTCTGCCCCTGACAGCAATCGTACGATAGTTATGTCTGACAAATAGGGATGTAGCGAACCGCGAGTATGTGTTCGCGAACGGCGTTCGCGAACACCGGCAAAAAATGCGAACAGTTCGCGAACTGTTCGCGAACTTCGAACATCCGAAAATCGTTCGATTCGAACGATCGAAGGATTTTAATCGTTCGAATCGAACGAAAATCGTTCGATTTTAGCGATCGAATGGTCGAATGGTCGAACGATTTTGACGCGAACGCCTATTGGCGAACGTCGCGCGACGTTCGCGAACTTGCGGCGGACGCGAACAGTCGAAGTTCGCGCAAACTAGTTCGCCGGCGAACAGTTCGCTACATCCCTACTGACAAAGCTCGTGACAGTCTCCCACTGAAAATCGTACGATCGGCAATACATGTAGAGATATTATCGGCAGGCGACCTGTCCGATCGACCAAACGACGATCTCCTCCGGACGAAAAATGTCGGGACTCTCCACACACGGTCCGAAAATCATTCGAATCCACGATTCGTACGATCGGATCGTTTCGTCTATGGCCAGCTTTAGATTTACAACTTCCCGTAGTTTTTCTGACCTGGGAAAGAAAAGGAAAAAGTAGTTAACGCACCACTAGACAGATAAGCCTTCTGTATAATCATCTCCTCTTTAGATCAATGCCTGGAGCTGGGAGAAAGTAGAGATTTGTTTATACAGAGCTCATCTATCAGAGACCAATGTGCAGGATGACAATATTTTGCAGGTTAGGGTCGGTGCAGGTTAAGGTTTTGCAGGTTAGGACTGGGTGTATATTAGAGTCAGATACAGGTTGAGTGTTTCCTAACCCGCACATTGTTAGCAAACACTCTGTACTATTAAGTACTATTAAAAGCCTTTCAGATAAATAAATTGTGACAATTGTGTCAATTAAAGTAAACAAGTCTGACATATAATAGATGTTCAACTAATCAGTACCAATGACCTGACCAAAGTCCTGATACCTGTGTGTGAGAGCAGCCATGATGTACTCAGCAGGCCTGCTTTGTCTTTGTTTTTTTATACGAACAGATGTTCCTTCCTTGCAGTGCACTCAAAGCATAAAATCTCTTATTACTTAAATGCAGTTATCAAGAAGAGAAAAGAAGGAACAAAAGCAGATGTAACCGATTCACAAACACTAGCAACCATATTAAAATACTGTGCTATATAGGAGCAAATATAAACACTGGTAGCCTGTGGGTGTGGTCACACAATCCATAAGCACCGTTAGGGTCAGGGCACACAGGCAGATTTGGGGAGATTAGTCGCCCAACGACAAATCTCGTCTTCTTCAGGGCAACTAATCTCCCAGAACTGCCTCCCCTGCATTTCCGCCGGCTAAAATGTAAATCACTGGCGGGATGGTGCTTGGAGTGATTCGTTTTCTGAAGTCCTCTGAAATTGCCTCTTGAAGAAACTTCGGGCGTCTTTGGAAAACGAATCGATCTGAGTGCTATCCCGCAATTTACATTTTATCTGGCGGGAAGGCACGGGAGGCAGTTCGGGGAGTTTAGTCACCCAGAAGAAGAGGAGATTTGTCGCCAGGCGACTAATCGCCCGAATCTGCCAGTGTTTGTTGTACACAAATCCAGGGAACATACGCCATACATTTGTGGGTGAGAATATATTGGTAATCTTTAACTAATGAATGTGATAAGCCCCCAGACAAATGAGGGTGAGGACATAAAGATCCCCCACTGAGTTTCATCCCACAAAAGTAGTTATGGGCGAATTTGTCCCCGTTTCTCTTTATCAACATTTTTTCAACACCGGCGAATTTTCACGGCAAATTAGCATATTTGTTCGCCGGCGGCGAAACGGGCAGATTCGCCGCAAAATTCATGCTTGCCGAATAAATCTGCCCATCACTACTCAAAAGTCCTCCGTTAGAACAACCTGGGTTAAGGTGTATTTGTGATCTCTAGTTGTAAAGCAGCTTGAGGCAGATTTTTTGTTTTATACCAATAGATAGGTCGATTGGTAATGGAAAGTCTTAGGAAGAATGCCATAGTGTTGCAAGGCTAAACACTTACATAACATGAGAGAAATGACAGGAGATAAAGTAAAGAGGACTATACTGAGGGTATGTGGTACTATAAAAAAGCTATAATAGTAAATTATGATATAATATGTATAATTGTTGGGGTTACGGGTGGCCCATAGAGGAGCCGGCAGAGACAAGCCATACCATATTATGATTAATTATGGATCTGCAAGGTTCCGTTTCCTTAATTTTAAAGTAGAATGTGAAAGATTAAAGACTCCATATAACCAGTGTAAAAATCTATCTGTGATTTAGCAAAGTTTCCAAATTACTTCCCTGTTATTATCAGTGGCATCTGTGACAACCCTTCATCCCATTCCCGCATAGAGCATTTTGGAGTAATGTTCTTTCTAAAATTTTATAAATAAGTCTTCACACACACAAGTTTAACGTACACTGCACATATAATCAAACTAAATATTAACTCTATGGCGATTACATTTTAGTTATTTTATTGGCTGATGTTGTGGCTTTAAAAATATATTATAAAATTGTCTCTACAATACAGAAATCCCTGGATGATTACTTTAGAATGAATGAACACTCAGTTTCCTCAAGAGTGTTGTTATGGGAAGCACATAAACCAGTTATCAGGGGTACATTTATACAGATTGGCTCTAGACGTAAGAAGGATAGAGAATCTAAAATAAAAATTTTGACACGGGAATTAGATAAATTGATTTCCCAGCAGATAGAATCCCCCCTGGTGGACTATACTATGCAAATTAAACAGTTACAGAAAGATTTAGATTTGTTAAAGGACAAGGAAAGGCAAAACAATAAAATCCCATTTTTACATTCTTTAATGAAAAATAAACCTTTCTTTCCAATATACTTTAATTAAAAAAGGTGTACAGTTTTTATAAGAAACCTGACTGTATGCAGTGAAATTCTCCCTTCATTTACTGCTGTGGATAGCAATTGTCAGATGGTCCCTAACTGCTGAGCAGGGAAACAATCATACTTATGAACAGCAGGGGTGCCCCCGCCTTACTTACCAGCCATGCAGAACTCAAGCAGCTTTGTTTATGACGATCCCTAAGCAGCCCAGACCACACTGAGCATGTGCAGGGTCAGGGTCAGGCCAAGATGTATAACAAAGTTACAAGATGACAGCCCCCAGTGGCCAACTTTGAAAGCATAAATCATTGGTTTGATTAGGCTTTGTGGTGCAGTAAGTTCATGCTTATGTATACAAAATACAGCATTTCTAGCCTTATTCTATTTTAGACTTTCCTTGTCCTTTAATGACAACTAATGCTGAGAAAAAATTAAGATGGGCTAAAAATAAAATGTATTGTTGCATTGGGCTAAAAATAAAATGTATTGTTGCATTGATAAACCGGGTAGGATGCTAGCACGCAAGTTAAATGAGCGTAATACTACCCCTCAGATTCATAGGATTAGGTCCTCTCAAGGTCCCTTGACAGGAAACCCCAGTAAGATTGCAACAGAATGTGCAAATCTTTATCAGAAATTGTATTCTAAACCGGGTAATATATCAAAGGAGAAATATGATAAATTTTTTAAGGGATTTACAATCCCATCTTTAACTCCCGATCAAGCCCAGTTAATGGAATAGGATATCACAATGGAGGAAGTTCAATTTGCAGTAAAGCAACTAGATACTTGTAAAGCTCCTGGACTTGACGGCCTTCCCAATATCTACTATAACTAAAATGCTAAATGAGCTAAAATCAGGAGGGAAACTACAAGGGTGAGACTTTGAAAGCAAAAATTTCTGCTATCCCAAGCCAGATACTGATCTGTCTGGTTGCAAAAATTATAGGCCAATATCAGTCCTAAACACTGATGTTAAACTCTTGGGGAAATTCTTTCCTCCCCCCTAATAGTCCATAAGGACCAAGTTTTGTCCCGGGACGTCAGGCAGCAGATGCTATTAGGCGTCTAATTTTGTTAACCCATCAAGCCAAATTATCAGGAATTAAAACGATGCTACTTAAATTGGATATCCGCAAAGTTTTTGACTCCCTTCATTGGGACTATTTGTATTCTACATTGGAGAGATGGGGTTTTGGGGGGAACTTTATAACTTGGGTCAAATCCCTATATCAAAATCCATCGGCAATAGTTAATGTTATGGGATTTCCATATAATACTTTTCAAATCTACCGGGGGTGCCCTCTGTCCCCAATACTATTTAACTTAGCTATTGAGCCATTGGCAGCGGCAAACAGAGCTGATATAGATATCAAAGGTATTGAAGTAGCTGGTACTCAACACAAAGTTAGCTTATTCGCTGACGATTTCTAACCCATTAACCCATTAACCTCCCTTCCAAACCTGTTTAGGCTTTTGGATATTTTTGGTACAATATCTGGTCTCCAAGTCAACCATAATAAGACAGAAGCATTGAATATAAATTTATCCCTTGAAGCAGTTAAATTATTGCAACTTAACTTCGAATTTATCTGGCATCCACACTTTATTTCAATTTTAGGAGTTAAGTTGACTAACACGTTTGATACAATGTACAAATACAATTACCCCCCATTATATAAAACCCTGTATACTCTACTAAACAAATGGAATCATCTTCATATTTCTTGGATTGGAAGAATACATTCAATTAAGATGACAATTTTACCTAAAATGTTGTACTTTTTCCGGACGTTACCCGTGCCAATCTCTATTGATGATTTAACCCGTTTCAACACTAGTTCTCCAATTTGTTTGGGCTAAGAAAGCTTCTAGAGTACGCCAGTCGATACTAACTTGCCCAAGAAATAGAGGGGGCCTTGGTCTTCCTAACTGGCTATTTTATTATAAAGCAGCCCAAATCTCTCAGATTCTGGCACTTCATTCTAAAATAGATAGTCCAATTTTGGGTTTCTCTAGAAGAGGCATATACAATACCATATTCTCCAGCTGCCTTGATTTGGTGCCCTCCTAAACTACAACCAACTGTAAGGAGTGTCTGCCTACAGCACACATTGAAAATGTGGGACTCGGTTAACAAGAAACATAAGTTACAAGCATCTCATTCACCTGCCATGCCGTTAGTCGGCAACCCTTTATTCAAATCTGGATTGCAGAATAAGGTCTTTGAGTGGTGGACATTAGCAAATATACATAATTTGGGACAGCTGTATACATTAACAAGGCCATATACTCCCCAGAATCTTATAGATAAGTATTCGGTTCTGCTAGCTGAACATTTTCATTTGAGACAATTATTGCATTTCGCTCAATCACAGTGGGATCGGAGCCAATTAACTAATAAGACCCCCACCTTTTTTCAACAATGGTGCTTGAAAAATCATCAGACTAAGAAAGCGATCTCAATGTTATATAATAACTTCTATGAGGAGGTTGAACCTACCCATTTTGCATACATAGACTACATTGTCAATTGGATAGGGAAGAATGGCAATTAATATGGCTCAACACTATGAAATCATCTAAAAATGTCTCTGTATTGCAGATTAACTATAAAGTCTTACTTAGATGGTATTTGGTCCCAGTCCATATTGCCAAATTTTCCCCTACAGCAGACCCTAAATGTTTCAGAGGTTGTGGGCGGTTGGGCTCTATGTTCCACATTTGGTGGGAATGTCCATGCGCTCAAAGGTTCTGTATTGGAATTTACACCATGTTGCATTCTATATTCCAGGTGGTGATCCCTAAACGTCCTGTAACGGCTCTATTAGGCAAAAAAACAGAAGAACTTTCAGAGATTCAGTTCCAATTGTTTATTGCAATTATGACAGCAGCAAAAAAAAACAAAAAAAGGGCGTGTGCTTGGAAAACTAAACAATTATCTATTGAAATTACTAAACAAAACATAGATTGGACAATGTCTCAAGAGAAAATGACTAGTATTCTTTCAGACTCACATAGCAGATTTTTGAAAACATGGACACCATGGCTGGAATATCGATATGGGACTGATGGGCGTATAGAATTACTCAGGATTTAAATATTATGGTTATGGGATCTTTCCCAATCAAGTACGTGAACTAATAGGACTAGAGTTAGGTTTGTATTTTAATTTTCAGATTAAAGGGTTTAAACTACTTCAGCATAAGGTATATAGTACACAGGATTAGTCGTTATCAGGTGTAATTAAGATATCGGAAATAAATGTCTGTAAATTGGGCTTTGCCTATTTCTGTTTGGAAAGGCAAAATGTACATGAACATTTAATCTTGAGTTTGTTTCTGGAATGTATAACTTTTACTTAACTATACTGTCTTCATTGATTGCTGATGGCTGCCTGTGTATTTGTTTTTTTTTCCTGTTTGTGAAATACAAATAAAAATATTGAAATATAAAAATATATTATATGACCATTGACCATGGTGCATAGGACCAAATTGCCAAATCTAAAACATATGTTTAAAAGAAAATGTGTTTCTTATCCCTTAACATCGAGAAGTGCCCAAAACTAATTGCATGGTGCTGCTGAGAGATTGTAGAGAACAGGAGATCATCTGAATAGCAAAGTGTGACCTGAGGGCGCTTTTACACCGTTCAACTCATTTTCCCAAGGAAATCTCCCTAATGTTTACACGAGAAATGCAATTTCTATCTTCCAGCCCAATATAGGCCAAGGAAAGAGAAAGTACACACTTCTGCAAATCCCTTGTAATAAAAGGTTGTATTAATCCTCGTGAACCTGCTATGAATGGGAGTACATGCTGGGGGGAAGACAGTGATGAAACATAATAAATGTCGGTGTATCTCAATATGCCAGACAGAAGAGCTTCCATTGTTTTATTTAACTCAATGTTTTTAGAACCAGAGGCATAACTACCAGGGGAGCGGGGGGTGTGATTCGGCCAGGGCCTGCAACCCCTCAGGGCCCCCCCGGCAGCTCATCCACCACGAATTCCGCCACTTCTGGGCGTACGGAGGGGGGCCCCTCTAGTTATGTTGCTGTTTAGAACTACACATAATATTTAGATATAACTTATAAAGTAGAAATAATTTAGAAATGATGAGAATATTTATTTTTAATCATGACAGGCTTTCTTTTGCAAACCTGCATGGTGTTGCCAGCTCCTTTCTGTTTATCAATTACACGTTTCTATGGTGTTAGGAATGAACATGAGACAATCCCTGACTCTGATCCCAATACTAGATTCTGATACATGATTCTGTTATTGGATTCATATCCTGATACCTGATCTCTGACAACTGACTCTTGCCCTAAGACTTGGCAAAGGCAATATAAAGTATATCAGTGCTACTAATTGAAGGCAGAAGGATAAAGGGAGGAATTTGAGTGCAAATGCATTTATTCACTACATGTCCTGATTGTCATTCATCGGTCTGATGGTTGCTGATGAAATTGACCCTGAGGCTGTCAGAGCCATTGGGTACAACTGGGTGAACTGCTGCACCAAAATATTAATATATCAAAATACATATATAAAATTAAACATATGGGAACTTGTAACTTGGAGCTTTCTTGATAAAAGGTTTCCAGATAATGGATCCTATACCTGTACTTTTCTGGGTCATAATCTATTTGATTTAAGATAATCTTTTATTTTTCCCATAAATGGAATAAAACACAATTTGATTGGAGAACAATATGGACCTTCTAGATGAAAAGGGAACGGAAGAAGATTTTACAAAAAAAGGTATAAAACAGATCACAAAAATTAGCCAAATACACAAGAGTTAGTTAGTGTGCAACTGCAGCCACTATGTATACCCACTAATGATGGAATTGGAATCAGAATAAGAAAAATACACTAAAAGCAAGGCAGTAAATTCTCCTCCCAGCACTGGTAACATTGTACCTTCTAAAAGTACTCAATGCCTAAACTACCTGCCTGAGTACTGTGTACTGAGATAATATCATGAATATTTCAGAGATATTTATAGTACAGGTATGGGACCTATTATCCAGAATGCTCAGGAACTGGGATCTTTCCAAGATGTGGATCTTCATACCTTACTCTTAGTCTTCCAAAAAATCAGGCAAACGTTAAATAAAACTGGCTTCCATGAGTGTTAACTCATTTTAGAGGAATACAGCAGGTGTATGATCTTTACATTTCCTAGAACTATATATTGTTACAGGTATGAGAGTGATTTTCCAGATAAGGAATCTTTCTGTAATTTGGATCTCCATACATATAGGGGCAAATTCATCAAGGGTCGAATTTTGAGGGGTTAAATCCCTCGAAATTCGACTGGGGAATAGAATTGAATAGAATCGAATAGGCAATTTGGGCGAATTTACGCGCTGGCAAATAGGCGCTCAATCGAATATTCGCTCTAAGGATTTTCATTCGATCGAATGCCTTTTTATTTGATCAAAAACTTGGAAAACAAGCCTATGGGACTTTCCCATAGGCTTTTAAAGCAATTCGGTAGGTTTTAGGTGGCGAAGTAGGCAGTCGAAGTATTAAGTATTTTTAAAAGAGACAGTATTTCAACTATCGAATGGGCGAATAGTCGCAGCGTTTTTGCGCTCGATCTAGTACTTCGACTATCGAATGGCAAATAGTCGCAGCGTTTTTGCGCTTGATCTATTCGAATCATTCTACTCAGGCGAATTTACGATAGTCGAGGAGCACAAAAAACTACTCAAAATTCGAAGTTTTTTTACTTCGAATCATTCACTCGAGCTTGGTGAATTGGCCCCTAAGGGTTTATTTATTAAAGTCCCATTTTTTCTGGTCAGAGTTTTAAAGGAGAAAAAACTATTTTTTCGTAGAAAAAAAATTTGTGATTTATTAAACCCTAATTGTGGTGTTTATACAAATGGCCTGTAGATGTCACTGTGCTCAAGACTTATACTGTGCATACTTCCTGACAGCTTAAAAGTGAAAGTTACTGTTGTGTAATGGCTGCATGAGTCTCTGCTAATAAAGCACTGTTATACTCTACTCATCCTCGGCTACCCAAAACATAACAGATTGACGACGAGATGGATCTTCTACCTCTGCAGCAGCCTGCACCTTTTCTTCCAAACCCTGCCTTCAGCAGAGAAGGTAATCCAAAGGAGTTAATATCAGACCACGGAGTCTTTTCCCGAACAATAACATTTAGTGAAAAATTATTGATAAATGGGGGGGGGGAGTCTGTGCAGATTTGGTCAGAGTGGTTTTCAGAAAAAAAGTGATAACATTTTGGATTCTGATAAATAACCCCCTCGTTTACTTAAAAAATAATCCAAACATTAAATAAACCCAATATGGTTGTTTTTCCTTCAATAAGGATTAATTATATCTTAGTTTTGATCTATTACAAGGTACTGTTTTATTATTACAGAGAAAAAGAAAAACATCTCATAAAATCTGAATTATTTTATTGAAATTGAGTTTATGGGAGATGGGATCCCATATTGGTACTACAGCATATATTGTTGTATTGTTACTAAAAACAACATAAATTTGTAAATCCTATTGGGATTAATGAATGTGTTAGCAGAGTTTTTGGGTAATCTGGAGGTGCAGTAACAGTCAGGATTCTTGCCAATCAGGATGGTGCTGCAAACATGGTTGAGACAACATGCTGAGTAAAGATCATTGAAACTTTTCCCAGAATGCACGTTTCAAACAAAACTTTATGAACATACAACAATATGAACACTGAACCTAATGGCCAGGGTTGCCAGTTTGGCTGGTTTACAGCCAAATTGGGCTACTAATTTAAAGTCCAGGCTAGTTTTGAAAGTACAAGCTAGCCAAGGTACGGATTTGGGCTACTTTTTGGGCCTTTGGCTGGTTTTTACTTTGCAAACCAGCCAAAGGTTTTTCTTGCCCTAATGTGCCAATCCTGAGTCTCATGTTGGGTAATGTAGTTTTTGTTTAATAATTTGCCAACTGCCAAGCTTAATGTAAGACTACAATACCCAGCATGCAATGGGACTGACTTGTGTAGAAGTTACCAGATTTTGGGCTCTGTACCCCATTCTCCCATCACTCTTAAGCATTCTCACATTTTCCAGTGACTTTCCTCAATTTCAACAATTTTGGGGCAAAAATCTGCTGGGCACCAAAATGTCTAGAGGTTGAATTGTTTTACCAATATTTATTGAAATTGTATATGTATTTAGGCCTCATGGGGCCCCTATATGTCCTGAGCCCCCCCTCTGTAGTTACTCCCCTGGTGAAGGGGGCTTATCTTTCCCATTTTGCTTAAACGACAAGGAAAGTCTAAAATAGAATAAGGCTAGAAATGCTCTACTTTGTATGCTAAACATAAACATAAACTTACTGCGCCACAAGCCTAATCAAACAAATGATTTATGCTTTCAAAGTTGGCCACAGGAGGCTGTCATCTTGTAACTTTGTTAAACATCTTTGCAAGACAAGACTGTGCACATGCTCAGTGTGGTCTGGGCTGCTTAGGGATCGTCATATACGGTATTATCAAAACAGGACAAGCTTTAGTTCTGCATGGCTGGTAAGTAAGGCGGGGGCTCCCCCCACTGTTCATTACTATAATTGTTTCCCTGCAGAGCAGTTAGGGACCGTCTGACAATTCCTATCCACAACAGTAAATGAAGGGAGAATTTCACTACCTACAGTCAGGTTTCTTGAAACGGTACACATTTTTTAATTAAAGTATATTGGAGATATATTTATTTTTCATTAAAGAAAGTAATAATGGGATTTTATTTTTTGCCTTTACATGCCCTTTAATGGAAAACTGTGCAAAGGTGTATTTTCACATATATTCATTTATTTTCAACTTTTTTTTTTCACTGCACATGTGTTATTTTGGGCTACTTTTGAAGTGAATTTCGGCTACTTTTGGGCTGGATTTGTAGCCGACTTTGGCTGGTTTTGAAAATTAGACCTGGCAACCCTGCTACTGGCAGAAGTAAACAACAGTTTAACACACTAGGGGGCAGATTTACTTAGGGTCGAATATCGAGGGTTAATTAACCCTCCATATTTGACTGTCGAAGTTAAATCCTTAGACATCGAAGTCGAAGGATTTACCGCATTTCCTTCGTTCATACGATCGAACGATTTTTCTTCGACCAAAAAAAGCTAAGAAAGCCTATGGGGACCTTCCCCATAGGCTAACATTGGGGTTCGGTAGGTTTTAGGTGGCGAAATAGGGGGTCGAAGTTTTTTTTAAAGAGACAGTACTTCGACTATCGAATGGTCGAACGATTTTTAGTTTGAATCGTTCGATTCGAATTCGAAGTCGTAGTCGAAGGTCGAAGTAGCCAATTCGATGGTCGAAGTAGCCAAAAAAAACATTCGAAATTCAAAGTTTTTTTTATTCTATTCCTTCATTCAAGCTAAGTAAACGTGCCCCTATATGTGTCAGCACATTAGTCTAACATAATGTTTCAATGATTTTTAGTAGACTTACGTTACGGAGATCCAGATTACAGAAAGACCTCTTATTAGGAAAAGCCCTAAGATCGTGAACATTCTGGATAACAGGTCCCCAGCTGCTCTGCATGTCTAGCAAGTGTAGTTCAAATACATTACAGATCCTTTCTCTAAAAAATAAAACTTTAAATTGTTATAAATAGTTATAGTTACATATCAGGATCAGTGTCAGGTATATATTTTTAGTGTGATACTTGATGTCCTAGCATGGACTTTCCTCTGTGTCACCTTTATAATCACCGGGCTTAGCTAGCGAATGTGGTCACTGTGAAGTAATGTGCCATAACCGATATCAAGATGCAAGGGACTTTCTGAAGCATGGCAAAGTTGTCAGGGACACACATGGCTACTCAGGGACAAGGTCAAAAAGAGGAGAGATTGAACCTTAAGTGACAGAAGTCTCTTGTATTTTTCAGTGGAATTTTTTTTTAAACTCGCAGTATTCCTCACCAATAGACAGCCAATCACTTTCTAACTAAAGATGGAAAGATGTTTCTTACAGCAAAAGCAGGGGTGTTGTACATGCTGCTTTCCAGCTCTTGTAAACTACAACTCCCAGCACTGCTCAGCTGCACTTATTAGTCATGAGGGTGCTGGCAAATCTAAACAACATCCACCTGAAAGTGAGCTAAAACAATGTGATTGTAGCATTCCTGAAACAAGCATCTGACAGTAAGGGTTCGACTTCATGGACGATTTCCACGCGATCCGACGCGATGCACAAAAATGCAGGCGTCACGTCGGATGCAATAGAAATAAGGTAAGTTATGGAAATGTTGGATGAAGTCGCATCGTTGATCTGACGCAACGCGACTGTCCGATTTGACACAGCGTCTGCATAGTCGTGTCGCGTCGGATCAATGCTGCGACACCATCCGACAATGCATTCACTTAGCTTATTTACGTTGCATCCGATTTGACACTTGCATTTTTGCGCAGCGTGTCGGATCGCTCTAAAATCTTCTGTGGAGTTCCTCCCTTAGTTAAAAAGAAACTCCCAGAAGCTCTTTCCCCCCTTTAAAGTGTTATGCAAATGTGCCCCTGTAACCATTTTGCTATTAGCTACTGTCTGTCCGGGGATCTGCTGGGCTCTACTTTGAGCTACTTAGGCACAACAATAAAGTGGCATGCTGGAAACCATAAAGTGCCATACTGACAGGTAATTTTTTATGTGCCCGAGTTTTACAAGAGAGCAACACTGCACAGTGAAAATGCATATAAATGCAGATCTCAGGGGTATTAGAAAACACCTGGGAAACTAATGTAACACCCTCTTGGCCACCCCCTGGTGCCAAGGTTGTACATTCTTATTTCTTACCAATTCAGGTTCTGGGTGAAAGGGTACTGGGAAGTTTCTCTCTTGGCAGTACCTCTACCTAATGGGATTCGGGAATACACCTGCGGGTGGCCCCATTAGGAAAACAGTAAATAAATACACACACAGTGCTGTTTAACAAATATAACTTTATATTGAAAGATTTAAAGGCTAAGCAAACATTCAGTTTAAATATATACATTTACATAGCATGACCAAATATCCTGGGGAACCTCCTTGCCAAGCAAGCTCCAAATAAATACGAAGCAAATACAGATTCTTAGCATACAATTAACTATTCAGGCATCATTATTCCTTGCTTGTTTCATAGAATATAAAACTGAATATTTTAATAAAAAAAACATTATTTGGGTGTGTAATCATTTAAATGTAACCATATTATCACCGTAATTGGAGGGTGAATTTTTGTTTGGGTAGGCCAAATCTACCAACAGTTTCTTCACCAGTGATTTTCCATTGCCGGAGAAACATATTATAAACAATGACAAAAGTTGCAATTCACCTGTCTGAGCACACAGGGTCGATTTTTGTCTAAAGTCTCTCCCATACATGGGCTGACTTAAATGCTAAAAACTGATGCAGCCACAATCTGCATGGTTAAGTACTAAGTAATATCTCCCTTGTCATGGATGAAGCCCAGACTATTTTGAAAATAACATGCAAAGTACTCTCTTATTACCAAAATTATAGAAAAAGTTCAGTTCATCCCAGCGTCGGACTAGGACACCAGGGGCTCACCCAAAACCTTAGACCAGGGGCAGACTCTCAGTACTACTATTTTACCTCTCCTCACTCAACCTCTATTCTCCTTATCTCTTTTATTTATATACTATAATCTATTAATCTATCTATTTAGCCTCTTTGTTCTCAATGAGATAGGGAATGGCCATGAAATAGGCCAGATGTTTAACAGAATGAGGGCCACTGGCACCTGGGCCCACTGGGAGTTTTCCTGGTATCTCGGTGGCCAGTCCGACACTGGTTCATCCACAGTATAATAGTAAATGAGGTTGAAAAAAACTTGCATTTAATAATCAACAAAAAATATGTGTCCATGCTTCCCAACATTTTGGAAATAGAAAGAGGGACAAAAAGATTTGGCTAGAGGAGCATGTCAATTTTTGACCATGCCCATTTTTGTGGCCACACCCCCTAATTACCATTTTTATTTTACAAAATTTGGCAGGTTATGAAAGTTTGAACACATTTCAGTGGTTTTTATGTGTTATCACAGTTTTGCTAATGAAGGTGAATTACTCTTTAGGGTCTGGCCACACGTACAGATTCAGGGAGATTAGTTGCCAGGCGACAAATCTCCTCTTCTTCGCAGCGACTAATCTCCCGATCTGCCTTCCCCTGCCTTCCGCCGGCTAAAATGAAAATCGCCTGGGGGCGTTTCGTTTTCCAAAGTCGTCCAAAGTTTCCTCGTGAGTCAATTAGATGTGACTTCAGAAAACTAAGCGCTCCGAGTGCCTGCCCCCAGGCGATTCTAATTTTAGCTGGCGGAAGGCAGGGGAAGGCAGATCGGGGAGATAAGTTGCCTGGAGACTAATCTCCCGGAATCTGCCCGTGTGGCCAGACCCTTAAGATGCAAATTTCCCCAAGAGACCTGCTTATCTTAAATTGTTACAATTACTTCTTTGCTTATCTTAAATTGTTACAAACATATCCAAATACACCTGCCACTTATTCTGGGCTCTATGCCACAAGCCAATTAAGTTAGAAACTTAGTATCTTTTTCTGGCTGTTCAATACAGGAGATCAAAGAGAAAGTCAGGACATTTCAGTATCAAACCCAGAACAGCAGGTTGCGCTGTCAAAATCAGAGGTATGTGAGAGTAGGGATGAGAAAATATTTTGCAAAGTTTCGCTCAGAAATGACGCCCATGGGGGAGAAAAAATGGCACACGTCAAAAAAATTTTGATGCCCATAGACTTTAGTGTATTTCGTCGAATTTTCGCCAGCAGCAAATTTTTGGCGAAGCGAAATAAGTTAAATTCGCCCATCCCTATGTGGGAGGTATGTGTGTCTATGTGAAAGTAGCCTAACTGATCTGGTAGCTGACCCAGAGGAAGGTGAATGTATTAAAGGAATGTTTGCTGCACTAGACAGCCTGATCATCACACTTATGTATTAAAGTAGTACATTTTGCTTTGCAAGGAGCAGAGCTAAACCTGCTTGCAAATGTGTTCTTCTCTAATTCACAACACAGTAATGAGTACCTTCACCATGAAATAATCTGTGTGATAGATTTTACCTGTGTAATTAGCAGAGCCATCATGAAGCTACACAAGTCAGCACTGAAATCGATTTACCCTTGCAGATCCAGTGAAAACAAATTCTAAATAAGAATTTACAACCTTTAACTCCTGTCACATAATTATCGAGCAAACAAAGACAGTCTTGGGAAAAATAATAATTAAAGACTTGTGAGCAGCGGCAACTAGTGATGGGCAAATTTATTCACCAGGCGTGAATTTGCGGTGAATTTGCGCGATTCGAAAAAATTCGTGGCAGAAATTTGCTGGCGTCAAAAACGGGAGCCGGCGTCAAAAAACGGGTGCCAGCGTCAAAAAAAAGGGGGCCGGCGTCAAAAATGGGCGCCGGCTTCAAAAACGAGACCCCGGCGCCGTTTCGTGAATTTTTCGCCATTACGCGAAATTCACGAATTTTTCGCCGAAGCAAAACGCCGCAAATTCGCCCATCACTAGCGGCAACATACCTCCCCTTTAAAAGTGAACACCTGTACTGAAGGCAAACTGGCATACATTACAAACTGCCATATATATTTTCAATATACTCAGGGGCCTATTTATTAAGACACTCATTTTTCTGGTCGTGTTTTTAAGGGGAAAATTCAAAAATTTTAGAGGAAAAAAACTTGAATTTTTCAAGATTTATTATGCTCTATAGTTGCGAAAAATACTCCAGCTAAAACCTGTTGAAAATTCATGTAAAAGTCAATGGCAGATGGTCCCTTTTACAGTTGGAAGATTTTCAAGGGGTTTGGTGTAAAAATTGCGAATTATTAGAGTAGATTAACAGTTAATGACAAAGGAGTTGCTCAAAAACAGATTATATTAAAAATTGTGAATTATTAGAGGAGCAGTTAAAGACAAAGTGGTATGATACAAATGTGATTAAATAAGACAAGGAATCAGTTGATAAGATGGATAGACTCTATGCTACTTAAAACCAACGATATAGGAAGCTATGCAAAATAGAATAATGTCCTGTTAATAACCAGGTTCAGTAAAGACGGTTACAAAGTTGCCAATATATTCAGGAAATACTGGAACATGGCTAACTACTACAAAAGGATTTGTCAGATGTGATAACTGTAGTGCTTGCAAAGCAACAAAAGTTAAGAAGCAAAAAAAAACAACTCATTTTTTTGGTCAAAACTCACAAATTCTAATTTAAAACCACCAACTGGAATTTGAATGTGCAATTTAATACCTCACTCAACCCTGGAAACAGTGTCGGACTGGCTCGGTGGGACACCGGGAAAATACCCAGTGGGCCCCGACCCTCATGGGCCCCCGCCGGGCCAGAAACTCTCTCTAAATATTTAGATTTGAAAAAAAAAAATCTGAGGCGCAGCGCCGCCCGCGCATGCGCGCCGCTGTTGCGCATGCGCGCCGCTGTTGCGCATGCGCGCCGCTGTTGCGCATGCGCGCCGCTGTTGCGCATGCGCACCGTGTGGCTTCCTTGCTGAGCCGGCCCGTCACAGTGGGGGGACGGGGGGCCGGAGAGGGGGCACTCGGCAGCAATCCCGGTGGGCCCTGGTCCCCCCAAGTCCAACCCTGCCGGGAAGCAGTTCTTATTCGACTATTTTGCAACTTAAAACCTGAGTTCATGTGCAAGTCAACGGCAGGGGTCAGAACCATTTGAATATGGTAATTGCCTTCCTGACATTCAAGTTTTTTTTTTTTCGGAGGAAAACTCGATTCAAATTTTATTCAAATGTTAGGGTTGTTCCCATTTGTTGTGAGTTGTGAGTACATTCAAATAAATTAGAGTAAAAAAAAATTCACATAACTTCGAAATTCGACCTTTGACAAATAACACCCACACTTGTGAGCCTAGTGGCTTACATATAGACAATGGAGAGGAGATAGTAATGTTAATACTATCCCAATGCGAAAAATAAAATGGGTATATACATTAAAAACATTATCACCACATGGGCTGAATGGGGGATATAGCCATTAACTGCTTTCTAACTAGCTAAATAGAAAGAAAGATTAATATATACCTAGTCAGTGGTGTAATAGTCAGTTATAAGTGCTACTCCAGCAGACTTCTGCACTGAAATCCATTTCTCAAAAGAGCAAACGATTTTTTTATATTCAATTTTGAAATCTGACATGGGGCTAGACATTTTGTCAATTTCTCAGCTGCCCCTGGTCATGTGACTTGTGCCTGCACTTTAGGAGAGAAATGCTTTCTGGCAGGCTGCTGTTTTTCCTTCTCAATGTAACTGAATGTGTCTCAGTGGGACCTGGGTTTTTACTATTGAGTGTTGTTATTAGATCTACCAGGCAGCTGTTATCTTGTGTTAGGGAGCTGCTATCTGGTTACCTTCCCATTATCACTCCAACTTGCAGTATAGCAGTAAAGAGTGATTAACGTTTATCAGAGCACAAGTCACATGACTTGGGGCAGCTGGGAAATTGACAATATGTCTAGCCCCATGTCAGATTTCAAAATTGAATATAAAAAAATCTGTTTGCTCTTTTGAGAAATGGATTTCAGTGCAGAATTCTGCTGGAGCAGCACTATTAACGGATTCAGTTTGAAGAAAAAAATTTTTTCCATGACAGTATCCCTTTAATTGCTGTATACTGTAGGTTTTGGCACAAAGCTAAAATAAATTAGGATGCACCAAATCCAGGATTCTGTTCGCGACTCGGATCCCTCTGTCCGGCTGAACTGAATCCTACTTTGCATATGCAAATTAGGGGCGGAGAGGGAAATCGCATGACTTTTTGTCACAAAACAAGGAAGTAAAAAATGTTTTCCCCTTCCCACTCCTAATTTGCATATGGATTCGGATTCCGTTCGGTATTCGGCCACATCCTTCGTGAAGGATTCGGAGTTTCGGCCAACTCCAAATTAGTGGATTCTGTGAATCCCTATAATAAACAGATGATGTTCAGGAGTGTTGCAGTACAACAACGGTATTAGCAGTCGTTTTTTTGTTTTGTTTTTCTTTCTTTTTTCTTTGCAAAATATAGATAACTACTAACATAAATCACATTAAATGATCCAGTTTTCAAAGTGGATTTTGAATTGTAATGTTTATCTTGTATATAAGTGTATGTGTAAATGTAAAGGTATTTATTACCTTTAGTTCAACAACTACATTAAAAGAAGTAGTCTAATTACAAACTGCTTTTTAAAAGATTGAAGGAAGTGACCTAACCAAACCAGTGGGAAGTGACTTAAGTGGACTTTTCCCCCTATTTATCAATACAGTTTCACAAATTTTTCTTGCGCAGAAAAAGTCACAATAAAATCGTAAAAAAATTAAAATCCTACATTTTTTTTGGATTTTGCACATGGAAGCTAAGAGTTCATTTGTAAAATCACCCAAAAGCTAATATTTTTTCAGAAACCCAGTGCAACTCTTCCAGTCGCTAATGGGACATGTGCCATTGACTTGTACATATTCTCGGCAGGTCTGAGTTGGAGTACTGTTTTCATTTGACTTTTAACACCATCAGACTTTTTTCTGTCCAAAAAATTGTATTTTTCCCTTTAAAACTTTGGAGCTTAATAAATAACCCCCTTTGGGTGAAAAACAAGTCCCTCGAAATTTGCGAAACTGTGAAAAATTCGCGAAATGGCGCCGGACATTTTTTTGGACGCCGACGAGTTTTTCGCGCCCGTTGCGCATCGCAACACTTCACCAGGCGTAAATTCACCTGGACAACGCTAATTCACAAAGATCCACAGTTGCGCACAGGGTACCAAACGCTGGCGAAATTACGCCAGCGGAATTGCACTCAGCAGTTTGGCTAATTAGCATACAGCGTGCAGTTAAAGTACAATGGCCGTATATGCTGCAGCAAATACATTACACTACACAAGGCCAGGGAACCATAATAAAATGATATAGAGGTATTATATTGCCCTTTCACATGTGCCCACTGTATAGTTTAGGTGCCATATGTTAGCAAATGTAGGGGGGAAGGAGGGTACCCCAAAAAAAATTTACGATCTTTTTCAGTCTATCACCCTTTAAATAGGAAAAAATGCCAGCGTTTCAACTTTTTTGTGAGGAACTCCTATCTACTCTATTGCACTTCGCCTGGTCTGAGGTGGCGAAGGCAAGTCTGGCGATAGAGGTAATGGTCAGTAAAATCAAAATGTAGTGAATTTGCGTAGTAAAGCTCTTTCGCCAGACCGAAAATTCACCTGGAGTTAGAGTGGGAAGTTGCGCCAGAGTCTATCTCCTTGATGAAATTACGCCATCGAAATTACGGCTACCGTTAGTAAATCGGCGAAGTGAAGAAATGACGTCACGCAGGCAAATTTTTGCCAGCATTAGCCACTTCGCCCTTTAGTAAATTTGCCCCCATGACTCTAATGCATTTGATGAAATTTAGCTGTTTTGTGGATTTTTCTGCAGTTTCACACGTTTTTCCAGCAAAAGTTCATCACTAGAGTTAATTAGATTACCAGTGCAGAGATAACCTGGGGACAAGTATACAGGGGGAGCTAGCTGCATTATGATAACAGTAACAAACACTACAAATGTGGTTTAATAAATGCACCAAATAATTGCATGCCTGTTCCTAATAGCTTTATAGATTTAGAGTTTCTGCACCCTAAAAAATGACTATGTGCACGGCTTCCTGACCCCACTGTCCTGTGTTTAAAGGGGATTAGTGACTTTGAGAAACACAAGTGCACCTAAATTATAAGCAGCAATCATACAAATAATTGCTTTTCTCCTGTTTAACCTGATTAATTATTTCAATAGTTGCCAGATGAAGGTAGATACCCTGGTGACATCTGTACCAGAGACAAATAGAGGAATAACCTGCCTGCAGGTCTATTCATTTTGCTCTAACTGACTACCTAATATATTATACAGGTTTCTTATTTAGAATTTCATACAGAACAATACATTTCAGGCTTCGGTTGCATTTATCAACAATTGAAGTGCTTGCAGTAAAAAGGTGAGGTTATTGTAATAGGAAATCATTTGAAGAAGTAGAATGGTTTATTTAGATCAGTATTGACACATAACAGGGCTTATTTACCAGTCCCACGGCACAAGTGTTGGAAGGTGAGTGTTGGTAAGTACTGTCAGGAGCGCTCCATGGTGCTCCTGGTCCTGGCGACGGCAAATCCAAGATGGTAGCCGCGTGGGTTCGGGTGCCGGCGCATTGACGTCAGCACACAAACACGTGACATCACAACACCACGTTTTGGTTGCCAAATTCAAAATAAAAGGACACAGAGGACGCCAGTTCAATGCCTGGGATTGCTGAATCGTTCCTGGGTTTCCTAAATTCCTGTTTCCTGGCTTCCTGACCTTTAGCTTTACCTTGATACTGATTCTTGCTGCCTGCCTTATTGAACACTTGCTGGATATTTACTACAATTACTCCTGATCCTTATTTGTAACGCAGACTTGGACTTTAACCCCTAAGCTTTCTCCTTGGACCAGACTACTCCCGTTGGGAATCGATAGGCCCCCTGACAAGAACAAGGCTCTCCAATGGTCTCCAACCTGCATATCTGAATAATGTAAAAACAACTTGGAGGGTAACATCTAGCCCATTAGTTAGCCCAGAGTTACTTGATGACAGAATGCCAAACCCAATACCATTTTGGTACATAGTAGAATATGTTTTTATCTGTTTTATGGGCTGATCCTGTTTGTGCTGTACAATTGATGTACTGTAGAGGAGGCCACATCCTGACATATTAAAGGTTTAATCGCTCTATGACAGCGCACAGTCTGTGATATACTTGTTTGTTTCAAATATTGGGGATGTCAAAAACAGGTGTCAGTGGAATTGAGTTTATCCTACGGACCAGGATTAGGGTGAGTCTTTAATATAGTAAATTGATTTATGTTTTTCCTATAGATAAGGTGAATAATTGTTTCTAAACCAATTACAAAGTCAAATGTCAAAGCTTGTTCCATATAAAAAGGCTAAGAAACCTGCTACAGATAGGCTCCTACTGTAGTTTACCAACCACTGACCAGTTGAGTGGACCTAAGGCACAATCTAATAGTGTGCTGACCCCCATCGATAATTTTTTCAGCCACAGTATATGACACAGCACTAACACTATGGGGCTCAACCAAAACATGATTGCTATTACATTCTTTGGCTGCAAATGAATGGATGAGAACCCTATTAGTGAATCGTGTGTAGGTGGCTCCCCATTTTGCTATACTGCCTGTATTAGAACAGCTAATAAATAACACTTAGTAAGCATGAAAAGCTAAACCATAGAAATATACAGGTAAAAGACACACATATTTATATATATATATATATATATATATATATATATATATATATATATATACATATATATATATATATATATATATATATATATATATATATATATATATATATATATGAGCTACTAGGGGTTACAGATAGGGGCAGATTTACTAAGGGTCGAATATCGAGGGTTAATTAACCCTCGATATTCGACTAGGAACTAAAATCGGTCGACTTCGAATATCGAAGTCGAACGATTTAGCGCTAATCCTACGATCGAACGATCGAAGGATTATTCGTTCGATCGAACGATTAAATCCTTCGAATCGAACGATTCGAAGGATTTTAATCCAACGATCGAAGGAATATCCTTCGATCAAAAAAACACAGGCATGCCTATGGGGACCTTCCCCATAGGCTAACATTGAGTTCGGTAGCTTTTAGCTGCCGAACTAGGGGGTCGAAGTTTTTCTTAAAGAGACAGTACTTCGATTATCGAATGGTCGAATAGTCGAACGATTTTTACTTCGAATCCTTCGATTCGTAGTCGAAGTCGTAGTCGAAGGTCGAAGTAGCCCATTCGATGGTCGAAGTAGCCAAAAAAACACTTCGAAATTCGAAGTTTTTTTAATTCGAATCCTTCACTCGAGCTTTGTAAATGCCCCATAGAGTGCAAGCATGGGGATGCTGTTTCTGTTTCTAATAGCCTATAAGCATTTAGCTATGATCGATCAGTTGTGCATAATGAAAACAGACATTGATTGCTATGGATCCAGTGTCGGACTGGCCCACAGGGATACCAGGAAAACTCCCGGTGGGCCCTCCTGCTTCAAAACATTTGGCCTATTTCATGGCCATTCCCTATTTCTATGAGACTAAATAGATTGAATAATAGATTATAGCATGTAAAGAAAAGAGACTAGCAGAATAGAGGTTGCGTGAAGAAAGGAATTATAATAATACTGAGAGTGGGCCCCTGATCTAAGGTCTTTTGGTGGGACCCTGGTCTAAGATTTTTGGGTGGGCCCCTGGTGTCCCAGTCCGACACTGTATGGATCCATACTCCATACAAGAAGCACCTATTTGAGCAATGTTCCCAGGTGTACCAATGACATAAGGAAGGTTGGGATGGGGATAGATTGCCCTGAAGTGTTCCTGGTACATTAGGGCTAAGCATAGTGTGCACTAACTTAAACCCAAAAAACTGGCACCCATTTTATTACTAATTTCACTTTGCAAGTTTATGATGAGTGTGAAGCACTAATAGAGGCATAGCATGATCCCTGCTAAAAATGTGTCTTCCTGTGTACACATGACTGCAAACGTGTAGGTTTAGCTATGTTTCTACTTAATTATTAACATTTTGGCATCAGTTTAATTGTAAGCCTTAAATGGGCCACAAATGAATAGTATCAGTATCATAAGTATATTTTATATGGTGTCTTTGCATATTACTTTTACAATTTCCTAACAAAAAACTCAATTAATAGCTAAACATTGGTAATTTATGAAGGTAGATGTAAACCAAGCTATACTATGTTTATATGATGTTGTATTACCATGTTTACTTGGCATCTATTCGTGAACTACATATGCATATAGTTTAGTTATGTAGCAGGATAAAGCTTTTGCTTAACATTAAATTGCATTATGCTAGACAGCAGGTGGGCTGGGGGATTGGCAGTAGATGTGATCTATTTGGATTTTATCAAAGCATTTGAAACCGTGCCCCACACACAACTATTTTCTAAACTAAGGTCTGTTGGGCTTAATGAAATTGTTTGCACATGGATAGTAAACTGGCTATAGGATTGGGTGTAGAGGGTGGTTGTTAATGGTAATTTCTTTATTTGGAGTAAGGTTCTTAGTGGGATCCCATAGGACTCAGTATTGGTCCACTTTTATTTAACTTGTTCATAAATGACTTAGGGGAGAGTATTGTAAGTAAAGTATCAGTGTTTGCAGATGACATAAAACTATCCAGCCCAATTAATTCCATCCAGGATGTGGCACCTTGCAACAGGCATCTAAGTGGCACATGAGATTCAATGTTGATAAATGTAAAGTCATGCACCTGGGATGTAAAAATATCCAAGCCACTTTTACTCTTAATGGGACTGCACTAGGCAAATCCATTATGGAAAAGGACCTTGGAGTCCTTGTAGATAATAAACTTGGCTGTAGTAAGCAATGCCAATCAGCAGCTTCAAGGGCAAATAAGGTCTTGATTCAAAGGGGGGGGGGTATTCTTCCACTGTACAGAGTGCTAGTAAGGTCCCATCTGGAATATGCTGTACAGTTTTGGTCTCCAGTTCCTTAAAATTATTAAATAAGAGAGGGTCTAGAGAAGGCCAACTAAGCTGATAAAAGGTAAGTTGGGGTGTTCATGCTGGAGAAGAGGCACTTGAGGGGTAATATGATAACTATGTATAAATATATAAGGGGGTCATATAATAATCTCTCTGATGTCTTATTTACCAGTAGGTCTTTCCAGCTGACACAAGGTCATCCATTCCGATTTGAAGAAAGGAGGTTCTGGCTAAATATCCAGGGAGTTATTTTACAGTGAGAGCTGTGAACATGTGGAATTCTCTACCTGAATCAGCCATACAGGCTGATACATTAGATAGCTTTTAGAAGGGGTTGGGTGACTTTTTAGCAGATGAGGGAATACAGGGTTATGGAAAATAGCTTCAGGACCAGGCTAAGCCGACCAGGCACCATAAGCAACTCGGTCAGCACGCTCCCAGCCCCTATGTGGATTGGTAGCCTACAGGAGGCTCTGTGTGGCAGAAAACCTGTTTTTTAGGCAAACAATACTTGCCTCTAGGCCTGGAATTCAAAAATAAGCACCTGCTTTGAGGCCACGGGGAGCAACATCCAAAGGGTTGGTGAACAACATGTTGTTCAATAGCCACTGTTTGGGGGGCACTGCTCTAGATTAACTAGCAGTTTGGCAGGTTTTATATAGAAAGGTTGTACTTGATGAGTGTGTGTCTTTTTCCAACCTAATTTACTTTGTTACTCTGTATTAATTGGGCCCCATAAGGATTAATCCAGCCAAGAGCTGGACCTTTTTCCATAGTTGAGACTAGCAGTTGTTTTCCTTTCCAATTAAAAGTGTTTCCTGGCAGTTCTCTAGGGGTGTCAGGCCAAGTACTCTCTTTGGAACCCACTTGCTATAGGGGGTGCTTGGTGTCAAAAGAGGTGAAGGCAGTATATTCTCACCAAATCCACTGGAGACTAGTGATTTGCAGGTCGGGTTTTTCCCAACCCGCACCCGACCCCAACCTACCCTCCCTCCTTCTGCCGACTTCCGACTTTCCTTTTTAGACCTGCGCAGACCGCCCCGCCGATGACGTCACAAAAGGAGCGAGCAGGTGTGCGCCTGTACAGGCGAAAGTCGAAGCCGGCAGATGATGGTCCCGCAGGTATCGGGCTGGCCCGCACATCACTACTGGAGACCTTAAAAGTTGCATTATTGTATCAAATTTACTTAAAGATGTTTGAGCACATGTTTCAAATCACTATGGATCCTTCATCAGGTGTGAAGGTTTGGGGCTCCAGTCCCCCTGAAAACTTTTTTTTATGGTAGCACAGATAGCACAAATAGTTTGCTGCATCTCCACTGTGAAGGAACCATATGTTATTTTATACACAGCATTCTTCCGTGCCCTATAAGGAATCAAGATTGTGTTAATTCAGTTTTCTCTTCCCAAATGTTTCACCTCTACCATTCAGCTGGCGCACGTGTTTGAAGATAAGCAATGTAAGCAGATGCAGCAGGGAAGATTCTTGATAGATTACCATCAGATTTCCTAGGTAAAGTGCTGTAAATGTCTCTTTCTGCAGTTCCATCCACAGACCCCATTGGGGATAATTCATCACTGTAAACAGTGTCAGGTAAATGTCATTTTCTTTTCTAAACTGACTTCATCATTTATGAAGGATTTGGTAAACATATGCCTTGCGAGTCTCTGTGGTGCCAACCAAACTGATTCCTAAGGAGAGGCGCAAGGGAAAGAATCAATAATATAAGGATAATTGCATTGTTTTAATAGGGCAAGATCAACCGCCACTATCACAATATAACTTATGATCAAATAAATATGAAAAGTTAATTAGTAATAAAAGGATACACAAAAGTTTTACAAAAGTTAACTTTTAGTATGTTATAGAACGGCCAATTCTAAGCGTCCCTAGCAACCAGATTGCTAAAACTTCATACTGAAGAGCTGCTGAATAAAAAGTTAAATAACGGAAAAAACAGAAATAAAAATGAAAACCAATTGCAAACTATCTCAGAATAATCACTGTCTACATTTTACTAAAACGTTAACTGAAAGTTGAACAACCCCTTTCATAGTAAATTCTATAAACTCACAATTCAATTTCTAGATGGTTTTTGTTTTGATTCATGGTGCAGCACATTTCCAAGAATGTTCTTAGATGCTGGAAGTTGTAGAATGGTGGTGAACTGCTGAAAATTGTATCACCTTTTTGAGTAGCCAATAGGGATGTAGCGAACTGCCGATTTGGTGTTCGCGAATGCCGTTCGCGAACACCGGCAAAAAATGCGAATGTTCGCGAACAGTTCGCGAACTTCGAACACCGCTAAAATCGTTCGATTCGAACGATCGAAGGATTTTAATCGTTCGATCGAAGGATTTTCATTCGAATCGAACGATCGAAGCCATTCGATCGAATGCTTTTCATTGAATCGAATGCTTACAATCGTTCGAACGATTTTTAGCGGTCGAAGGAGTTCGAATGGTCGAATGGTCGAACGATCGAACGCGAACTCAAAATGCGAACGTTCCCAAACGTTCGCGAACATTCGGCGGACACGGACGGTCGAAGTTCGCGCGAACTAGTTCGCGGGCGAACAGTTCGCTACATCCCTAGTAGCCAACAAAAGATTGGTCTTAGGAAATGGGCCAGTGAGAAGAGTATCATTCTCTGATAGAGATTTATGCCTTCCTTACTTTTTACTCACCCCTGTCCTGTCTTGTTTCTGGCTTGAGGGGAAGTCTAGGTATATTTAATTCCTTTTAAGCAACCATTGTTAAATAGTAGTCTCCTGATATAAACCATAGTGTTTCACTCTCCAGAATAAAATGGAAAATGGACTGAATAACCCAGACAAAATAAATTAAAGCAGCACTTTCTTCACTCTTTTTCAGATACAAACAAGGTAATACATCTGCATTTCTCCTCCATAGATCTTGTGAGTAAATAACCCTGCAAGAGCAGACATTCAATAGTCAGTTTGCTTTATCTCTTTACACTCTGCAAGTGAAAGATTTAGAGGGTCTGGCGGGCAGAAGGGCTGCTGTTTGGCAGATCGGTTGAAGACAAATGAACATGATTTTTTTTATTATTGAAAGAATAAGATACTGGATGGGGCCCCACTTTTGTGCAAGTTCAGGCCAAGCATCTGTAGATGGGTGTGTGGGTAGTATTTATCATAGCCCCTCTGCTAAGAGCAGGGAGTGGGAGATAGAAGGCATGGTAGGATTCATCATTGGCTTATGTCAGGTAAATCATTGAAAAAACACCTCTTCAGTAATTAATGTAGAGAGACAGATGAGCGGCCCCTGGGCCCATTAATCTGAAGCATCACCAGACTGCTGCGATTATGAATGTCAGGATGCATAAACTGTCATTGGATCAATATGCCAGGAATGAATCCAAGCTTCTCATTTCCGAGACATCCGCACAAACCCCCGGTACATTAAGCATCTCTCTGTCACACCCATTCACCTCTTTCTTCTGGACTTCTCCTTGTGTTGCTCAATATCAATTTATTTTTAGTTTGTGTGTTTCTTTTCCACCATTTTCATAAAGCTAAAACAAAGCCAGATATGTATTCAAAAACTTGTTATGCAGAAAGCACTGACATAAGCTAAAGGGGCAAATACACTAAAGGGCAAAATTTCAGCAGCGAACGCTTCGCCAAACTTCATGCCACTTAAAATTCGTTACCACTGTGCAAGCTCACTAAAATGGCAAAGGAAACTCTGGCGAAAGATGTAACGTTCTATAAAATTTGCACTTTAGTGAATTTGTAGAAAAACGATTATTTGCTTGAGCGAAAATTTGCCTGGTTATAGGGTGAGAAACTGCGCTTGTGACAGTCTCTTTTGCTAGCGAATTGTCCTCTATGCCTGTTAGTAAATTGGTGAAGACTCTGCGGAGAAAATTCCTGGCGAATTTTCACTAGCTACGGCCCTTCGCCCTTTAGTAAACCTACCTCAAAGAGTTTTCATTTTTGACTCTATAATGCTTAGCTTTGCTAACTGAACTTGCATGGATGTCACGTGAACTAGCAAAGACACTGTTTTCTCATAGAGTCACACAGTGAGGACTGGTCATTGTTACCTTGTAGGCAGGAACCTGTACATTTTGCAGCTTGGGTGCTTCAGCCATCAGGCATCTCCCATAGACTCCATTATAATTAGAATTTTCTTGAAATTATTTAATTTTTCTCTGTAATGATTAGGGATGCACTGAATCCAGGATTTGGTTCGGGATTCGGCCAGGATTCGGCCTTTTTCAGCAGGATTTGGCCGAATCCGTCTGCCCGGCCGAACCGAATCCGAACCCTAATTTGCATATGCAAATTAGGGGCGGGGAGGGAAATCACGTGACTTTTTGTCAGAAAACAAGGAAGTAAAAACATTTTCCCCTTCCCACCCCTAATTTGCATATGCACATTAGGGTTCAGATTCAGTTCGGTATTCGGCCGAATCTTTCACAAAGGATTCGGGGGTTCAGCCGAATCCAAGATAGTGGATTCGGTGCATACCTAGTAATGATAAACCGGTAATTTATACTTTATCCAAACCAAGATGCACATCATCCTTATTGGAGGCAAAACAATTATTTTCGCTTCATTTTAATGTTTACATTATTTTTAAATATACAAAGTTATAAAAAGATGCCTTACCTGGAAAACTCCAGGTTCCAAGCATTCCTGACAACAGGTCCCATACATGTATAATGTTATATATAGTTAATGTTCAAAATTGGAGTTCTTGACACCATATCATTCCAAAAAAAGAGTGAAATATAAATCAGGTTGGTATTATGGTTGATGACACAGATGGTGCTTGCCATCCAAGTAAATAGCAGCCAGGATGACCTGGAGAAGATCTTGCCTGTGCCATAAGCCTTATTTTTGGAATGATTGTTTTTGCTCATTTGGTTGATCAGATTTTTAAAGGACTGCCTAGAAAATCCAGCTGACTGTTGACCACACTAGTGTGTTGGTAGCTGTCACTTAAACTATGTTATAGCCACCTCTTGAGAATTAAACATGTGGCTTCAACAGTCATGTTTTAAAATGACATGCGGCCACTTTAAGAGTTGTTAATATAGTACCTAGATTGTATTATAGCTCATTATACAAGATTTGTAAATACAATAAAAGCATAATCAATCAGATTTTATAAATCTTAATAAATGAAGGGATTTCATCTACTGGACATGAAACTATGATAGATGCTATCTCATTAGTGAGCATGTCCATATTCTAAATCTATAAAGTATAAATTTCCCTTATAGAAAAGAACACATAGTACAATGAAGACCAATGTAAAGCACATTAATGATACTCTGGGGGAATGTGCACTAAGAGTTGATTTCCTATGAGGATTTTAATGCAAAGCTTAATTGAGTCTTGTCTCTGCAAAAAGTCTTTTTCTAGCAAACGCATTCAAAATGATGCCTTCAAGTATTGCCCAGATATGTAATTTGCCACTCATGGGGTCAGAACAGTCTGCTCCACCATGTTAATATTTGATTGTGTCTGTCTCTATTCCCCTGTCTATAGTACTTAATGCAATTTTTATTTCTTCCATGGACTGAGGCGCCCACAGATATTAATGAAGCGATTTAAACTTGCATGTGATGTTAAAACTTTCATATGGATGCACTGCTTGCAGTTTTACTGTTTTCAAGGCTTTGTGTTCTTCTCTTTTGCTCCTCCTCAATTCCTTTGAACAGATAAATACAATATATTCATGAGGGGTGAGAGGAGAAACCACAAATTCTTCCCCACTACCTGTCCCCTAACTTGCACTTCTGAATGATATAGGGGAGAGGATGGGAGCGGAGCAGAGTGGGGACACCTATTGTGTCTTCCACCCCTCTTGAAGATATCAGATGCAGCCAGGGCAAAAGGTGTCTATGTTCCAAAAGCCGGACATGTGCCAGTGCAAAAAAGGTGCAATGTGCAATGTCCTGTTTTTTTCACTTTGCACACTGCCTAGGAGGTCATAAATGACCCAGTATAACATTGAATAATGCACTTGTGGTCCTCCAGCTGTCTGCAAACTCCTATCAGCTTTTGGTTAATTCAGGGTGCTGAGGAATTCATCTGAATAACAACTGTAAAGTTGCAGGTCTGGCATTCCGAAAAATACAGTAATTAGTTTATGTATGGGACATGATAATTATTCCTATGGATAGGCAGGTTTAATAACCCACCATGGTATTAAAACATTCATCATTGCACTATACTTCCTTTTTTTGTTTTTTTTATTCAATGTTTATTGACATGCAAACAACTTAAGAAGACATTAAAGTATCAGTTATTCTTTTTACATATCTTTTCTTTCTTTATAGTCATCCTCTTACAATTCTCTCGTATTCAAGACACATAGTTATAGGAGAAAATATACAATTAAAATAAAATTTAAAAAATTTAAATGATTATTATGTATGAAGGCAGTTAACTCTTCCATTGCACGTATTCCATTTACTAGTGTATACCAGTTATCTATTGTTGGTGGGCTTTCTTTCCTCCAGTTCATTGGAATAAGGGCTTTAGCTGCCATCAAGAGCTGGAGAAGGAGGGTTTTTTTTTTGTTTTGTTTTTGATTCATATCTATAATACAGAATTATTGATGGGGCATCCAGAATTACTGGACTTTTACTAATTTGTGACCAAAAGTTTTTAAGTTTCGTGCAAGAATACCATAAATGTTCTAAATTTCCAATCCCTTCTTTACATCTCCAACATTCATCTGATGGTATTAACTTAGCTTTATATAACAATGCTGGAGTCCTATACCATCTTGTTAATAAATAGTATGAATATTCTTGAAATCTATTACTTATTGAACACTTAGATACAATGCTAAACATTTTCCCCCATTCCTCAGGTGTAAATTTTCTACCCAGCTCCTTTTCCCATGATAATGTTTATGTTGGTAGTTGAGCATATTTGCTCTCCCTTAACATCTTGTACATTATTGTCAGGGTGTGTCTAAGATCCATTTCTAACTTGCATAATTTCTCAAAATTAGTTAGTTTTTAAATCCTTGTAGCCAGTAAGCTGTAATATATGAAGCCAAAGCAAAGTGTTTTCTAATTGGCTTATGACTCCTCTGCTTGCCTTGTTTCTTCCACCTTGGAAAGTTTGGATATTCTATATTTTCCCTTAATGGCAGGGACAATTCTGCAGACCCTAGAGATTTCATTGCAAGCATAAGTGTCACATGCCTCTAATGCAGGTTATTAATCACTGTATTCTTGTTTCTAAAGCAGAGCAAAATAACATTGGCATGTGTCTGTAGATGAAATATGATATGATGGACAGAAAGATAAATAGATATACACAGCTCTGGCACTGCCTGTAATGCTCTGTCCATGGAACCAATCTGCAGCAAGGAATCAGCTGGATACAATGACAAAACCTGGGTACCTGTTTCAAATAGGAGTTTGCACAGAAAACTGCTAGGCGCATTATGCTTACAAAGCATCTCCATTAGCAGCAGGTGTAGGGGAGGTTTAAAATGTCTTGAATGTTTTAAAGGACAAGGAAAGGCAAAACAATAAAATCCCATTTTTACATTCTTTAATGTAAAATAAACCTTTCTCCAATATACTTTAATTAAAAAATGTGTACAGTTTTTATAAGAAACCAGACTGTATGCAGTGAAATTCTCCCTTCATTTACTGCTGTGGATAGGAATTGTCAGATGGTCCCTAACTGCTGAGCAGGGAAACAATCATACTTATGAACAGCAGGGGGAGCTCCCGCCTTACTTAGAAAAGGCACACTGGCACACAAGATGTGAATGCAGGTGAAAACCTTGCAGAATTTTATTACCGGAAGTGCAACGTTTCGGGGCAAGCCCCTTTGTCTTACTTACCAGCCATGCAGAACTCAAGCAGCTTTGTTTATGACAATCCCTAAGCAGCCCAGACCACACTGAGCATGTGCAGGGTCAGGGTCAGGCCAAGATGTTTAACAAAGTTACAAGATGACAGCCCCCAGTAGCCAACTTTGAAAGCATAAATCATTGGTTTGATTAGGCTTTGTGGTGCAGTAAGTTCATGCTTATGTTTAGTATACAAAATACAGCATTTCTAGCCTTATTCTATTTTAGACGTTCCTTGTCCTTTAATTTAGTCTAACAAATCCATTTCTTCACAGCAGTCAGAAACCCTACATCGGAAAACTTCTTTCTCTTACTGAATCTGTTTATTGCTGGTTATTACATGCAAAATGGATCTGAGCTGCTCATAAACGTGTAAATATTTTATGGCTCAACTGGACTTCTGCTTTAATGCACAGTGTCAGCACTATTGAAGAAATTATAATTATGGGGATGTTAGGAGAAAGACATGCTGAAGTGCAGTTATCAAGAGGTAAAATATACAGGCCAGTAAGAAAACGTGAGTGATATATGTGCATTTATTAGGGCACATCCTATTCTGGCATGGAAAATAAAATAAGTTGAGCTATGCAATGTTTCTATGACTCAGTGGAGGTCAGAAACTGAATAAAATACATAAAAACACACTTGGCAATGTTGCTTAGCTGCAAAGTTCAGTTTGTGACCTTGTTAGCGGAACTGTGGCCTAATGTTGCCGGTGAAGGGTAGAAGTCACAATCATGTAATAGCTGAAATTATTACCATAATGCATTGGTCTTTAACCTGTGGCCCTCCCACTGTTTAAAGTTCCAGTAATGGCAGCCAAGTACTGCCTGGGTATGCTACTTCTAGTTAGAGAATATAAAAATATTCAGACATTTACAAATCATAGTATACTGTATGTTAATTTCCATTTACTGCTAACTGTAAACACCCAGCAATAATACAGATAATGACTTTCCATGCAACTGCAAAGAATCAAGCAATAAAAAAAAAATTCTATAAATGTAGTATATAGTACATTTATTACATAATAAAGTGCATAACAAGCAGATCCTAGCTCCGGTCTTGTGCTGCTGTTTTTTTAGAGCTTGTTTGCAAGCAAAACATATAAAGCAGATAAAGCACACTGGGTAATATTTATCATTTTGTTGCTCAAGCATTTTCTTTTTGTAGGGGAAGGAGAAAAAATGCCCAAAATTCATACAATTTCACTTGCGTTTGATGAAAATCAAATGCAAGTTGTGTCTAGAATTATCCAATTGGGGGTTGTCACTTCCAGAGTATGCATCCAATATTTGCCAATTTAGTTGGCATTAGATTGACTGATGACACATAGGGATGTCGCGGACTGTTCGCCCGCGAACTAATTCGCGCGAACATCGACTATTCGCGTTCGGCGAATGTTCGCGAACGTCGCGCGACGTTCGCCAATTTGGGTTCGCCTTAGCTGGCGCTTATTTTTGCCCTCTCACCCCAGACCAGCAGATACATGGCAGCCAATCAGGAAGCTCTCCCTCCTGGACCACCCCCACACCCCCTGGACCACTCCCCTTCCATATATAAACTGAAGCCCTGCAGCGTTTTTTCATTCTGCCTGTGTGTGCTTGGAAGAGCTAGTGTAGGGAGAGAGCTGTTAGTGATTTGAGGGACAGTTGATAGTAACTTTGCTGGCTAGTAATCTACTTGATACTGCTCTGTATTGTAGGGACAGAACTCTGCAGGGATTTGAGGGACATTTTAGGTTAGGTAGCTTTGCTGGCTAGTAATCTACCTTCTACTGCAGTGCTCTGTATGTAGCTGCTGTGGGCAGCTGTCCTGCTGCTGATCTCTCATCTGCATCTGTTCTTCAAACAACTGCCACCTAGCTGTCTAAATATCAATAATAATACCGTCTCCAGAAACACCACCCGAGTGACGTTTTTCAAGCAGCAATAATATATTCCGTATCCAACGGCTGTAGTGTATACGTTGACCTTGCAGGCATTATTTGCCCAGTCTTTAACCAAGTGCCACCTAGCTGTGTGAGCTTTTTCACATTCCGTGTCCAGAAACATCACCTGAGTGACGTAGTGTGATTTCTGCCCTTTACAGCACAAAACGCAGCGCTGTGTCAACAATGGATTTTTCAGATACATTTTTGCCCTTGATCCCCCTCTGGCATGGCACTGTCCAGGTCGTTGCACCCTTTAAACAACTTTAAAATCATTTTTCTGGCCAGAAATGTCTTTTCTAGCTTTTAAAATTCGCCTTCCCATTGAAGTCTATGGGGTTCGCGACGTTCGCGAACTATTCGCATGTTTTGTCGCAAGTTCGCGAATATGTTCGCGAACATTTTTTCCGCCGTTCGCTACATCCCTAATGACACAAGGTCCTGGATGGCGGTAAACCATTCATCAAAAAAAAGAAGCAGGTTGGACACACTGTAGTGATGTGTGCAGGCCGGCCCAATATCCGCGGATTTACCCGATGGTCTGGCGGGTTCAGGCTGACTTTGGGTCGTGGGCGGGTTCGGGTTGAGCCCTTCCATCTGCTCTCCCCTCCCATGGCCTTACACTGCCGGCTTCTGGTTTTATAGACACACGCTTGCTCCACCGCTTTGTGACGTCACTTTTATTCTGTGCTTCTAGTTTAGTTCTGTTTTATGAAAGATGAAGCTTTTGTAACAGACACATTTCTTTTTTTTATGAATGTGTAGTTCCCTAATATAAAGCTACAAATGTACAAATGCACTGTTGTTGGTAAGGAACATGTTAAAGCACAGCTAGGATGGCTGCTAATCAGATCCCAACTACAGACCAGTCTTGCCCATATTCCAGCTCGTCGATGTAATTATTGAGTTGCAAAACAGTAATCTTCCACAGCATTCAGATTGTCATACTGTGATGGCATTGCGATAAAAAGAATAATGGAATGGATATTCTCTGCCTTTGTATTCTTGAAAACCCTCGGTTATCACTTTGGCTGAGGTTGAAAAAAAGGCATCAGCTTCAACCTTTGCCATCTTAGATTTAATAAATGATATTCTGCTGGAAAAATTGTTTATGAAAACCCAGAAAGGAAAAAGGCAGCGTATCTTGGGTCCTTGCATCAAGGTGACTGTTAATGTTGTTCTCTTACATTAGAAGATAAACACGAATAGAGTTATGGAATTGTTCATTCTGATTTCATGCTGCACGTAAAACTACAGTAAGTGGCCCATTTACTTAGCTCGTGTGAAGGAATAGAGGAAAAATAGTTCGAATTTCGAATGTTTTTTTTTGGCTACTTTGACCATCGAATGGGCTACTTCAACCTTCGACTACGACCTTCGACTTCGAATCGAACGATTCGAACTTAAAATCGTTCGACTATTCGATAGTCGAAGTACTGTCTCTTTAAGAAAATTCTTCGACCCCCTAGTTTGCCACCTAAAACCTACCGAGGCCAATGTTAGCCTATGGGGAAGGTCCCCATAGGCTTCCTAACAATTTTCTGATGGAAGGAATATCCTTCGATCGATGGATTAATATCCTTCAAATCGTTCGATTCGAAGGATTTAATCGTTCGATCGAACGATTATTCTTGGGTCCTTGCATCAAGGTGACTGTTAATATTGTTCTCTTACATTACCATTGTAAACTAACATTAAAGTGACATTAATGTGGTATGGCCCTTCTATGGAAATAGTTTATTACCCAATGCTCATTGCATACATTTTTGTGTTTGGGGTGCATATATGGATATACTCAAAGAGGGTTATGCAGCTGGAGAAAATAAAGTTAATTTATTTAAGGCTATGTGGATCCATATTTAGCATTGGTTGAGTGCCACTTTTTCACCAGAAATAAAGACTTTTACCAATTACAGGTATGGGATCCGTTATCCGGAACCTGGTATCCAGAAACCTCCGAATTATGGAACAACCGTCTCCTATAGACTCCATTTTATCCACATAATCCACATAAAAATGATTTCAGTTTTCTCTATAATAACAAAACAGTACCTTGTACTGGAGCCAAAGCAAGATACAATAAATCCTTATTGGAAGCAAAACCAGCCTAATGGGGTTATTTAGCCTAATGGGGTTATTTAATGTTTACATGATTTTTTAGTAGACAGAACTATGAAAATCCAAATTACAGAAAGATCCGTTATCCAGAAATCCCATACCTGTACTTTCTATTTGTGACCATTCTTTTAATACTGAAGTTTAATTTTTCATTTTTCTATGTCTTTCTGAAGCAGCTCTGGGAGGGGGGGGGTCTCAGATTCTGTAACTGTTCTAAATTGATACATTTAGTTGATACATTTGTTATCTTTGACCCTGCTGAGCAGAATCCCTGAGTTTTGAAAGGCAACTGTTAGAATTGATACAATAGTTGCTAAGGGCTCGCCCAAGCACGTGCTTTAACCTGCGTTCCCCTGCATTCCATTTTAAAGCACTCAGCTGCAGGGGAGCGCAGGAAGGAACTATGGGAAATATTTGAATTCTTCTATTTAATCAGGGTGGTATCTGTCAGAAGAAACCCTATAGCAACAGTCTGGCAACTCATATGGTAAGAGTTTTAATATTCACCACTAATATAATTTAACATAATTCATTCATATTGCAAACTTTAATAGCACTGTGCTGGTTTTATCACACAACAAATAGGTTGATAAATTAGGCATTGTAATTGACAGAAATTGTGACTGCAAACATTTTTTGCCTCCTAATAAACCACACAGTATACAAAAATTGGGAGTCCACATCTGATTTAAATTTAGTTAAGCCCAAGGGACTCGCCCCAGTTCACAGGTGATGAACATATAGAAAATTCCTTTTATCCAAAGATAGCTGTCCCAAGGCTTTTTTTCATAAAATTTTTTCTTTATTAAATTAGCATTAAAATTCAAATACAAACAGACCCCACCAGGCCCACCTTTGCGGTCTGTTTGTATTTGAATTTTAATGCTAATTTAATAAAGAAAAATTTTTATGAAAAAAAGCCTTGGGACAGCTATCTTTGGATAAAAGGAATTTCCTAATAAACCACCATCTGTGTCCATAACTACACACTTAAAAATAAGAAAGGAAATGTATGGGGAGACTATAATTTAAACACACACACCAGTGGAATTAAATCCCCCGCCACTATACTGAGAAACTAGAATATAGGATAAAAATGGTGATAAATAGCATTAGCCATACTTTGTTCTAATGCTAGTACATATGTTTGGTGTGGAATACTTTAGAGGAAGTGGAAGCAATTTTATTATAAATAAAGTGCATAGACGGCAAGAGCCCAGCACATAGTTACACTGTCATCCTTTCCTACAGACCCTCTGGTGCTACTGGGGGCTGACATGCAGTATATGTGCTCAGGAAGTTTTGCACAAAGGGTTAACCATTTTCTCATAATTCACCTTGGATGTTTTGTTTGACTTGAATGATTCCGAGGGCATAAAGACAAATATCGAAGCTTGCCCTTTGTATGTAATCTCTACTATATCAATAGATAGGCATGTGATCTATTTGAGGAGTGTGTGAGACTGACATTTATTTTATACAACGGGGCTACATGACTGTATTTTAACCATTTGTGCACCATAGATGGTAAAATAGACAGCACTGATAGTTAAGCTACAGTACAGGATACCAGAGAGCTGGGTTCCTTTTATCACTGTCACCATGAATAATATTACAAGTAAAATGAAGGAACTTTCTGATAAGGGGTTTAAAGAGTAGCATATATTTTCAGCACAAAATAGGGCTTTAAAGAAAAGCTTAAAATATATTAAAATAGCTGGGGGTTTTTTTTTTTCCAATGCCTCTCCTCTAGTGATTTATAGTGAGAGGTATAGGAGTTATTTCTTTGAACTCTTCTGTCTACTGCACCAATAGATTGTGCATACCTCCCAACATTCTTGAAACGGAAAGAGGGACAAAAAAAATTTGCCAGGTGGAACGCAGAGACATTTTTCTGACCACACATCTTTTTGCAGCCACAACCACTAATTACCATGCCCATTTTACAAAATTTGTTAGGTTATGAAAGTTTGAACACAGTTTTTATGTTTTATTACAGTTTTACTAATGAACGTGAATTGCCCTTTAAGCTGTGAGTCTAACTTTGCCCAAGGGGCAAAACTGTTACAAATGCATCTTAAGTATCTATTCTGGACTCTCTGCCAAGAGCCAATTAAGTTACAAACATTGTATCTTGTTTGGCTGTTCCGTGCAGAGAAATAGGGACTTTCCAGTACAAACGCAGGACTGCGGCTTGAGCTCTCAAAAGAGGGACTGTCCC
Organism: Xenopus laevis; assembly: GCF_017654675.1. Lineage (NCBI taxonomy): Eukaryota > Metazoa > Chordata > Amphibia > Anura > Pipidae > Xenopus > Xenopus laevis. The sequence continues at coordinate 26,715,193 of NC_054384.1, forward strand.
GATCAAAACGGGACAGTTGGGAGGTATGGAGGTTTGTATATTAACCTTCTCTTCCCATCTTTGCTTCAATCTGTGTGTTTCTGCTCTACAAGAAGTAAATATGCACCTTACAACTCTGCAAACATGGGTTACATGCATTTGCCTGAATCCCCACTGCATGCTCTTGCTATATATCAAAGCAAGTATATTACATTACAAAGCAGTGTTGGAAATACCCAAAACGCACCCTCTATATCTGCACAATATCCTCACAGTAAAAAATAATAATAGTACAGCAGTAGCACACAAATTCCATTAAGGGGGACATAAACCTCCCATTAAATGGATCATATTTTTTGCACCCCTAGCTCTCAAATTATCATTCCCAAACTTAAAAAGAGAGCACAGTGCTAAGTAGGGATGGGCGAATTCGACCCGTTTCGTTTCGCCAGAAATTCGCTGCCGGCGAAATGTCTTTTTTTTGTGACGCACAACACCATACAAGTCTATGGGCGTCATTTTCTCGGCGAAACAAGGCGAAAAAATTCGCCCATCCCTAGTGCTGAGTCTAATCTTCAGGGCACCCAAGGTAAGTGACCTTCTCAATATAGGGCATTTAAATGTTCAGAGCTGGAAAAAACACATGAAACCAAGTAGGAAAAGTAACACCTTAAAGAGCAGATGGAATAGACTTTTGCATAAGTTGGTCAACTGGCCAGAGAGGACATTATAAAAAACTATTGTGTTATTGTGTTATTGTGTTACACTGAAGATTTATGACTGTGGTTGTTGTAGTACAGCTCCAATCATTCTTTAGAGGGAAGCTTACCCTTCAACACTGTTCCATTGTGCCCCTTAGTTCTTTAAAGTAAATTACCAAAATCGTATTTCAAAACATAAAAGAATTCACCAGTCGTGTCATGCCTGTGATTGTGTGATAGTGGTTTCCTGTAATACACTGTAATCAGACATCAGATTGCAGTACAAATTGCTGTTGTTGTTCTTAGAAATACAGTTTATAAGGTCTCCATGTCCACTTAAATTTCCCAGGAACAAAAACCCAACGCAGATTAATTGGTGCTTACATTGGAGAGCTGGGGAAAATTTTTATTGAGCAGTATTTTGTCAATCTTAGCAGTTCCCAGCATGCTTTATGCCCCTGACAATACTATATGGAAAGACCCTGAAGTATATATAAAGTATCACTGAGCAACAGTTGATTCCCTTTGCCTTTGGAGTTGCAGCAACACTACTGTGAATGGTTTGTTTTCCCTTTAATACAATAATCAATGTAGTACTTAGTACAGGTTTGGGTTTGGGATGCCCTATTCACAAACCCTTATCCAAAAAGTTCCAAATTATGGGCAGGCCGTCTTCCATATAGTCCATTTTAAGCAAGCTATTCTAATGTTTAAAAATAATATTCTTTTTCTCTGTAATAATAAAACAGTACCTAGTATTAGTACCTGCTTAGTAACTAAGCAGCATGAATCCATAAAGGTGGCAACACAATCCTATAAGGTTTAATTAATGTTTACAATTTTGATCCATTCACATTTTATCTGGAAAACCCCAAAGGGGCAGATTCCCTAAAGGGGAAGTAACTAACGCTGGCGAAAATTCGCCAGTGTGATGTCATTTCGGAAATTCGGCAAATTCCTAATGGGCGCAGGCGTCACTTTGTTAGCGAAGGAGATAGAAGCTAGCGTTGCTTCGCAGGCGAATTTTCGCTCTGGCGAATGGACGTTACTCCGAAAATTCAGTATATGCCTGTACTTGGACCATGGAAACTATGTTGTTTTTTTTTCTCAAAACCAAATGGGCCCATTGATACTGTCCTCTTTCGATAGGTCTCTATAGACCCCCATAGTGATTTGGCCAACTTCATTAATGGCCAAATCAAATAAAGAAGCTTAAGAAAATAAAATAGTACCAATAAAATAACATACCTAATTTTGTGTGTTAGTGCTCATATGTACAGGACTAGAGAGAGCAAACAAGCCACCTTTCCTGGAAGCAGATGGAGACCCACTGGGATTTAGAAGAACAGGTAAGGTACTGTACATGCTGAGCTGTATTGATCTAACCAAACTGTTAACGGATTTCGATTCACTGGGAATCAGAAATTTAGGGGAAAGGCATTTATATAGTTTTTGGGGAGTCTCCATGAATATGCCATGACTGCTGTTTGCATGCCCAAATTAGGTGGAATTATGGGCACATTAATTTCTTACACTAAGATTAATGTACAGTACTATGTATAAATCCACTCAATTCACTTTATGGATACATAAAACTTGGTTGTACTTATAATGCTTAGCTGGTATTTTGCAGATAATTGCCTATAATTAAGTTAAGGGCTATATTAAATGTTGAGGGGGATAAATGTGACCTGTGGCTGTTTGAAGTAGAACAATGACTCCCAGCATGCTGAAAATTTAGAGCAGAGGCGATTCCATTAAAAAGAATGTTCGGTTTTCATGAACGTCTTTTGTATTTTGTGATAGAATGAGCATAGTTCATCTCCATTAGACTTTCCTCCATATCCCATATAAACCAACTCAAAGGCTCAGAACTAACAAACCCCCGGTTATAATCCTATGAACAAAGAACAGGGAGCTGTAAACAGAAAAGACAGGATTCCCAAATGAGAATAATCTGAATTATTCGGGATGATGGCCCTGGAAATCTGAATTTTTTTTATTGAATAACGTTCTTAGTTGCTAAACTACATATTCCAGCATGCTTTAAAGTAGACATATACCACTCTTTCTCTAACTCTATTTCTATGTACTCTTGGCTTTCTGTTATTTATTCATTAGGCATGCTGAGAGCTGTAGTCAAGCTCTGTGTTCTCTTGGATCGTCATTATTTATTCATTAGGCATGCTGGGAGCTGTAGTCTAGTTCTGTGTACCCTTGGCTTCCTGTTATTAATTCAAGTGATTGTCCCTGACCACCTAAGGTGCACAATGTTTTTTTCTCTTGATGTAATTTGATTATAATGTAATATTGTCCGGCAAATATTTCACAATAATTTCACTACTAAAAAATCAATAATTTCACATTCAAAAAAACAATGGGTTGGTAGACGTAGCACTTTTTCTCACTTAAGATTTCTTTTCCAACTATGAGTAACTTTGTGATACACTGTTTAGTCAGCTAGAAGAAATGGCTGGGAAAAGTTTAGGGAAGGTTTGCATCCTCTATAAGAGGTAATTATATAATATTTTCCCTTTTTTCAGTTTGTGCTTTGTTGCATTAAACGTTGTCTAAAGGTGGCCAAACACAGGCCAGATAGCTGCAGGCAGCTTATTGGCCTGTGTATGGGCTCTCTGACAGGCTTCTCCTATTGATATCTGGCCGAAAGTTGGGCAGATGCTGATTGGACAAGACTAAAAATCACGGCCATATCTGTTCATTGATGCGGTCCCACAATCCGACCTCCAGTTTAACCTTCATTATGATCCGATCGTTCTGCCCTAGGGCCCACAATCGGATCAGCCCGACTTTGCCCATCTCAAGGTGGGCATATCAGGGAGAGATTCGCCAAACAAGCGGATCTCTCAGTGTGTGGCCACCTTTAAGCTGTCCAGAACCACCCTTATCATTCTTACAATCAATAAGAGACAAAATAATAACATAAATAGGACACAAAAGTAATTCAAATTTCAAAGTTTGCACCTGGTCCTCATTACAACACAATCAGCAAGTTGATTTCATTAGTTATCTGTTTGAAATCAGCCATCAACCATCTGATGGTAGGTTACTAGACAAGACCAAACTTTTATTACTTTACATCAGTGTAAGACCAATGGCAATGATCTATCTGGGGGCTTGGTCTACCCCAGTAGCTCCCCATCTTTTTTTCTGCTGAAAATAAATACAGATTATTACTACATTAATTAATACAGATAATTACTACATGGCAGAAACCAGTGCAACTAGCATCAGAATTGAATAATCAGCCACAGCTTATATTACAGTCCAACCTAATTTTCTGCTTGATAATTTGCGACAACCCCTAAGCTTAGCTTCTCAACAGCTGCTCAGAGCCCACTGAGCATGTGAGGGTGACAGACATTTTCCAAGATGGTGACCCCCTGTGACAAGTTTGAAGTTCTGGATCATTGCTGCTATTGACAAGCTCAAACTTTAGGCTTATGCAGTAAGGTAATTATATAAAATATGGCATTTTTAGCCATATTTATTTTTAGGGTTTAGTTCCAGAGTCCCAAGGAAACAAAGGTGTCCACATATAGTAAGGGAAAATATAGATGACTTTGAAAAGATGGAGGTTAAAAAAATCAGCAACAAAAGCAGAAAAGCAGTACAGAGACTACATGAAAAAGGAGGCAAGAGAATTTTTATAACAGACTGTTAGTCAGAAAGATACAGACAATAGAGATAAAGGAGACAGAGGGCACAGAAAAGGTGTGATTGGGTATAGAGGAAAGGAAGTGTTGTTAATTGATATGGCTAATTCATTAATTCTCCATCTAACAAGTTCTGACTCTTTTATTCCCATAACACTAGGAAAGGTCGCTGCTGTATCCTTCAACTCATTATACACCTCTCGCTTTATACCATAAAAAAAATACAGCCTACAGAAGTTGTTGTGACAGCGCTATCACAGATAATCACCACTTACTAGCTAGCAACACAAATTATGTATAACAAAGGTTTTTTACCCATGTAAGTTGTTTTTACTAGAATTATTAAACTAGTTAGCAAAGTTGGGGTGCACAGATTAGGGGAAGTGGGAAAGAGTATACAAGCCGCCATGGCTCTAATGGGAGTGTAAACACATTAGCAACATGTACAGTATACTACTGTATGTTTTGATTTCAACAACATTTAATTTATGTAGCAGTTCTGTTTCTTTTTATATATTGTAGTGGAATTGATGTATCTTGTATTTGTGACCCTTTAGGCTGAATATACACTCAAAGATCCATTTGTTTGGGGGAGTTGCCAATTGAGCAGATCGTAGCTTGGTGTGAACATTTAGGGGCAGATTTACTAAAGGGCGAAGTGACTAACGCTGGCAACAATTCGCCAACATTACCGCTTTCAGGCACTTCACCGATTTACTAACGGGAGCAGGCGTAACTTCGCTAGCAAAAGAGACAGAGGCTATCATTCGCACTCTATCGCCAGTCGAATTCTGCAAGCATTTTAGTAAATTAGCGCTGTCTGAGCGAATTTTCGCCTGGCAAAGTGCAGTGATGCGTGCAAAGCCGTCGCTGGCGGTTAGTAAATTTACCCCTTAGAATCAAAGGGTCAGTTTGGGCTGATGTGTTGGACTTTAACCTGATAGTCAGATAACAGGGGTGCCTGAGCCAGGCCACATCCACAGCCCAAACAGTTCTCACATGCTGGGATTTTATTAATGATCAGATACCAAGTGAGCAGGCAATAATTTTGGCTCTGTACATTAGCCGATAAAATGCCTAATCCAAAGCCAAATGACAGGAAGCCAGCATACAGTATACATGACTAGCATTACTATACATAGCTTTGGGATCCAATAAAGCTATATGTATAATTAACAATTCATTGAATGGAAATTCTCACGTACTGTATTTCTCTCCTTCAGGAATTACTTATCTTTGTGCTACATTGTTATATATTTTTTTTAATTTTGGGCTCTTGGTGCTACGGAACAGACATCAATTAACAGCACTTATGCCTGGCAAGAACAGAAGATATTGCAGGATATAACAAACAAAAAGTGTATCATTTATGTATTGTAATATTGAGGGGGAATCGCAGCCAGCACTCAGTACACAGTTTCTTAGAGAATGTACATTTTTTTCTAAACTTAAACTCAAAGTAGCAGAAAGTAAAATTAACATATAATAAACAGCTTACTTCAGCTTGTGAAAGTCCTTTGGTTTTACAGTGTCCAAAGTAGGCCTGGTCCAGTGGCGGAACTACCGGGGGAGCTGGGGGTGCAAGTGGGCCAGGGCCCGCACCCCCTCAGGGCACCCTGGCAGTCCGTGCGCCACTGAGAAATGCGGCCAAATGCGGCCGTACGGAGGGGGGCAGGGCCCGGCTGCGCGGCACGCACCAGGGGCCGCCCCCTCTAGGATCGCTACTGGCCTGGTCAGTCCACTTGAGGCCAAACAACAAAACCAACAAATGTTCAATATTAGCAGACTTTAGTCCTTTGCACACAAGGATATCTGTTTCAGTCCTTTCATTTAGCCTGTAGAAAAACTTGCAGTTCACAGGCTCCACGCACCATTCTCTCCCCTTAATTGCACCTGTGACTCCTCTTTATGCAGAGTAAAAGTCAGGTGTGTACATGGATGGAATATATGCTGCTTAAAGGGACCATAGCCCAAATAATGGGGACATATACCTCCCATCAAGGAGCCAACCCTGGTGTCCTCTACAGTATACAATGCAGCACCTTATCATATAATTTTTTATTTTTTTTTTACACAAAGATTGTATCATTCTTGGAACACCAGATATAGTAAAACACCTTTTAGAGCAAGATTTGCATGGCCAAATTTCGCAGACCCTGTCTTTCTACTGCAAAATTGAAGACCAGGTCACTTATTCAATAATGGAGACTGGATTATCCATGCTGAGTGAATAACAAGTGGACATTTGGTGGTATTTCCAGGATAGCAGTGATCAAAACTCTGGGAATAATTGGGGACTCATCCCTATGAAGCCCCAAGGAAGTTGTCAGTCAACAGGTAGCTAACCATAGCTATGCTCCATGTTATGGTTGACGCTGGTTATTCTTGGCCTCTGGAGAAAAGGAGGCTGAGAATCCATCCATACATTCCTATTTCTCAACATCAGCCTGGGTGTGAGCACATGCAGCAAAACATAGCAACAAAATCTATACTCAAGCATTTCTGGGCCAAAATACACTCTGTGTGCCTGCACCAGGACCATGGCTCCAGGTGCAGGCACATTGAAAACCTGTTAGGAGTTTAGGTAAATTCTGGGGCTATAGGTTTTGAATCCGCAACATGTGCCACTAGGTTAAGGGGAACATATAAACACAGTGCAGTGTGCTAAATGCAGTTTTCAGATGCAGATTTCGGAAGTATTTCACCAGCAACCTGACTATGCACATTTTTGTCAATATGATGCATGCTGTGGTCATGTCCATTGTCCAGTAGACATGGACTTCAGAGCAGAAGGGATGAATGGAATAACACTAAGGTCAACAATACATGCATACGCAATTACGCACGTTTGGTCTCAAGTAACATTAATGAATGGTCTCAATGTGCACAAAATTTGCATTAACTTGTGACCGTACTTGCACTCGCGGTCATGAATTATCATTCATGTGTACTGTAGCCTTTAGAATAACATGTATATTTTACAGTATGTCTTAAAATAATTTCTAATTTCCACCCTCTAGTTTTTTTATCAACGAAACACCTTTTGTTTAGTGAAAAGATTGTTGTGTTATTTAAACCTTAATGATATTACATAGCTTGCAGCTTCATTATATTTTGCATAATGTACTGATAACGAGATTTCTTGCCTAAGAATAGTATCCATATCAAGTGCTTGTACTGGTGCCTCTGAGAATTTTTTTGCATTACTCACTACAATATAAGAGAGTCTGATATTGTTCTTTGTCCATTCCACTAACCCTCATTTTGTCCTGAATCTGATGGATGCTCGGGCCGACAATAGATGAATGGCCTCTCAGAGAGACCATGGCTGTCAGCTTGTTCTACTGGGGATAGCTGTAATTTCACATCCTTTGGCACCTCGTCATGATAGATAGATCTCTCTCAACTTTCCCCAACCATCATCGATCTGAGTTTTATTTCAGCAGTAAGAGGATATTAAAAACACTCTGTTTAGGATTCTTTAAGATTTAACCTTACTCAACAAATATGAAAAACAAATGCAAGAGACAATGAGAAAAGTGCTGATCCAGGTCCAAGAGAAACAAGAGGTGGAAAGGTTAGTTGATCGGTTTCTGTCAGCGAAAGGAGTTCCAGCTAAATGAGTAAAATGTAACTAATGGGCATTGCTGGCCTAGTCAGAGATATAGGATTGTAGTTTATCATATTATTGGCTCATTGAGCATCAAAGCAATTATGTACTCTTGCTTGAGATTCATTACTTAGCAGTAGAGTATATCTACATTGAGTTGCCTGTAGCTTCTCATTTGGATTTTTTGAGGCTGGCAGATCAAGGACATCTTGTGGGCTTTATTCCCATGGGTCATCAGTGCTACTCCTACCACCCAATGGTTGGTCAAAATCTATGAGGCACATTTACTAAAGGGCGGAATGGCAAATACTAGTGACTTTTCGCCAGAAATCCCATCCGCATGGACATTGCCAATTCACTAACAGGCGAAGATGACAATTCACTAGCGGAAGAAACTGTATTAGTGTTCGTTCGCAGTCGCGACTATTTGATCTTACTCTGAGGATTTTACTGAACGTTACCTCTTTTGCCAGAGTTGACATCCCCATCTCAGACCAGGCGAACTGCTAAAATGAAGCTAGACCTTCCTCAGTCTTATTTCACTTACATCATATCCTGTGTGCCAAAAATGCAAAAAACTGTAAAAAAAAACACTGGAGACTTTTCCTTTTTTTAAGCGGGATTGGCTGCAAAAGTCCTATTTTAAACTTTTTTGGCTTTACATTTTTCCCCAGACATTTGAGAACATATGGAACATATGAAACATTCATTTTACAGTGGGCTCATGTGTAGAGCATTATATTAACTCTTTTGTCTCCTTGGACATTTGTAATAAAAAGTCGCCACTTCAAGCATTTGCACCAACATCTCTAATAAAGATGTCCATAAAACTTTATTGTACTCGTCCTATTCAAATTGACCACAGATATCAATTGATTTCTATATACTGTACCCTGTTTGGGTATTTCTGCATATCATAAACAAATCAATCACTTTAGAAACTTTGAGACTGGACTATGCTCAGTCCAGTTCAGAACACAGCACAGAGACCTGTGGTCCTCTAGGAGTACAGAATTGCCTGCGTTCAGCACTGTTGTATTCATGAGGGGCATGGGGAGGTATGTAAACACTACTTCTTGCACCCTCTACCCATCTCTAACTTATGCACCTATAACTGGTGGTAAGAACAGGGCTGTGTTGCACCTGCTGCAGCCAGAAAAAAAGTTTTTGTTGAATGCGTATTACAGGTGCCCCATTCTGCTCTTGCACTTGCATCTGGCGACTCTTTAAATGACCCCTCCTTTCCTGACCATAATGAATTTTGTATATTTTAGCATGCAATCATTTACATTATGTACATACTGTAGTTGTAAAAAATGTTCCCCATTCCAGTTTCAGCTAATTTTTTTTTGGTGGTGGTGGGGGCATTGAAACATTTTGTGCCTTAAGCTACTAAAAATGCTTTACTATGGCCAACTACATCAAAGTCATCCCCGGTGTGGCCAGTTCCTACACTTAACTTTCATCTGATTCATTAAGAATTCTATTGCTTCATTATACATTTTACAAAGGGACTAAGTTTTACCCACAACTTACTAGCTGCTTTCAAAGTAAAACTTCCAAACTTGGCTGCCCTTTTATTAGACACCAGTGGGATCACCTGGAAAGTGTGGGAGCTACAACATGGAGCCGGTCACTGCTCCTGTATAACTAAAACAAACAAGGGAAAGTTGTGCTCACCACTAATTTTTAAAAACGTTAAGCGGGGGTGTAATGAGGCTGTGACCACAAAATACATATAGACAAATACAAGAGATCCTTTGCACTCAACCCACATTTTGTGCCTTAAACTTCTAAAATGCCTTACCCTTTAAACAGAGCAGGGATTGTTTGTCCATATATTGCAATATATTTAAGCTGCCCAACTACGTCAAAGTCATATATTTTCAACTCAAAGATGATGTTGTAGTGGAGCAGTGCTTATTTTCTTAGGAATGTCTTTTATCCTAGAATAACATAATATACCGGGAAGGCAGTAAGATACATTTGTACTTTCTCTGTAACATCAAAGTCTATACAGGTTCACAACATATTGTCTTTTCTATCCAAAGTTTTGATATTACATTAAAGCCAGTAGTATGTGCTGAATCCTTTCATTTAAAAAAATATTGATCTCCAGCTCTACCAACCATTTTAAAAAGAACAACCTGAATTTTTTTTTCTTTCTGGGTCATGCTGCAACTATTTGGCCCGTTTCACACTGAAGATTGGGATCCATCCTGCTTCTTGTGTCACCCTAATAATAATAATGATTATTTGGTGATATCATCTGGAAACAATAACTTCTGAGCACTTTAATCAATTGGCTTATAGTTATCCATCAAACTATTCTTTAAAGGAAGAGTAAGACCAAAAAAATTAAAGTGTTTTACAGTAATTAAAATATAAGGTACTGTTGTCCTGCACTGGTAAAGCTGGTGTGCTTACTTCAGAAAGGCTAATAGAGTTATATATGCAAGCTGCAACAGATGTACTCTGTAGAATACCATTGTATTCTATTACAGAGCTTATATGTTATCTGCTAAGTAACCTGTGCATTTTCTCTTTTTCAGCTTGAATGACTGCCCCCATGGCTACACAGCAGCTTGTTCATATAATCTATAGTAGTCTTTCTAAAGCAAACACATAACTTTCACCAGTGCAGGGCAACAGTACATTATATTTGAATTACTTTAAACACTTTCCTTTTTTTTGGTGTTTCTGTTTGTTTAAAATTATCATTGGCTCCTTTGCTTCCTCTGTGCCAGTAGCACACGTATCACTTTGATGTTCATGAAATACAGCTCCCATTATTCACCAGCACTAACACTAGATTAATTATTTTGCTTTGCACAGTTCATAACCCCCCCCCTTCATCTAAATCATGTGCACATTGTGCCTGACCACATGCTGATGAGCTATAATTCGGAGGCTCCTGCTTGGATCCCTTCTTGTTCTGCATGGTCTTATAGATAGCACAGTGGTGTAATGGCCTGGTTTTACCTTGATATGTTATAGTGTGTTGGCAATCTCTGTTTTACATAATGTATGCACTTGCACTTGCAATTACTATGAAATCATGGGGTCAGAGAATATGCATTCATAAATATGTTCTCAGTTAATATGTTAGACTAGAGCTAAATGATTAAAGTAGTACTACTATGAATGAGTTTCTTTTGGATTTTGTAATAACTAATACTACCAAACTCATTTCTAGCATTTGCATGGGTGAGCTTTTAGGTAATAGTGATCATAGCATGGTCTCCTTTGATATTATGTTGCAGAGGCAACTCTATAAGGGAGTAACTAAAACACTAAACTTTAGATGTGCAATCTTTGCTAGTATAAGGGCATCTCTGCAACATATTAACTGGGAAATGCTTTTCACAGGGTTAAACACAGAAAATGTGTATTAAAAATAAATATCAGACAAGCTAAAATCAATAAAATGAACACAAAATTATTTTTTAAATATGTAAATAGTAAAAAAATTAAGCAGGATGGGATGGGACCCTTGTTGTCAGAGGGGGTCAGTTGGTTGATGAGAACAGAAATAAAGCAGAGATTCTGAACTGTTATTTTTCATCTGTCTACACAAAGAAGGAACCAGTAATGAAGGTTTCCTTCTATATAGTCCCAATTCACTAGGGGAAATTCAGAAAAACACTAGAACATGCAAAGATAGATAAGGGTCTGTGACTGGATGGTATTCATCCCAGAGTACTACACAAGCTTAGCTATGGGATTTCCAAATCTCTTCACTTAATTTTTCAGAATTCATTGAGGTTTGGCATAGTGCCGAGACTGGCGAGTTGCTAATGTGGTGCCGCTTTTCAAGGCATCCTGTTCTCAGCCTCAAAACCTGTTATTCTGACATCAGTGGTAGGAAAGCTTTTTGAAGGGGTACTAAGAGATAAAATACTTGTTTTAATTTGTTTCACTAGCATGGTTATTAATAAATATTGCTTTTTACTGTAATACATTGTGTCTAAATTTCTACAGTGCAACGGGATAGGGGGATAAGTCCTCTTTTGTATATAGGATAATTGCTTTAAATGTGGCGGACACCCCTCCCCCCTTGCACTGATACATAATTGAATGCTGGCGCAACTGTGGATGTCTGCTTCTTTTAACCCGGCGTTCTAATAAAATACTTGACTACATTGCAAATCATAATACAATGGGGCAGATTTACTAAAAGCGGAAGTGGCCGTCTCTAGTGTGTAAGGAAGCCTCACCCTGGTGGTCTAGTGGGCAGCGGGGTCCACTGCCGTGTCCTCGGCTGGACCCCGCTGCACTGCTCCCTTCTTTCCTGTGCCCTCTTCCTCTAAGGCGCGCGCAATGGTGCCAAATTCAAGTAGTTTAAAAGGGGAATTTAGATTTCAGCACACTGCCCGTTGTTAGGTTCCTGGGTGATATCCTGAGCGATTCCTGACTGATTCTACTGTGTTTGACCCTGCTTGCTTACTTCTCTGACCTCTCCAATCCTGACCTTGCCTGTCTGTGACTACGCTGATCTCTCCAATCCTGAACCTTTGTCTGTCCTCCGACTATTCTATAATCTCTAATCCTGATTCTAGCCTGTCTGACTACTTTGGCGTCAATAATATAAATGCAAGTTATACATTAAATGTCAATGTGTTGGGAGTTTTCTTAACTGAGAAGGATCAAGGGGTTTTTGTAGATAACTAATTAGCTGGAGAGAGTGCAGAGACATGCAATTAAACAGGTTAAGGGGATGGAAGATTTAGATTGGTTGGGGTTGTCTTCTCTGGAGAAAAGATGGGAGGCATTAGAGGGCATTATAGACAAATAGCAGGAAATTTTTTCCATAAAATGGATCATTAGACCAAAGGCCACCCCTTCAGACTAGAGGAAAAGAACATTTATTTACAGTGACGACAGTGAGGTTGTGGAATGCACTGCCAGATTATGTTGTGATGGCTGATTCTGTTAATGCCTTTAAGAGTGGCTTGGATGATTTCTTGGATCTTAAGGTGGCCATAGACTTAAAGATCCGCTCGTTTGGCGACATCGCCAAACGAGCGGATCTTTCCCCGATATGCCACTAAACTGCGTGGCTATATCGGGGGTAATTCGAGCGTTCGGCCGTATGGCCGAACGATCGAATTACGATGCGCCAATCGGCTTCGAAGGGTCGGTCGGGTAAAAATCCAACCTTCCCGATCGATATCGTGGCCTGATATCGATCGGGAAGACCCGTCGGAAGCCCCCATACACGGGCAGATAAGCTGTCAAATCGGTCCAAATGACCGATAACGGCAGCTTTATCTGCCTGTGTATGGCCACCTTAAGGCTATAGTGATACTAAAATCGAAATTAATATAGATATTGGTGTATATAGTTTCAGTTGGTGTGTAGGTATGTGCCCTGGGTTTCATTTGGAGGGGTCGAACTTTCATGGACTTTGGTCTTTTGTCAAGCCAAATTAACTATGTAACTATGTAACCATATACAGTAGGTAGCCCTAAACCTGGCTTACTTTCCTAGAAAAAACAAGGGAAAGTTGTGCTCACCACTAGTTTTTAAAATCATTAGGCGGGGGTGCAATGAGGGTGTGACCACAAAAAACATATAGACAAATACAAGATTCCTCTGCACTCAACCCATTATCAATATATTTAAGACAGCGACATTTTGTGCATACTGCTACTGAAAAATGCCTTACCCTTTAAACAAAACAGGGATTGTTTGTCCATATATTGCAATATATTTAAGCTGGCCAACTACGTCAAAGTCATCCCATATCTGGCCAGTCCTATGCTCAATTTTCATCTGATTCATTAAGAATTCTATGGTTTAATTATACATTTTATAAAAGGGACGAATACGTTTTACCTGCAACTTGCTAGCTGCTTTCAAAGTAAAACTCCCAAACTTGGCTGCCCTTTTATTAGACACCAGTGGGATCACCTGACTATAGTTGGAGGGGGTGGGTTGAGTGCAGAGGAATCTTGTATTTGTCTATATGTTTTTTGTGGTCACACCCTCATTGCACCCCCGCCTAATGATTTTAAAAACTAGTGGTGAGCACAACTTTCCCTTGTTTGTTATAGTTATACAGAAGCAGTGACCAGCTCCATGTTGTAGCTCCCACCCCCTCCAACTATAGTCAGGTGATCCCACTGGTGTCTAATAAAAGGGCAGCCAAGTTTGGGAGTTTTACTTTGAAAGCAGCTAGCAAGTTGCAGGTAAAACGTATTCGTCCCTTTTATAAAATGTATAATTAAACCATAGAATTCTTAATGAATCAGATGAAAATTGAGCATAGGACTGGCCAGATATGGGATGACTTTGACGTAGTTGGCCAGCTTAAATATATTGCAATATATGGACAAACAATCCCTGTTTTGTTTAAAGGGTAAGGCATTTTTCAGTAGCAGTATGCACAAAATGTCGCTGTCTTAAATATATTGATAATGGGTTGAGTGCAGAGGAATCTTGTATTTGTCTATATACTTTCCTAGAAAGACTTATTACAGGATCTAGATGTCCCTTACTAGTCCTCCACTATGGTTCCACAGGTTACTCCACTCCACTTAGGGGAGTGTCAGGCAAAAACCTCTGGCAAAAAGCCCTGAGACTGCATCCATTATATATTACATGGCGCCACCTAATGCCCAAACTCAGGATAGCTAGGGGTCTTGTCTTTTGATTCCCTCCATTAGACTAAGGGTCCTCTTTGTGACCAGTCTTTAGGGGAACACACTATGAATGGTGACTACATTTATCAGTCCACTATATTATAATAACCGTACTACAAATTGACTGTAAATATGCCTATTTATGGCCTCATATTCTTATCAGAATGTAGAAACAAAGGGTTTTTATGGGGTTTTTTTCAAAATTAAACTTTTCTTTGTTGTGTTTTCATTTGGTCATGGTCTTAGAAATGAGATTTGCAACCTTGCACAGAGCGAACTTCATATTATTTCCCTTCTCCAATTAGCTGCCTTTTTATATTCTAAGCTGAGGAACCATATGCACTATTAACTACAGTGAAATGCTGTATTTTTTATCTGAAGGTAAATTTCTTTAGAAAAGTCATTTTCCTACAGTAGCTTTTATTGGCTGCAGTGAAGAAAAAGTAAACACTAAAATAAGATGTTTTGTTCTTCATATGAGCCGTGCACAACTGAGATCTCTAAGCTCTAAATGACCTCATATAAACTCCTGCTAAGAGCGACTTGCTTTTATAACAGATGTAAGGTTAAAATCAATCTCATAATATTAACCCCTAGCTTCAAGCCCCAGGACAGGAAGAATCTATTGAAACAACTGAAAGGCAAGGTGCATCTGCTGCCTCCTGCACATTGGATTTTGGCACAGGGACACCAAAATTAAAAAAAGATAAAAGACTTCTAGGTCCTGTTTTTAAACAGATGTGGGAATGTACAATGTGTACAGATTCTATTGCAGTGCTCTATATGTACAGCTCACAAACATATCTATTTTGCAGAGAAGGAGCAAGCCGCCTTGGGGTCCGAGAGACAACAATAGGCACAATCTGTAGCTATAAAAACCTTTAACATGTCAATCTTCATGTTAAGTTCTTAAAGCCAACCTTGATGCACCAAGTGAAGCTAAGCATAACCTATTTTACATTAGGTTTTAAGTGCATCATTATAGGAGTATAAACCTTCTGATGTTTGAACTTCCTTTTGACCACGTGAAACCCTATTAAGAAGCTAGCGTTCTGCAATGGTAACTATTCCAAAGAGTCGGTTAAAGGAAAATATACCCCCTGAACAATGTAGGTCTCTATAAAAATATATAGTATAAAATAGCTCATATGTTAAACCCTGCTTCATGTAAATAAACAATTTTCATAACAATATACTTTTTTAGTACAGGTATGATATCCATAACACATTATCCTGAAAGCTCAGAATTACGGAAAGTTTTCAAAAAATATTGCCTTTTTTCTCTGTAATAATAAAACAGTACCTTGTACTTGATCCAAACTAAGATATAATTAATCCTTATTGTAAGCAAAATCAGCCTATTGGGTTTGTTTAATGTTTACATGATTTTCTAGTAGACTTAAGGTATGAAGATCCAAATTACCAAAAGATCCATTATCCGGAAAGCCCTAGGTCCCGCGCATTCTGGGTAACAGGTCCCATACCTGTAGTAAGTGCCATTGGGTAATACTAAATAGAAAATTGCAATTTTAAGAACTAAGGGCCGCCCCCTGGAATCGTATGATTCACGGTGCACACAAACAAATCATACATGTTAGGTCACATGAGCCAATTAACAGACAGAGTTCTGTCTTTTGCTTTCACACTTCCTGTTACAGTTAGTGCTGCAGTATTTCTGGTCAGGTGATCTCTGAGGCAGCACACAGATCATTATGAAATGGTGGTTCAATGCAAGAGATGTAAAAGGTCAATATTTACTTAAATATATATACCAGTTTGGTAAGACACTAATTTGATATAAACTATCTGTTGCTTAAGTATTCATTTTATAGTGTTCCTTTAAACTTTAGTGACCCATGATGTCATTATATATAAACTTTTTGTAACACTCTTTCTCCATAAGTTTCAAAAATGTTGCTGGGCTACAATGTTCATTATGATCCGAAAAATGACCAAGGCTTAATGTAGAAGGAAAGTACAATCAGTGGAGGGGGGGGGGACTACGAAAATGTTAGGCACCTCCAAGTAATTGTAATCACTTGCCTGATCACTTAACAGATACCCCAGCCCTCCTGTTAGCAGAAAACTGCACCGACCCAGGGTACCTGTGATATAATAGTGATCCTCTTCCTGCTTCTGTCCTCGCGCACTTGCGTTTAACAACAGGTACTCCGTTATTAGTTCCTCCTTGTGCAGTAACGGAACTAGGTGGGGACGGGCCCTGGTGCGGGCCGTTCAGCTGGGCCCGCCCCCACCCTCGTCCGTGTGATTTCTCTGCGGCTGCAGCCCAATCCAGCTGGCTGCAGCGTGCATGATCTGCCGGGGGGGCCCTGCTGGGGTGCGGGCCCTGGCCCAA
Organism: Xenopus laevis; assembly: GCF_017654675.1. Classification (NCBI taxonomy): domain Eukaryota; kingdom Metazoa; phylum Chordata; class Amphibia; order Anura; family Pipidae; genus Xenopus; species Xenopus laevis. Next base: position 26,732,157 of record NC_054384.1, read on the forward strand.
TTGCACCCCCTGCTCCCCGGTAGTTACGCCCCTGTCCTTGTGTATGTAAGTGCCTTGTACTGCTTCCGGTATTCTCATTGACGCGGATCACTCCCGGTATTCTCATTGACGCGGATCGATCCCTGCAACTCTGGCACTATTGTAATTTATAGCTCTGCATCCAGCTATACTCACAAGCAAGGAGCTGGGGCTTCCTAATACAATTCCTGTCAGTATTGTGAGTTATAGTTTGCTGTCCACTTACACTCACAAGCAAGGTGCTGGGGCTCTTAATACAATTCCTGGCACTGTTGTGAGTTATAGTTCTGTGTCTAGCTATACTTGCAAGCAAGGAGCTGGGGCTAGTAAATTTCAGACAGCTGTGAGAATATAGTTACAATTAGTGATGGGTGAATAAATTCGCCTGGTGCAAATTCGCTGCAAATTTCTGCGTTTCGCCACGGGCGAACAAATTTGCCACCAGCGAGCAAATTTGTGAAACTCCTGTGAAAATTCGCCAGTGTCAAAAAATTTTGGATGCACGTCAGACAAGTCGTTCGCATCAAAACCACAGTGCGTCAGCACTATTCGGACGCCTATTGACTTTAACGTCAGCGTCAAAATTGATCGAGTTTCTCGAGTTTTTTTGTCATTTCGCAGGAAATTCACAAATTTTTCAGCAACGTGAAACGGGAGAAATTGGCCCATCAACAGTTACAATAAGCACCTTGAATGTCTCCCACATTCTGCAGTGGTATTACAGTGCCTGGTATTAACAGCCTGCCAATATACAGTACTTTGCCCATATTTATTCTTTTACTTAGTAGAACAGCAGCGGCACCTCATTTTTCTGCCAATTACAACTTTGTGCCATATTGGATTGTAGTGCACATGTGCAGGCTACAAAATACCACCTTGAACAAGTGATATAGACAATCCAAGATTGTGGGCAAAAGTTTGGAATAATATATAGAAATGTACATTGTGTTGTCCTTTAATTGCAAACACAAAATGATTCTCCAGTAAGTTCCTCCTTATTATGACACCTCCCAGCATCATCAGTCACCAAGTGTAGTCATAGAATTTAGTAGATTAGTTTTGCTAGTTAGTCTGTAGTTGCCTGTAAAGCTGCTGAAAATAACTCCCTTTATTAAACAAGGGCAGTAGCCTCCTCTCTTTTCCGAATCAAATTGGCTTGGCGAAACCAGACTCGGCCGGTTTCAGAGAAGAACTGCATGTCTCTGCATTTTGAACCAAAATCCACAGGTCTGTTTGTGCTGAGCTGATTCATTGTGGAAAAGAAAGGAGGCTAATGCCCGCTGTAGGGCTGAAATCAGCCAGTGTGTTTCAGCTAGCTGATTTCAGCCCTCGTGTGCCCAAGGGTTAGGGCAAGGTCACATGTGGCATTTTTACGCTGTGTTTTTAAGAACGTACAGCCAATCGTAAATGAACCCCTCTTGAAACTATTGAATACACACTATAGCAATTCCCACTGGATGCTTGTGAGCCAACATCCACCACTCAACGCCAGTATTTGCATTTTTTAACAGAAACACCAAAATGCCAAGGAAACGCCATATTATTGAACTCTATGGGATCCGCATGTTTGGAAATACACTTCGCTGAATGTATACACCGCGTATTTTCAATATGGTGGCCAAACTCTTGCAAGATGGATCACGCATATAGGTATTTACGGCGTTGTATGCTGGTGATGTAATTATGTTGCGTATTTACGATTAATATGGCTACATTTTGCATGTAAATTGCTTTTTTTTTCACAAAAGTTTGCTAAAATTCTTCAGAGTTAAAAAACAACGCCATGTGACCTTACCCTTAGGCTTCATAGATTTTAGCACTTTTAGATCCAGTAAAAAGGGTTACATTTATTTGCACAGAGCACCCAAGGAGCAATATGAGAAATGGGAGCACTAAGTAATGTCCTTTGCATTATATGCGAATGTGAATCATCAGATCTCCCGATACAATAGCAGTGTCAGTGATGAAGTGATAAATAATTTATTGTGGATTTTTGTGCTGTACATGAAAGATTCCTGGCATACACGAGTTCTTCTTTCCCTGACAATTTTTAGAAATGTTTATGAACTGCTCTTGTGCATCTATAAAATGAATATAGATACCATACTGTTTAACTGGAGAGCAATGAATACAAAGCAGGCTTTTACGACAGAGCTGCCCATCATTTTGGCGCGCCAGAAAAATCTCTTTTGTAATGATAATGCACTTTTCATTGTTGTTGTTTCTTGAATATTTGTGACACAAAGAGGTTATTTAATTCTCATCTGCAAATGCAGAGACAGAGCTGACAATTTGCACCCCGGGATGTGCCCTTCTATAACAGTGTGTAACTTCAATCCATTTCTAGCTAGGCTTAACAACATATCCGCCACTTTCTGAAGGAAACAATACCACTTGAGAGAAAATAGAAATCTCATGCTCATTATTATAGGAATGGCGTATCTGCTGAATTCTACTAATAAGAAATTTGTTTAATCTAATTTCATGTATTTGCACAAGAACAGTGTGCAAATCATCCAACGTGAATTGCATTCATAGATAGTAAGCTCACACGAGCTGTATAAAATCTGTTATGTTGTATCCAGTGGCATAACTAAATTTTACTGGCCTCCACAGCAAAATAATTTGAGGGCCCCCAAACTCTCTAGAGGTTGTTCTGTTTTACCAATATATATTAAAAATACTTATTAATTAGGGCCTCATGGAGCCCCTATATTTACTGGGCCCTCCTGCAGCCGCAGGGTCTGCTTCCTCTGTAGTTAAGCCCCCTGGTTGTATCCCTTTGCTCTGTAAATTGCTGTAGGAGATGAAAGCAACATATAAATAATTATTCTATATATCAGTAGTTGTCTAAGCCCATTTGAAGGTCTAACCTTTGGTTAGGCCTCCTCGTAGCTTATGAAATTAGTACCGATACAGTACAAATGTTGCTGTCTCAATCATGCAGTTGTAGTTAGTTTCACAATATCTAGGGCCAAGGTCGGACTGGGCCAGTGGGACACTGGGAAAATACCCGGTTGGCCCCACTGACCCAGACCCCGCTCCCCGCCTGACCCCACTGACCCTGATTGCAAGGAGAAAAAACAAGGTATGCAGGGGAGGGGCTGGCATAGGGAGATTGCGACTGGGGGCACCTCTACGCAACAATCAACCACCGTGAGCCCTGGACCCCCAGTCCGATGCTGTCTAGGCAACAAATACATACTCACCCCAGATCTTACGCTTGGTGACCTGCAAGCCAGGCTTTAGGGTGTATCAGCAGAGCAAATAAGCAGTCTCACCGCAACTGGCATCAGAGTGAGCCCCCTTGCCACAGTCTAAGTCCCCATACAGAAAATCAGCCCCCACCGTTTTATAACCACTGATTTTAATATTCTATTACTGCTATAAAGGCAACTCTGAAACGTTGCCAAATGAAGGAAACAACACACTGGTTTTCTATAGTATCAGTCCAATTAACAGACTCCATGTCATAATGCAGTCTTTGTAATGAGTGCCAGGACAGGTGCCAGGTATTTTTTAGTGATTGTGAACTGATTTGCTATACAAGTGCAGTACCTGTTCATGGAAAATCAGATGGATACGTCTGTATCAAAGTTAGCAGGTAACAAGTGCAGCAACATCAATGTGGCACAGGGTGGTAAGTACAAGGCTCCTTCACAATCTGTCGCAGTACTCCCTAACTTGTATATAACATATGTGACTCTCCCAGATCACGCCTCACAAATACAGTGATGTCGAATACATCCTTTCCCTACAGACCTGCAACTCTATGTGCTCATTCATGGGGCAGAGGCAAAGTGCAAAAAAACTTGCCTTTTTGCACTTGTTTTTGCACTTTGCACCCTGCCCCATTTATGGTAATAGACCAGTCAGCTTGGTAGAATACAATGGGGTTGGTTCATACACAGGTAGGAGAAAACGGGCAAGGAGGCAGACGGATGACATCAGGGGGCGGGCCAGTGATGTTGGGCGGAGCTGATGACATTGAGGGGAGGGGCTGATGATGTTGGTGGAGGGGCTGGTGACATTGGGGGCAGGGGCTGATTGCCATGTCATTAACTTCAATATTCTGTCAGCATTTCCTAATTTGGAATGTCGGACAGACCTTCCAAAAACCGGGCTGTCTGGGTGAAATAAACAACAAATGCCATTCAAAGTCTCTACAGAAAGAGAACATCTCCCATATAAAATAGAACATTCGTTGCAAAGGAGTGGTTCATTTAGAAGTGCTGTCTAGACAAACTTTAATGTAAAAAATAACAATAATGCCCTTCGCTTTTAATATGAATGAAACACTGGAGGGCAAAATGTTAATTGATGGAGTGCTCAGTAGGAATAATATAGCCTGTTTGATATATAGGGCACAGTGGCCCCTTACACAGACCTGCCTTAGTGCAGAGCCGCCTTGGGGCAACCTGCAGATCTGCATTACACGATGAACTCTGCCTGACCTGGTTTTAATACAGTCCTCCCCTGATTTACAGCAAAGGCCGACTCTTACTCTGTGCTCTTATTTGCCTACTGGGAGATTTTAAGTTCTGTCAGGCTATGCATTTGTTTGTCTCTGAAGTTGCTATTAATTAGCATTCTCATTACCACTTATTAAAATGCACATTTGTTCTATAAATGTATGAGAAGGCATTACAGTAGCAGAGCGGGTATTAATAATCTATGTGTGCCAGGTAGTTTATATACCTGCCATTACTGTGTTCCATTTGCATTTAGAATTATACAACGGGCGGCTGATCATTCCTCTAGTGCTGAAAATAGGAGGGGAAACAAATACAGTGTTATGGAAATGCCATTTTGCCTAGAGAGAGGGTGTCGCCATATTGATTGTTTTAAGCAAAATGGACCAGTACCTTGTAGTGCTTCAAACGGGTAATCTTTTATTGCAAGGTGCAGACACTGCACACCCGATCAAACGTTTCGGGACCCAAATGCCCATTCCTCAGTGATTCATTTTGCTTAAAAGTATATTGCTGGTGTGTGGCTAGGCCAGTACTGGTACCTGCACCTCGGCACAATTTCTATTCTTCAATCAAGTGTGTAACTTTGCCATATTTATTGTGTCATGGATGATTTCAAGATCCCATAAATTGTTTCTAGCTGTGTTTACACACACAGAGATGTATCCTGGTTTACTGCCTGCAAGACAATACAGCTACATTCTCACGGTTCAGATTGAGTTGCTCCTCCTTTCTTCAGAATGCTTTCTCCTAACTCAGCCATGGTCCCTCAATGAGCAACCAATGGATTTCACTATATTACTGCACTGCTCTACCCGAACTGCAAGAAGAGAAAATATTTTAACCCATTACAGTTTTAGCAGTAAATATGACTCAAGCAAAAGTTATGCGTGAAATGCAAAATGCTAACTCTTGCGTTTTGGCGCTGAGATCCACCAAAACGGGGGAGAGTGGATTCTTGGCCTGCATTTTTCTGCAGGCTGAGATCCAACTCGTCTGGCCCTAGCTTTAGTCCCTATCACATTGTTTATGATCAGTTTTTTCTGGAGGCAATTCATTTGCCTGTATGCGAAGAAAGTGGAGCACATAGAGGAAGCCCACACAAGTTAAATAAATTTGTTCTTTTTGACTCTCTGTTGGGAGGTTTGTGACAGGTGTAACATCACTTTCTGATGATTTATATAAAGTTTTGTTGATCCCTTAATTTACCAAAAGCAGCCGCCCAGAGCACACTGAGCATGTGCAGTGCCACTGGCAGGAAAAAGGGGGCCTAACAGTGCAAAAAGGGGAAGCAGCTGTCCACTGGTATTCCGAAACATATCCGTTCCTTTATTATGCACATCTACCATTCCGTCTTTCATTGATTGGATGATATAAACATATACTTTTTAACACAATTTATTTGGACTAGCTCTTAAGTTAAGGTGATTGGAGGAGAGGGGGAAACTTTTAAAATTTATATCAATCTGTAGGAGTTCACTCTGACCCTCTCTTCAGCAGTTGAATTGTTTTACACTCTAAATATTGAATGCCAATGGCTATTCCTTTTTTTTTTTTTTTTTTTTTTATCTCACCCTGCTTTTTTTTCCTAACACTTGTCTTGGTTTAGAGAGTGATGTCAGTCCTGCTGTTTGGCTTGGAATTATTCAGGTGCATTTACATAAAGCTATGCGTGTCAAAGCCAGAAGGCACCAATGTATTTACAAACATGTATATGAACAATATAACCACACATACGTTAAACTGTGCATTTATTTTTTGTATAATATTTGACACAATCATCACAATATATCCCTATTAGCATACATTTTTGCCTATACTGAAGATAATTTGATATAGAAAGGAGTATGTTCTATGAATTGAATTGGTTCTGTACTACTCATATTATAACTTCCAGATCAAAGCTTGCAAATTTTCCTCTCCTCCTTTGAGTCAGATGAAACCCCTGCTCACACCGCATGCTCATTCTATGATACATTAAGTTGCACATGAGGGCTGTGTCCTACCTGAATCTTTCAGCAGCTGAGAGTAGCAAATACCTTTAAATAAGAATTTAGCAGAGAGCAACCACTCTGGGAATATTCAATAGCAGTTCTTAAATTAAACTTGATAGCTAACAAATACATTGCAATTGAAGTTTTTTTTATATTCTTCTTGCTTTTTAAGGAGTATAAAGCTTCCATTTAGAATTCTGCATATAATGAATTCTACATACCAGGTCAATAGAGCTGATTAACTAGCACAGGGAGAATTCTGTGCAAATTTCAGAAGGACTAGAGCTGTTAGTGTGTTTGGTTGGTTCACCCTTTTAACTTTTTAACTTATAGTATGTCACAGAATGGCCAATTCTAAGCAACTTTTTAATTGGTCTTCACTATTTATGTTTTATAGTTTTTCAGTTATTTGCCTCTTTCTTATGACTCTTTTCAGCTTTCAAAAGAGCACCACTGACCCCATCTAAAACAAATGTTCAGTAAGGCTACACATTTATTGTTAATGCTATTTATCCAAGCCCTCTCCTATTCATATAAGTCTCTTATTGAAATCAATACATGGTTTCTAGGGTTATTTGGATGCAGGCAACTGGATTGCTGAAATTGTAAACTAAAGAGCTGCTGAATAAAAAGGTAAATAACTCAAAACCCAAAAATAACAAAAAATTAAAACCAAGTGCAAATTGTCCCACAATATCACTTTCTATATCATACTAAAAGTTAAATCAAATGTGAACAACCCCCTGAAGGGGACAGGGCATAGGGAGGAAAGTCTAATAACCAAGAACTGTGAAATTCTTCCTTTCAGGAAATACAGAGCAGCCCATAAAAATGGTATGCATCTTTGTTTTTGCAGAACTGTCTTTTGCTCTGGATTCAACCATGATAGAGTAAAACTATAACTTCTTCAACTCCCTCTTGGTGGAGCTGTGAATAACCTGCCCATATATTTGGAACCTCAGCTTCTTTTAGAAGTACTGAAGTCGCCAAATGGAGCCAAGATCACCAAAAGTACAACACCAGAAATTAACATATTAGCCCTACATCACCTGCGTTACACACAACTTTAGGGTTGGGTAGAAAAAGCACATTATTCTTGGGAAAAGTGGGGATCTGTGTCCTTCACCTGCTCCCACAGGTGTTGATTAGTGATGGACGAATTTATTCGCCAGGAGCGAATTTGCGGTGAATTTCCGCTTTTCTCCACTGGCTAATAAATTCGCAAAATTGGCGTGAAAATTCAATCAAAATTTTTCTTTTGACAACAATTCAGACATCGGGGACAATTCCCACACCGGCGATAATTAAAGGTGCCCATTGACTTTAAATTGCGTCGAAATTGTCGCCGGTTTCAGACTTGTCACCGGCATCGGAATTGTCACTGGCGTCTTGTCGCCAGCGGCAAAATTTGCGTTTTGCTAATTTTCTGCCGTTTCACGGATTTCTCAGGAAATTTAGCAATTTTTTTGCCGAAGCGAAATGGGAGAAATTCACCAATCACTAGTGCTGATGGTAGAACAAGGTGCACAGTGCAAAACACATGGCTACCTGTTTTTTGCAATCTGTGATACTGTCAATAAATAATCCCTTATACTGTATGTATTTTAAATGTGTTTGTTAAAAGGTGGGGCTGCCAGCTCTTTTTTTGTAAATATAGACATCTATAAAATACACATGCTGCATGGCTGATTATTTATCAGTTCCATTGCAATCCATGTCTTAGACAATGCAATCTGTCAGATATATTTAAAATGTTTAATAATAAGCCACCCAGTCAGGGTATTTAAAAGCTCTCTCATTACATCACCGCCCCTCCTACATATTCATAAGAATTTAATTTGCAGAATAATGCAGTGCCCAGCAGTTAAAAAAGGGATTAACTTGCAAATACCTAAACAGCAAGAACATTTAAAGCACAATACCAGCAATTACCCACAAGTATTTCCTAAACACAGTAACATGATGTATTATGAAGACAATGCATTGCTATCGATTGGACTGCAGAAACCAAATATGCCTTGCCGGCCCGTAAGAATCACCGCACCTAAAGAACATTTCTGGATCAGTCATTTCCCAAGAACTGCTTCCATAAAGTGTGGAACCAAAAAATAAAAATACTACCAATCTTTGAATCCTAAGCCATTTGCCAAGATATGGGGTGAATGAAATGTACTGGCCCAGTTTCCTTGGCTGCGAAATGATTGGCATATTAAACGCCTTTCAATTTGCCACTTTACGATGCGCCATTCACATGTAAATGGACATATTTTTTTAAAATGCGATGGAAAAAAAGAGGCAGCTGCCAACTTGTGGCACATTCTCAATCACATTAACAGATGAGAGCACAATGGAACACATATATTTTGTAAACAATACATTAAATCATTCCCAGGAACTTGTGCTGTGATTAAAAAAGTCATTCATTGGCTGAAGAGAGCATGTAGCAGATTCATAGGGATTGAAGCTGCTCTGCTATTGCCAAGAAGCTTGTCCAAGGCTGATAAAATGTTAAGCAAATGAATGCACCATAAACCGACTGAAAGGCAAACATTCTTCACAATTTATAAAGTTTTGATTAACATAACTCATTCTCTGTGGGTTAGTCAGGAGATGCAAAGCGAATACGGGGTCATTTACAGATCTAGAGGATGCAAGTGATAGAGCATGCCCCTTAGTGCTCAGCTAACAAGCACTTGCAACCCAGGAGGCTGCCCTCTGCTCCTCACAGGGTGCAATGCTTGGAGATAAGATAAGCCCTATCATTAACGGCTGCCTAGGGCAGGTGGTAAAGGCAGGATTAATCTATGCCTCCTCCTTCCACTCATTTGTTCCTCACAGAATGCAACATTGGGGTGCAGATTAGCCCTGTACTTGTGGCCTGCACCTCCTGTTATTCCCTAAATTGCAAGCCTTACCCTGCAGATAAACCCTGTTTTACAACCTGGGCATCTTGCCACTCCTTAATTTGTGTGTCTGACTACCATCCAAACCTGCCCCTCTAGGTCAAATGCAAGTTGGCATTCGGGGCTCCAGTTCCATACATATAACACCTATGCTATGGATAAACAAGGTGGAAAGCAACAACATACTTAATGTAAAGTGTGATCTAGGTGCACCATCTCCAGCAGCACCTGCCTAGGACCCAATCATAGAGGGGTGAGTCGATGAGCTCATCGGCCAGAGGTCTGCCAAGGAAGCAGGACACCACCAGAGAGTGGATGAGCACAAGGGCAGGGGGAACAGCCAGAGAGCAAGATACCATCTCTGCTGGGGAAACGATCACCAAGACAGACTGTACTAGTACCATTGGGAAGGAGATTTACCAAGACTATTTCTTATCTGTGAGTCTTACAATCTATTGAGAAAATCTCTGGGATTGATGTGAATTTGTACCAACTGCCATTGCGAACTATTGCATTCACCAGAGGTCTGCTTGCTTGTTCAATAAATAAGTGTTTGAAGCAACCTCTGGACTGCTATTATTTCCAGGCTGGTTGATCGGTGCTCCAGAACTAAAGCCACCTGAGGGTAAAGTGTCACTGATTGTACCATCGTACCTCTGGGAATTGCCCATAGTCTTAGGGTCCCTGGGATACACTGGCAGCAAGTCACACTATTTCCACACATCTCAGGCCCACCCACAGGTGTGCTACGCTAATAACAGGTGCAATGTTTGCCCATGTCTAGAAAACCATAGGAAGCAATCAGATTCTCAGTATAATAGCTGACCAGTAAATTATACCTGCTGACTGGTTGCTGTGGGTTACTAAACCTGCACCTTGTATTACAGTATATTACCCTGATGGAGTTAACTTTTATGATGTTAAGACTTAGGGCAAATGTAAAATGGATCTGTAATTCTCCATTTATTCTTTCTTAAATGGGATATACTTCTTTCCTTAAAGTCTGTCATTTATGTGTCATAACGCTAAACACGCATCAGAAACTTCATTAAGAATGCAAAAGTATTTTTTAATCAGTTATTCCTAACAGCCCTATGTCAGTCACCTTCCTCTTGTCTACTAAGATTACAGATATTATTTATTATTAATGAACAGCAGGATAAAAAATTAATTTAAAGGACACCTAGCATAGCAAAAAGCCCCCCCCCCCCCAAAGAGCCAAGCTAATAGAGCCTGTACTCTGCTTGGAGAAACAATACTATTTGGCCAGAATTATGTCTCTAGTGAATGATACACTGCCTGTACTAGGAGGGTTTAGGTGGCCATGTTGGGACTTCATACGTGCATAAAAGGTATGCACAGGGGGGGGCAGAGGGTAGTTGAGACTTGGGTAAGGGGGCTTTGCAGCAGCAGCGGGGGGCTCGGACCCCTCAGTCCAACACTGCTTTTTTGGCCAAAAATTCCCCAGTGAGCGATATTCCACCTACACTAGGAGGGATCGGGTGGCCAGGAACACTTGCTTATTATATGCATGCATGTGACCAAACATGGCTACCCACATTAGGAGCTCCCCCACCTCGATGACATCAACATAGCATTCACCGTGATCAATTTTTGGCAAAAATGTTGAATGTGGGTAGTTTTGGTGCAAAATCATGTTGGAGGCTCTATAAAAAGTTTGGTATGGTTTGATCAAGCAATGTTACTTTACGAATATAGCTATACTCTTGCTAGGCTACAAGCCTTTGTACTAGGTCAAGGAATGCTGGGTGTTTCATAAATTTGGATGACTTATAGGTAACTTTTAATATACTTTCACATTTTAAAAAGTAATTCATTCCATTGTTTTGCTCTACCTATACCACAATTCCCAGCATCTTATTATCTTACTTCAACATTTTCTATGCAGCTCATTGACACACTATTTACAATAAAAAACAAACCCACAACAAATAAATGTATTTATCTTTGATAAGAAATAAAGGATATTTGTAACATTTCCCATAAAAAGACAGAACCACCCATTGATTATTCTTCACCTATACCAAGATGTCAACAGTCACCTTGGTTGATCTTCTTGTCCTTCTGGTGAATAATTAGTAGACAGTATGAGTTCTTCATTTAATGTTCCAGACGGCCATCAATAAAAAATATGTCTATAGTAGAAATGCCTCGGCTGATGCCTCTCATGTTTTATTCCATACGCCTTTTCCACCGTCTCCCGTTTGGCAACCTTTATTCAGAAAACACATAAACAAGTGCTTGGACAATAGCATAAACTGTTAGGAAATACGTTTTCATAGCAAAATAGGATTTTAGTTGACTCGGTCATGCTAAAAATGGTGTGACATGACACAAACTAATTCTAAAACTGGAGAAGGCAGCAGAAATGTTAACCAGATCTATGGCACCAATTTATTGCATTGTTCCTCATCAACATTGTACAAGAATTCCCAAACGCAATATTTATACACAACTCCTCATAAGTTATTCACACAGCTTTGTTCTCCTTGACGTTGTCTGTCATCCAAGATGTAACAATCTCCAACATATCTCATCCTCTATCAAATGCAAGTGCCACGCATCATCACCAGCTTATTTCACGCTGTACTGGGCAAGACAACGTCCCGTCAAAGAGTCCTATTCACTTTCTTGCTAGGTTGGACAGGCTAACGCCATTGTTGATGTCCTAACTTTGTGATACACTAAGAATGATGACTATGAATAGTATAAATTCAAAGCAAGTAATGACCTTGGTGACCTTTTGCCCTTGTGGGACAGAGAAGAAGTCATTTCATTGGAAGTATCAGGCTTAAAAAGCAGTAGTGTAGAAATAATAATTTCAGACAGGCCCACTGTAATAACAGCAACATACTTGGAAAGGTTAATGCCAAGAGGGCATAAATTGACCAGTCCACCAACAGCTATGGTTCCAGGAATCAAGAAATAACAGATAAATTTCGGGAGTTCATTTCCCGGCATTGGGTGATATTTTTAGCTTCAGAGTGGTTTTTAGACCCTTAAATCCATAGTTTCATCAATAAAATATTTAACCTTACACCTTGGAGAACAAATTATGTCTCAACACCTTCAGCAGAGGAAGGGAAGGCAAAAACACACACTGTTCGATAATACAGTCTATTGGCCTGCAGTTATTGACCTGGGTATGTCTGTGACAAAATATGACTGATGCGCGCATTGTGAGCCAAACCTCTCCTTCCAAGATTTCTCCAGAAGTGATCAATACGCTGATAATCCCACTGTCTTTCATTATACTTGATTCTTTTTTAATCCAATACCCATCACACATTGTCATCTCTGCTCACTTCTAGCTGGTACTTATTTTTACTCTTAAGCAATTTCATGAAGCCTTTTATTTTTTAATAACTTCTACAAAAATGCTTCATAAAGAAAAGTTGTTCTGTCAGACTCAACGCGATGTTCTGTGAACTTTATCTGATCTGGGGATTATTCGTTCTTTTCAAAATTTGTTATACAAAATGTGGTCATATTCATTGTTTAACTCTTTTGATATTTAAATTATTCATTAAGTTCCCTTCATATAATAATATAGAGTACAGATTTGGGATCCATTATCCTGAAATCTGTAATCCAGAAAGCTCAGAATTAGGGAAAGGCCATCTCCCATAGACTCCATTATACTAAATCCAAATTTTTAAAAATTATTTCCTTTTCCTCTGTAATAATAAAACAGTACTTTGTACTTGATCCAAACTAAGAAATAATTAATCCTTATTAGAAGCAAACCCAGCCTATTGGATTTATTTAATGTTTACTTGATTTTCTAGTAGACTTAAAGGGATACTGTCATGGGAAAAAAATTTTTTTTCAAAATGAATCAGTTAATAGTGTTGCTCCAGCAGAATTCTGCACTGAAATCCATTTCTCAAAAAAGCAAACAGATTTTTTTATATTCAATTTTGAAATCTGACTTGGGGCTAGACATATTGTCAATTTCCCAGCTGCCCCAAGTCATGTGACTTGTGCTCTGATAAACTTCAATCACTCTTTACTGCTGTACTGCAAGTTGGGGTGATATCACCCCCTCCCTTTTCCCCCCCAGCAGCCAAACAAAAGAACAATGGGAAGGTAACCAGATAGCAGCTCCCTAACAGAAGATAACAGCTGCCTGGTAGATCTAAGAAGAACACTCAATAGTAAAAACCCATGTCCCACTGAGACACATTCAGTTACATTGAGAAGGAAAAACAGCAGCCTGCCAGAAAGCATTTCTCTCCTAAAGTGCAGGCACAAGTCACATGACCAGGGGCAGCTGGGAAATTGACGAAATGTCTAGCCCCATGTTAGATTTCAAAATTGAATATAAAAAAATCTGTTTGCTCTTTTGAGAAATCGACTTCAGTGCAGAATTCTGCTGAAGTAGCACTATTAACTGATGTGTTTTGAAAAAAACATGTTTTCCGATGACAGGATCCCTTTAAGGTATCAAGATCCAAATTATGGAAAGATCTGTTATCCGGAAAACCCCCGGGCCCGAGCATTCTGGATAACAAGTCCCATACCTATATATTTCCTGTCCTGCTTCATTTTTGCATTTTCATATGAGGGGTTGGACCATTTTCAGGAGGGCCTGATCCTGGGTAAGTTTAATAGACTTTGAATACTATCCCAAAGAATACGTTTATGTGGGTCTTGGGTCTAATAAGGCAAGGGTTTCAATTTGTTAAAGGCAAATGGTTGATTAGTTATTGTGAGTATATCGGAGTTAATCACCTAATGCCCATGAGAAGAGTTACACCAACAAGTCTGTAAGTCAATTCTTAAGTGGGCATGTCTGTTTATAAGAGAATATTTACCCCAGACACAACATAAATATATGTTTCTTTTACAACATACCTTCTCCAGCCATTAAAGGTAATCACCACCCAAAACAATTTTCCATATTTCATATTGAATTAAATATAATTCTAAGCAACTTTCCACTATACTTTCATTATACATTTTCAATAGTTTTAAAGTTATCTGTAGATGTTATTGCTGTTAAAAGCAGCATCTGTCTGTTTACATTGTTTGCACACGTGGCCCTGGCTCATGATACAGTGTTGCAAGCCTACTGAGTAACAGACCTGGAGAAGAAATGCCTCCTGTTACATTGTTTTAAGTGTCAGACGCAGAAAAGTGAAAGAGATGAAAAGATCCTATTTTCAGTAGCAAATACATTTAAAAACAAGTTTTAAACCCTGGAAACTTTTTTTAATAAATGTGTATGAGAACATTTAATTTTCTCTCAGTGATTTCAACCTGTGGCCCTGCTGTTTAGGGCAGAGACACACGCTGTGATTCTCATTGCTGCAATTTTCATTATAGCCGGCGGGGAGGCAGTTCGGGGAGATTAGTCGCCCAGAAGAAGAGGAGATTTGTGCCAGGCCAGATTAATCTCCCCGAATCACAGCCGTATCTTCCGGATCCTCTTCTTTCTTTTAAATAATTTTCAGAGCTCTCCGACTCCAACTGTACATGCGCCAATGGATGAAGTGTCGTCACTCAAGTTACAAAGATACGGACGCGTCCAAATTTGCTGCCCCTGAACTCCACTGCGCTACTTTGCAAATTCAAGTCAGTATTGCCAGATGGGGCATATATTCTTTTTAAAAAAAAAGCAGGGGTGGGCAGTGGAATGGGACTTTTAGCCATAGGGGGGTTTAGTTCTGCTTTAATGGTTAAACTAAAATATTTACAAAACAATTTGTCTACTAGGCTTTTTTGTCAACATTTTCTTGCCTTAAACGCCTGTGCGATGCTTATTTGCCCTTATTGAACAACTCCTAAAGCACTCCTCCAGAGACAGGATTTCTGGTGATTTCAATAGAGTGATCTCTAATACATCTTCTTATATCCAATATAAGATATATTGGATCTAACTGTCAATGATTATCTGATATCCAACTCCTGCATGAAGAGAGAATGAAGAGAAACAGATGCTGAGAGAGGAATAGTGAAGAGGAACTTGATTTTTTCAGAAACAGTACAGAATGTTTAATTGATTGTATTTAGAAAGTTTCTTATTTCAGTATGCTGAAATTTGTTTATTTCTGCAATAGTTCCCCTTTAAGGAAGATTGTGTGGTCTGGTTGAAAGGCAATACCTTTTCTGTAGCAAATTATTCTCTCTTCCCTCATAGCAGCAATATTAATGTATTTTTTTTTTAAATTTCAGCTGCTTATATATATATATGTAGTGTTGTTTGCTTAATTATATAATTCTTTTAAAGATTTGAAAAAAAAAATCACAAAATACATTCTTTATGTTTGAAAACAACATGCAAGGAGAGTTGTATAGGAGAAACAACGTTTGTTTTGATCTTACATGACTTATACAGGGCCCACAAAAAATTGCACTGGAAAAAAAGATGTTTTATTCAAAAGGGGGTGTCATAAAGTGGGAGATAGTGAGCCAAATGTCTTGATAACATTTACTCCATCTGTAGTTCACAGCCATCAACAGTGATTGATACAGCTGTGTCTCCCACCGGCTATAATATGCTTTTAAAATTAGGACGTGGTCCTAACAAGAAACAAGTGAATTTAGCTTTTATGCTTATTCATGAGATTTAAATAACATTTGCATTAATTCAGGACTACAAATTAGGACACATCCTGTTTTCGGGAATTAACTTGATTTACATTAATTATACAAGAGAAAATGGATGGTACTGTGTTTTCCTTATAGATTGGTTTCTGCATTAATTATACATGTTTCACTGTGTATGTAACGATAGCATAACAAAACACTGAATTTGAAAAATTGTCGAATAAACTATTTAATACAAAGCAAATATCTCAGCTCTCTAAACTTCCTTTCTGAATGGTATTCTCACATCCTGCTCATTAATAGAAGCTCAGTCACCAAGGGAAAACCTTAAACAAGCCTCCAAACAAGAATAATCCGGATTTACATAGCCACAAGCAACCTGGGCATACCAGGTGTAACTATTCATGGAAGCGTAAGGAGTCAGTGGACCTGAAAATTTCTCTAATCATTCCATTGGGTGAGGTATGTGCCCAATTTTTATTAATACTGTGTATAAAAGGAACATGTCTATTATAATATAATGGCTAATTTTATTTAACTTCCAAATGCCATGTACAAAAGGACACAGCTAATTGGGCCCAGTTCTAAGGTGGGATATGTTGTATAATTTAGTATTATTCTTGACACTTGGTTACAACAGGATTGTCCTGTAGCCTTCTCTTTCTGAAGATGCACTAATTATGTATATCTAGTGTAAGGCGTCCTCGGCGCGTCCAAGATGGCGCAGCGTATTTACGCTGGCGTTTTTACGCAGCGTATTAACGCTGGCGCATCCTTAGACGCTGGCGCATATTCTGGCGCATATTCTGACGCACATCCTGTGACGTCACCTAGCGCGTTTTGGAGCGAACATCCACCTATTTAAGGTCGCCAGAAGGTTCTCTCAGTGCCCGAGTATAGGTTCTTCTATCTAGAGTTCCTGGGTGTTTTCGTATGATTGATTCTTGATTCTCGACCTTTGCCTGAAACCTCGACCTTGATTCTTCGCTGCCTGGACTGACCTTTGCCTGAAACCTCGACCACGAAACCTTGCTGCCTGGACCGACCTTTGCCTGAACTGACGATTCTTCTGCCTAATCCATTGTACCGCGAACTGTGTTTGCCTATTGGCTTCCTCCTTGGTCCGCACTCCAAATTGTGCCTACGGGCCCTGACATCTAGTAAGAACAGCCCAGACAGATTAGCTTTTGGTTCTCCCTATCAGGGCCGGCTTTGACCTGAGGGCGCCCGGAGGCCGGCGGCCTCTGTCGCCCCCTCGATCTCAAAGGATAACACGCATGCACATCCTGTCTTCTCGCCGGAGCTCTAGCGCCGAACGCTAGTGCCCCAGAATCAAACTAATTTTGTGTGCAGCTGGGCGGCATGCCGCCCCTTAATTGATGCCGCCCTAGGCCAGGGCCTTTGAGGCCTCCCGCAAATCAGGCCTGCTCCCTATCTTTATGTTCATCTCAGGCTAGGAAGCACATTCCCCTGCAGTTCACTGGAACCAGGGCCACTGATAACATTGCCTCAGGTGGTAGCCAGCAGCCAGTTACAAGGGACGGCAAAAGGTTGTCTTTATCCGAAAGACCACAGGTCTGAGCATTCTGGATAAAAGGTCTCATACCTGTATCAGTTTATCTATGCTGACACACTTCCTATGATTACACAAACCCATGGCCGGATTTACATTGTGGGCGCCCCTAGGCCCACTGCCATTCGTGTCCCCTCTCCTTTATTTGTGCAAATTTTCATCATCTGGACAGGAGCAATGGAGATTGGCGCACAGGAAATTAAAAAAAATTATTATATCTCCAGCACATCCCCAGTGTTTTTTGAACCAATGTGGGTGTGGTTGGGCAGCATGCCGCCCCCCCTAAAATCCTGCCGCCCTAGGCCCGTGCCTAGGTGGCCTTTCCACAAATCCAGGCCTGCACAAACCTATGTAAAGCTAAGTAAAGCGAAGTGAAGCGTCACCTGAGGCGGCTCCCGCAATGCCGCCCCCCCCTCACCGGCTTACCTGTCGGGAGGGGAGGCAGGAACACTAATGCGGAGAGCGCTTTTCGCCGCCCCTGGTAAAGTCTCCGGCGTGCTGCCAGAGGCGAGTTTCTATTTCAAATTTGACAGATTGATTGGATTGCACTGAAATCAGTCGTTTATCAAAGAAAAATCTTTGCGTCTATGGGGGCCTTTAGGATCCTTGAAATACCTCTACATCAGTGAAATCTAACTAAAGCCTGTAAGGATGCTGATATGCCTTAGTCTGATTCTGCTATAGCAAGCAAATGTACAGAACTAAAAGACTCAAACCCTTTGTTTTATCTAAAATGACATCACATAGACAACTATATCTAATATAGACATATACATATACAGTAAAACGGAGTACTACATATATAATGTTTATATATAAATCCATGAAAAGCTTTATTCCAAACTCAGTCCTGCAAAGTCATCAGTTTTCCCCAAATGCCACCTGTCACTCCACATTCACACATAATCTTGCTGTTAGTAACTAATGGTTAATCATGTTAATCTGTTAACAATGGCTAATTGTCGCGTATATGTATAACATATACATTTATAAGTAAGGATTTATTAGTTATAAGGGCAGCAAAACAAGTCATAACTTTACAGTTATAATTAATTTAAGTTAAAATAATTCAGCTGCCTAATCCTTAGCTGAGTAGTTGTGGCTGAGCAGTATGAGATGCTGCAAATAGAGACATGGGACATATCTCACCACATTCGGAACGTTGCAATCATTGGCCGCAGCCCTGCTGATAAGTGTTAAGTACAGATCTCTGAGCCATGGGTGATCTGAAAGTCCTGAGATTGAGTTTCATAGTATTACTTTTTTTATATTCTTCATTATGGGCTTTTTTTTTTCAGGAATAGCTCAAATGTGTTCTCTCGTTTATTTCTATTGCCCTGCTGGAAGTCTGAGGCATTTGCAGCTGATTATAAAAGATAATTTCTCATTCAATGCACTTTAGTGTCATTAAATGACATAATTTGCAAGCTAAGAGGTCTCTATATCAAAGCAATATTGGAGAAGAATGGCACAGAGCCCCCCTGAGGCTGCGCATTAAAAGTAATTTGCTTGTGTGTTGCTTTGATCTTTGCTGCCTCCTAACATGGGTCTAGGTTCCTCTGGGAGTAGGGCTGGATTTCTTCATAGACGTGTGGCTACAGGTGGCTTATGGCTGGTAGTTGCAACTGGATATTAAAAAAGTAAATGTTTATAAAGAAGAGTGACTCAGGGCCCAATTCTAGGGCCATCAGATGAGAAAAATGGTAAATTAATAAAAGGGGAAGAGCCCTATAAATTCTAAAACAAGAAAATTATACAAGTCACTATACTAAAGCTGTCCATCTACAGCAGGGATCTCCAAACTTTTGAATCTGTGAGCAACATTCAGAAGTATAAGGAGCTGGGGAGCAACACATGCATGAAAAATGTTCTTGGGCTGCCAAATAAGTGCTGAGATTGGCTGTTTGGTAGCCCCTATGTGGATTGTCAACCTATATTGAGGCTCTGTTTAGCAGTGCACCTGGTTTATACAAAACTTGCCTCCAAGAATGAAATTCAAAAATAAGCAGGTGCTTTGAGGACACTGAGAGCAACATCCAAGGGGTTGGAGAGCAACATGATGCTCACAGGCTACTGGTTGGGGATCATTGATCTACAGCCCTTCAGCTGTTGTAGAAGAGTAACAGGGGGTGTTGCTGGAAGTATATAGTCCCACCACACTAAAAAAAGATCCTTTTTTGTAGGAGACAGTGTTATTCAGTGATGCTCTGGTAGGCCAGTCCAAGTCTCAATAATGTCTCTGTGATGGGTATTCATAATGCATGGAATCCAGGAATCGGTTCAAAATTGGTAACACAAAAACAATTCAAGCTTCACATTGAGGTTGTCTGGGTGGCTCCTCTTATCTCATAATGACATTAAGAAATACACATTTTTCTCAAATTTAACAGGTAAATTATACATCTATTTTGTTTATGGATTTGGTGCATGCCTACACTGCACAAATGTCCTTAACGAATGCAGGTGAGAGTACAAGTATATCATAACATTGTTTCATATGGCCACTGTCATAATTCATTTGGAGATGATAGTAACTGCGAATGAGTTGTGGGCTCTATGGCCAGCTCTGTGGTTACAACAATCTTTACAACAACAGTTGAAAATTATATTTTGTGTCCCCACCACCAGGCCCACTCCATGTCTGCATAGTAAGACCCATGCTGACCTTTTCCTCCGATTCCTTGTCCTAGTCAAAGACTACAGTATTGCTGTTATTTTTACTGGATTGAGGTAAAAGTTTAGATGGGGGGGGGGAGTTAACTGCATAACCCTCATTTAATATACCATATTGAGCGCTGGTTGTGAATACAGTTTGATGCAAGACATAATCCAGTAATGCACCTATTGGCATAACAACACAGTAATATATGTATAACAGATGTAGAATCTGGGTAAGACTCAGCAGCTGAGAGTCAAATCTATCAATAATGATGATCACATTGTTCTACTGCCTGCAGCAACCAGTCTAATGTTCCCTCTCTTATCCCTTGCCAATACCAACTGCATGGTTAAGACTGAGACTGACTGTGCCAAATAAAAAATAAGCAGCAGGCAAGCAGCATCTTCCTGATTTGACTAAGCCATTAATTCCAAGTATGTGCCGGCCCTTAAATTTAGCAGCCTAAGGCAACATTCTCACTTCTCATTTGCTTCGTTACAGGCCCCCTTTGGCTGTCAATCACCGGCTTTATGAATCTGTGCCCTTCTTCAAGAAGCGCACCAAAAACTGACAGCTCTGAATCCCAAGAGGTTCTGCAGCAGAACAGGGTCCGTTGGAACTTGTCAGTGTCCTGGCTGTACACACAGTCAAAAGGATTATTTGATATTTGTATGTGTGAGTTAATTGCCTCCCCGTCAGTAGGGTTCTGCTGTCTCTTCCATAACATACCATAGAACAAAATGCTGTGTGCATCTTGAATACTTTAGCTAGATGATGTAGAATTTTCGAATTGAGAACTGAATGCAATTGTTTGTGATTTAGTTTAGAGCAGTACTGTCCAAGCAATGTCCCTTCGGCTGTATGTAGCTGTGCTGAGTGTTGTGGTTTAGCAATTGCTGCTGGCTTCAGGTTACACATACTGTAACTAAGTAGCATGTACTTCAGCTCTAATAGACCCACAAATGCTTCTTAATTTCTTTCAATTACTGCATCATCAGCCTATAAGTAAGTGCCCCAACAGGCATGAAACACGTTAGGCACCTTTTTCGTGTACTAATAAATCAAATCTTTTTTAATTAGATTTTTTTTCGGGAATTCCACTACTGTTTTCTTCTTCAGCTACTAACATGTACCCTCAGACTGGGGCATACAGTGAGATTTCCTTCTTGACTTTTGACAGTTGGCATATGAATTATTCAATATAATTCAGGTAGTGACATTCATTTACTTTTTTTAAAATTTTTCTATCTGTGGGCTTTAGACACTGCCCACACTTCATCATGCCTTAGCAGAATTTTTTTTTGATGTGCATAGTTGTAAGACTTTTTTTTTATTTAGAAACGCTAATCAAATGTGGGCTTTTATGCATAAAAAGTGAATGGGTTTTGTTGTGCTATAACTTTGAATTATGAATGCTTTCATATTGGATCACAATTAGGCTGTCAGTCAATCACCATCACTTCGCCAGAGCCACATCAAATAGCTTTGCCACCCAACTGGGGTTGGGGTCAGCTCAAAACATGTTGTATCTTTGCTGCCTACACCTAGTTCCAGTCTCCAGCCCTGCAATCAACACCAATATTAGAGATGTTGCATCTTCCACCAGCCTCCATTGCTGTACCCTTATATGGACAGTAACTGTAGTCAGATCACATTCAGTCCAATTATTTAATCCTTCAAACCCACCAATATCACTGGGAATGTTAACTGTGCGCTACGGCTGGGTGGCAATGACAATGCCAAGTTGTGCTGGGCCCCCAAATTTTATAGCCTAAGACAAGGAATTTTGTTTGGAGAACTTGCCAGGAAAGTGAGAGGAACATAAGGTGTATATACAATTACATGGAACTGCTGTAAGTGTAAAATTTATGCTTAAATTCTGATCTGGTAAACATCAATTTTTCTTTTTCTTTATTCTCTTGTTTGTTATTTTGGTTTATGAAAGCTTAGTTTTACTTAGCAACTCCCACACACATCAGATTTCAATGATATGTTGCCTCTGCCCGTGCCACTGCGAAATCCTTGGGCCAGGGATCTTATTTTGGCAGCATCATGTATTCTCCAATCTTGTCATTTATAACTGCACTTCACTGTATGTATTGACTTGGCTTGTGTTTCTCATGCTGTTACAGCTGAGACAAAGGATTCAGGACATGGAACAACATGTACTAAACTTGACTAAACTAACAACAATTTAGATAGTTTGTGTTGTGTGATGAGCCACCAAAACCACATTAAATGCACAGAGTTTTCATAAAAATACATAAAATGTACTATTTATTTGACAAAATAAAAAAAAACTATGCACAGCATTATAATAGGAACAATATAACAATACAGAATAGAACAGCCTTCACCAGTCTGCAAACCATATATTTTATTTACTGCTGTTATACTCACATCTGCATCTAAATCATATTGTTAAATATGTTGGCTGCACTGTTCCTTTTGTGTCAAGGTCATCATTGTCATGGCTCTCCAGCTACTGTATAATGACTGAGACAAAGAACTCTGAATCCAGGCATCTGTCAACCCATGGTCTAAGTCCTTGGATGGGTGTTTAAGGGGCACATTTACTTAGCTCGGGTGAAGGATTAGAAGGAAAAATACTTTGAATTTCGAAGTATTTTTTTGGCTACTTCGACCTTCGACTACGACTTCGAATCGAACGGTTCGAACTAAAAATCGTTCGACTTTTCGACCATTCGATATTCGAAGTACTGTCTCTTTAAAAAAAACTTCGACTACGTACTTCGCCACCTAAAACCTACCGAGCACCAATGTTAGCCTATGGGGAAGGTCCCCATAGGCTTTCTAGGCAATTTGTGATCAAAGGAAAATCATTAGATCGATGGATTAAAATCCTTCGAAACGTTTGATTCGAAGGATTTAATCGTTCGATGGAATGATTTTTCCTTCGATCGTTCGATCGAACAAATTGCGGTAAATCCTTCGACTTCGATATTCAAAGTCGAAGGATTTAACTTCGACGGTCGAATATCGAGGGTTAATTAACCCTTGATATTCGACCCATAGTAAATGTGCCCCTAAATGTTGAATTTTCTCAGCTGCCTAAATAGAGTAGATGCCTTTACTATGTAGCCCATATGTACTCCTGCCCGCAAACCACACTTCATATAGGTCACAGTGCAGCCCGGCCAATAAATTTTACACCGACCTGTGTAATTATATAGCTATAGAAGCCTGGAATGTGATAATATTGGTCAGATCCTGGTATTAATTTCCTTCCTGAAGACACAACTTGTCCTAACTCTAAAATCAAGGCTTGAGTGAAGATAACAGTCATAGAAAATACCCATGTGAAAAAAATCAAAGCAATAATAATGTTTTATTTAATTTCATCATCAGTGTCACTTTAAAGTTTCTTCATTCGTCTGAAAATAGTCACCGGTGTCATAGCACATCTACAGTCATTTGCATGAGGACAAAGAAATCTCTGGACAAAGCCCATTTTTTAACTTCGGCATGATACCAAAACACAGAAAAGAAAGCAAAATGCAGACAAAAGTGTGTATTCTCTCCCAGCATTGCTGCCTATCAAGCCAAAACAACAGCACCGTCATCATTTAAAAACAAAGACAAAGCAAGGGGAGAGATGTACTTGAAAAATGGATGTGATGAATAATGCTGCAGCAAGTTTCACAAAGATAGTGCCAATCAGACTATGGCACTATGGCAGCGATGTGTTTTATGACGGAAATTTGCAGCCCGATGTTTTAACCTGTGGGATTATGTTGAAAAGTTAAGAAATCTCTGCTGCCAGAAATGCTCATAAAACATTCCACATACCCGTGCCAATGTTTTGGACATTCAGCGTGTATGCTGGATTGATCACTTGTCCAAGCTCATCAGAGAACTGCAGATGATTTTTTCTTAGTGTATATACAATGCCTTGACCAATATCTCTTCTGACAGTTTGGCTATTAATAACATGTCAGCCAGGGAGATAGATGCTACAGTTCCCCCGAATGCTTATTTGGATAATGCCCAATCTTCACTTTTGGATGAGAGAGAAGGGAAGCTGTGAGTTCATGGAATGAGTCTTCTGTCGGCTTCAGCCATCAATTGCTGATCCATTACAAGAGCACATGCAGGCTGCAAAAATAATCAAGGAATATTCCACAATTCTTTACAGAGTTTATATATTATCCACTCCCCCAGTGGAGCTTACAATCTTATCACAGTCACACAAACCAAAGTCAGGTATATCAGGAGCCAGATGATCTGCCTGTTTTTGGAATATGGAAGGAAATCAGAGTACACAGAGGAACCCCACATGGAAACCCCCAGTGATTGTGCCCTAGGCGGTTGCCTACCCCTGCCTACACCTTGGCCCGGCCCTGCTTTCCTTAAAGGAATAGTTCAGTGTGAAAATAAAAACTGGGTAAATAGATAGGCTGTGCAAAATAAAAAATGTTTCTAATATAGTTAGTTAGCCAAAAATGTAATATATAAAGGCTGGAGTGAACAGATGTCTAATAAAACAGCCAGAATCCAACTTCCTGCTTTTCAGCTCTATAACTCTGAGTTAGTCAGCAACTTGAAGGGGGACCACATGGGACATAACTGTTCAGTGAGTTTGTAATTGATCCTCAGCATTCAGCTCAGATTCAAAAGCAACAGATATGACCCATGTGGCCCCCCCTCAAGTCTCTGATTGGTTACTGCCTGGTAACCAGGGTAACCAGTCTGTGTAAACCAAGAGAGCTGAAAAGCAAGTTCTGACTGACTTGTTATACATCAAATCACTCCAGCCTTTATACATTGCATTTTTGGCTAACTAACTATATTAGAAACATTTTTTATTTTGCACAGGCTATCTATTTAGCCAGTTTTTATTTTTACACTGAACAATTCCTTTAATTTTGAAGCTACAACATGGAGCTGGTCACTGCTCCTGTATAACTATAACAAACAAGGGAAAGTTGTGCTCACCACTATTTTTTAAAACCATTAGGCGGGGGTGCAATGAGGCTGTGACCACAAAATACATATAGACAAATACAAGAGTCCTCTGCACTCAACCCATTATCAATATATTTAAGACAGCGACATTTTGTGCATACTGCTACTGAAAAATGCCTTACCCTTTAAACAACACAGCTCCCACCCTTCCCAGCTATAGTCAGGTGATCCCACTGGTGTCTAATAAAAGGACAGCCAAGTTTGGGAGTTTTACTTTGAAAGCAGCTAGTAAGTTGCAGGTAAAACTTAGTCCCTTTGTAAAATGTATAATGAAGCAATAGAATTCTTAATGAATCAGATGAAAATTAAGCGTAGGACTGGCCAGATATGGGATGACTTTGACGTAGTTGGCCATCTTAAATATATTGTAATATATGGACAAACAATCCCTGTGTTGTTTAAAGGGTAAGGCATTTTTTAGTAGCAGTATGCACAAAATGTCTCTGTCTTAAATATATTGATAATGGGTTGAGTGCAGAGGACTCTTGTATTTGTCTATATGTATTTTGTGGTCACAGCCTCATTGCACCCCCGCCTAATGGTTTTAAAAAACAGTGGTGAGCACAACTTTCCCTTGTTTGTTATAATTTTACATGTCCTACCATTGTAAAAATATCTTTTCTGTCACCTAATGCATGTTCTGAATGTTATATCATGCAAATAGAATATCGGCTCAAGCAAAAATGCTTACAGTGAGTATTGGCAACACATTTTGTCTAGAGGAGCCACAACTTAATACCAATTAAAAAACGTGTTACATGCATTAATGTGGCATCAGCAATTTATAATGTTAGTTGAAAAGCCAAAATATACTCTACAAATAAGGTAAAGTCTCACTGTTTTGCAAATTAATCATCGCCTTCTTAAAATATGTAAAAAGCTGTCACATTACCTTCCGGCATTAGTTTTGACAAGTTTACAAATTCATTTAATTGAATTAAGGTTTTACACAAATATATGTATAAAAAAAGGTAACAGCCTTTAGCTAACATAAATGATGAACGTGACAGCTAAATAATTCTGTTGTTTCCCTGTTTCTGATCATTCATGACAAAGTGTAGCTAAAAAACATGACTCAGGCCTCTGTATCGGGTGAGAATTGAAGCTGTAGGACCTCAATAGCAGTCAGTAATTAGTGCAAGGCACACTGTATCTCAACTAAGTATCTGGATACCAGTGTCTGGGACTCCATCTATTGTGACATGTCCTCAGTTGGATTAATCACTGCTGAAAAGAAATGTCTGCACAAGAACTAATAATAGGGAATGTGGAGTGATAAGAGGAAAAGACACCAACATCCCTATGTGCAATGTCAACTGTCATATGAAGTGGTGTAAAGGTCACCCTTACCATCTGCCAGTTAGATGGAAAAGTCTGGGTTTGGCAGATGCTAAGATAACACTACCTACCTCAGCACATAATGCTGATGGTAACATTTGGTGGAGGTTGTTCACCTTTAAATTAACTTTTAGGGGCCGATTCACTAACTTTGAAGGATTCGAAGGTAAAAAACTTAGAATTTTGAATTTTTTTTTGGGCTACTTCGAACATCGAATGGGCTACTTCGACCTTCAACTACGACTATGACTTCGAATCGAAGGATTCGAAGTAAAAATCGTTCGACTATTCGACCATTCGATAGCCGAAGTACTGTCTCTTTAAAAAAACTTCGACCCCCTAGTTCGCCATCTAAAAGCTACCGAAGTCAATGTTAGCCTATGGGGAAGGTCCCCATAGGCTTGGCTAACTTTTTTTGATCGAAGGATATTCCTTCGATCGTTGAATTATCCTTCGATCGTTCCATCGAACTATCTGCGCTAAATCCTTCGACTACGATATTCGAAGTCGAAGGATTTTAATTCCTAGTCGAATATCGAGGGTTAATTAACCCTCGATATTCGACCCTTAGTGAATCGGCCCCTTAGTATGATGTAGAGAGTGATATTCTGAGACAATTTGCAATTGGTTTTCATTTTTTATTATCTGTGGGTTTTGAGTTTTTTTTATTATCTGTGGCTTTTTATTCAGCACCTCTCCAGTTGGCAATTTCAGTGATCTGATTGCTAGGGTACAAATTACCCAAGCAACCATGCATTGATATGAATAAGAAACGAAAATATGAACAGGATTGGGTCTGAATAGAAAGCTGAGTCATTAAAAGTAGCAATAACAATGCATTTGGAGCCTTACAGAGCATCTATTTGCATATGCAAATTCGGATTTGGTTCGGTATTCGGCGGAATCTTTCGCAAAGGATTCGGGGGTTCACCGCAATCCAAAATCGTGGATTCGGTGCATTCCTACTTCCATGCACCTCTTAGAGGCAGTTTCATCAAAAACAATGAACCTGCCTATATAGTTTTTAAGTGTATAGAGGAAACCCAGCCAGATTTGGAAAAAATATACAAACTTCATGCAGGGAGTGCTAATACCCATTGTTGTAGTACTATAATAGGAAGAAGTCATAGATGAAAGAAAATATGAATGCCTATTGCAGAGCTATATTATGCAAAAGGTTCTAATGGCCAATTTTGCATTAGGAGACCCCGGCACAGTTGCAAAGAAACTGTATATGAAGCATACCGTTTTAGTTGCCATAGTCCTAGTGGTCTAGCAACAAGGCAAACATGTATGTGTTTCTTAGACAAATATGCAATTGGCATTAAGAAATATGGGCACAAACCACTGCTCTGTACAGGGCTCCATATTACTATCATAGGAAGGCAGTAAAAGATAAATTTGCAAACCTGATCTAAGAACTCAGAGTGGGAGGTTTTTTTATTCTGAGTATTATGAATAACACATGTGTTATTCATTATTGAAACTTCAGAGCGTGATTCTGTCATTTGTGTTATATATATGAAAAGTGGTTACATGTCAGAAATGTACATGGGGAATGCGCTAAAAATTTTCTGCATTATGATATGTAATGCTGATTTAATGTCACTGACAGTGGCATTACTAAGGGGCCGATTCACTAACTTCGAGTGAAGGATTCGAAGTAAAAAAACTTCGAATTTCGAGTAGTTTTTTGTGCTCCTCGACTATCGAATTGGCGTAAATTCGCCTGAGTAGAATGATTCGAATAGATTGAGCGCAAAAACGCTGTGACTATTCGCCATTCGATAGTCGAAGTACTGGATCGAGCGCAAAACCGCTGCGACTATTCGCCCATTCGATAGTCGAAGTACTGTCTCTTTTAAAAATACTTCGACTGCCTACTTCGCCACCTAAAACCTACCGAATTGCTTTAAAAGCCTATGGGCATTCGATCGAATGAAAATCGAATGAAAATCCTCCGAGCGAATATTCGATCGAGCGCCTATTCGCCTGGCGAATATTCGCCAATTCGACTATTCGCCAGCGCGTAAATTCGCCTGAATTGCCTATTCGATTCTATTCGATTCTATTCCCCAGTCGAATTTCGAGGGATTTAACCCTTCGAAATTCGACCCTTGATGAATTTGCCCCTAGATGTTATTGGGCCCCACAGCAAATTAATTTTAGGGCCCCCCAAATATGCAGAAGTTGACCTGTTTTACAATACATATTAAAATGGCTAATTCAATGGGCCCCCTATACCTCCTGTACCCCCTGCAGCTGCAGGGTCTGCTTCCTCTGTAGTTACACCCCTGGTCACTGAGGTGTCATTATTCAATGTAATTATTTATGATGAGGAGCTGATGGCCTTAGAGGGGCATTATGATTGACTATGTAAAACTGCCTATTATTTGGTCATCATTTATTAAATCTTGAGACACAGGTGTTGGAGCACAAAGGTGAGCCAAACTGTGCTCCTATTACAGAGCACTTGCAGCAGTGGATGTCAGTGCAGCCTTTGCTTTGCACCTTGTGTTTAATTCAGGTGCAAAGCACAACACTATGAGTGCAGTAAAGCCCTGTACTTAACACCTGCCATAGTTAGGAAATACATATAGGGCCCAGCTATGCCTACAGCTTTTGGTTCTCCCTAGCTTGCATGCAGGGCCAGAACTAGGGAATGCAGAAGACACAGAACAGAGGGAGGGTGCCTGGCACGTACATACCTCTTACATCACCTACCCCTTCTCTCTGCCCTTGTCCCTCACTACCCGCTTATCAAATATGATTGTACCCCCCGTCATGCCAGCACTGCACGTGTTCACATGATTGTTCCCGAAGGTAAACCAGAAATATTTGGTGAAGATTCATATGCATAAATTCACTGTGTTACATCTGGATTTTTAGCTTTCTGAAAACCGAACAAAAGTGCAGCAGAGCACCTCCCCACTTGTCGTATCACTGTCCCCCTCTGATGTCATCAATCTGTCAGAAACATCATCAGCCCTGATGTCACCTGCCCTGCCCCTGGTCTGAATTCACTGGAGTCAGAAGATGATAGCATAAAGGTCCATGCTTCTCTGCAGGGCTTCACTGCAGTCACATTACTGGGATTTGAGCTTTGTGCTGGAAGGGACACAGCAAACACAGCAATGCCATCCACATAGCACCTTGCATGCAATTAGTAAGTGAGTTCTAGTAAGTCAGTTGTGAATCCTACAGTTTTCAGTAATGATCTGCTATGTGCATCTTCCTAGCAACAGCTATCTGTAACAGGGAGGCAGTTATGTATTTTCTGCATGAGCTAGAGTGTCTGGTGCCATAAAGGGTTATTGATCAAAGAACTGACAAATTCCCCATAATAAAAATAATGGCGTTACAATGAGCATTTTGATGCTTTGCAACCAGGGAGACTGCAAGATAAAATCATTTCCTAAGAAACTTAGTATCAGTGGATGAGATTACTGCTTCCATCCCCTACTTATTGGCCTCTTCTTGTAAGTGAAAGTACAGTAGTAGTTTCTAGTTTTCCCAAAGCGAATGTAAATTTGGTTCAATGCAAAACAATGATCATTAATTCTACATAAAGTGGAACCTCAATTTTACATCCCCTAATTTTAAGTTTCCCTCATTTTACATTGTTGTTTTGTGGTCCCACCTATATATTACGCATAATACATTTCCCTGGATTTTACACCATTTTTTTCTGGTCCCCTGAAAAACGTAAAACGGGGGTTCTACTGTATCAGCTTGTATGCTAGTAAATGATGCAGAGGTTTCATCCTCGCCCAGCAAAATACAGAAGCACAGCTTGGAGACATGTACGTTATTAATCATTTTATAGGAATGACCTAACTCGTCTCTTCTCTACTCATCCTAGCAGAATAAGCATTTGTTTTCCTTATGTGCGCATTGCTTGTATATTCCAATGCCAGTAAATAAATGACCCTAAACCCACCAAGCATGTCAGAACTCATTCAAAACCCAGGCAAACAGCCAGTACAATGCAGTGGGGGTGAAGTCAATCTTCTGAATAAACTACTGACTTTTGCTTTAGCCACAGAAACAAAAGGCCGGTGATATTTTTTTTCACTATATTATATTTTTTAACATCGTCCAATCTGTTTTTTTTTTTATCCCCTCACCCAAGGTGAATGATTTCCAGTGCCAAGTAGATTTTGGATTTTGAGATACTTAGCAGGCTTCATTATCTGTGTATGGCTGAAAATCTGCATTCTGTTTGAATTGTTGGGCTGCCTGGACCATTCATTTGTTTTATTGTTTGCTTTGCTACACACTCTCCCAGAGGTTTTATTAGTAGATAGTTCATTCTCGTGCAACAGTTGGATTAATAGCTATTAAATTAGGCTTTAGTTGTTTGTGCCAAATTGTAAATAATGGTTAAACTGTCAAAGATTTTATTCTACTTTGTGTCACCTAAATGTATCATGCCGAGTGTGCCTAAGTAAGATATTAAAGTAATGTATATTTCCTCATTACCTATGGGGATTTTTATATGTTAAAATATCTGTGTGACTTTGCTTAAACTCCTTGTTTCCTTGACTGTCTTTAAAGATGCCAAATGAGTAAACAGCATGTGTTCTGTGTTCCTAATAAGGATGACCTGCAATGTCTACAGACCAGATGAATCACAAAGGACAAATCAATTGCAATCTGTATTTATGCCACATTGTCCTACTGATCTTGCAGCATATTTATCCCTTCTTTAGTCAATGCCTCTGACCGGTTGAGTGTTATCCAGGAATTACCAGCAGCAGAGCTGATGAAGAGTAAAAAAGTAATCTGTGCTGTGCAATTTGACCCACAGATGCACAGCAAATATTGTCTCAGAAGTGTAGTATTTTAGAATTATAGTCTTGGATGGAAAAAAACTAAATTTACGTTTCTTGTCCCTAACTGGTTGTAAGGTTCCAAATAAATAAGCACAAGCATATATTGTATAAGAGCTAAGAGATTAGGAAGACATAGACATGTTGAGCTATTCCAGGAAGGTCAAGTGAAAGAGAATGACTGTACTGAAGGGAGTGGTGCCAATAGAAAGCTGGATTATGAATTGCTTATTTCCATTGTACCGGTAAATTGCCCAATGAAACATTATAGTGTAAATATTTAAAAACATACAAATCAGTGTAATAAAAAAGCAGTGATTTATGGACTATAAAGAAAGGTATAGAGAGGAGGCATGAAGTACCATTCAGAGAAAGAGGAGCTGCAGGGAGAGTTCATAGAGTATGGTGGGAATACTCCAGCACACCAAATTTTTTATCTGATCATTCAATGTCAGACATAAATTTATATTGTTAAGTCCCAACTAAAAGAGAAGACATAGACAACAGAATTTAAAAAAAAACCATTATTTATTAAGTACAGACCTGCTACAGCATTTCAAAAGTTCAGCTGGCAACCATGTCATATCTGGTGTCATCCAAGTGAGGTGCAGCTCTGCAAGTGAGAATTATTGGTTCTATGTTGGTTAAGGTAGCACAAGCAGGAAGAATAGGCTTTTGACATCAACACTAAGGGCAGGAGATATTTGGGATCCTGGTATATACTCATAAAGGGATAAGACGGATGAACTTTTTTCCAATGAAAATGTAATATTTTTTTGTCAAAAAAAAGTCAGAGCATTATGCTAACTGAAGTCCTGCACTGGGTTGGATACCCGCAGGTACTCACTAAATACACACAATGCGATCAGGCTACATGCAAAAGGTCCCCAATTCCCTGACCATGTGGGCAGTCCATAGGGACCCATCCTGGGTACCCCTGTTGATTGCAGGCTTGTGATCCCTTCACCTTCCAGAGGGAAAAAGTATTTTTCTCTGACCTGATTGATCCACCTCTGGATTGATGTCACTTCCGGGCAATGGTAATATTTCCAATTTTGTGGATCTCTGTAATGTATGATAACCCAAACCCAGAACAAATCCCAAGGTCCCGGTCTTGGTTCACTCTTCTGCCTATAACCACCGCCTTTCACTTTGGGAGGAGCCCTCTGTAACTCGGATGCTGCCAGGTCTTAATGAAAGGACCAAGCAGAGAGTTCTGGGCAGGCAAGGGAACCAAACATATACAGGAGGAACGGGGAACAAGGAGCATAGTACTGAATCAAGAGACAAGAACATAGTCGGGGTCACAGGCCGGTTCAAAAACCAACAGTATCTCAGTACAGAAGAGAATCCAAAATAGCAATTAAAAATACAAGCAAAGGTCAGGACAGGCAGCAGACCATGGATGGTCAGGGAAAGACAAGGTCAAGGAACAAGATCAGAACACTAGGAATGCACCCAGGAACTATGGAGATAGACTTACGGTGGACAGTGAATTATTTGCCAGGGCCCCTTCAAATATTTGAATTTCACGCCAAGCGAGATGACGTCAGATGCAGCACTCATGTCAAAACCCAGAGTCGGTGCGAGTGTGCATCATTTGCGCATTATCGTGCAAAGAAATGGGACATGGACAAGGTATTCTCATAATCTTAACATCGGGTTAAAGTGGAAATAGGGCCTGGTAGTGGAAACAAGATGATGGACTCCTTAATCAATATCTGATTGGTTCTTGGAAAGATATAAATTGAAAGAAGGTGGAAACCACACTGGTCTGTGGTTGCCACCCCCTACAACTGGGTTTGGACAGCTACCCAAGTGATATGACCATCTGTCCCATGGTCAGCAATCAGATCAACCTTCCAGTTTTGTGCATCTCCACATCACTTTAAAGGTGGAGGTAGGGCCTGGTAGTCGGCCAGATAATTGAATCTTCCTGTGTATGTTTCAGAGCTCTTCCCACAAATGCACCATAAACTGCCTGGAAACCAGCACATACTATGAAGTACAATTGGGAATGCAAACCATACAGGATTGGCTTCAGGGATGTATATTTTGTTGGATCTAAACAAAGTGATAATTAGTTTAAATATATTACAGATGACTCATTTAATTTCAGGAAAACATCTCTCATTTACAGCAACAACTTGCATTTGTTACCGAGAGCTGTTAAAATTGTGCTAATGTGGTCAAATGATGTCATGGTGCATGGATCACGAGCAAAGAGGCCACAGCAGCCTAACAAAGGCACATTACACCCTTCACTAATGTTCTTATAAAAATGCAAAACATTTTGCCCTTATGCAGAAATAAAAAAAAGAAACAAAAGCCATAGTAACCACATTTCATTTTCATGTGTTTTTATCCTGGGGGGGCTGTTTTTTGGGTTTGGGATTCAGAAAGTGACATTACGTTGGGCCTGACATGGATACTGAAGGAGCAGCTGCTTCACCGACTACCACAGAAGCAATCCTGGCAAGCCTCCTCCAGTGTCTCAGGCAACAAGGGGCGAAGCAACATCAAATCGTCAAATATCTCCAAAGCTTGTTTGCAAGGTTTGATGTATCTCTCTCTTGTCCTTTTTTAAGGCCATGGCAATTATTTATGACGACCCTGATCATCCTGCCTCAGCTGATTCAGCAATCCATAATCTTAGCCAGGGTAAACAAAAGGTCGAGCAGTATTGTACTGAATTCTGTCGATGGTTGGTAGAGATGGGCTATAATGATACTGTGTTAAATGGTTAGTTCAAGGTGGCGCTTTCTGATGCTATCAAAGAGAACCTAGTTAATTTTCGTGCTCTATCCTCCCTTGATTCTTAATGTACCTTGCTATACAAATTGATAGGAGGCATAGGGAGAGGTGTCAGGAAAGAACCCCTACTGCTTCATTTCAGAATATTCGGCACCCAAACCTGAAATCTCAGCCCCTAGGATGAAAAGGCTCTACAATTTTCTTCCAAAGTACTAATTCCGGTCCTCTTAGATTGGGATTTGGTATGCATAGAAAGTTCTGTTTTATTAGATTATAAATATTAATTTTGTTCATAGACACGGCATACCCACACAACCACTGGTTAGTGTCTTCCAAATCTGAAAATGCCATCATGTCCATGGGTACTTATTCTGAACACATTTCCTTTTTATACATCAATGGTCCTCATATTCTAGGCCTTCCTAAGATACAGAAACACTATCCCCAAGTGGCTACTAACAAGATACTTTAATGGGGAAATATGCTGTGAGGTTTTATGTTTAAAATCTAAGTGCTTGCTGCAACAATCTGTATTTGCAGATGTCTTCTCTTAAAAAGTTGCCAAGAGCCTTCCTCCACACAGGACTCATCAGTGTGCAGTGCCGTAACTATATATTACTGGGCCCCACAGAAAATTATTGTAATTTGATTTAATTCCAGGCTTTTCTCCTCTTAGGGGTAGGACATACCCTCTCTCTCTGCCTTAGTCTCAGGGCATGGAGGAGATCTGGAAAGAGGGTTCACATTCTCCTTTCCTGTGGGCGCTGGCTTATTTTTTTTAAAGAAGAAAGATGGTGACCTTAGGCCTTGGATTGATTATAGAGGTCTGAATAGGGGCAGATCCAAGCATATGGTCTAAAGAGGCAGTGAAAGCCTTTGGACAATGAAGGAAACATTCACTTGCTCCTGTGCTCTGGCATCCAGATTTTACTCTTCTTTTCCTAGTAGAAGTGGGTGCTTCTGAGACTGGTGCGAGAGCAGTTTTATCACAGCAACACTCTGAAATTCTGACATTGGTTACAGGGAATGGCTAGCCATTAAATGGGCATTTGAAGAGTGGAGATATCTTTTGGAGGGTGTTAGACATATTGAATGTTTCTTCTGCCAAGCTAGGACCCAAATTCATTGGTTCATTTTCTATTAATCCCAGCACTGTCCAGTTAGAATTTCGTCCTGAACTCAAAATTTCTAACACTATAGTGCTGCTGGCTTCTTTCCCCATGACTTCTGGGACCCTGCCCTGGGCTCTCGCAGTCGGTTCCTCCCCTGTATTTGTGTACACGTTTATAAATCATTCTAATAAAGATTTGGCAAATTTCCCAGAAAGTAAATCAATATAAGCTAAAGCCCACCAAAAGGCTCCAATGTTTTGTTTTTTTATTTAACTTCTTTGGTTGGTCCTGTATGTTTCCATAAATTTGCCCTTGATGAAGTCCAGAAATTTGCCCTTGATGAAGTCCAAAATGAAGACTGAAATGTTTTCCCTCTTTGCTTTACATTACCTTGTTCTGCCATCCTGCTGTGACTGCAGCTCCATTTATGGATGTTGCTTTTTAATGTACATCCAGAGAGGAATTGTTGTTCTTAGAGTGTAGTATTGTATGTATGCTTTTGTTGAATATAGATGAATGCTGCAATCATTTCATGTTTGCTTGTTGCTATTATTCATCAGGGCTGGATTACAGGAATGGGACTTTATGACTTTAGTGTCCATATATTTTCTAATGAATTGGCAGCAAAGCCTGGTATATAACAAATATATGCAGGGCACCCGCATACACTTTCAAGTTTCTCACAAGATATCTTGGTGTTGCTGGACTTTTTTTTAAATATTTAAACTGTTTACCATGCACCCGAGGCAAATTTTACAAGTGGAGTGCTGCCCGCAGATATATATATCTCGGGTGGGTTCAGGCTGACCTCACACCCCCCCTTTCCGGGACTGCTCTCCCCACCCGCAACCTTCCAAATGCTGGCTTCCGACTTCTGGGCTGAACTTTTATAGACGCGCGCCTCTCGACCTGCCCCTTTTGTGACATTGGCAGGGAGGGTCTATAAAAGGAACCCTGAAGTCGGGCTTGGGCAGGTGGCGGGCGGGTCAGGAAAAGCCCGACCCGCACATCCCTACCCCGAAGCTTAGCCCAGGCAGTTGTCTATATCATTAAAATGCCCCTGCCCTCCGCTCTTTTTCTTTAAATTGTCATGCTCATGCCCACACAAGTATGCAGCAGGGAGTGGGGTGCAGCTATGCATGCTGGTCCCTTCTGAAGATTTTTATTCTGGAGAGGCCTGCTGCCTTCATCATGTTAGGTACCCCAGACCCAGAACAAGTGCCAGGTCACAGCTTGTGCTTCTGTCTTTAACCGCCACCTTTCACGTTGGGAGGAGCCCATCGGTACTTAAATGCCACCAGTTCTTGAAGTGAGAGAACCAAGGCAAGACTTCTGGGCTGACAAGGGAATGGAAATATGTGACTGGAGTAATGGGGAAGAGTGAAGCGCAGCCGAACGAACTGGCCAGGGTCAAAACCAACCAGTCAGCGCAGTACAGAATAAGGATCCGGAGGAATAGTCAGTAACAAGAAAAGGTTGGTTGAGGCTGTGATACAGCCTTAATTACACGCAGAGGTCAAGGAACAGAGAATGAGACTTGAATCGCACCCAGGAAAGATCTAGAATAGACCTACATTGGACAGCAGGAATTAGAGTGCGTCAGGGTCCCTAGATGGGGAACCGCCATAAACCTGGGTGGGATAAAAGAGCAAAGTATGGGAATGTTAAGGGCAAGGAAGAGGCAAGGTCTTGATGGGGGAACCACCTTTTGCAAAAGTCAGGGTTCGAGGAGCTTGGGAAAGAGAAGTCGGCAGCCCGAGCCATTATATATACCTACAGTGAGGAACTGGCTGCAGGATCCCTGCATAGGCTCCCATGAGCCTTCGGGAGAGAAGCTGACAGCCTGGCCTCTCGGTTCCCTTGAGGGGATGCCCCTCTATGGAAGTAACTAGGGGGAAGGAACTAGCCACCAAAGCCCAGGACAGGGTCCTTAGATAGTATTGGTTAGAAGGGCAAAGTTTTGATGGAGATCCACAATATACCCAGTCCCAGGAGCCTTGGGGAGAACAGTTGGCAGCCAGTCTTCCAGGCCCCCCCCCGGGATGACCCTTTCTGAACATCAATAGGGGAGAAACTGGAGCCTATGGAAGAGAAACCATTAGCCTGGCCTCTCATTTGCCACCAGTAGATGCCACTCTCTGAAAGTCAACTGGGGGAGGAAAGGCACACCTGATAAAGCAACTTAAAGTCTTAATGGGAGAACCACCATGTGCCCCACGGAGGGCCCCAGTAGCCTTGGGTAAGAGAATCTTGCTCGCTCAGTTGCTGTTTAAAGATGTTGACTCTGGAAATCCTGTTGAGAACAGATTTGCATAGCCAACCCGAGTCTCAGTAGCCTTGGGGGAAGAAGTTTGGAGCTTGACCTCTCAAAGCTCACAGCAGGGTCCCTAGATGGAAAACCACCATACAGTATACCTGGGTGGGAAAAGTAAGTGCATAGTAAGTGCAAGGCAATGTTTTGATGGGGGCAGGGTCAGACTGGGGGGATTGGGGTTTACTGCCCCAGGGCCCCCTCTGCCCCGCCCTGCCACTCTGGCACGCCGCGTTGCATTTCTGCATACGCGCTTGACACCACATTTGTGCGCACAAGCAGAATATTTATTTTACCGAGACCCCCGACAAAGAAGATTCGCGCCACTAAGAAGTGGATCTGACCCAGCGGGGCCCACCTGTTTTTTTCCGGCCTACTTACTTCAGCATGTCAATTTTCAGCCCTTTGTGGCATTAGCCTTAAGTTTTCTTCCTTTTACAGGTAGCTAAACTGCACCAGAGCTCAGAAAGGCTTTATCAAGCGTCGCTATAGATATCCAGTACCATGGAGAGCAGCAGTTAGTAAAACTTTGGGGCAAATTTACTAAAGTGCGAAGCGGCTAACGCTAGCGCAAATTCGCCAGAGTGACATAATTTCATTACTTCGCCGATTTACTAACAGGCGCTGGCGTGAATTCACTAGCGAAGTGGACCTACTCTAGCGCTACATCGCACACTTACGCCAAGCAAAGCTGCGCTATGGCGAAGGGACGTAACTAAGCTAATTCACTAACTTGCGAATTTTACTGAACGTTACCTCTTGCTTCAGACTTGCCTTCGCCACCTCAAACCAGGCGAAGTGCAATAGAGTAGATAGGGATTGCTTCAAAAAAAGTTGGCATTTTTTCTAAGTCCCTAAAAACGCTGGCGTCTTTTACTTTTTTACGGGTGAAAATAAAAATTTTTGGGGGTACCATCCTTCCCCCCTACATTTCCTAACATATGGCACCTAAACTATACAGTGAGCACATGTAAAGGGAAAAATAACACCTCTATTTTACGTCCATTGTACTTTAACTTGGTGCCGTATGCAAACTAGGCTTGCGTAATTTTGCTTTGCTTGACGAATTAACGCTAGCGCAACTTCGCTACCTTTCGCCTCCCTGAGCGCAACTTTGGATTTTAGTGAATTAGCGGCGCCCTGGTGAAACTTCACCTGGCGAAGTGCGGTGAAGGCTGCGCTAGCGCAACTCCACAGGTAATTGAGTTTGCCCTTTTGTGTTCCATTAATGAGATAATGGGTCAGATTTTCGAACTCAGGTGCTAATCATTTTATACAAGTTTAACTTTATTCTGATTTTTTATTTGTTTGAAGTTTATTAGCTTTTCCTATTTTAAATAAAAACATATATTTTGAGAAAATCAGTATCACAGACCAGTTACCTATTGGCACACCAGACTTGCACCCAGCGAATTTGCTGCACACACTGTTTTGAATGTGTCATTTGGAAGTGTGTTTGTTAATGACCCTTAAAGCATTCCTTTTATCATGTCAGTGATAGATAAGCTCTAACC
Source organism: Xenopus laevis (assembly GCF_017654675.1). Lineage (NCBI taxonomy): Eukaryota > Metazoa > Chordata > Amphibia > Anura > Pipidae > Xenopus > Xenopus laevis. The sequence goes on from NC_054384.1 coordinate 26,771,196, forward strand.
CTCCACCTGATACGGAGCTTCACCTGCCAGTGTTCCCCCAACAGCCAGGCACAGGTGATATTTCAGAACTCCCTCCATTAATATACTTGTTTCCTGAAAGACTTTAGGGAAAATAAAAGGTTAACCTGTGCGTCCGTCTAATAAAATGCAACAGAGATTTGCACAAACCAACTGTTCATATTTTAACAGGTAAGGTGATAAATTCTGATAGTTTTTTTTAAAAAAAAGGTACTGCAAGACGGCATTATGTTAATTTGTATAATATAACATGTCACCACAGCTAATCGTCCCCGTTGAAACAAGTGTTACAAGTCAGCATGTCAGAAACATAAATTAGTATATCACTGTGTCAAACTAAACTCAGTAGAAATCCTGCTCCCTTTGTTACTAGAGCTGCACTATTAATAATAGGCTGTCAAGGGCCAGAAATGCATGTAAGTATACAGTAAATGAGCAGTATTTTAACAAGCGCTATTGAAATTTACACAACGAAAAGCACATTTTAGTCATTTAGAGATTAAACTGCACTTACAGAGCTAAGAAGGTAACAGCTCTGAAAATAGGCCAATAATGAAGTGGGATCTGTATATTCTATTGCAGGAGCAGCATATTTGGTTTGCAAATTCACAGCAGCTCAGGGAATATAGAACAGATATCAAGAAAGGGGATAAATAGATTCACAGCAGAGGAGAGGGGCAATGTATTCATTTTATCAAGGACAAGCAACCTTTAGTGCCTTAGCTCTTGAAGAACTACAAATCCCAGAAGCCTTTTGCAGATACATGGACTAGACTGTCAAGTTTAAATTACATGTAAGCACTACATAAACTGGTGTTATTATGCAGCTTCAAAGACGTGAGTAACTGTATTAATTAATTCAGGACCAAGAGTCATAGGGGTAGATTTAATAAAGAGCGAAGTGGTTACCTTTTTATCCTGTTAAGGATTTTTCTTCTTCTTTCCTCCATTGTAATTATCAAGTTTCAAAATAAAAAAAATAAAAAAAAGAGCGTTTCAGGAGTGTATCCCTAAATCATAGGGAGCCTATGATTAAGGGATACACTTCCGAAACGCGTAAGGCATTTCACAGCCACCTGCCAATAAAGCCTTTCCCAGAAGTGCCGTCCATTCATCTAGTTTGTTAAGTAAAGAGTTAGGGGCATTTGCCCGGGGGGGGGGAGCTAGGCTGGGGGGTAGAGGGAGGGGGTCTATGTAGGGTAGGGGGTATGTTTTTTTTATTAAGGGTTTTTTCTCCTTTAAAGGACCCTGTAATAAAAAGTGCAATGTTTGCTTCTGGTTTAGTAACCAGTTATTTACAGGTTGCTCTGGATTACTGGATTTGGGCAAATGTTGCACCTTTTATTACATTGCTACCATGTTAGACTCTTCTATAAAATAAATGCACTGTTTTCTCCAGGTCTCCGGGTTCACCAGAGCAACCAGTCAGACAACTGCTTTTACAAAGCAGATCACCTGAGCCTAAGTTCTTCACACAAAGGTTTTATGTTTACATGCCTCTTTTGCTATTGCTCCTTTTGGGGTGGAAATGCATGCCCTTAGCAGAGCCTGGTGAAGAAAGTGCTAAAGAATGGGCCGAGCAGTAATTGTTGACACAGCTACCAGAAGAACTACTCACATAACAAACCACCTCTCTGCCCTGTCTTCTCTCTTACTGGATCTAAGTCTGTTAATTCCTACTGACAGACTATTAAATACAAAGTAAAATAATACTATGGCAAAAGGATTAAGGGTTTAGATGTAGGTTATTTTCCTGTGTGTGTGTGTTTATACTTAAAAGCCTATTACTTGGCCATTGTGACAGAGATTATATGACTTTCTCCCAAACCATGCATTGCATATACCCAAATATATACTATTAAGCTGGCCATAGACGCAAAGATCTGATCGTACTAATCGAGGATTCGTACGATTTTCGAACCGTGTGTGGAGAGTCCCGTCATTTTTCGTCCGGCGGAGATCGGTCGTTTGGTCGATCGGACAGGTTAGAAAATTTCTGTCGGCTGCCGATAATATCTCTGCATGTATTGCCGATCGTACGATTTTCAGTGGGAGACTGTCACTAACTTTACTCATGACATTTATAAATGATAATGTCTAAAGTCTGATTCCTACCTGTGTTATCCATTAAAATATACAATCAGAACAACTTCTGAAGAACTGGATCTACCTTACATCTGTATCTGTAAGTATAAAAGGATCCTGTGGATTTGTGATGTGACTCCTGATTGTGATATCGGATGGGCAGGTTTGTGACAGCTCTGTAATAGTTCATAATTCTGTAATTGGTAGAAGGTATTTTAGGGATTAGTAGTAATAATCTATCTTTCTGTATGAATATCAGAGAGAGAGATTTAGGGTCAGGGCACGCACTCAGATTTGGGGCGATTAGTCTCACTGAACTGCCTCCCGCCGGATAGAATGTAAATCGCTGGCAGGATGGCACTTGGAGCGCTTCGTTTTCCGAAGTTGCCAGAAGTTGCCTCACGAGGAAACTTCGGGCAACTTCGGCAAAACTATGCGCTCCGAGTGCCATCCCGCCGGCGATTTACATTCTAGCCAGCGGGAGGCAGTTTGGGAAGAAGAGGATATTTGTCGCCAGGCGACTAATCCCCAAATCTGAGCGTGTGCAATGACCCTTAAGGCCCCCATACACAGGCCGATAAAAGCTTATCGGCCCGTGTGTAGAACCCCCCAACGTGCTTTCCCAATCGATATCTGGCCAAAAGTCGGGAAGATGCCAATTGGCAGATTCAAAAATCCCGTTGGATCGCGGCCGCATCTTTTCATTGATGCGGTCCCTTCGATCCGACTTCCCGTTCTGATCTGATTGTTGAGCCCTAGGGCTCACGATCGGATCAGCCCGATATTGCCCACTTCAATGTGGGCATATCGGGAGAGATCCACTCATTTGGCGACGTCGACAAACGAGCAGATCTACACGTCTATGGCCACCTTTAGATTTTTATTTTCTTTTAATTTTCATTGGAAGCCAACATTAGTATAACTAAGCTGGAGGCAGCTCAGGGCCAGGACCTGTACTTTGTGCGCTGTTCATCAAAGGGAAATCTTATTTTCAGCCCAGATGTCACAGTTAATGAAAAGCTGATGATAACATCTCAAGTAAGAAAATCCCTGAAAGTTCAAACTGGTGCCAAATAGCTAAAGATGCTATCAGATCAGTGTAATTGCAGTTGCATTCTAGACATCATTCTAGACATCACAGTGAACTGTAGCAACATACAGGTATGGGATCTGTTATCTGTAAACCCATCACCCAGAAATCTTCAAACTACAGGAAAGCCATCTCCCATAGACTTCATTTTAATCAAATAATGAGAATTTTTCCAAATCGATTCCCCTTTTCCCCTATAATAATAATAAGACAAATACCTTGTACTCAATCCCATCTAAGATATAATCAATCCTTATTGGAAATGAACCAATCCTATTGGGTTTATTTCATGTTTAAATTCTTTTTTTAGTAGACATAAAGTATGGAGATCCAAAATCAGAACAGAAGGTTATTCACCTAGATAGAAGATCTGGAATCAAAAGATGTATGCAAATATTTGGAGAAAATGTACTGTATTTTAAAAACTTTCTCAACTGAACTGAAGGACAGTGTAAGGAGACATAGCAAGTCTACGATGACTGGCAGCAACTAAATCTTGCCCTCAGCTCTGCATGGAACTTCTATTTCATTTTAGTTCTGCCAGTGTATGGAAACTTTTATAAATACATTTATATAGTGAATAAAGTACCCCCTCTTGTAAAATATAAGGATATTATAAGTTACCGAGGAGTTTCATGATCATATAAACACGAGGCCGAAGGCCGAGTATTTTTATACAGGTCATGGAACTCCGAGGTAACTTCTAATATCCTCATATTTTACAACTGGGGGTACTTTATTAATTATAATACACAAATTTTAGTGAGTCATGTGACAGAAATTACATCACTACTCACCGTTTATAACTGATGACATCACTACTCACCGTTTATAAGGATATAATTTAGATATTCATGGCTTTTGTGTATTATAATATAAATATATTTATAATATAATTTTTATTAATACCTGATTAGATTTAAAAGCCATATTTTCAGTTTTATTTCTCTTTCCCCTTCCATAACTATAGGGGCTTCCGGCTTCCACTCCCTCTGCCTCCCATTCTTCTAGATTGGCAACCTTCTTTTTATTAGTCGCTCTACTTACTTCCTCCAATTTCCCTATTCTACTTTCTTCCAATGACCTTTCCCCAAGCCTTCCACTGATATTTTCCTTCAGAATCTCTTTTTTTCAAGCCATTTCTTCTGTCTTTCCCCTGTAAAGCTGTAGAGGTATGGCACAATGATGTGAACCTAAAAAGCAATATTTGAAGCAGCTCAATAAGTCATGGGTGATGTTTTATGTATACAAGGTTCCTTGCTAATTGGATTTCTGATGGTGTCTCCAGAAACACATAATTTTATAATTGTACATAATTAATGCCCACTAATGATTAGGCGCAGAGAGAAAACTATTAGTCTTCTAGAGTCTCCAATGGCATTTTTATGTGTTAATTGCCCAACTGTGAGTACAGGCTGTTACCAAAGAAATGAACAGGGGGGTAATTCTCATCATTTTATCATGGGAAAATGCTTGAGAAACAAAACACATTATTTGCCAGGTATGATATTACCTTTAAGGATACTAGCTGCTTTAATGACCTAAAGTGATGGGCGAATTAGTCCCGTTTTGTCAAAAAATCCAAGAATCTCCAGCAAAATTTGCGAAATGGCGAAAAATTCATGAAAGGTGAATTTTGACACCCGCGCCAATTCTGATGCACGTGTCAATTTTGACGCTGGCGTTAAAGTCAATGGGGGTCCGAACGAGCGACTTTTCCGACTCGCGTCCGATGCAAATTTTGGTGGCAGTTTCACAAATTTATTTCGTCCATCGCTAATGACCTACAGTTAGGGGCACATTTACAAAGCTCGAGTGAAGGATTCGAATTAAAAAAACTTCGAATTTCGAAGTGTTTTTTGGGCTACTTCGACCATCGAATGGGCTAGTTCGACCTTCGACTACGAATCGAACGATTCAAACTAAAAATCGTTCGACTATTCGACCATTCGATAGTCGAAGTACTGTCTCTTTAAGAAAAACTTCGACCCCCTAGTTCGGCAGCTAAAAGCTACCGAACTCAATGTTAGCCTATGGGGAAGGTCCCCATAGGCTTGCCTGTGTTTTTTTGATCGAAGGATATTCCTTCGATGGTTGTATTAAAATCCTTCGAATCGTTCGATTCGAAGGATTTAATCGTTCGATCGAACGAATAATCCTTCGATCGTTCGATCGTAGGATTAGCGCTAAATCGTTCGACTTCAATATTCGAAGTCGAACGATTTTAGTTCCTAGTCGAATATCGAGGGTTAATTAACCCTCGATATTCGACCCTTAGTAAATCTGCCCCTTAAAGTTAACAAATTACAAGATGTCTTAGAAGACATTGCACAGGTATAGGATTCCTTATCCAGAATCCTGTTATCCAGAAAGTTCCAAATTACAGGAAGGTCATCTCCTGTAGTCTATTATAAGCAAAGAATTCAAATTTTTACAAATCATTTCCATTTTCTTTGTAAATGCCTGGATTTAAGGTATGGTGATCCAAAATACACAAAGATCCCCTGATCCCAAGCATTCTGTATAATAAGTTGCAGATCCTATACCTGTATTTATTTTTTCATCTTTCACAGTAGGTTCCATTTAACTGGAATATGTTTTGCAGCTTGCTATCTTCCTGACTTTTTCCAAACTATAAATCAAAGCATGTGGACTGAATATAACACATTAAGGCATGATATGGCAAACCAGTTCTAATGAACATTGCTCAGACAATACATACAATCCATGTCCCTCTATGGGCACTTTCCATTACTATTCTGTCAAACAGTGAAGTAACAAGTGAGACACTTTCCTTACAGAATGCACAAAAACCATTGTACTACAACTCATTTTTATACAAGCGACACAAGGGAAATAAAAGTCAGGATTCCATAATAATCCACAGTAATTGTCCTCCTGGGGGATTCTAGAACAATAGACTTCACAGTAAAGCCATCCACATGAACCGAGCCCGCCACGCTCCTCTTATTTTAACAAATGAGTGATAGATTTGTGCAATTCCCACTTGCCTCCCGCTAATCACATACAAGAGGTAAACTCTAGTATGTCCTGAGGAGGAAGGCTGTCCGGATTACATTTATGAGCGTTTCTCAATAAAGACCTAGGGGCTTCTCGGATACATTTCTTTTGCTTTTGTTCCACTCCACGTCAAGAGGAGAGAATTTTTTTTTGTAAGTAATTGTAGGTGACGGAGATCGTATTTCTTTCTTGTTGCTTCCCGCTGTGAGCGCAGGCTGCTGCCATGTTTTTATACATAATTGACATGGGGTTACTGATTGAACGACACCCCCCCAACTCCAAGCTTTTGTGTACATTGATTTGTTACCTGTGCTGTATGACTAGCTACCTCCTGGTGTCAATAAACCTGCTGTTGATCAACAAAGTGCCCTGCATGATTCTTTTATTCATTATCCTTTCCGAGTATTTTAATTTCATCTGATGGTTGCACTTATTTATATATTTAGTGGCAGAACAGAGTGATAAACATCTCTCACAGGTGACAAGAGAATTTTAACAAGAGCCGCATTATGAAGCCAGTCCTTCACCATTCGATAGATATCCTTCCCAGACTGAGTTTAATAAACACTGGGGTGGCTGGTGATAATTTAAATTGTTAAGGTTGATAAAGGCAAACTCTTTATGGGGGAAATTCGCCAGCGCTGGCTTCGTGCACTGTGCAACACTTTGCCAGGCCTAAATTCGCCTGGACAACGCTAATTCACGAAGATCCGAAGTTACGCACAGGGTACCGAACGCTGGTGAAATTGCGCTAGCGAAAATAAGTTAGAAGTTACGCTAGCGTTGGCTAATTTGTCTAATAAAAGAATTCTAACAAAATTCTAAACAAATTTCCAATATACAAAAATCATAATATTTCTGTTTTTATGGAGAACTCTGTGTGATGGGCAGTGAATGCTGTAATAATCAATATTTATTTTTAATTTAATTACTTCGATTAATTGGGCAAAGACAGAAGAACAGAATCTGGATTGCGATTTCTTACATTGATTTAAGATCAGTATTCTAACCCCCTCAAACCTTCAAGTCTGTAAATCCAAATGAGTTGATGCCAAGTGAAAAGGGTTTGAAGTAAAACTCTAGCAAGTGCTAAATAAATATCCACCTACCAACTACAGTTCAGCCATGTAAGATCTAATGGGGAAAATTTACTAAAGGGCAAAGTGACTAACACTGGCAAAAATTCGCCAGTGTGACGTCATTTTGGGACTTTGACGATTTACTAACAGCACTGGCGTAAATTCACTTGCGCAGGAGATAGACTGTAGCGCTACTTCGCACACTATCACCATTCGAATTTTCGCTCTGGCGAATGGAAGTAACTGAGCAAATTCACTAAGATGCGGATTTTAATGAACGTTACCTCTTGCGCCAGACTTGCCTTCGCCACCTCAGACCAGGCGAAGTGCAATTTTCCCCAATGTCTGCTTAAAGGGGAAGGAAACCTAGTCGGCGCAAACCCCCCACCCCCCCTCCCGTTTGTTGCCCACCCTCCCTCCTCCCCCTGGCCTACCCGTCCCGCTGGGTAAATGCCCCTAACTTGTTACTTACCCTTATGCGCAGGTCCAGTCCAGGGAGTTCACAGACGACATCTTCTTCCACGCGATCTTCTTCCTGCTTTGAACGGCGCATGCGCAGTAGGATCATTTCGCTGGTACGATCTACTGCGCAGCTCTGGGGGGAAGGGGGTTGCCGACTCTTTAACTGTTCTAAATTGATACATTAAGGGGCAAATTCATCAAGGATCGAATTTCGAGGGGTTAAATCCCTCGAAATTCGACTGGGGAATAGAATCGAATAGAATCGAATAGACAATTCGGGCGAATTTACGCACTGGCGAATAGTTGAATTGGCGAATATTCGCCAGGAGAATAGGCTCTCGATCGAATATTCACTCAAAGGATTCTTCGTCCCTGCCAAGCACAATCCCTGAGTTTCGGTAAAGGCAGCTGTTAGAATTGATACAATAGTTGCTAATATTCCGTAGACACTTATTTGTATCAATTAAATGTAGCACATTGTAACAGTTCAGATGCTCCTGGATCACTGAGCTGCCTGACTGAGACACTAGAAACAAGGACATTAAACCTTAAACCTTGGAGGTCTCTGAGGAAGTGCAGTGACACGAAACGCGTCAGACCTTGGACGCTGTTCTTAATACCAAGATTTATCTAATAAAGCGATGTTTTTTACCTAAAGAAAAAACCCTTGAATGGAGCGATTCTTGTGACCTTTGAGTGTGCCGCTGCGTGAATAGAGGTGTACAGTGGATATACTGTAGACGTTCTTCTTAGTGACGGACTCAGGGTGGGAGCACCTGGTTCACACTGCTGACCGGGTAAGAATTCTAACGGATTGTTTGCGATTTAATTTTACACAGAAGGGGAGGTGTAACAGCTCCATTTTACAAGCGTTTGGTCCAGGGCACAATGCACCCAGACCAATAGATGAAAATGGTGAGCTGCCCCTGTTTATGTGTGTTTATACTTAGAGATTTATACTCGTGGCGAGTCCGCCTGTTTTGATTTACATCGACCCCGAGGTTAAGCGCTGGATAAACTTATGTTGTGTCCATTAAACCTTAAACTTCAATTTTGGGAAAACGATAAAAAATATAATAAAAGATGCAAAGCAATTGAAAAAAGTATTGGTTTATGGTGAATAATCTGAAAACAACTGAACTGAAAAAGTGTTTGGTGTTACCCCTTGTAATGCATTAACTGGTTTCCACTGTGGCTCTGAAGTTTTGCAAATCTACTGGTGGTCCCTCTTTTGGACCTGTCACATTTTGCCTATATTGTCACTCTCTAAGGGACAAATTTACTAAAGGGCGAAGTGGCTGAAACTAGCGAAAATTCGTCAGCGTGACGTCATTTTGCCACTTTGCCGATTTACTAATGGGAGCTGGCGTAAATTCGCTAGCGAAGTAGACTTCGCACCATACCGCCAGGCGAAGTTTTGCTCTGGCGAAGGGACGTAACTATGCTAATTCACTAAGTTGCGGATTTTCATGAACGTTACCTCTATCGCCAAACTTAACTTTGCCACCTCAGACCAGGCGAAGTGCAATAGAGTAGATAGGGATTGTTAAAAAAAAACGCTGACGTCCTTTACTTTTTATAGGGTGATAGGCTGAAAAAGATCTGCTGCTGCATATACGGCCATTGTACTCTAACTGCACACCGTATGCAAATTTGCCATTGCTAGCGTAACTTCGAACCGCTGATTGTAATATCGCTTGCGCAACTTCGCAAACTAACGGTAACTTGTGTGCAACTTTTGGATCTTTGTGAATTTGTGCAGCCCTGTTGAATCTATGCCTGGCGAAGTGCGGCGAAGCCAACGCTGGCGCAACTTCAGAGGTAAGTAAATTTGCCCCTAAAACTACATTGGTTAACCATCATGCAGAATGTGGGGTTGCTGTGGAATCAATGGGCTTAATATAAAAACTAACTATGATGCATTGACTCAGAGAGGGGCTATTGTATTGTGTTGTATAGTACACACTATGAGAACATTACTAGTAGAAAATTACAAGTCCTCTGCACTCAACCCATTATCAATATATTTAAGACAGCGACATTTTGTGCATACTGCTACTAAAAAATGCCTTACCCTTTAAACAAAACAGGGATTGTTTGTCCATATATTGCAATATATTTAAACTGGCCAACTACGTCAAAGTCATCCCATATCTGGCCAGTCCTATGCTCAATTTTATCTGATTCATTAAGAATTCTATTGCTTCATTATACATTTTACAAAGGGACTAAGTTTTACCTGCAACTTACTAGCTGCTTTCAACGTAAAACTCCCAAACTTGGCTGCCCTTTTATTAGACACCAGTGGGATCACCTGACTATAGCTGGGAAGGGTGGGAGCTACAACATGGAGCTGGTCACTGCTCCTGTATAACTATAACAAACAAGGGAAAGGTGTGCTCACCACTATTTTTTAAAACCATTAGGAGGGGGTGCAATGAGGCTGTGACCACAAAATACATATTGACAATTACAAGAGTCCTCTGCACTGAACCCATTATCAATATATTTAAGACAGAGACATTTTGTGCATACTGCTACTGAAACATTACTAGTAGAACATAACTTTTGAAACTGACTTCTTACTTACTTATGTGATTATTATCATTATGATTATATGGTAGTGGAGGGCGTGCAATGGCCACAGCCAAATCATCACACCACGTTTCTCTTTACTAACTGTAGCCTGCAGCGTAGATAAGAAAGAGATTTACATTGCCTTACTCACCCACATAAACTTTTTCCATTCATTTTTGCAAAAAAAAAAGACCCCACAAGGTTGTATCACTCCCCCTGGATTTTTCTTATTATTGTTACCTGTACAGTTTTAGCAGAGTGCACAAAGCACAAAAAGAAGCAATTTGCAGGGGGCATGCACAGCTAATGGAATTCTAATGAAAATGAAGAAGCTTAGATTCATTTCTGGATTAAATGACACCACTTGAGCTTCTTACTTTTACATTTTCAGAACTGTAACCTCCCATCTTTACAACATTTAATGGATTTTTTTTTGCACAGCGAAAAGCTTCGGATATTGTTTGCTGCTCAATAATTGTGAATTAAAGACTTGAGCAGATCTTAAGTTTAGATGCACAAGTCACTTTTATGGCTGGTTCACTTTGACATCTTTGTAGCTGCGGTGATGTCAAGTACAATTTAAGGGATAATCAATCCTATTTCATCATACAATAAAATTACAGTTTCAAAATCAGCCTTGTAAATACATCCTAAATCCTTCTCCACACTGCAGATTTTCAGTTATTCCAGTCAAACAAATCTGTGATGCAGCTGACTTGGATGTGAATAGAACTTAATAACGTTGCCCTATCACAGCTTTTGTCACACTGTCTGAAATCTCCTAGGACATTATTAGCTTTGTATGAATCCTCAGAAGAACAACCGGTACAGCTCTGTGACCCAGTGACATATTTGTGATTAGTTGCAATGTGCCCATGTTCTTACAGACGCAAATTCTCCAACAATGTCATCATTGCTGGGGAACTGCTATTATGGACAAATTTAGGTCACATGAGTAGTAAACCACAATCTCCCTCTCCTACACTGACACTGAATATGATGGTGATATACCTACCCACCGGATTTGCATTACTTCCTTCTTCCTTCACAAAACCACCAACCTAACAAAAGTTATCAAGCAATTTCCCCATTTTACATAGAACAATGTTTAGAAGATGCCCCATACAGAATGAAGTTTGGCAGGGTAAGGCAAATCTTAAGGGCAGGAACACACGGGCCAGCGACAAATCTCCTCTTCATGGGGGCAACTAATCTCCCCAAACTGCCTTCCCCTCGGCTAGAATGAAAATCGTCGGCACAATGGCACTCGGAACGCTTACTTTTCTGAAGTCGCCCGAAGTTGCCTCACCAGGAAACTTCTGGTGACTTCGGAAAATGAAGTGCTCTGAGTGCCATCCCGCCGGCGATTTACAGTCTTGCCAGCGGGAAGGCAGGGGAAGGCAGTTCGGTAAGATATTAATCGCCCCAAAGAAGAGGAGATTTGTCGCCGGGCGACTAATCTCCCTGAATCTGAAGAAATTAATGTGAACATTTTTTGATAAATCAGGGTAAAGTCCATGCAGATTTGGTTAGAGTGGTTTTCAAAAAATAGTGAGAACATTTCGGATTTTTATAATTAACCCCCTAAAGGTAAAGCTTTTTATTGAGGAGTGTTATGTAACTCTCTGGCTTTCATACTACGCCGGGCGGCGTGTCCTCCCCTGCCGGCGTCGCTCCCAAAATGTTGGCGCACATGGCTGCCACGTGGGTAGCGGCGCTGGCGCAATGACGTCAGCGCGTCGACGTCGGCGCAAGGACGTCAATGAAGTCACTATGGCGCCACATTCAAATATAAAAACGCTACCAAGCCGCCAGAATAGCGCCCAAGTATAGGATTCATTACAGTGTGTTTCCTGGGTTTCCTGTCTGCTATATTGAGACTATATATTGTTCCTGTTTGTTGCCTGACCTCTTGCCTGGACTTTGGACTTTGCTTATTATTCTGCCTGCCCTTGAACTCTTGCCTGGACTCTGATAAATCTTCTGTTTAACCCTTTTTGGACACGGCAACCTTGATCCCCTTGTGGGCTTCCTCCTTGATCCTGACAACCTCCCGGCTCCCTGACACACAGATGCTGATGGCAGGGAAGGCTGCAAAGTGCAGAAAACCATGACAGCTTGTACCTGTGTTCAGGCCCGGATTTGTGAAGAGGCCACCGAGACCCGTGCCTAGGGCGGCAGGATTTTAGGGGGCGGCATGCTGCCCAACTAGGGTTGCTGCCCAGCTGGTATTTTTAACAGTCTAGCCAATAAAACACCTGCCAAGGCCGGTATAACAATGAAATTGCCGGTAAATTTGTAATACCCTTAACAAAAAGTCCTTGGCCTGCCCTGAGCCCTTAGATGAGTCTCAAAGCTACATAAAACCCAATTCAATAATGTATTATGGATTTCATATAGTTCCAGTGCTTCGACAGATAACACCCTGGACTGCACACATCTTACAAATGTTTCTAAAAAGGATTCTTCTACACTCACTACTAAAAATGACAAGGGGTATAATTGGATGACTGTCTCCCAGGAGTGTGCCACAGCACAATGGTGACAAAGATTAGATGAGTTCATTCTTAAACCTTCTCTAAAACTCATTCTATGGTACCCCCTAGCTCTTAAAAAGTAGCAATTCCAAACTTAATCACAGATGGAAGAGAGTAACTTGCAGTTCATGGTTGCCAAGATGAGACAGTTAAATTTAAACATAGCATATTCTGGCATCAACTAGACTGCTGTAAGAAAGGTTTTGCTTTAAGAATATGTATGATATAAGAGATTAAGTGATATCTCTTATCTGTATGGTTTCTGGAATACAATTCACATCGTGCTTTAACCCTTGATAATATGCAGGAGAAAGCTTGTAACTCAACAACAAGCACTGCCATTGAAGGTTTATGGCCCCTTTAATTGTTATTATATTATAATGTTTACATCCTGGAATATAACATGATGCCCTTCTGTAAACAGGAGCCACACATGAGGCTCCTGAATGTTTGTGTCACGGCCGGCACCCGATACCAGAACAAATGCCAAGCACCCTGGTCTCGGCTCGGCTTCACCAGTAGTGTGACCACCGTTGGGCTTCGGGAGGAGCCCTCAGCTTACTTGGGTGCCACCTGGACTTAACGAGGGGTGCAAGGCAAGATGTTCTGGCTGGCGAAGGGGCACGGCTGTTAGCAAAGTCTTTTGGGCCGAAGGTCACGGTACAAAAGGATTAGGCAGAAGGATGGTCAGACAGGCTGGGTCGAGGCAGGCGGATATCAGAATCGTCAGGCAGGCAAGGGTCAAACCGGGTTGTCAATCAAGGGGTTAAGCAGGAGAGATGTCGTAGGCAGGCCAAGGTCAGGATACAGAGTTCAGAGTAGTCAGGATACAGGCAGGGTCAAACACAGGTTATCAGACAGACAAGATTCAGATCAGATGCACTAGGCTCAGGAAACCACGAGAAACAAGTTCTATCACGGGCACTGGCTGGGAGTATGAATGGGCCTTATATACATTCAAAATTGGCGCCAAAACGTGCGTCAACACGCGCTGGCGCAATCACGCCAGTGCGCCTGTACCTTTAAGAGGAGCGCAGGCGCGCCGCGCGCCCTAGGAGAATCAAGATGGTGCCGAAGAGCCACGCGGTGGGCGTCCCCGCTGGTGGAGCGGCGGCCGACCCCGCCGCGTAGGTAATTTTATTACAGTTTGTCTATTGTCTATCATATATCTAGGTCCTATAATGTATTTTACTTTTACTTTTTTTTTACTTGCTTTCTAGAATGCTTGGGACCTGGAGTTTTCCAGATAAGGGTTTTTTCCATAATTTGGATTATTTAAGTGTACAAAAAAACATTTAAACATTTACTAAACCCACTGGATTGTTTTGCCTCCAATAAGTATTAACCATATCTTAGTTGGGATCAAATACGAGCTACTGTTTAATTATTACAAAGAAAAGAAAATTCCTTTATGAAAATGTGAATTATTTGCTTAAAATGGAGTCTATAGGAGATGACCCTCCTTTATTTTGCTTTCCAGATAAAGGGTTTCCAGATAACAGATCCCATACCCGTACCTGAATATGTTATGCATTATATAAAAATGATATTTTCTTGACTAATAAGCTTGAAATAGCAGCTTGTGATTATTATTCTTCATTTAAACACCTATACCTACACGCACAAAAGTTTTCTTTTCACCTCAATAAATCTGTACTCAGCACATTGCTATGAATGGATTCCTTCTACTGCTCTATTTGGTGACTTCTAAGCACAATTCATCTTGGCCCAGAACAGAAATACATTTGCAAAGAAGCAATAACAGAAAAAAAAGAAACATTTAATTGCCATCCCAGAGGTACAAAATATGTATTTTAGAACGAAACACACAGATAATACAATGAAAAAAGGGCAGAAGAGGAAACTGTATGTTAATGAGAAAATGTTCTCTCTTTATAACTAGGGTTTAACTCAGGTCCCAGTGAAGGTTAAAGAAAAAAATGTTATTGTGCATAGAACCTCCTTTCTCAGCATATTTGAAAATAGACATAGAGGAGTCTGCCATATTGCTGACATTTCTATTGCCCTTAGCACTGTCTTCTGCTGCCTGTATCTAGATGGCAGTATTTTCTTTGGGACATGCTTTCACAAGATAAGCAATACGGAAAATCAGTTATTGGAGAACACCTGAGATAAAAGACATTTATTTTGAATTCACAAAGGGCCAAATTAAATTCAGTGAAAAAATGGTTAATCATGTGAAAACTTACGGACGAAATTCAGTTTGAGATGCAATTCAATTCATAGTTTATCATGTGAAGGTCTATGGGAGAAAACTGAATTTGGAGAAAAGTTTTTTCTCCTCTAATTGAATCTCTCCCGTGACTTTTCATGTGATAAACCATGAGATAGCTTTTTCTCCCTGGATTGAATCTGGCCCAGTAAGTCAGTCCCCGAACAAAGAAATTATAGAGTTTTTATAGACTTGTAAATATATAGTTATTGAGATGGTTTTACTGATTTTGTAGATGTAACAAGCAGGATTGTTTGTTACAGCTTAGTATTATCAACGAATACCTTAGTTCTAGATTATTGTCATTGTAACCATCATAATATACTGAATTATGCTGAGTAGGTGCTTTCTTTAAGTTTTAATTGGTTGAATTCACAGGCATTGTTAAATCATTATTCTAAAAACCACCCTTTCACGATTCCATATTATCCAGAGAGGCAGATAGCTTTTCGCCAGGGATCTCACCCTAATTAGCCTCCAGCATTGACCCTGTGCCAGCCGCTATGTTTAGTCTCCCAAGTGTGCCAGCAGCCTTATATTTGGCAATCTGCTTTTTTTCTAACCCAAAGACAGAGTCTATATAAGGGAACCAATAACTAATACACTAATGCCAAATATGCTCATTAAAAAGGCATCATGCCTTAGCTACAGTTGCTAAGGGAATCTGGGATTGTTATTTTAGGAAAATCCATAGAGCTGTTGAGGGACGATCCCTGACGAGTGGCACACACTAAAGGCTATCAATGGTCATAATGAGTAATACCTGAGCCTGCTTTTAAATGAACATATATTGAAAGAGTGGGAATAAAATGACAGAGTCTGGGATGATTTCTTATCAAATTCTGACTTAGAAGGAAAGACAATAAATTACATTGTCTTATAAACCATAGATATACTTTAAAGGAACAGTAGCACCAAAAAATTTAAATTGAATATACTGTTGCACTAGTACAATTAGTGTATTTGCTTATAAAATTGTGTGTTTACAGCATTGGACTGGGGGGCCTTGGGCCCACCGGTGTGGCTGCCCAAGCCCCCACCCCAGAGTTCAGCAAAGCAAAACTCTGCATATATTTTACATTGCCACATTAGCCCATTGAGGATCTGGTCTTGGCAATGAGCACCCATAATCACTGGTCCGTCCCCACTGGTCATTAATTTTCACCCAAATCTAACTCAAGCTAAAGAAAAACACAGACTCTTACCAAATATACCCTGAAGCAGAGACCACTATTGGGGGCAGGGACTTGGGTGGAATACTAGTAGAAGAGGAATGGGGGCACGTAAAGCCAAGATGCACCCAGATCAGGTCTGACATCTCCTTTATTGAGATATTAAAAGTGTCCCTTTCCCCACAGCAGACTAGTAAAATCTATTGCTCGTGCCAGGGGGTCACAAGAAAATGTTAATGTTAAATAAAGCCCTATATCTTTCTTCTGCACTTACACTTCCCCTTAGAACATTATAAATATTTGCCTAAGGAGAGAGACAATGAAAAGGAACAGCATTTTATTCTGATATTATTTAGTGTACATTTGGTCTCAGATCTATGCGAAAAATACATTCTTTATGCTGGAAGTCATGGATGGTTCAGTGGTTACAAAAATAATTTAATTTAAAATTGGGACTGTCTCCAGGAGTGCAGCATTGCTAAAAGAGTTATTATGTTTCTGTGCTGCATTTAAAGGGATCTTCTGGGCATTGTGCAAAGTGGGATTGTTTATCTGTGTGCAGATTTTCGCCTGGACAGCAGTGCCCCTTGCATCTCTGCCCGTGAAAATTACTCCAGCCTAAGAGAACCACAGGTGTACATGCCCAATATGACATCTGCCTGCCTTGGTCACAGTGGGACCAACCAGGGTGTCATACTAAGGTAAATGAAGGTCCCGGTGATGCAAATTATGTGTAATTTTCAATCTAAGGGACAGATTCACTAAAGGATGATGTGGCTAACGCTAGCAACAATTTGCCAGGGTTGCAATTCACTAACAGGCGCAGGCGAAAATTTGCTAGTGAAAGAGACTGTCAATAGCGTTCATTTGCACTCTATCGCCAGGCGACTTTTCGATCTGGCAAAAGGTCGTTACTCTGCAAATTCAGTAAAGTGCGGATTTTACTGAACGTTACCTCTTTTGCCTGAGTTGACTTCACCACCTCAGACCAGGCGAAGTGCTAAAAAGAAGCAGGACCTTCCTCAATCTTCTGTCACTTTCATCATATCCTGTGTGCCGAAAATGCAATTTTCACTAGGCACAAACGAACGCTAGCGCATCTTCGCTATGAAATGCCCGCAGGGCCGGAACTAGGGGTAGGCAGAAAAGGCAGCTACCTAGGGCGCAGTGATAGGGGTGCGCTGGGCAGCTACCTCTATAAATTGTCCTTTGCCTACCCCCAGTCCGCACTCCTCTGTCTTCCTTCCCTCCTGTGAACCTCTTCTCCTTTGCTGCTCCCTCGCTCACCCCTCCTCTCTCTTCTCTCTCAGTCAGGCCGGCTCCCTCCCTGCTTTCTGTTCCCTCCCCTCATCTCTGAGTCACGCTGGCCGGCTCCCTCCCTGATCTCTGTTCGCTCTCTCCTCTGTCAGTCACGCTGGCCGACTCCCTCCCTCTTCTCTGTTCCCTCCCCTCATCTCTGAGTCGCGCTGGCTCCCTCCTCTTAGTTCTCTTCCTCTTCTGTCAGCCGGCTCCCTCTCTGCTCTCAGTTGTTCCCTCCCCTCATCTCGGAGTCGTGCTGGCCGGCTCCCTCCCTCCTGTCAGTCGCGCTGGCTCCCTCTCTGCTCTCAGTTCCCTCCCCTTGGAGTCACGTCGGCCTGCTCCCTCCCTGGGGGGTTACCAGGCCGGGTTGCCTAGGGCGCCCACCTGACCTGGCCCGGCCCTGAATGCCCGCACTGCCAAAGTTGCCAGGGCACAAATTCGCATATGAGTGAATTAGCATATCGGTAGCAAATTTGCGCCTGTCAAAGTGGTGTGTTTTGTGTGAAGCGGTCGCTGGCGACAATTCTCCCTTTAGTGAATCTTCCCCAACCAGGCCCCGATTTGTGCAAAGGCCACAACGGCCCGGGCCTACGGCAGCAGAATTTTAGAGGGGCAGCATGCCCAGTAACACCTGCATTGGGCACTGGGGATTTGCAGGAGATACAATAGTTTTTAAAAACTCCTGCGCACCAATCCCCAGTACTCTGAACCCAATGTTGAAAATTTGCACGTAGTTTTAATAAAATAATGAGAAATATTCCGATTTAAGTAAATAACCTCCCTAGTCTATCTCAGCCATATCCAATTAAGCCTCGGACATGGCCTCTATCCACCCACAACTCCACCTAATTTGTGCAAGCCATGCTCCTTTCAGAGCCCCAAATCTGAATTATCTTGCATAATCTGGCACCGTTGGGAGGTATGGAATCATAGAATTGATTCAGCAATCAATGTATAAAATAATATATGTACTTCTGGAATGGTTATTCCATTCCTGTCAGCTATTGGACACTCCCATACTCCAATATGTTACAGCAGTGATCCCCAACCAGTAGCTCGTGAGCAACATGTTGCTCTCCAACCCCTTGGATGTTGCTCCCAGTGGCCTCAAAGCAGGAGCTTATTTTTGAATTCCAGGCTTGGAGGCAAGTTTTGGTTGCATAAAACCAGCTGTACTGCCAAACCAAGCCTCAATATAGGTTGACAATACACATTGGGCTACCAAATGGCCAATCACAGCACTTACTTGGCACCCCAAGTAAATTTATCATGCATGTGTTGCTCCCCAACTCCTTTTAATTCTGAATGTTGCTCACAGGTTCAAAAGGTTGGGGATCCCTGTGTTACAGTATAAGCAGTTTATCACAAAAGCCCAATGATGGTATTGAAGTGCTACAGAAACAACTGTAGTAAGATAGAAGCTCTGCAAAGATCACAGTCCATGATTCTGGTTAAATTTAACAGTGAATCATAGTCCCAGCATCAGTGGATTATTCCATAGCACATTAAAAAAAGTTATTGCAGCAATTTATTGAGCTTTATTCCCATCCACTACTTGCTTGTTAGTGGCATCTTCTTCCTTGTATTTCATCAGCCCTTCCTATAATCATTTTATCCTCTGTGCTTCTGAATGCCAGTTTGGCTGAAATAAGGCAGAAGTGGGGGAGATGCTGAGATGGCAAAGAATGGGTTGCCATTGTCATATTTTACACATCAATAGCTATGTAGTAAAATAAACTACTTAGAAGACTGTTAGAAATACAATAGAATACCGACATAACTTTTAAGGTTTTCATAGCCTGATAATCAATAACGGTGTGCTTTCTCAAACTAACATTGTTACCCTACTATTTCTCTTCTTTCTTTTATGAACCCTGTGAAAATTGATCAACTAATTTGTTCTTCTTACCTGTTAATATCTTAATTTCAAGTCTAACCATAACCACATCAGACTGGTGCCGATGAAGATGAAGATGGCACTTGGTCTTTCTTCTGATTTCTAGGGATGTAGCGAACTGCCGTTTACCGGCAAAAAATGCGAACAGTTCGCGAACTTCGAACATCCGCAAAATCGTTCGATTCGAACGATCGAAGGATTTTAATCGTTCGATCGAAGGATTTTCGTTCGAATCGAACGATCGAAACCATTCGATCGAATGATTTCATTCAATCGAATGGCTTTGATCGTTCGATTCGAACGAAAATCCTTCGATTTTAGCGGTCGAAGGAATCGAATGGTCGAATGGTCGAACGATTTTTGTTCGACACATATTGGCGAACGTCGCGCGACGTTCGCGAACATTCGGCGGACGCGAACAGTCGAAGTTCGCGCGAACTAGTTCGCCGGCGAACAGTTCGCTACATCCCTACTGATTTCATTAAGCACAGTTCAATGGGGTTGTTCATCTTTAAATTAACTTTTAGTATGTAAGCATTGACATCCTCAGACAACTGGTTTTCATTTTCTATTTTGCTTTGTGTTTTTATTTTGGTTATTTCACTTTTATTTCAGCAGCTCTCCAATTTGAAATTTCAGCAGCTATGTGGTTGCTTGGGTTTTCTTTAACTTACAGACCAGACGGTGTTTTGAATTACAGACTGAATTATGAATAGGAAAGCGCCTGCTCTTTGTGTTAAAGAAGGTGTCATCCCACATCAGATTTCAGTATTATTACTTTTAAAGTGTTTAAAGTGTGTAGATCGACCAACATATGTGAGCCAATGGGAGGCTCAACTACATTATAACATTTTCTGACTCTGACTACACCATATCAGGTCCTATGACTCCTCCAAGACTAAACTATTGATACAGCTGCTGATGGCAGCGAAGTCACTGATACCTGGAGAATTCCATTACCATCTACTAGAGAGGAATGGTATAAAGTAGTGAATGAGATTTATTGAATAGAGGAGCTGACAGCACATATTAATAATACCCATGAGAGATTTGCGGCTATATGGTTTATTTGGATGCAGTTTATAGAAAATGAAAGAGATACACCAGCCCAGTGAATAGTCATGCTTAGAATACTCCACTCTCTACATTAGACTACATTATTATCATTTTATCATTTTATTTGATCAATCTATTGTAATATTATGATTTCAATCTTGCTTATCCCTTCCCCTCTCCCCTTTTTTTTATTTGGTACACATTTATATTGTTTATTGACGAACTGTATATTTGTATTGTGTATTGACGAGTATTACTGCAAATACTGGAATAACGTTTATTTGTGAAATGCGATACATGTAACAGCAGCATTTACAGAATTGTCAAGTATTTTGTCTCAATAGACATACTGTATATTTGAATATGAAAAAGGAAAGCGCCTGAATAAAAAAAAGGTAACACTATTAAGAAAATTGTGAGCTCACCGAGCAATTGTTTTTTGACTGCTGTGGTCAGTCACTCCTATTCGAAAGGCTGGAAAGATATAGAAGAGGAAGGCAAATAACCAGAGATTCCGGAGTTTTATGCATTTCTCCTAAACTGTTTGTTGCTCCCAACGCACAGAGAAAGGAAGCCTGAATCAATATAGAAAAGCTGCAGCTCTGTCCCCAGAAACACACTGAGTCATGTCCAGACTGTTTAGTGGCTGTTCTACTTTAACTCACGTTGTCTACTCACAGCCAACCGCATACCCTATTGTACTAGCAGCCAACTACATGCTTCACTGTTATTAGAAATGCGTTTAGATATATTAATTAATCTTTCCAGTGGTTTGTGGGAAGCAGCTATGCTCATTTCTCTTCCTCCTCAAGGGAGTAAGATCAGGGACTAATATGATTTATTAAAAAATAAATAATATTCTCATTCTAGCCTGCTAGAAATGCCCCACACAGTAAACAGATTAGACTTACTGTAACATAACAATGCTTTTTTCTATCATTTATATCTATAAAATCATCTTTAACACTACACCTTTTCTCTTTTATTAAGTGGGATTGGCTCCTGTACGACTTCCCAAACACAGTAGCTTCTACACAACATACATTCTGGAACTCTTAAGAGGGATTCTCTGAAATGTTATTCATTATCAGTACAAATACATACTGTATATACAGGAGCATAACAAGTATTATGTTGGCTATTCGGCTGTTACTGAACCACAAATACCATTATATTCAGAAGCAGATGTTGGTTACAGATCAGTAACAAAAGAGCCAGAGAGGCATGCAAGATATCAGCAATGATTGATCAGACAAACATAACAACAATGAACGTAGTTTTTTTTTTTTAACTTCGGGTAGTTTATTGAAAGAAAAAGTAAGCAGTTTACAATGTAAAGACAAATCACCAAAAAACATTGTTGGGGTGAAAGCAGGGTGAAAGAAGCATAGCATGTAACATACATGTCGTCAAGAGTAGCGTGTTACACAACAAAATCGAGACTCCCTCCAATGAGGGATTCACATCCAGTTAAACAAGTGGAATATAAATGCCCGTTACCTTTCCCGAACCCTATATGAGTTAAACTGCTAGTGGTTGTCTTGGGTGTAGGGGGTAAATGTCAGTCCAGGATCTCCAAATTTTATGGAATTTGGTAGGGGCTCCCCTTTTTAAGTACATTAGATATTCAGTGGTACAGGTATCCTGCATTATTGCTTTCCAGGCAGAGAAGGTAGGAGGAGCCACAGCTCTCCAGTTCTGGGTGATTAGTCTCTTGGCTAGTAACAGTGCCTCTAGTAGAAAAAGTGATTGACAGTGATTCAGTTTTAGGTCTTGAATTATGGCCAAGATGCAAATTTTAGGAGTTCTAGCTATTGTCACCTGAAGCACCCCATCTAAGGCATCTAGTATTTCCCTGGTACAGCTCCAGAGCATGTGTATCAGAGTTCCCTTGTCCAAAGCACATCTAGTGCAAACATCTGGGGTGCCGGCATTAATGTAGTGAAGTCTGACTGGGGTATAGTAAGCTCTGTGAAGAATATATAGTTGAATTAGCCGTAATCTATGGTTGGGGGATACTAACTGAGGGGATTCTTGCGCTTCTTGCCATTCCTCATCTAGGATTGTGCCAACATCTACCTCCCATTTAGAGCGTAGCCCATCCAAGTTACTTCCATGTACCTCTTGCAGCAACTTAGCATATAACATGGTGACCAAACCTTTGGTATGTCCCCTTTTAATGTAAACTAGAAAGGGGTGTGTGGACAGCGATAACTCTTGACGCTTGTGAGTGACACTGAGAGCACGACTGAGCCTATGAAAAGTCAGCCATTGGTTATGTGGGATCTGAAAGTGGTCCCTCAATCGAGCAAAAGAGACCAATATGCCATCATGCCATATATCACCTAAGGTATTTACCCCAAGGTCCGACCAAAGACTCATTGGACCTAATTTTGCCAACAAGGGGTAATTGAGGTTGTTCCACAGTGGAGTAAGCGGGTCAGTGGGGGGAGACTTCAAAAGTGCATTGGCCATTTTCCACACCTTACGTAGGGAGTCGATGGGGGGGGAAAGTAAGGACTGAGCCGTAACGACAGATTTCCCCAGAATCCAGCTTACTGGGTTCTCAGTGAAGCCAGTCAAATGAGCCCAAAGAGAATGTAGCACTCGGTGATGCGAACCTTCCACCCACGTGGTGAGGTGGGACAATTGTGCTGCCAGGTAATATAAATACATATCTGGTAGGGCTAGGCCAGCTTTACTTTTAGCACACATTAATGATTCAAGCTTTAGTCGTGGTCTGGAGTGAGCCCACACCAGTTGTCTAAAAACAGCATTTATTTTAAGAAAATAGGATTTGGGTATCCATACCGGGGCTTGTTGTAATACATAGAGTAGCTTAGGTAATATAATCATCTTAATAAGATGGATCCGGCCAGTAGGGCCTATCGGGAGATAAGCCCCAGATTTAAGCTTCTGAGACATCTAATCATTCAACGGGTCTAAGACAATGAACGTAGTTTACTTACAAGGTTTGATGATCAGGAGCAGGGCCGGCCTTAGGCCTATTGGACCAGTTGGGCCCAATACTGCCCCGCTCCTCTGGGGGCCCCGCACCAGGGGTAAGCACAGACAAGAATTACCCCAGAACATAACACTGCCTAGCACCCCCCCAACTTCGTAGGTCCAGCCTGCCCCCAATTCTGATAAGCCCAGCATGCCCCAACCTGACTGAGCCCGCTCCCAACCTGACTGAGCCCACTCCCAACCAGTATCGGTCCAACTTGCCCCAACTTGCTCCTGAATGGACCAGTCCACTCTGCTATTTCCTTCCTCTCTCTCTCTCTCTCTCTCTCTCTCTCTCTCTCTCTCTCTCTCTCTCTCTCTCTCTCTCTCTCTCTCTCTCTCATGCCCCTTTCTCTCTCTCTCACTCTTGCCCTGTGTGCCCCTATTTATTCCTTTTTCTCTCTCTTACCTGTGTGCCCATATTTATTCCTCCCTCTCTCTCTCTCTCTCTCTCTCTCTCTCTCTTTTACCCTGTGTGCCCTTATTTCTTCATTTCTCTTTCTCCCTTACCCTGTATGCTCCTATTTACTCTCGCTTTCTCACTCTTACCCTGTGTGCCCCAATGTGCTCCATTTTTGCTGTTCCTTTGGGCTCTATTTGCTTTCAATCTTTTGTGCACTATGTGCCCCTGTTTCCTCCCTCTCTCTTCCCCTGTGTGCCCCTATTTCAATTCTATCTTGGTCCTGTATGCCCCTATTTTCTTATATACTTGGTGTGTCAGTAGTCTGCAACACTTCGTCTGGGGGCCCTGCCAAAATGGTCCCAATTGGGCCCCACATTTGATAGGACCGGCCCTGATCAGGAGCTTGTGTAGAAAAAAGTCACTCCCTAAACCAGTCCTGTTTAGTAGAAAGGGAAAGAGTTGCAGATCAGTAACTGTATTAAAGGGAGATATTTCTAAAGACATTTAGAAAGTTAATAGAAAGTCTACCAAGGGAATGTTTGAAGTATTAATAGTTTATAATATTTAGAATAAAAATTTGCTCCTAAATATATTAAAGGGGATCTGCCGCTGCTATAAAAAAAAAACGCTAAACTGTGACGGTTGGATGCATAATAATTATTGTTCACAAATACTGTAGATTGATTTTTTGGTATAGATTGAAATAGCCTGCAATGAAGACACAAGAGCCCAACTTTGCATTTAAAAACGTGTTTAATGCTTTCCCCTTTGGAAATTCTTAATCATAAAAGGGGAAGGGGTGGTAAGCTTCTTCTTTTTCAGAAAAACCTGAAAAAGAACACAGAAAAATGTGCAACATGGTGTAATTTTGCCAAAATATCACCAAACCTATTGATGAAGTCAGTGCACATTTTTTCTTGTACTAAATACATTGGAATCAATAGGCATGTTTTCTCACGCCAAATCCATTGAAGTCATTGGGTATTTTCCACCCACTGATTTTTTCTCAGCCCTTTAGTTATTTAAAAGTAGTCCATCTGCCATAGAGTCTATTTGGGTTTATTTAACATTTAAATTATTTTTAGCAGATTCAAAGTATGGTGATCCAATTATAATTTTTTTTAAACTTCTTACCTTTTGATAGAGTCAAGATGTTATATATAATTATAAATTACAAGTCTAATGCTAGCTTTGTCTGGCTGGTTTGCTATATACTAACAGTATTTCTAAATTATATTATTCATAATGTACATTCAACTAACCTGAATGTGCTTTATTGCAGTAGGGAAAGATAGACCATCTCAGTAAAAAGGGGGCAATTGAACAATATCCTGCACTTTAAGAAGAGAAAAAACAAATTGCCAACGCAGGGTTTGCCTTTAAAAACAATTATTACAAAGAATGAGGTGTTACTACCACACTTTGGTCAAAATATGTAAGTGCCACATCAAGGCCCCTCATTCAGCGCCGGATTTCAATGAGGGGCGCCCCTAGGCCGCGCGGTCCCAACAGGCGGCCGCGCGGTCCTATCGCCCACCTCACCTCCCCTTCCCAGCGCGCCGGCAAAAAACACCAGCGCAGCTGCTGTAATTGAATGGGCACGCGTCCCCATAATGCGGCTGGGCGGGATGCCACCCCTATTTTTTTGCCGCCCTAGGCCCGGGCTTATGCGGCCTTGCCGCAAATCCGGGCCTGCCCTCATTGTACGTGAGTCCTACACTATTAACCTTCTAAACAGGTCCGGACTGACAATTAAAATAGGCCCTGGCATTTCAGGTACACAGAGGCCCAAAAATTTGTAGTGCATTTAAAATCAAGTCCTCCAGCAAACAGTGTGAATGAGTAGTGAGACCATGTTGCAATTGCACTTATCCTACACTATTGTGCCTAATAACACTGTACTTTCCACACTCAGGACCAGATTCAATTCAGTGTGGAAAAGGATTATCACGTGAAAAATCATGGACGAGATTCAATTTGAGATGCAATTCAATTCAGAAAAACTTGTCTCATTGAGTCTATGGGAAAAAAATTAGAACTGAATTTTGAGAAAAGTTTTAGCTCCTCAATTTGAATCTTGTCCATGACTTTTCTGTGAGATAACTTTTTCTCACTGATTTGTTTTATTGTTTAAAAACCCCAGGGTAACAACATATTACTGTGAGGTTACCTTGTGGTCTAGTGGGTTCAGGGGGTTGGCAGGGATGCCCGCAGCTCTAATCTTCAGCGCTCCGATACGAACTGTTCCTTTGTCACGCGCCCGATCGCTTCCGGGTTTGTGTGCCACGTGTCATGGCAAGAAGTTTAAATATATAAAGGGACCATGGGCCAATTCTCATTGTTATTCTGTGTGTACTGACTTGTTGCTGACCCTGCCTGTTCCTGTTTTTCGTCTAGTCTGCTGCCTACACTGATCATTGCCCGTTTTGACTTCTCTCTTGGATTCCTCCCTCGTACTGCAATATTGACGTGTTTTGAACTGGCTTCTGACCCCGACTACTCTCTAGCTTACTGGATCTGTACTGCCTCTCCTGTTTGGTTTTGACCTGGCCTGTGACCGGGACTATGCTTCTTGTTCTCCGTTCCTGAATGACAAGCAGTTCCCTTGCCTGCCCAGAACTCTCTCCTTGGTCATCTCAAGCTAAGACCTGGCAGCACCCAAGTAGTGGAGGGCTCCTCCCAAAGTGAAAGGTGGCTGTTATAGTTTGGAAGACTGAGCCACAACCAGGACCTTGGGGTTTGTTCTGGGTTTGGGATACCAATCGTAACAATTACACGTCATGAACATCATTAAATGACACTGATAATAGTGATTAAAATAACTATAAATCTGATTTGAAAAGTGACTTCAGTCCAGGAACAGCTAAATTCTTTAGTTGTGAGATGAGAAAAATAGGAAGCTATAAGACATATTACGGGATGTTTGCAATGAAGCAATAAACTTCCTTCATTTTTTGTTGTGAGCCAATCACGGGTCCATAAAGTGAGATGTTGTTCTCCTCTTGGAACTTTAGAAAATATTTGGACGGGTGGAAAGAAATCAATAAAACAATTACATGGAAAATAAAATAAGAAGAGTAAAAAAAAGTAATTGGTCTGACAACATCCAGACATGGCAAAGACCTAGATAATGGATAGCTATTAGTCGCCCATGCCTTGCCCACTTGGGTGACCCTGCAGAGGATATCCATTGATTTCCCCATTACTTTTTAATGTCAAATATTAAAATATTTGCAGATACACTCAGTTAGCCTGGTGCTTTATTATCTTTAGTGAGATGGTGTTCACCGCTCAGGAGAATCGAACTGTGAGACTATAAAACAGAAAACTCTTTACTCAGCAGCTTTTTTCTCAACAATTCATAATGGGCAAATGGAAATGTACATCCAATTTTGTCCTCACAAACACAGACCATAGATGTGCAGCAAATGCAAAAAGCTTGAATGTATCAAGTATCAGTTTGTATTGCCATGAAGCTTTTTAATTTACTTTTAAAGAAGTGGAACGCTAAAGAAAATGAACAAACATTATGGAAATGACTTTATTCTACAGGAACTTATTGGCCTATGCAGTAATGCTGGTGCTACATTTCTGCCTTTCATATTCTAAAAGTTGTACACTGATCAAAGCTGATTGGCTGAAATGGGTTGTTACTACTATGTTGCTTCATTCCCTTGGAGAGATGTTACCTCATAAATACTGGGTACCTGCCTTTAACGACGTATCACACCTTGCTCCATAAACTGTCAGTTCTTCTTGCTAGCATATAGTGCACAGCCAGATCAGTAAACTAAGCAATCTTATTCTAGGTGAAAGGCAAGACAGTTATATAGAGAAGTTATAATATCAGCAATACTGTAAAAACAGAAAAAGTACGGGGAATTAGATGTGTCTGCTCAGTTCTGGTTCCCCCTCTTGACTAGTATTTTTGGGGCTGGTATTATACATTTGCTGCAGAAAGACTTGTCAGCACAAGTCAGGACCCATACTTAAATAAAGCCTTTTAAGAAGATAAACTTCAGGTAGCGCTGTCTGTTAAAAATAGCTTTTGCCAGCCCACCTCTGATCAGCTCCCAGCATGCCTAAATAACCTATTTGAGCTCCCCCCGTAGCCCACAAACTGATGTTCAACTCACATAGTTTCCTTAGGATCAGCAAGTGATGTCATGGCTCCTCTCCCTTTGCATCATTAACCTGCCTCTTATATCACAGACCCTCCCCCTGCCCAGCTATATTGTAAGTCCAAAAACTTGACAACCCTACTTTTGACATGGAGGAGATTTATCTAAATACACAATTGTATCTTATGGAACTTAAAGGGATCATCAGTTAATAGTGCTACTCCAGCAGAATTCTGTACTGAAATCCATTTCTCAAAAGAGCAAACAGATTTCTTTATATTCAATTTTGAAATCTGACATGGGGCTAGACATTTTGTCAATTTCCCAGCTGCCCCTGGTCATGTGACTTGTGCCTGCACTTTAGGAGAGAAATGCTTTCTGGCAGGCTGCTGTTTTTCCTTCTCAATGTAACTGAATGTGTTTCAGTGGGACATGGGTTTTTACTATTGAGTGCTGTTCTTAGATCTACCAGGCATCTGTTATCTTGTGTTAGGGAGCTGCTATCTGGTTACCTTCCCATTGTTCTTTTGTTTGGCTGCTGGGGGGAAAAAGGGAGGGGGTCGATATCACTCCAACTTGCAGTACAGCAGTAAAGAGTGGTTTAAGTTTATCAGAGCACAAGTCACATGACTTGGGGCAGTTGGGAAATTGACAATATGTCTAGCCCCATGTCAGATTTCAAAATTGATTATAAAAAAATCTGTTTGCTCTTTTGAGAAACGGATTTCAATGCAGAATTCTGCTGGAGCAGCACTATTAACTGATTCATTTTGATAATAATTAATCCTGAGATGTTTTTCTAATAAAAATTAAAATGTGACCCTCTGTGGGCCGGGTATGTGTCTATAAATACCGAACCATGCCAGTTTAGGGTCAGTTGTGTATCTTGAAGGGACGGGTTAGGGTTGGGTGCGAGTTGACTTTTTGTCGACCTGCACATCACTATTGCATTTCTCTTGTATATCAGTATAAGTGGCATTGAACAGCCAGAAAAAGTTACATTTCACAAACTTGTTGAGAGAAGAAGGCTTTTGGCAGAATAATCATCAACACCTGGACTTACAATTGTAACTAATAAGATAAGCAGGTGACTCAGTGGGAATGACATCTTTATTAGCAAAACTGTAATAGCACATAAGGCCATAATACCCCAGAAATATGTGGCAATTTAGGCAAAGGGGGAAGTATTACATGTTTCCAGTATGATATCAAATGTCTACCTGGATCCATAGCCAGACTTGTCTCTAATCAATGCTGGCAGCTAAAAATGTTGCTTCAGCAACCTGAAACTTTAGGGATCATATTGTAAAGAACCTTTTTCCTTTTCTGTCACTGTACTTAAAACTCTTCAAACATGTCACTAAAATTGTTCTGGAATTTCATTGAGAGCTGTATCATGACCCTGCATTTATTAATGCACAGAACTTATATCTCCTCGAGGGCCTCCATTTAAGCCAAACGTAAGAAGACTTTCTCCATCGGTCAAGGATTCGATCTCCCTAACAAGCTTATTTGCCCTTCCCTGAACTCTTTCATGTAAAATGATATCTTTATATTACTCTGTTAGTAGGTTACAAATGTACAAAGGCTAAAAATGCAGAAAGGATGAAGAATTAAACAGGCTGCCACTACAGTTCTAAGCAAGCATATTGGACAACAAGTCCTAAACAAAGTGATTATACGATCTTAAAAACACAGGATGACATCTCTAACCGCTGCCCTAATTTGCTGCATTTTGTGATCAACAAAAACAAGTTTTAGATTTCAGTGACGAACAGTAGTTAAACCTCTCAACACTTGAGGACTTCATGTACTAAGCCCCTGGAAAACAATATATTCGAATTTGCATATTTTGGCAACAATTTTCTCAATTTCGCCCCAAGTGTATGTTCAGGTTAAAAACGTGATACAATGTGATAGGCTTTGATTAACGGATGTTTCCACAACACGTTCAGCGTCTTATGCACTCCAGCTAACTAATTTTTTAATGGTTGAATAAACAGTTCTTTTTACTCCAAGAGGCGGTGTCTTGTATGCAAAAAGACAATCACATAAGGGGTGTATTACCACTAGTGATGTGCGAAATTGTCCTGTTATGTTTCTCAAAAAATTGGCAAAATGGCATTTCGTGGTCAATGGGCATTGAGGGCAGTGTCGGACTGGGACACCAGGGGCCCACCCAAAAACTTTTGACCAGGGTCCCACTCTCAGTACTTTTATTCTTCCTCTTCTAACTCAACCTCTATTCTCCTAGTCTCTTTTCTTTACATACTATAATCTATTATTCATCTATTTAGTCTCTTTCTTCTCATAGAAATAGGCAATGGCCATGAAATAGGCCAAATGTTTAGCAGCATGAGGGTCCACTGACACGCGGGCCCAACAGGAGTTTTCCTGGTATCCCAGGGCCAGTCCAACAATGGTTGAGAGTGAAAAAACGTGTTTTTTTCCCTGGTAAAGAAAAGCGCATAACCAAGTTCTATTAAAGATTTGAGAAAATGTTTTCCACGCTTGAATGTTACCAAGAATTTGTATCAGGCACAGAAAAATGTGCTCATCGTGATCACCAATTCAGTCCATAAAATTTCAAATCAGAATTACATCATGGGAGAAAGCAGGTTCAGTGGGTTAATAATGGCAATAGAAAAAAGGGTAGTTGCCTGCAGCCAGTGTGAGCACTTCCACAGTAAATAGGATATCAATAATATGTATAAACAAAATTAAATATGGAAAGGAGGATATACTCACAGTTCACCCCAGTCCATGAGTACATATCCATAAGAAAACCAATAGATGTGAGTCCCTTCAAATAATCATTCAAAAGTTTATAAAAATACAAATCTTACTCATATGAGTAAGTGCCCCAATAGGCACAAAACGCGCTAGGCCTCCTTTCACTATGTCCTAATAAACATTTTTGCATTTTTATAAACTTTTGAATGATTATTTGAAGGGACTCACATCTATTGGTTTTCTTATGGATATGTACTCATGGACTGGGGTGAACTGTGAGTATATCCTCCTTTCCATTATTGGTTTTCTTATGGTTAATAATGGCAGTTATATTTTCTGACGTTTCTTGAATGCTTATAAACTGGAATAGTATTTTGTTCTAAGAGGTGGAGGTGTATTTTCTTTCCTTGATGTATTTCTGTACTTGAAGTGTGATTGCTGGTTGCACAAAGGCCAGGCTTCTCGTACGGCATAATGGGAGCTGCCACAAAACTAAATCTAAAGACCGAGTAAAATACTGCACAGACCATTAGGTCACCTTGATGATCACTGAAACCCAATTCATGTTTGACACCAATATTGTGAATGGTTACTATGCCAACATGAACTGACCGAACTTCTAGGCATTAAAGTACAGTATTCTTTCACATAAGAGTAACTTATTTTTTTCGCACGATTGACTCCTGCCAGTTTTTCAATTACACAAGGTGCCTGTTTCTGTGCTTATGAGGAAGGTTAAGCAGACCCTTATACATCTCTTCTATCTTCGCCTACACAGAACATATTTTATGTGGTTGTTTATACCTACAGTATTGCACTCATTTACTGTATATTTTCATTCCTCATAGTATCGCTTTTGTTCCCTTTAGTGAGCTGCTCAGAAACATTTTACCTCTATAGTATAGCTCAGCAACTAAAATTACAATTTCTAAACCAGTGGTTTTGGATTTTTTTTGGTTTAATATTTGGTTAGCCCCCACAATATTTAGTTAGCCTCCACAGTTTACATATTTACGTTTATTCAAACGGTGCTGTACCAGCCATAGTTCCAAGGAGATCTAAAAAAGCAAACTCAACATGACCAAATCTAACTCTAGATCACCCATCCACTTCTTCTGACCTTCATAGGGGAAGCCAGTGCCACATATGTGGTGTCTCTGGCTGGGCTGATCATTTTAGGTTCCACCAGAAAACATATGCCATTAGTGGTAAATATTATAGGTGTGATATAAACCTGTAGTTTAAATGTGGTTGGTAGAAATTATCCTCAGTCAATACCCATCAACTTGAATAGGCCATAATAAACACATTTTTTATTTACCTTTTGCATTCACTAATAGAGGTATTAAAAGGTAAGTATGCAATTATGTCCCCATTTGCTTTGTTTTCCCTATTTTCTGTTAGGATGTTACTTAATTAACCATCTTTTTCTTGTTACATAATTACACAGTTACATAGTTAAAATAGTCTAAACTTAGTCTCTGCACTCTCTCCAGCTCATATCCCTCTTAAGGATGGGAGTCCAAAACTGCACTGCATACTCCAGATGAGGCCTTACCAGGGACCTATAAAGAGGCATGATTATGTTTTCATACCTTGAGTTAACCTTGATATATGCAAGACAGAACTTTATTTGCTTTAGTAGCCACAGAATGACACTGCCCAGAACTTGTTATCTACAAAAAAACCCTAGATCCTTGTCAATTAAAGGGGACATATAGCAGAAGTTTTCACAATACATCAAATCATGTAAAATAAGAGAAATATTTTTTATCCTAATACCTTTTGGGTCAAAAGGTCTGTATTAGCTTGAAAAGTGTTCAGCCCCCTCTCTTGCAACTTCCTGTCCAAGACTTTCCACTATGACTGTAGAGCCACTGATTCTTTCTGCCTAAGTTAAAGAGCAACAGCCAGTGACTGAGGAATGGGTGTGTTTATCACACTCAGTCCTTCCCTGCAGACATCTGTTAACCCTTAATGCTTGTTTTCCCTTCCCTGAACTGCTCCTTTATCTCCCTCTCTGTCCTGTTCTGTTCCCCCCCTCCCTTCACTGAACTGCTCCTTTATCTCCCTCTCTGTACTGTTCTGTTCCCCCCTCCGTTCCCTGCACTGTTCCTTTCTCTCCCTCTCTGCCCTGTTCATTTAACCCCCTCTCTGCCCTGTTCATTTAACCCCCTCTCTGCCCTGTTCACCCCCCCCCCCTTCACTGCTTGTTCCTTTCCCTTGCCCTGAAAATAATTGGGGGGGGGGAAAGAAAAGCCAACCTCTGTATAAATAAAACATAATTTGCTACTAAAAGTATTTTATTATTTTCTGGGGGCAATGTATATCAGCAGTTAGTGTAAATACCATAGTCATTTTCTACCCAATATTATGTTGTATACAAAAACCAATCGTCATCTTTTCGGTTTTCCTTTGTAATTCCCTGCATCTGTTATTCTATGTTATACAATTCCAGAACATCGGTTGCATTTATTCCCTTGTAACTCCCTGCACCTAAACAGAAATTGTTCCATAACAGCTGCATTTTACCTTGCAACTCCTTGCACCTGATCATAAATTGTTTCGGAACAGCTTCATGTATTCACTCCCTGTGCCTGACCATGAACTATTCCACAACAGCTGCATTTTCCCTTGCAACTCCCAGCACCTGGTCATAAATTGTCCCAGAACAGCTGAATTTATTCCCTTGCAACTCCATGCAATTAAACATAAATTATCCAAGAACTGCTGCATTTATTTCCTTGCAACTCCCTGCACCTGGTCATATATCAATATGCAGGAAAACAAACCTACAGCTGCTCTTATGGAATATCATAACAGTAATTACTAATGTACACTGTTTATATAACTTTTATAATGTAATAGAGGCAGAGAGTTGCATAGTGTTGCAATATGTTGGCGCTATATAAATACATGTTAATAATATTAATAATAATTATGGACTATAGATTATGTCCAGTTGTGCATGTACATTTGTGACTGATTCCTATTTGCTGTGGAACACAGGAGCGTACTGTTGTACTTTAAATAAAAGAAAATATTACTATTACATTACTATTACAGTTTGTATTAACCTTCACATCTATTGCTTTATGTTGAACATTTAATTGTTATAAATGAATGATCAGGCAGCAGTATAAGACAGCTATGTGCAGGCTAGGAACACACAGGACAGAAGGTTGGAGGGGAGGAGTTTGGCTGCTGCAGCTACAGATTTCAGCCTATCAGTCAGTGCTGTGACCACTTCCTGTGGGAGATTAAATAGACACTCCCACTCTTCATTTCAGCCTAGCTTCTGACCTGTAAACATCTCTCTGCAGCTCTGATATAATAACAGTTTTAGGAGGTAAAATGCTTTCAAAACGTTTTTCTTTCTGCATCATTACATGTTTTGAGGAATGATGAATAATATATCTGAATATGAAGGTTATATAAAATGTCTCCTTTAAGGAAACTCTCAACACACTGCCATTTAGTGTTTACTAATTGTGTTTGCCAGCAAAATTCCTTTTTCCTTTATTTTGTGGACTTGGTTCCCAAACTATGGGGCTGATCTCCCTTGGTGAGCAGTTGTAGGGATGACCTAGTGTAAAGGCTATTGGATGGCCATGAAAATACAGTCGAGTAGCTGTTAGAGGAATACTTTTATTTATCCATAGCAATGTTAATAGTGAAGGGGGCAGGTGAAATATATGGCCTCAAAATGGGACCTGAACCAAAAAGTCTACAGCAGTGATCCCCAACTAGTGGTTTGTGAGCAACAACATGTTGTTCACCAAAACCTCTGATGTTGCTCCTAACGGCATCAAAGCAGGTGCTCATTTTAGGATTTCTGATTTGGAGGCAAGTATTGGAAGCATAAAGATCACGTGTACTGCCAAACCGACCCACCTGTAATCTTCCAGTCCAAGTAGAAGCCACCAAATAACCAATTACAGACCTTAATGGACATCCCTAGGAACTTTTTTTTCATGCTTGTGTTGCTCTAACGTTTAGCCCGTAGTCTAAAGGCTTCTGTCCCAGGGTCATAATAATTTAGTAGTCATTCAGGCATTGGTATTGATGGTGTTGAACAGTAAAAATAGCTGAAAAATAGAATTAAACATTATACATATACTGTATACAGCAGAAAATGACTGAAGAATATATATCCATAAATTAGCATTGAAACTGTTCTTAATTGTGTTAAGATTTAGTCAGTTTTACCCTGATCACTCACCTTATCCAATATAGTAAAGAATTTCAATATTTCATGCTGGGAATGAATTTCCATTGTTCTCTCCTGTTTCAGTGTAGGTATTGTCAGTTTCATATGTTGCAATATTTGTTTAAGCCACCCAACCACCTCAGTCATCTCTCAGTTAAGAGGGTCACCAGTGCTTCCATCAGGTATCACTATTTTCCCGTGTGTACCATTCGTGCAAGGATTTATTAGGTCACAGTGCAGGTTTCAATGATAAATGTTATTCCAATAACACAAAGCTTCACTTGTCTGATGTGCCATTTACAACCCACATACAAAGAGAGAAGATTGAATCCTCTTTGTGAGAGTTCAGCATCTAATGCAGAGAGGTCAATCAACTGGCCTTGACATTGGGGTCCAGCTCAACTTATAAATCCTATCCACGTATAAATAAGATTGGGATTCCATAGATCCCAGCCTTTCCCTGCTAATGTACTTGTCATCTTATTGATTGGAGAAATATAGAAACTGCATGTACATGTACTGCCGTGCTTAAATCTTTTTATTTAAGCACGGCATCATGTCATGCTCATTCCTATACTCCGGGCATGAAGCTCTAGTGATCATGTTAATGAAGGTTTAACATAAACTCTGCGGTTGCTCAGATACAGAGATGAACGGTTGTTCATGACTAAATACAGCTTTGGTACCATCTGTTTATTGGAGTGTTTTGTACACTTCAGCACAAAAAAAAAGATCCCATCGAAGTTCACTTTACCTGTTCTGTAATGGAATGCACAGACATTGTTTTCTCCGTACTGCACAACATTAAAACAGCACTAAATATATGAAATGTAAGCAAATGAGGTGATCTTATGAAGGAGGCTTGGACTGGGATTCAAAATAGGCCCTGGCATTTCAAGTTCACAGAGGCTTAAACAGCCCCAACATGCTCAATAAATAGTGACTGTCTATGGCATCTTACAGCAGCCCCTCTAGCATTTGCCAGAATCCACAGACTGGCAGTCTGGGCCTGTAATATAAAATAAATGAAAAGTATCTCAATTACAGAAATGTAGATGCAGAGTACATGAATAAGTAGTACATGTAAAGGATCTGTTATCCAAAATAGTCAGAACCTGGAGTTTCCGGGTTAAGGGATCTTTCTGTAATTAGGCTCTTCATACCATTAGGACACAGGCTCAGATTTGGGAGATTTGCTTCATGAGGCACTTCGGGCCCCTTCGGAAAACAAAGTACTCTGAGTGCCATCCCGCCGCTGATTTTCATTCTAGTCGGCAGGAAGGCAGTTCGGGGAGATTAGTTGCACGAAGAAGAGGAGATTTGTCGCCGGACAACTAATCCCACCCGGATCTGAGCGTGGGTCTCTGCCCTTAATCTACAATCTACAGAAAATCATGTAAACATTAAATAAGCTCAATAGGTTGTTTGTTTCCAATAAGGCTAGTCCTTACCCACTGGAGGTGCAAGCCTATGCACTCTGGTTGGGAGAAACAATGGTATTTGGGCTAGGACTAGGTCACCGACACTGGCAGGGAGCTCCCAATGCATGGAGCCATGATTAGGGGCATGTATAATGAGCAGGTTGCTTGTTGAGCTTGTTATGCACATGTGTGTGATGTCACATGATGGGGGTGCCAGAGGGGGGTTGCGGCTCACGTGGGGGGGCCAGGGGTAGGCCTGGGCTGGCAATCTATGGGTACTAAAAAATGCCAGATGGGCTGCTGTTAGTTGCCATAGAGAGTCACTATTTATCTTTGGGCCTCTGTGTGGGCTGTTTGGGCCTCTGTGTACCTGAAATGCCAGAGCCAATTTTGATTCTCAGTCCAGACATGGCCTGGGGAAACTTTGTGGCTGGGGCAGAGGGCCTGGGGGTGTGTGGTCCGATGCTGAGAGTGCTGAGAGTGCGGGTTCCTGCTAATGGGGAAACATTTTTCAGATGACCTTTAAGGATTCACTACCTATCCAATTCCTTACTGACATCCGAAGTAGTTTAAACATTAATCTGTCTGATTTATTCACAATGGATTTTGTTATAGCTAGTTTAGGTAACATAATAACTAGTGTACATAGTAACTAGAGTACTGTAATTCTAGTTTAAAACACATGCACACATACTTACCTACATATTCCAATACCAGCCGTGTACTTGTGTTTCTTATTGTCAGCAAACAGTGGCTATCGTTACAGTCATAAAAATATTTCTACATGCACAACCTTTTGCATATTAGTTGCACATATAAAGACTTTATATCCATCTGGCACCGATCCTGCATTAATGCTACACCCACCTGCAGTTAACTTCTGTTCTCAATGTCTACTGTACCTGCAGCACCAGATGTGGCCCGAGGGTCCAGGGAGTTGCCAATAAACACAGAGAGATATGTAATAAACTTTGAACAAGTCGCAGTGTGTAAGCCCTTAATACTCTGTGTTATAAGATGTTGTTTCCATAGCACATACTGTAGCATGATGTAAAACAATTGGTGGGCGAAAGGCAGAGACAATCTGGAAATATTTAGCAGTAAATGGTCTGAGTATGAGATCAGAGAGCCGTTACTGATGGGAATGCTTGGACATGCCACATAAGTATGAATTATAAGTTACTAGCATAAGTGCACGCAGTTATGAAGAAATTAAAAAGTTAATGGGAATATGAGAAGTGCAGAAGTAATATGTTTTCTGCTTAGCATAACAGCGATAAATATAAATATGTGCATTATTGTCTGTAGGTACATTGGGGTATGCTAGCCATAATCTCAAAGCTCTGCTGCCAAAACTGTGTTTTAGCAGCCGTTCTTTTAATATATTAATTCAGTTACAGTAAGTAAATATTATACATTGATTTGCCAGTGTCAATAACTGTATAGTAAATAATAGGGTTCAAAATAATCTTTGTATATCTCCTTCTATGCCTCTGGTTCCATGCCATCACAAAGCTGATGGTAGCCAAGACAATTTGCAACTTTTATTATTTGTGTTTTTTGAGTTATTTGGCATTTTTATTCAGCATCTCTCCCATATGCAATTTCAGCAATCTCATTGCCAGGGTCCAAATTACATTAGCCACCATGCACTGAGGTAAATAAGAGACTTTCATATAAATAGAAGTGGGTCAGTATAGAAGATGAGTAATAAAAGTAGCATTAGCCTTATAGAGCATTTGTTTTTTTATATGGGGGTCAGTGACCCCCCTCATTTCAAGCTGAAAAGAGTCAGAAGTAGAAGTCAAATAAAGTGATGGGCAAATTACCCCCGTTTCGTGAAATGGCAAAAAATTAATGAAGAATCGTGAAAATCTAATGAAAACATTGTGAAAATTGGAAAATTTGATTGAAAAATCATGAAAAGCGTAAATTTTCGCAAAAAAAGCAGTGAAATCGGAAATTGATGAAAAAGTTGATTGCGTCAATTTTGACACTGGCGTTAAAGTCAATGGGCATCCAAATAGTGTTGACGTGCGGCGATTTTGACGCGGGCGGCTTTTCAGACGCGCGTCCACAATTTTTTTTGATTCATTGGAAATTCATTGAGAATTAGTGCCAGGTGAATTTATTAGCCCGTCACTGGTCAAATAGTTCAAAATGAAAAAAAATGAAGGCCAGTTGAAATGTTGCTTGGAATTAGCAATTCTATAACATATTAAAAGGCAACTCAAAGGTAAACCACCCCTGGCCACACAGACCGATAAAATGTTGCTGGACGGATTGCTGGCCAGTCAGTACAGACAGATATTTAAGTACCATAGATATTGTGCAATGGGCAAGTTTAAAAATGTGATCTGCTATTGCACCGTGTTGGCTAATGCCTGGTGCATGATGTATCTATGCTTTGTGATCAAGTATATATTATATTGCGATAGAGGAGCATTGATGCACAAAGGAGCCTTCTACCTAATGGCTGCCTCGACTACAGGGCAAGGGTAGCTGGGTGCCTCAGCGTAAGCATACCTGCGCACATCCTAGTGAGCTTTGAAGTTGGAGAGTGGAACTTGCTCGTCCAGACCAAGGAAAGTATGTGCCTGGTGCCTCCCAAGCTTTGTGCCTAGGCAAGTGCCTCTTCTACTTACCACTAGTTCTGGCCCTGCTTTAGGGCTCTTACACACAGGCGGTTTTTCCTGCGCTCCCCTGCGTTGTGCCTTCTTCCGTTCATCCGCAGGGGATCGCAGGAGTAGACTAACTCAATTATTGTGAAGGGTCTGAACTCAAACAGACGCAT
Organism: Xenopus laevis; assembly: GCF_017654675.1. Classification (NCBI taxonomy): domain Eukaryota; kingdom Metazoa; phylum Chordata; class Amphibia; order Anura; family Pipidae; genus Xenopus; species Xenopus laevis. The sequence goes on from NC_054384.1 coordinate 26,810,410, forward strand.
GTATGCGCCGAACGCAGGTTGAAATGCAACATGCAGAGTCCCACCTGTGTTTGGCTATTACATGCGTCTGTGTGAGTACAGCACCCTAATTGAGTGTGGGACCCAATGAGCCGGTAAGGGAAGCAGGGCCTGACAGGGTTAAGGAGAGGGCCACTCCCCGCCCCCTTTCTGGATGGTGCGCTGGGATTGGCCAATTGGTTCCCGGGTTCGGCAGAAGAGGCAGAGCATACAGGATACTCACCATTCGGCGCCGGGACGTGGAAGCAGCAGGACACAGCATCCCGCCCCCCCTCCCTTTAGCAGGTGTGTTGCTGTCGCAGTTGGAGGAGGGTACCTTTACAAGGACCCCCAGGGGGAGTTAGAATGGGGTATTTTACAGCGATTGTATGTAGCCTGGTAGGCCTGGGTCCTCATGGGATGTAGCCTGGTTTAGGGGCCGGAAAAATGGAGGAGGAACCAAGCTTACCAGTTGAGGCTCAGCACCCCCCCCTTTTTCCCAGTGGTGGGGGGATGATATAAAGGTGGGGTAAAATGGTTTGTTATACAAACGGCTTGTTAAGTTAAATATGTTATACATGTAAGTATGGTATTATTTTGTTAAATAAACAACTGCGGCCATCTCTTTCCAAACCAGTGTTGTATGGGCAGGAGGTATGGGGTTTCGCTCAGAGGGGAGGGGTACAGACTCATCGTTGAACCTGTCATGTCTACTCGTGCACTCCCCTGTGACTGAATGTAAGAAAGCGCAATGCAGGGGAGCGCAGGAAAAACCCGCCCATGTATAAGAGCCCTTATAATGTGTATGTACAGGGCACCCACAACAAAGCTGGTGAAATTAAAATTGCATTGAAATGAATGCCATATAACTGCATGTCTATCTCCTGTCTGCAAGCTACGCCATACATTGCGTCAGCAAGTAGAGCCCAAATCCACTGCAAAAATGCCATGCAAGCATTATCTGGTGCTCAATTTTCAGTACTTGGAACACGGTGGATTGCACAGATTTGCAATTTGCAATAAATAAGCCCTACAGGCACACACAATGGTTTACTAGTATTAGTGGCACAAATGTTTGCAGTCAGATAATAAGCAGTTAGATAGGATGTGATAAGTGTGAAAGTAAACAATATTCCATTACTGCTTTATAATAATAGCAATAATGATAACAAATATACAAAGGTGCATATTGCCCCTTTAAAAGTGTGTAACCGAGCTGTAATAGTGTCTTATTCGTTTTATCCACAGCTCTAACACTGAATGAAAAGTGAGCTGTGTGGGCTGTGAATACATTGTTCATATTATATGATATTGTTTCATGGTGGGAGGTTTTTTTATGCAGCTGATTACTCAGGAATTTAAAATACATTGTTTCCAAGTGACGTTAATATTATGTACTACCTTATATCATTTTATCTATGTTAACAATTTTTTAACCATTTATTTAGACCAAATGTATTTTGAAAACACCACACCCCAAGGATGCTATTAAAGGGGCTGGTTCACATTGAGTTTACTTTTATACAATGTCTAATTCTAAGACAATTTTCAATTGGCCTTTATTTTTTTATTTTTATAGTTTTGGAAAGATTTGCTTTCTTCTTCTGACTCTTTCCAGATTTAAAAAAAAAACAAATGCTCTGTAGGCCTACAATTTTATTGTTACTTTTTAATACTAAGCTTAATATTCAGTCCATTTCCTTTCATATTCCATATTCCATTTCAATGTGTGGGTGCTAGGGTAATTTGGACCCTAGCAACCATACTGCTCAATTTGTGAACAGAAGAGCTGCTGAATAAAACCCTAAATAACTCAAAAACCACAAACTGAAAAAAAAAAAAAGCGAATTGCAAATTAGAATTTAGAATATCACTCTCTACTAGTGATGGGCGAATTTGTCCCATTTTGCTTCGCCACAAATTTCCCAAAACTGGCAAAAAATTTGCGAAACGGCAATTTTGATGCCTGTGACAATTTGCCAGCATCAAAATGGACGCTGTCGTCGCGGGCATTGGAAAAACTCCAAACCGTCGCCAGCGTCAACATTTTTTTGACGCCGGCGAATTTTCACCCATCACTACTCTACATCACTAAAGTTGATTTAAAAGTTAATAACCCCTGTAAAGGATCCTCCACCCAAGAACTATCCAAAAATAAATCATTCTGAACAACTTCCCAGAATATATTAATATATCAATGATTTGTAAACAAATTTACAAATGTAATTGCTATTGAAAGCAGTCTCGGTATAAAGGATAAAATAGAGCAGCTCGTGAGACATCACAGAGAAGGGGGGCTAAATGTTGCTTTCTCCTGCCGAGGAAATCATTCTGTAGCCACTTACTGGGAATTTAAAGTAAGGATTTTGATGTTTGCATCAATAATTTGTCATTAGCTTTTAACGAATGCAATTTCTTCATTAGCATTAGCTCCCGGTGGCTCTGCTTAAACTGTGAAATTTTAACAAGGGCAGCCGCAGGTACCAGACTGTGAGTATGTAAAACCTTTGCACGGCCACTAATCGGGCTATGTAGCTGAACGGTCTGAGGCCGGAGACGTGAGCAAACCATGCAGAACATCTGGAGAGACAAATCAGGCAACTTTTAATAAAGGGCACATTGTCTCATGATATCCAAGCGTCTGCATTGTATGGAACAGGAGATTTATTTTGAAATTAATTTTAAAAAAAGGGAAAACATTAGAAAACAGCAGGGGCAGCCATAGAGATGAATCCAAATTGTATGAAATCAGACCATTTAAATGATTGGGATCTCTTGATGAAAAGGTTAGTGCAAAATTACCCAACTGGTGGGCTCTTGTCACTTTGGGTAATTTTGCACTGAACCCTTGTAATATCTTCTGACTTACAATAGCAGACAAAAGTCCATAGTAGCTAACAAGTTAAAACTTCAGTTTCCTGTTGAATAGATAGAAAATTAAATCGCACACAGGGTTCCTTATTTATCAAAATCCGAATTATTTGGACTATTTAAATTAAAAAAGTCCAACCAAACTACATTCCACGATTGGTCCTTATTTTTTCCTGAATCGCTCGATTTTTTCGGGCTTAAAAGCCCAAATTTTTCCAACAAATAGTTGGATTTTCAGGTCTAGTTCCAGAGCAGACCACAGAAACTTCCAAACAGGATAGGGACCTCTCCCATTGACTTATATACAACCTTGGTAGGTCTGAGATGCTGGATTTCAGACTCGGGGTATAAAAATTGAAAAATTTGAGTTTTTGTTTTCCACTAAAAATTTTAGGTTTTTTTTCCACTAAAAATTCCGATATTATTGTAAAAAAAAACTTACATTTTTTGGGTTTTTGGTTTCAGACTTTAATAAATAACCCCCTTAATAATGAGATTTAAGAGGAAATTTTTTTTTCCTTTTTCAAATCTTCTCTGTTTGTTTCAAATATCACCAATTTAAGAAATTAAGCTGTCAAACCAAGGGGAAAAAACATTACACTTGCCTTAATTTTTCTAAATCAAAACATATAAAAGTAAATAGAGGCGCTAGACAAAATAAGGAGAGTGTTAGCATGCAGCCTGTTATTCTTATGCGCAAATGAATCCAAGCAGAAATTGATTTTTTGCTAATGGTGATCAGATATAAGAGGAAGCAAATGCTCTAGATGAGCAGAACTTGATGTCTCATCTCTTATGACAGCACATTTATTTATACCACAAGTTCAAAACAGCAAACAATGTCCTGGGCAATGATGCTTTGGCAACACTGTAGCAGTTTTATACTATTATGCTTGAGATTCTTAGAATGTCCTTAGATGTAGATGGAAACCTTGTTACAGACTATAAATAAGACCTAAGAACTGGGGTTGATAGAAAGCAAGCAACAATTGTATAGCAAACCATAGTGGCAGATTTATGGCAATTTTAGACACTGTTTGTGTTAGTAAGATGCTTTTTCAGGTCTATTCCTCTAATATGCTGGTGCTCCAGTGTTCCAACAAGGGGTTTAAATTACAACCATTTTCTAATAGTGACCAATAAAGTTGCCATTTTATCCATCACCTTCTCCTTTGTCTTCAGTGAGGATCAGCACTGGATACAATTTTTACACATCAGTTGTCTTTGCCTTAATTTTATAACTTGTATTAGACTATTCAAAACAATTGTGCTGGATGGTTACTATTAGCTTACTTCAACTAACTAATTGGGTTGGGTAATAAAATGTGTAAAGTTTGCTATAGATTAAGGCACCCATATCATCCAATCAATAGGCAGTATTTAGTGGTTACCTGTAGTGCTGTATTTAGGTCCAGTGCCACCCTACGTACTGGACCTCACTGCACCCCCTAGCTTGCAGAAGTGACGACTGTGTGTGAGGTCACCAGGGGTGCTTCGCCAATGAGGCGTGTTGAGGCTGTCGCCTCAGGCGGCAGCATCCCACTAGGTACCAGGGGCAGCAAAAATGCTGCTCCTGGTACTTTAAGAGCGAATTTCCGGCGGAGGGGGGGCAGCAGCAACTGCTGCTGCCTCAGGTGGTGGAGGGGCCAGGATCACCCCTGGAGGTCACTTCTACTACAAGTGACATCACAGCGACCAGTGTTTGACAGCTGGCCCACTCATCCCCCCAGCTCTTTGCTGGAGTTTTCTAGGTACTCTCTGGTGGCTGGGGAGTTTTTTATTTTGCTAAAAAAAATTGATTATATAGGCACCCGAAGGCTGTCCCCTTAAAACTGCTGCCCTATACACAGGCCCTCTGGTGCTATATACTGTATAAATAAGGCCTTGGCTACCTGTTTAGAAGAAAACATTTTATTTTGCTACGAGTTGCTGCACCTGGACAAATGTACCTTTTATTTCACAGTATGTTGAAGTATGTTGGTAATTGATGTCCTTTTCACTGTATACTTAGGGGCATATTTACTATGCTTTGTAAAAGGAAATTTGCCAAAAAATGGTGTAAAAAGCTGTGTAAAATAAATGGCGAATTTATCAAGGTGTGTGTAATTTTAGGCCATGCGAAGGCAAGACTTGACACCTTTATTTTACATTTCTTCTGGCGTGGCGATGTGTAGTGTATTGTCCCGCTGTTATTAACACTGCATAATAAATATGCCCAAAGTTTCTATGTAGAAACACTGGACAACACAGGTATGGAACATCCAAGGCACCAGGGGCATAACTACAGAGCAGCTGCAGGGGTGCCCAAGAGGGACAGGAGGCCCCTAATTAATAAACAGTTTTAACATATACAGTATTGGTAAAACAGGTTAGATAAACAGCAGTTTTATCTAATTATGCCACTGCAAGGCACTTTAGCGGGGGACTTTTTCCCATAAAAAGCATCACCGCACCAGAGGCCACAACTATAGACTAAAGGTACAGAACTTTCATTTGAAGCAGTGTAAGTGGTTCTTCACAGTCAGGACAGTGAGGTTGTGGAATGCACTGCTGGGTGATGGCTGCTTCTACTGAAGCCTTTAAAGGTGGTCATACACAGGGAGATCACCAAACGAGTGGATCTCTCCACGATATGCCCACATTGATGTGGGCGATATCTGGTTGATCCGATCGTGGACACTAGGGCCCAATGATCGGATCAGAATAGAGGCCATATGGATGGTCGGATTGCGGGACTGCATCAAGGAAAAGATGCGGCCGCGATCCAACGGGATTTTTTACCCTGCAAATCGACATTTGGCCAACATTCAGCCAGATATCGACTCAGTCCGTCAGCAGCTTTTATCGGCCCATGTATGGGGGCCTTAAGAGTGGCTTGGATGTTTTCTTGGACAATCATAATATCCAAGGCTATAAATACTAAAATCTACAATTATTATAGATACTGGTATTATAATTGGTATAATCTGAGTCCTTATTTACTGTCTTTGATAATGCCAGGGTGACCATTATGGCTTCATGTCTTATAACTGTAAACAAAGTAAATACTTCAAAGCAAAAGAGTTTTCAAACCTGGAAAATGTACAACATACTGGCCTTAAATAGAAAGCACATTGGAACCCCTGTGGAGAAATAACGCAACAAACCAAGGCAAGTACTATGGGAGATTCACCTGTACACATACATACATATATGCACAGTAATAATCGTTCTAAGCGCACAGTAAGATATGTCACTGTATATTTATAGGAAATAAATGGAGGATAAAAATGTATTTCTGTTAGACCAGGTCTAGTAACTCATACTAACCAATCAACTTTAAAACAGTGAACCATTAAAAACTACTTTCTGATTGGTTGCTACTTGCTATGAGTTACTAGGCCTACTGCGAACACAGAAATATATTATTATGATTACAGGTATGGTATCCATTATCCGAAAACCCGTTATACAGAAAGCACCAAATTACGGAAAGGAGGTCTCCCATAGAATCCATTATAATCAAATAATCCAGATTTTTTCTCTGTAATAATAAAACATTACCTTGTACTTCATCCCAACTAAAATATACTGTAATTAATCCTTATTGGGAGCAGAGCCAGCCTATTGGATTTATTTAATGTTTACATGATTTTCTAGTATAAAGCTTTAAAGATCCAAATTATGGAAAGATCCATTACCTGGAAACCCCCAGGTCCCAAGCATTCTGAATAACATGTCCCATACCTGTATATAATATAATGCATTATTCCCATATTGATTGTTTATACCCTGCAGTTCCTGAATTAGGATTATTACAAACATGATAGAAAATTCAAAATGACATTGATCTCAATTCTTTCGTAGATACAAGTTTGACTTTACTTTTATCATGAAATTGTGAATGCAACCTCTAGCCCCCAGAGAACATGTCTTTATGGCTTTCAAAGTGCATATCCTATTTATAATCAGTTATAAATGGTGACATTTATGCTGCCAGAATGAGCAAATTATATTTAAATCCTGTTCCTCAAAGCATCCGTTCATGCAGGTTAAAATGCAGTAAACTTCCTCGTTTTAAACCAAATCCGCTGCTACGGGCCGGAGAGCTGGCAGAAAATTATTCCGTAGCCACCAGAGCAACCTTCCGCCTGTAATGGTGAAAGTATGAATTTAATGGAAACTGGACATCAACGCAGCTAATCAATGGCCGAACATCCTGATCTTTTTTATTATTATGATTTTTTTATGCTTGTGTGATAGAGAGATTTATGGTTGTGGCTATGGAGGAAAAATCAATTATTCATGTTATAAATTAGAAAATGATTTACGACAGCAAGAAAATCATCAGGAGTTGCGAGGTGAACCTATTAAAAATAAACCATTGCGAAGAAGTGCAGATTTATAAACTGGCCTGTGTGCTCCGTATCTGCTCAACTCTTCCTACTCTTGCCCCAGAGCAGCCCAGCCGAGGAACATTTCTGTATTATGCTCATAACTATTCCCACTTCTCCTTCCTTTATTTAGAAAGCACTGCTCATTGCTTTACACCCACTGATTAAAAAGAAATATTACACGAGGCTAAATTGCAAGCACTAATGTCGCTGTTAGGAACTTGTCATATTTGAAAATAATGCCCTAGACACAATGCTCTGGATCATTCCACCGCTTACAGTGGTTTTTCGTATCATCTGCATAGTGTTGTTGCAACAGTAAATATCTTTCAGAGCTTTAAAAAATGACCCACATCTCTGCAATTTTTTTTCCGCTGCTTCTGCTTTTATTTAAAGATCAGGAGCTTGATTCAAAGATTAGCAGGAAGATCTCTTAGGGTCAAACCTCAACTTTGCAGCAAGTCTGGAAATGTAAGTGCAACTTTTCCGTGCAGTCAATGAATTCTGCATACAGTATTAAACTACATGACAAAATCACTGTATTGCCCCTGCATGAATTAACAAAGCACTGGGTCATAAAACCAAAGAAGCTATACACTGTGATCCTTATGCGTCTCTTCTTCATATATACCATATAATATCAACATTTTTATTTAACTAACCCTATCTGATATAGGTTGTTTCCGAGAGCACCGGGCTGAACTGAAGTAGATAGCAGGTGAAATAAAAGACTGTATGTGGAATGTAAAAGACTACACAGCAAAGTATTGCAGTAATTTCTATTGCTTGGGCACCAGATGACCAGAGATAGGGATTTCAGAATTCATTCAATAGACAATCACAGGTTTCCAGGGCTGCTGTATTTATGTGTCATGTTTATGTGGATGAAACAAGGCTACAATTGTTATATTATAAACCTTTTTGGACTACCTGCCTGCACTCTTCAAGTAACATAAGTGGATTCTATAAGTGTTGCTAAAAGCATTACTCAGATTATCTTTTGTATGCACTCAATAAAAATGTTCATTCCTTTTTTTTTTTTAAAGTGGTAACCTACACCCAAGAATAATCAGTCAGCACAGGTGCATAAAACATACATTCTTTTATTCTTCTTCATACGAAGTTATTACGTTAATCATTAGGAGCTGTTATTTCTATGTTAATGCCTTTGGAGTATCAGCAACACTGGAAGGAATCCACTGTAGCAAGTGAAGCTGTTTTGACATTCTTGTTCTGCAAAACTGCATTATAGGGTGGATGGTCGTTCACCACTAATGCATGCAGGAGAGGTTACTGGTCTTTAAAAGGTTCACACAAAATCATTGTTGCAACAGGAAAACTGTAAACTTTACAGTTGTGACACACGCTAAGATTCCGGGGAGGTTAGTCGCCCAGTGACAAATCTCCTCTTCTTCAGGCATCTAATCTCCCCAAAATTCCTTCCCCTCGGCTACAATGTAAATCACCGGCGGGATATCACTTAGAGTGCTTAGTTTTCCGAAGTCGCCCCAAGTTTCCTTGTGAGGCAACTTTGGGCGACTTTGGAAAACGAAGCACTCCGAGTGCCATCCCACCATCGATTTACAATCTAGCCAACGGGATTAGTCACCCTTGGAAGAGGAGATTTGTCACTGGGCAAATAATCTCCCCAGAATTTTAGCGTGTGTCACCACCCTTAGAGTCACTTTTCAAAAGAATTTAATTCAAAAGCACTGGCTGCACTCTGCAACTAGCAGTGGATTGGACTAATGCACAAGTTAAGGGATGACTCTGCCTCCCCCAGTATTAATGGGGCGAACATGTACGCTAATATATTCATGGGGTGTCTGTGTTGTGTTTTGGAGTGAAAAGACCTGAGGCACAAATTATGGCACCTATCAAAAATCAAGTACCTAAAATCAGACTGGAGTTTTCGGATAATGAGTCTTTCCATAATTGGATCTCTACACCTTAAGTATTCTTAAAAATCATATATCTTAGTTAGGATCAAGTACAAGGTGCTGTTTTATTATAGGTATGGATGGGACCTGTTATCCAGAATGCTCGGGACCTGGGGTTTTCTGGATAACAAATCTTTCCATTATTTGGATCTTCATACTAAGTCTACTAGAAAATCATGTAAACATTAAATAAACACAATAGGCTGGTTTTGTTTCCAATAAGGATTAATTGTATTTTAGGTGGGCTCAAGTACAAGGTACTGTTTTATTATTACAGAGAAAAGGGAAATCAGTTTGAAAAATTTGGATTATTTGGATGAAATGGAGTCTATGGGAGATGGCATTTCCGTAATTCAGAGCTTTAAGGATAACGGGTTTCCAGATAACGGATCACATACCTGTATTACATTTTTATTAATCATTTTTAAAAACTTGAATTATTTGGAGGCTATGGAAGACAGTATTCCTGAAATCCTGAGCTTTCTGGATAACGAGTTTTAAGATAATGGATCCTATACAGTACCTGTACACACCTGATAAACATGTTGTATGAATAAAACATGTTGCATGAATAACATTAATCCTGCTTTGTTCCAACTGCCTTGTGTTATATATGGTTTAACCAATGGTAAGCATCAGAATAGGATACATAAGGAAAAATTTGGGTTGTCTGGTTGTTTGTTTGTGGATCCTATAATAGTAATTTGCTAGTAGAGATGGTTTTCCACCTGAAAATACTGTAATGCAAATTTTTGGGCTCTTCTCCCCCGGTGCACCTGTGCACCATCAGCCTAAGTGAGGCTTACTATTGATTTCTTTGTATCTGTATTTATTTTGGAGTACTGTTATGTTTTTTCTTTTATTCTGTCTACATCAAAACATTGTGGTGTCTCAGAGAAGACAAAATGTATAGAAATTACATATAGAATAAAAGGTTCTCTTTCATTTAAGTCCTGTGAGTGTTTCAATTTCTCAATTTGAATTTTTCCTGTTTTGTTAACAGGTTATGGTCAAAATATTGCCAAGCCACAATACCACATGAATACCACATGAAAGTAACCCTCTCCCTTTTGTAATTGACACCATCAAATATTTTGTGATGGTCACCTCCATCTGGGTAAGCTTGAACCTTAATGCTTAGGTTCTCATAGCAATGCTCTATGATTTTCATACACTCCTCAATAGCTATAGAACATTATAAAATCCTCAACACCTCCCTATTTTTATAACATATTTATAGGTCATCAGAATAGTACAAAATGATGCAGATTTTGTAACTAATAACCAGTTATAACAAATCCCTCTTTCTTTATTAACAAAATTAAAGCTTTATTTATCAGTAGGTCTTTCCAGCTGACACAAGGTCACCCATTCCAATTAGAAGAAAGAAGGTTACGGCTAAATATTCGGAAGGGTTTTACAATGAGAGCTCTGAAAATTTGGAATTCTCTCCCTGAATCAGTTCTACTAGCTGATACATTAGATAGCTTTAAGAAGGGGTTGGATGGTGTTTAGCAAGTGAGGGAATACAGGGTTATGGAAGATAGCTCATAGTACATGTTGATCCAGGGTCTAGTCCCATTGCCATTTTGGAGTCAGGAATTTTTTCTCTCTCTAAGGCAAATTGGAGAGGCTTCAAATGGTTTTTTTTTTGCCTTTTTGCCTTCCTCTGGATCAACTAGCAGTTAGGCAGTTTATATATATAGACTTAAAAGGTTGAACTTGATGGACATGTGTCTTTTTTCAACCTAAATTATTTTGTAACTACTGTATGTTACATACAAATGAAATCACATTCTTCTGAGAGCCCTCTCTTATTGTGACTTCCCTTACAGTTCAGAGCCATGTTTTCTAACTTGTTCTTCACACATCTGAGCTAGTCTTATTATCAAGCTTAATTGACCCGATTATTGTTAACTATCGAAAGCATATTTATGTCAGTTACATCTTGGAAGCATAATTTCTCATAATAGCGCTATTTTTCTGTAGGTTTGTCTGAAACATCAATTTGCACAGATATAAACAATACAGTAGAAAGAATGTGTCAGACTTACTTTGGCTGATAAAAAAAACTGTTTGGGAAGCTCAGCAAATGCTCCTTGGTACTTTTTGCTTCAATTGTTTGAGCTGAAAATACTCAATTAAAGATGAAATAGCCTTGCAAAATGAGAACACTGTTGGGTGTATTTTAATCCTTGAGTTACGTTGATTCACAGCATGATTCTGGATACATGTACTATTTCACTTTATGGTCCGGTTTGGGGTTAGAAACATTCCTTTAATTTTCCTCTTCTCACTCGTAAAAAAGTAGGCATGTCTAGTCCAACTAAAACACCTGGAGATGTGCCAAAGGCTAGACAGGCTCAGATACAGGCTCAGATTCAGTCTCTCTAAATGATAATGGCAATGATGCCTGTGTTTTTTTGTCACAAAAAACATTTAAGCGGTTGACCTCTTAGAAAGCACTCAGGTTTACTCACTCAGGGTTTACAATTGTTATTACAAGTAATTCCATCATGAAATATGGGGTTCCTCTACACAGTACAACAGGGGTCTGTGTTTTTCTTATATTAACTTCTTCCCTAAAATGTTTTACAGAAAACCTCCTCCAGTTGGATTGAAAGGCCACCAAACCTTCAAGTTTCCCTTCAAAATCAGTACCAGAGTATCAAAGTACCAGTCTTTGCATTCATTTTTGGCATTCATTTTGGAACAGACAGCTCCTTTAGACTGTGCGCACCTCGAAACAGGAAAATTCTTCTCCACCTGTCACAACCCAATCTGGCTTCTTTTAATGGGAATAGAACAAATTTAGAAGAGATTAAGAAGCGATATGAGCTAGCTCAAGATAAGCAGGATAATTGTGACCTTCCAAGGGATTGCTAGGTTCCCCAATAGCCCAAAAGACTGTGACAAACATAATTTTAATATATTCATATGGTTTAGTGATAAAAGGGCTTAGATGCTCTGTATACAGTATAAACTGCAAACAAAGCCTACCAATTATACAGATCTTATTTAGTCTACAGATATGGAGCAATTCTGTGGAGCTTTAAATGATAACTGTTCTTTCCAATCCCCCAAAGGTGCTCCACTAGTGAAGATATATGACAGCTTGCAAGGAGCAGAATGGTTCCTTGTCTGGCAATTAAATGTGTTTACCTAACGCTCTCCAGCAAGTCACTTACTGTGAGCCACAGACAGCTGAAATCCCAGGTTAATATTTCTGCACCGTTATTGAACATCATGTACAGTAAGCAACTATTAGTTCATGCCTAGCAAAAATATGACTCTTCATCTAGCAAAAATACCTACTTTCCATTATATACCTGTAACTCAGCAAATGTTACAGTAAGTCATCTTTCTTTAAAGGTCTAGATTAGCCTTTGTTCTCCTACTGGACAATAATTATGTTGAAATACAGATATAGAAAACTTATCGGTGAACCATGCCATAGATTTCAGTGTAAAAATGTATAATAGTGATCTATTGAGATGGAATGAGACAGTGGCACATTATGTGCCTAGCTAATGTTTGCTCCATCTGTAGTTCTCCTTGTCTACCATGTACAGTATGAATATTTATAATTCTGCATATTCCTGGTGAGGCCTTACCAGGGACCTATAAAGAGGCATAATTATGTTTTCATGCCCTTTTTTATGCAAGACAGAACTTTATTTGCTTAAGTAGCCACAGAATGACACTGCCCAGAATTAGATAACTTGTTATCTACAAAAACCCAAGATCCTTATCATTTAAGGAAACTCCCAACACACTGCCATTTAGTGTATAACTTGCATTTATATTATTTTTGCCAAAGTGCATAACCTTGCATTTATCAACGTTGAACCTCATTTTCCAGTTTGCTGCCCAGTTTTCCAGTTTAGACAGATCACTTTGCAAAGTGGCAGCATCCTGCATGGAACCTATAGTTCTGCACAATTTAGTATCATCTGCAAAAATAGAAACAGTACTTTCAATGCCCACCTCCAGGTCATTAATAAACAAGTTGAAAGGCAAAGGACCTACCGTAGTACAGATCCCTGTGGTACTTCACTAACAACACTAGTCCAATTAGAAAATGTTCCATTTACCACCACTCTTTGTAGTCTATCTTTTAGGGCTTTAGGCAGTTCTCTATCCCGGTACAAATAATATGTTCCAGGCAAACATTCCTTAATTTAACCAGGCGCACGTATGAGCGTGAACAGGCACTCATACACACAATTTTATTTCAGGTGACAGGTCCACTTTAAGAATTATTTTGGCTGGAGCTACTGGCACCTGGGACTGGACATAGGTCTGACTCTAAAAAGTGCAATCCTCAGCCCAGCACATACACTATAGCATTACATGGTCTCTCCCATCTTCATAGTCATATATATATACGGCCATGGTAACCAAGCAGTCATATTTCCGCAACCTAGATATAATCATTTTTAAGGATGAGTGCAATTATTTCTATTACAGAGCAGAGCATGATCACAATTAATCCCATTACAGCATTCTTATAGTTATTGCCTAGCAACCCACAATAACTAATGTTCCGGGGAGTTATCATTCCCAAAGGAAAGACACGTTGGGCAAGAGTTATATTGTTCTGTAACTCGTGCTTCATCTATATCAAGAGGTTTTTACAATACACACTTGCTAGCAACTTTCCATTAGTTGCTCAAAATTACATTGTCTGGTATTGTGTGTTCTTTTTTGTTTCAAGTTTTAAATCATATTCAATGGATCTTACCGTATGATTGCATGTGAGCCAGCTCTTAAAGAGAAAGGATCACTACCTACCATGTGCAAGCCGTTAGCGTATCTAGTCTACGCACCCAGCAGTGCCCCTCCAGACACCCGTGTCCATGCCAGGATATGTATAACATCATGTTTGAATATAAAACCTGCACAATCAAATCAGTTCCTTGTAAGTGAAGTCATAGCATCGGGTTATTCCATCTTAATCCCAATACAAATGAATAAATACTTTCTCTCCATTTACCATAGCTGAGTCTATGATACTTTTATTCAGCCATGTTTAAGAGGACAGACACTAAAACAAATATTTGATGACTTTTTAGTAATAAGCACACCAAAACTCTCATCTTCTAGGTACAGTAGCTTTTAAAGGGGAATGTTCGCCACTAATTCAGTTGTTACTATGGAGACCAATGACCCATAGAGAAATGGAGATGGAGCAGGGCATGCTGATGCTAGGAGGGCTGGATGCCTTAATCAGTTGGAGATTGGCTGGGGTAGATTCCTGGCTTAAGGGAGAGGTGGTTTTTGTCACATTTTCCTTGACATGAGGCTTCATGGATGGACCCTATGGAATGCACTTTTTCACCCCTTTAGTTTAAGGTCATTTACAAAAGCCCTAGCTGCATGTTCTATCTAGACCATAAAGGGGCATGCATGTGTGCCTTCCCCAACACACTCCTCTTGTATAGAGCTCAGAGATGGTGCACAGAAACCTGTAGGCATTCTGCAACAGCAACAGAATGCAATGTGCAAAGTGCAAACAGGAAGATAACCCCTGTATCTATGGTTGTTTCATGTTATGCTTTCTGTTCAGACATCAGTTTCCTCCAGGCATGGCTGTGATTCCCATTAAGTAACATAGAACATGGAAAAGCAGAATCTACAGAACTCTGTAATTGCAGTGTCTGCGACAAAGATTCGATGCCATTTGAAGGATTAAACCCCAAGTTTGCTGAACATAAAATATATAAAAAGCCACTGCCATATATAAAAAAACAGGTATGGGACCTGTTATCCAGAATGCTTGGGACCTGGGGGTTTTCGAATAATGGATCTTTCCCTAATTTGGATCTTTATACCTTAAGTCTATAAGAAAATAATTTAAGCATTAAATAAACCCAATATGATGATTTTGCTTCCAATAAGGATTAATTATATCTTAATTGGAATCAAATACAAGCTACTGTTTTATTATTAGAAAGAAAAAGGAAATACATTATACAAATCTGGATTATTTGATTATAATGGAGTCTATGAGAGACAGGCTTTCAGTAATTCTGAGCTTTTTGGATTACAGATTTCCAGATAATGGATCCCATACCTGTACCACTGCACAGCACATACATGTCTACATCATATACAGTGGCGGAACTACCAGGGGAGCAGGGGGTGTGATTGGACCAGTGCCCGCAGGGCTCCGGCAGCTCGCGCACCACTGTAAGTGACCGTAAAATTTTGTACGGAGGGGGGGGGCCTGGTTGCACGTCTCACACCCCGCTAGTTACATTACTGATCATATAAGCACTGCGTATCTTGACAGCGCTATATAAATTAATAATGATGATGATACCTTACAGCTGTCATGAATGCAGTGGTGTTATGATTGGGATTCCAGACTACCAAGTAATCCTTCAGGCCAGTGATACAGGTACGATACTTCAGCATCAAAGGCCTGTTATGCAGAATGCTCGGGACCTGGGGCTTTCCAGATAATGGATCTTATGTAATTTGGATCTTGATACCATATGTCTACTAGAAAATCATTAAATAAAAATAAGTAAGCTGTTTTTGCTTCCAAAAAGGATTACTTATATTTTAGTTTGGATCAAGTACAATGTACTGTTTTATTATATATATTTATAATTATACAGAGAAAACAGATTTTTTCATTGGATTATTGGATTATAATAGAGTCTACGAGAGATAGTCTTTCCAAAATTCTGACTTTTCTGGATAAAGGGTTTCTGATTAATGGATCCCATACCTGAAGCAACAAAACAAATACTTTTTTTTATTGTGTAGTACCTTTTAGTTACACCTCAGTCAGACTATGGGGGTTATTTACTAAACTCTGAATACAAAAATCACAAAAAATTTGTGGTTTTTTTAAATAAAATCTGACTTTTAAAAAATCAGGAATTTTTCAGAATTTTTCAGAATTTATTAAACCCCGAGGATGGAAAAGTCAGAATCAGAAAATCCGGCATCTCAGACTTGTTGAGGTTGCATATAAGTCATTAGAAGAAGTCCCAATGATTTTTTGATGTGCACTGGGTTTCGTGCAATACCCTAAAGTTTTTTGGCAAAAAGCATAAGAAATCTGAGTTTTCGGTTGAAAAATCCGTAAAAATCGCGAAAATCAGATTTTTTCCCGCAAAGCAAATTTTCGGGAAAATGTAATAATAAATAAGTGTAAAAAACCCGAGCGGATTTGATCGGAGTTTGCAGCAGAAAATACTGAGATAAATTCGGACATTGATAAATAACCCCCATGTGTTTTAGTGTTATTAAGAATTCAAATTAAATTTAAATTAAAATAAATAAAATAAAAAATGAAATCAACAAAATCGGAAGCAAGTAGCCACTTTCAGTGTCCAAAAAGTGTCCACCCTTACAGAGTTCAGTGATTATAAAGTGAAAGAAACCTGCTCAAGTGTTAATTGGTAGTCACAGACCCTCTTTAGTGAATGGGCTCATTACAAATCAGCTTAGATTGTTGCAGAAAATGCACGGTACTGAGTTAAGATTTTCAAATCAACTTATTCACATTTACCAATGAAGAATGCTTACTATGGTAGGTACTTAGTACTTTACTGAGTCAGACAGTCTAGGGAAGGAGAACTTTTAAAGCAAGTTTCCACCTCCAGCCAAAGGTGATTCAGTCATGTACAGCCATAACTACCGTCTGAGCTTGTTATATTATATTCTCCTAGGAAATGGCACACATAAAATAAAGCATAAAGCAATTCTTCTAATTCATCTAAACAATACTTTTTATATCTAAAAGTTAAAATCAATAAACTGACTCACAATGGTGTGAGTCACCATCTGTTTTGCAGACAGACAATAAAGTACATATCCCAGTAATGCCACTTGATATCGCCCTCTCCCTATGAAACTTTAAGCAGTTGGGTGTCGTTTGTCAGTCCTCTACTACTCAACTTTATTTACATAGAGGAGTGGGTAGGTGAAGTTATGGAGCCTGACATACAGAAGCAGCAGGAGTAAATGGTGTGTCTGGTGGGGCATATAAAGACATTGGCTGCACAACACATATGCAACACACAGCAAACGTTCATGAGTATCAGTGGAACATGCACACACCATGCACAAAGTTGGCTCTGGATGTCATCATGTCTCAATGGCAGCAACACATTGCATGTAACCTTGTATCTGGGTTTTGCAGTTTTTTTAAAAAAATGACAACCTTTCCCCTTCCCATGCATACAGTATATTGTATTTTTTTAGTACCCATCAAGTAATCGGCATCAGCAGGCAAAGAGAAGCATAGAAGTATGTCATTGGCCAATCAATATGTATACATGTGTGTGATCCAGCCTGTCATAACAACATGCTGTTCCATTAAGCATATGGACATAAGATCAGAGGACAGTGGACATATCTGTGAGCTTCAAGATCAGCTCCACCTGCTGCACAAAGGCTGTCCCATCCTCTGCATTTCGTTCCTTGGTAACATCAGGGGCAGTCATCTGGGCTCATTAAAAGGTAAGTATAGGTAAGGTAGGTACATATATGTTGTGCGAATGGTGTGTGACTGTGTGAGTGAACGTGAGATATGAAAGGATAAGGGTGTAACAGAAGGCAAGCAGAGTCTAAGATCACAGTCTGTTTGTCTTCCTGCACATCATGTCTATAGATCCCATACCCTGTTAGTTATGTATATAGTTTTATAGTTTTGCCAGGGCAAGGGTTTTTCCCTGTCTGAGGCAAATTGGCCACTGTTTCAGATGAGTTTTTTTACCTTGTCCTGGAAGTTTCATTGTTAAATGAGCAAAGGGTGGGACTTCATAGACATGTTAAAGCCTCTTGTGTCGTCTTTGTTTGTAACGTTTGTCCTGTTTTGTTTTACATGTGAAATAACTAAAGATGGGCGAATTTTCCCATTTCGATTGAAAAGTCGAAAATTTCCCGCGAAATAGCGAAAAATTCGTGAAGCTTGGTGTTAAAGTCAACGAGGTTCCGAATAGTGTTGATGCACAGTAGCGATGGGCGAATTTCGCGCGAAATTAGCGAAACGGCGAAAAATTAGCAAAACGAATTTTTTGACGCCCATTTTTGAAAAAAAAATATTTTGACGCCGGCGAATTTTTGCCACGAATTTCGCGAATTTATTCGCTGGCGGCAAATCGCGCAAATTCGCCGTGAATTCGCGCCTGGCGAATAAATTCGCCCATCACTAATGCACAGCGATTGTGACGTGAGCGACTTTTGGAACACGCGTCCACATGAATAAACATGTGCTAATTCAACCAGTGGTGTGACTGTGACTGAAGTATTGTTTCATTAGCAGATTTTGTTGACAACTAGATTTCCTTAGGTCCAAACTGTGTTAGAGATTTGATGTTCTATTTTTCATCTGAAAGGGAAAGTTTACCTTTGAATTAACTTTTAGTATGAATTTGCAGTTGGTCTTCATCTTTTATATTTTGTGATATGTGCCCGCCCTAACCAGAAAACCAAAATAACAGTCCAAAAAAGTAATTTGGAGTGCACCCAGGAAGTTGCAAGCAAAGTCCTATATTCAGGCATTGATCCCTGGATACTGGCATCATTTTATCTTGAATTTTTGTCACTTTTATGGTACATGAGCCTTATGACTTATGTTTGGTTACAGTGTAATATTGGCGAACCCAAACTGCAGAGTGATTCATCTATGGTAGCAAGAAGTGATCTGCAAGTTAGGGCAAATGAAAATAAATTCACCTCTTCTATGTCTTGATTATTGGTCGGGGAAATCAAGACAAAGTCAAAATAATCAACAAATAGCTAATTAAAACAAAGCATAATTACTCTGAGAAGAAGCACATACAATTATCTTTGGTCTCCTACTTTTTCATCCATTTATAGTGAAATAAGTTGAGCAAAGACAAAATTACCAACTTGTTTCACTTTAAATTGTTCCTTTTATTACAGTTGTGCAGCTGGAATGGTAAATATGTGGATTCAAAATCTTATTTAAAATGCTATAAATAAATAAAGGGCAATAAATAAATAAATAAATAAACAAAAATCTATCGACGTTTGCTGAACGGAGTCACATTAAAAAGTGTATTTCTGTAGGCAATATCTCTTGTTTTCTTTGGATCTTTGGATATTACTCTTCTAGAGCTCAAGGAAAAGTCATTGATTGTGTCTAAACTATATCATGTGTGAACCCTGAGTCAAATGGCCTGCCTGAGCTCTGATCCCTTCAGCCTATACTTAGGGAAAAAATTAATGAATCTGAAGGACCTGCATTAAATCAACTTAATAGGACAGAAGATATGGATCGATATGCACAGCGAAGAAAAATTAAATAAAATTCTTTATTATCTGAACAATATCACTGTCTGTAAATAAACATCCCAGTTTTTCTACGGGACAAACATATTCCTGCCTAATTGCAAGTCTAATCTTATCAGTTATAAGCTAAGTATATTTACATGTTTTACATGAATTGATCAAAGAAAACAAATCTGCTCATACCCAATATTAAAAATGTAATCTTTATACTATACTTCCCCAATTTTAGACGGTAGCAACATACAGAGTCTGGCCAAAGTGGGGACTACGCACCCTGGGGGACATGCTCAGGGATGGCACAATCCTTAAAATCAGGCAATTGCAAACTAAAGAGGTAATCCCTGGTTCTCTTACCTCCTCCAGTTGATGCAGGCCTTCCAGGCACAGTTGCAGGGCCAGCCCAGCGAGAGTATGAATGTGCGCACACATGATGATGGGGGCAGATAGATGAAGGAGCATTGGTGAACAGTGAGGAGCAGGCAGTACTGGAAGGACTCAAAAGCCTGGACTAGACTAGAGGTACATGTAACCCCCTACTTACGTGCCACTATATCTCTCAAATCCACCAATGTAAAAATTGCCCTCAGTGGTACCTCCTCCCCATATACCAGAGCTTGCTCAATTTGGCAAAGGGGCTTGCCGGAGATAGATTAGGATGATTGGGATGAAGCGACTACTACAGTCTATAACTAGAGTCTATCTGGTCTCAACCATTGACAAACCAATAATTCAACCTCATACAGAGGTTCCATCTAACTGCACTTCAGCTGTTCCATATGTATAACTGAGACTCACCCCAATGCCCAAAATTCATAGGAAAACTACCTCCACCTCATTTTGTAGTTTGCCAAAATCCAGTCCTTTTGGGCTCAGGCTCAAGAAAAAATGTCTCTACGTAATCCACTCATACAGCGTGCCCGCTGGGCATTGTAAATTACTCCAAGATACTCCATGAGAATATTATTTTGCACCTTGCTGTTCTATGAAAATTGGATGACCCCCCTCCCCAACATTGCCAGCACGCTGAACCTACTTCAAGAGGCTGCCCTCATAAGTATGACAAAGTGTGGATTGAGGCCAACAAATGATTGGGTGATTGAGTGGCCCTTCCACCCTCAACCCCATATATAGCAAAGAGCCCCCAAAATAGAGGACACCATGACGTGCCAGGATAAACACCAGATTGGTTAACTGCTAAAATGTGTTGCACTGATAACACTGATAATATTGAAGACATCAAGACAAGTCAGGGGACATTCTGAAATAAAAAAAAAACATTCCGGATTGTACTGCTATTATATATTGCACTGATTAAACTGCCACAGACTAAAGAAACCAAATGTTTATACAACTGTTGTTTAATGTATGCAAAAATAAAATAGAAACTTTAAAAAAACTATTCGCCCTATTCATAATTTATCTAATAGTATTTCCATTTATACATAGGAATGCTGGATGATGAATTTAGATGCATTGATACTGTGTTGATGTTGCAGACAACTTTTTATTCTGAATTCACAGGGATTATGTTAAAACTGATGTATTTTGCACACCCTATAAAGTTTTTATTCCCATAGTTTTATACAATTGTGTATAATTTATAATAAACAAGCAGTCCTATTTGCAGCTAACCAATAGCCATGGTGATCATTAAGTGTCTGTTTATCAGGAGGATAATTCAGGGGTTAGCGATGGCTGTGCATTAGGCCCATGGTACAAGTATTTTGCATGCTATTGTTTCATAATTAAAGGAATTGTTCACAGGCCCGGGCCTAGGGTGGCAGAATTTTAGGGGGGCGGCATGCCGCCCTACCGCACCAGCATTGGTTCGGAAGCAATGGGATTTCACAGGAGATGCAACAGTTTTTAAAATTTCCTGTGCACCAATTCCCGGTATTCTGAAAATTTGGAGGGGATGGGGGCGATGAATGGCAGCGTGCCTAGGGGCGTATGCTGGCCCTGGTTGTTCATCTTTGAGTTCAATTTTAGTATGATGTAGAGAGGGATATTCTGAGACAATTTGCAATTGGTTTTCATTTTTTATTATTTGTGGTTTTGAGTTGTTTAGCTTTTTATTAGCCCTCCAGTTTGCAATTTCAGCCATCTAGCAACTATGCATTGATTTGAATAAGAGACTGTAATATGAATAGGAGTGTCCTGAACAGAAAGATGAGGAATAAAAAGTAACAAAAAACAATACAGTTATAGCATTTGAAAGCTGGAAAGAGTCAGAAGAAGAAGTCAAATAATTTATAAACGTTAAATAATAAATAATGACGACCAACTGAAATTAGAATTAGCCATTCTATAACATACTAAAAGTTAACTTAACGGAATTGTTCAGTATAAAAATAAAAACTGGGTAAATAGATAGCCCCCCCCTTAAATGCGACGACTAACAGAGCTGAAAAGCAGGAAGTAGTGTTCTGGCTCACTCCAGCCTTTATACGTTACATTTTTGGCTAACTAACTATATTAGAACTATTTTCTATTTTGCACAGCCTGTCTATTTACCCAGTTTTTATTTTTATACTTAACTGTTCCTATAAAGGTGAACCACCCTTTAAGAAATCTGTTGCTGTTTTCACATGATTCCCATTTTGGTGTGATTTTGGCAGGGGACTGGTAGGTCTGGTGTTTAAGTAACAATTCTCATATAGACTTTATGCAGGAAATACAGTAATAGGACTTGATGAAAGAAATGTGGAAAAAAAGAAAGAAAGAAAGAAAGAAAGAAAGAAAGAAAGAAAGAAAGAAAGAAAGAAAGAAAGAAAGAAAGAAAGAAAGAAAGAAAGAAAAAGAAAGTTCACAGAGTAAAACAATCTGATGGGCTTATTTCTTCTTTTTCATTTAGTCTTTATATTTCAAGCAAGTTGTGTGATACTGACACAGATGTCTGGGCACTGAGGTTATATCTAAGAGCAATGTTTGATGTCTGCACAGAATTGTATTTCTGTTTCTTGATAGAATCCAATGACATATTCTAATTAACTGTCACCTAACGTGTAAGAACGCCCGGAGTATAGCAGTCAATAAGATCTTATTAAGTTTAATGTGGGCATTAAATACCAACTAAGACTGCAACGGTATGGCATTACCCAATGTTCCTAAACTGACTACAGGAGTTGTCATGGCAACATATTTTGTGACTGGAGCAAAAAAAAAAAAAACTATTGAAAACTGGGTAAAAAGCAATAAAAATGTCTGAGGTGACCGATTAGAAGACCCAGTATTTGGGTAATGTTGCTGAAATTATGATTTAGGAACCCACAAAACAAAAATATTATACTTTCAATGCATTTATAATAAATCATTTTGCTGGCTTAAATGCTTTACCATAATTATGCCTGCGAGATGCAGACGTATCAGTGGAAATTATATTTTTCATTTAATGCTGTATTACTGTTCAATTTAGCAGGCTGCATTTCAGCTTATTACAGTGCTGTTTCCTCCTCTGGCAGAGAGCTTTGTTCAGACAATGCCGATGGCTACATTTTCCTAGAATGGGGAACTGGGATGCTAAACCGACTGTATTTAGGTGTTTAAGCCCCTGAGGGACAGAAGTGTATTAGAGATATTAGAACACATATAGCTATTTAGAATATCTGAAGGGAAATGAGAAAAAAGGTTTGGGAAACATAGGTCACTCATAAACGGCAAACATTATATTTTAACTGCATATTGAATACAAATTGGCAGTGTGTCACCTGATGTCTGAGGGTTTTTAATGAATACACATTGCCAAATCCTTTTTGTTATTGAAATAAATAGATACATGCAATATGAGAAACAAAGGAAAACTCTGCTATAGATAGAGACAGTGCCACTATAAAGGTAGTAGCACACGGGTCATTTGACACGGGGTGGCTGGAAAGTACCATTACAATGAGAAAAATAGTAATAATGTAGATCCTGCAGGTGCATCACAGGGTCTTAAGACTATCACGAGGAAATTCTGAGGAAGATAATGGCAAAGGTGCAAATGTCTGGCCCTTGTTTGTGGACGGGTCACGTGTATGTACCTGCTACATGTGAACTATTGCATTATCCAATAAGAGGTACTTGATAAGGTGCACTACCTCTGGGATCTTTTGGGGCATATTGCATAGAGAGGAACTGCACCTTTATTTATTCCCTGTGGGACTGTTATATTCAAGGAACTGTGTTAGTTAGTCTGCCAGAGAGTATACCTGCTAGGGAAGTAGATTGTTTCCCACTGTACACATTGTAGGATTGAGTACATGGATTAGATGCCAGTTGGCAGTTGCCAGGCCCATTTGTGGCAAAGCCACAAAGGCCCAGGCATAGGGTTGCCATCTGTCCGGTTTCAGCCTGGACAGCCCAATTTTTGGAAGGACTGTCCAGGTCACAACTGCCTGCCCGGTTTTCCAAATCAGCAAAACCAGGAAGTATTCCCTTAGATCAGTGATCCCCAACCAGTAGCTCGTGAGCAACATGTTGCTCTCCAACCCCTCGGATGTTGCTCCCAGTCGCCTCAAAGCAAGTGCTGATTTTTGAATTCCTGACTTTGAGGCAAGTTTTGGTTGTATAAAAACCAGGAGCCTCAATGTAGGTTGACAATCCACATAGGGGCTACCAAATGGCCAATCACAGCACTTATTTTGGCACCCCAACAACATTTTTCATGCTAGTGTTGCTCTCCAACTCCTTTTACTTCTGAATGTTGCTCAGGGGTTTAAAAGGTTGGGGATCCCTGCCTTAGATTGACATAGTCCAATCGCCGATCACCCCACCCTAGCTCCACCCCAGCTCCACTAGCCTGCCTCCAGAACATCGCCATTCTGCCCCTCTGCATGTTATTGGCCTGCACTGTGATGTCACTGCCCCACCTGGAGTCAACAGCGGTGAAAATTGGCAATCCTAACTAGGGACTACTTGCCAGGCCTTACCAGGGACTGTACCAGCTTTCACATTTTTCTGTCCATATTTCTTACATAATGACCAATATTGAGAAGAGAAAGAGATGGGTCTAGAGTGGTTTGAGTGCCCGCACACTCCTGAGAATGATGAAGTTTGGTTAGAATGCCGGGCTGGCCTAGGGGCCCATGATATTGAAATCCAGTTGCATCCTCCTTCCCATATAATGCTTATTATTATTGCTGCAAATCACGTGTGCATTTTATTTCCATGGGGGACCCCCCTAAGGTGTATCCCTTAGAGACCACTAGGTGGACGCCCTGTGCTGTAAGATCCCAGTTTCCCAGTCTCCCCCAAATTTCCATGGAGGATTCCAGGTTTGCCTGATTATAAGCAAGTAAAAGTGCCAGGCCAAAGGGAGTGTGATCTAATTCTAGGGCAGCGTGCCAAGAAATGGCTACATATACACACTGATATAATAATATTGCCCATTTCCTCCCACAACAATTGGTTCTTGATATTAACGAATCATTATCTAAGTTCCCTTAGTTAGTATAGTGAAGTGCTACATATTGACCAGCTGGGCCTGATAAGCCTCATCTATCTAATGAATCGGTTTTAAACCCCTAGCTGGTGAGTTTGACAGGGTCCTGCAAACTGAACACACAGAAGTCACACACTGTTACCTGACAAGAGGTCTGTACATGTGTACTATAAAAACATGTTTTTGTGTTATCCTGTTGATAAAAGCTGCCTTTTCTTTTTGAACTGTTTGCTGGAGAAAACAATTCTTAGTTTTTCTGCATATTGCTGCCGGCTGGAATAAAAGCTTTTTGGTGTCTTGGCTATTGTGGTATTGATGTAGTCCTGTACGGAGTAGGCTCTCGGATATGCTCTTTATATGAGTTGAAATGGGCGGGGGAAGACTCCTGACATTTTGCAAAATATGCTCAGAATATAAGGAAGTGAACTGCTTCTTCGTCTGACATCACATCCCTGTCTTACTCCGCCCCCAACCCAGCAATCTCCTGTCTTAACTAATTCCTTTTCACCTAATCAAAAGGGATTTTATTTTTATTATAGTGAATTTATTTGCCAGGCCCAAATTTGCATCGAATTTCCACATAAAATGTTGGTATCTAGGCAGTGCTGTGTGTATGGCATGAGACAAGTAAATACCTTCTGATTTCAGGTGGCTTCACTTTGCATGTAAATTGCTAGTGAAGGGCTTTTTGACTCCTTTTAGCCATTCTCACCCTAACCAGGTTTGGTTTCCCATGTATGTAAAGCCGGAATTAAAGCCATGCACCAAAGAAATAACCATGGCTGGCACTGGTAAGGGCGTAGAATCCCTCTGGGTAGAGATTTTGACTGCGAAAAAGGTTACAAAGAGAATTATCATTGGTGTATAAACCACCTTGTATAAGTGTCGAGTATGAAGCCCAGCTACTCTTACAGATACATGTTACTTCACAGCTGGGTCAAGTTGTTGCTATGGGTGACTTCAATTATCCAGACATTGACTGGGGTAATGGGGTTGCTAAGACAGAAAAAGCTAGTAGGTTTGTAAATATGCTGAATGACAACTTTTTATTCCAACTCGTTCAAGAACCTACTAGGAATCAGTTTAAACAGAATGGTTTAGAAGTCACCTTTGTAAAGCTGTGTCCGGTGCTCAATCACACAGTGGTGGGGTTCGCCAGTTCCACTAGAACATTCATAGTATTGCAAATAAATCCACTGGAGAGCAGGTCAAACTTTATTTAAAGATGCATAGCACTACATGTTTCGGACCTCTTGGTGAACAAATTGCATTTTTTCCCCTTTAAAAATTGAACCAGAAAAAATAGGACTTTAATAAACAACGCCTGTGATTTTTAAATGTTTTTAGCACACATAAAATAGCCCGGTCGAACCGAATTTGCCTATGCAAATTAGGGATGGGGAGGGAGATCTCGTGACTTTTTGTCACAAAACAAGGAAGTAAAAAATGTTTTCCTTTCCCACCCCTAATTTGCTAATGCAAATTAGGATTCGGTTTGGTATTTGGCCAAATCTTACGCGATAAGATTTGGTGCATCCCTAATTAAAATGAAGTTGGTCTTTGTTGTCAAACAGTCTTTACCCTCTTCTGTGAAGGCTTTTTAATAGACGTTGGAACATTACTCTTTGGATTTGATTCCATTCGTATGTGAGAGGTTGGGTAGTACAGAATTAAATTTTTTTTACATTTTGTTTCAATTTGCCATTGTAGGTCTTCTGCATTATTTTCCAAATTACAGAATGACCCACAATCCAGAGATCTCCTGTACCCAAACACTATAGAAATCAGAGCCAATACCTCTGTTTATACTTAACATTTTCCCTGCAATTTTTTGGAACAAGACCATGTTTCCTTCTTAAGTTTTAATAACAGAGCTTCAGAAATTAAACGTGTGATTTAGAATGAACAGAGTTTGCCTTTTGCATAAAGCCAAAGGGAGGGAGAATGCAGAAAAGACATCTCGAGGTATTTTGATTTGCTCCACAATGAATACTGCCTTTGAGAACAGACAAAGCGTTTCAGTCTATAGAAACCACACACAAAAAAAGAGAATGAGAAATAAGGAAACAATGAGCAGATGCAGGGATGCATACTGCATACTGGAGGAGGATAAGGTGGCCAACATTACTGAAAATAATCAAATGCAACGAGAGGGTCAGAACAAGATGCACCAGTGGAATATGGAGACACGTTCCAGCAATATGCTATAGCCAATACTGAGTTGTACAGTAAGGGGGTTTTTACTAAACTTTTACTAAATTCCAAATGCAAAAATCACGAAAAATGTGTGTTTTTTTTATATAAAATCCAACTTTTAAAAAATCATGAATTTTTTGGAATTTATTAAACCCCGAGGATGGAAAAGTCAGAATGAGAAAATCCGACATCTCAGACCTGTCGAGGTTGCATATAAGTCAATTAGACTTATAGACTAGAAGACTAGAAGAAAAGAACTTTCATTTGAAGCAACGTAGGGGGTTCTTCACAGTCAGGACAGTGAGGTTGTGGAATGCACTGCCGGGTGATGTTGTGATGCTGATTCAGTTAATGCCTTTAAGAATGGCTTGGATGATTTCTTGGACAGACATAATATCAAAGGCTATTGTGATACTAAACTCTGTAGTTAGTATAGGTATGGTTATATAGAATTTATTTAAAATTAGGGAGGGGTGTGTTTATGGATGCTGGGTTTTCATTTGGAGGGTTTGAACTTGATGGACCTTGTCTTTTTTCAACCCAATTTAAATATGTAACTATGTAACTATGTAATGGGAGAAGACCCAATGATTTTTTGATGTGCGCTGGGTTTCGTGCAATACCCCGAACTTTTCTGAGTTTTCCGGCAAAAAACAAAAGAAATCAGAGTTTTCAAGTGAAAAATCCGAAAACAACGATTGAAAAATCTGAAAAAAAAATCGAGAAAATCAGATTTTTTTATTATTTTTTTCAATGCGGATTTGGTCTAAGTTTTTTTTTTTAGAAAATATTGAGATAAATTCGGACTTAGGGGCAGAGGGGCAGAATTGCTGTGAACTTTTCCTCTCTCTATAAATAATGGACTCTTTATATAATATGTGAATGCAATCCAGTGTTGTGCAGAATCCTCAGCTAAATAAATTCAGGTGAAATAGGTGTAATGGAAGCCCCTCCAGCACATGGCACGTTTAGTGTGTGTATGTTAAGCCAAAAGCTATCCATTGACTGTTCATGAAATTAAAGGAGAAGAAAAGGCTTCTTACACTTGGGGGTGCCAAATGTTAGGCACCCCCAAGTGATTGTATTGACTTACCCCAGTGCTACTATCAGCAGAAAACTGCACCGGCCCAGGGTTATAACAGTGAGCACCACAGAGCGATCCACTTCAAGCTTTCTGTTTCTTCAAATTTCCCGGGGCAAACGCATGCGCAGTTGAACGATATAGCCGACTTTTTAGTTATAATTCTGCTTTTCCTTCTACTGCCCAGCAGCTCAAAGGAAAGAGGAAGATAGAAGAAGATCAACCCGTGGTGCTCACTGGTTTAACCCCAGGCCAGTGCAGTTTTCTGCTGATAGGAGCACCGGCCCGGGGTTTCAGGTAAGTCAATACAATCACTTGGGGGAGCGTAACATTTGCCACCCCCAAGTACATGAAGACTTTTCTTCTCCTTTAAGGGAGCATACAGTTTATTCTAAAGTGTGCAATGTCAAACCTGACTAATTTATGCCATTAAAGAGTTTGCCAACCCAAAAATAAAAATGAGGCTAAAAAAATTTTAAGCAATTTTCCATTTTGCATCTATTAAAAATTGTCAGCACATTTTAAGTTTTTGTTAATACAAATACTATTGAAAGCAGCATTTTTTTACTCCTGGTTGTCATGTTTTAAACAATATTGCAAAAGTCTTAGTTTCCCAGCAAAGACAGGTCTATTTATCAGCTGCCTTGTCTTATATTGTATCAACAGTCTGAGCCACCAGGACACAGAATAGAAAGGGGTAATTCACCTTTAAATTTACTTTTAACATACTGTAGAGTGATATTCTGAAATAATTTGCAATGGTTTTTCAGTTTTTGTTATTTGAGGTTATTGAGTTATTTAGGTTTTTATTCAGCAGCTATCTGGTAGCTAGGATGCAAATTACCTTAGCAACTATGCATTGATTTGAATCATAGACTGGAATATGAATAGGAGAGGGACTGAGTAGGAAGATAAGTAATGAAAAATAGCAGTAAGATTTTTTTATATTAGGGGGCAGATTTATCAAGGGTCGAATTCCGAAGAGGAAAATACTTCGAAATTCGACCGTCGAATTGGACTACTTCGACTTCGAATGTCGAAGTGGAAGGTTTTTTTTATCGAATTTGGCTGTTTTCGGTCAATCGTACAATGAAATCCTTCAGATCGAACAATTCGAACGATTTCAACGATCGATCGAATGCTTTTACATCGACTTCTAAAAACTTAGCCAAATCTTGGCTATAGGTTCTAGAAGGTCCCCATAGGCTAACATTGCAATTCGGCAGGTTTAAGGTGGCGAAGTGGCGAAGTCAAACTTTTTTTAAAGAGGCAGTACTTCGATCTTCGAAGTCGAACTTTTTACTTTGAATCAAAGTCGAATTTGGCCTATTCGATGGTCAAAGTACCCAAAAAATAGTTCAAATTCAACGTTTTTAACTTCAAAAATTCACTTCGACCCTTAGTACATCTGCCTCTAGATGTCAGGCTCAGTGACCCCCATTTGAAAGTTGGCAAGAACCAAATGAAGACCAATTGAAAAGTTGCTTACAATTATCCATTCTATAAAATATTAAAAGTCAACTTATAGTTGTACCACCCTTTTAAAAACTAATGCAAATGTGTAATGGGTATATATATATCTTGCAAAGTTGCATAAAATTATGTTTTCTTTAATTAGGCAACATCTTTTTGGGTCGACATTCCCTTTAAGAAAATTTACCAGTGGCAAGTTACTAGAAGACAAATATGACCACCATATCCTCCATGCTAATTTTCCATATATATCACTGCTCTATGGTGTTAATTCGCCAGTGGTTTTGTCCCATTAGAATTGTATGGTGAAAATATTTAATTTAACATTGACGCTGAGTTTAGTAAAATATGCCCCTTGGCATGAGCTGTTACAAGTTCCCAATGGAGAGCTAAAAACGTACAATTCATGCACTCTGTTAAGATGCCATGAAGCAAAATGGTTATTCAAAATGGGTTTCCCAAAAGATATAGCAGCCATTGGCATCACTGCTCCAATTACATTTCTTGGGCTTCTAATTTTTACCATAGCAACCAAGAGCATTAGAATTAAACTGCTGAAAGAAGCTGTTGCCCTGAAGCCAGGTAATAACACCAGACCATAATATATTTTAACAACACAGTAAATACATGAAGCAATTAAAATTGGTGGAATAAAATTTTGCATTAAGAAACACTTCAGATCTCCATAATAACAATCATAATAATAATGATAATAAAAATACAATCTCAGTTGCTTTGCTTATGATGTGTCCAGCAGCGGTAGAGATGTCTACGGACAAGTACAGTTATGGGATACGGAAACCCGTTATCCAGAAAGCTGCGAATTAAGTAATAGACTTTATTATAATCAAATAATCCAAATTTTTTAAAAATGATTTGCTTTTTCTCTGTAATAATAAAACAGTTGCTTGTACTTGATCCAAACTAAGATATAATTAATCCTTATTGGAAGCAAAACCAGCCTATTGGGTTTATTTAATTTTTAAATTATTTTTAAGTAGACTGAAGGTATGGAGATCCAAATTATTGAAAGATCCCTTATCCGGAAACCCCCAGGTCCCGAGCATTGTGGATAACAGGTCCCATACCTGTATAAAAGACGGCTGCAGTATAAGTACAGGCTGCTGGATTAATCCACCGATTACATTTCACTTCTGCCCGCCGCACCAAACCGCTAGCATAAATATGTTTTTGTAGCAGAATAATTTTTTTTCTATTACAGATTAGTAAATTCTAAGTGACTGAATCATTCTGGAACCATTCTGCTGGGTCTATTAGACTGAATCTGTTAAAGGCTTCATCATGCCAACAGGGTTGAATGGAATGCAAACCATGTCCCAAAAAAAAAAAGATCTGTCTATCATGTGGAATGATACTTGGCTTTCCTACACACACAAAGGCTTCTCATAAACCACATGAGAAAACAATGTTTAGCAACATGTGCAATCCATTTCCATTGGCAATTTCAGGGCTGATTACTTATTCCATGTTGTCAGGGTTGCTGTCTATTTATTTAACTGGAAGAGTAGCAAGAGTAGTCTGATGGAAAATACATTGTTATTCTACTTAAAGGGGTCATTCACCTATAACTTTTAGGCGGTTATGTAATAAAAGGCACTAAGTTTGCCCAGGAGCAGTAACCCATAACAACCAAACAGGAAGCATTTACTGGCCATCTGTTTAAATGGGTTACTGCTTGGGCAAACTAAGTGCCTTTTATTACATATGGGGGTTAGTATGATGTAAAGAGCGATATTCTGAGATTTTATTTTCTTATTTATTTTGAGTTATTTGTCTTTTTTTTATCCAGCAGCTCTCGGGTTTGCAATCTCGGCAATCTGGTGGCTAGGGTCTAAATTACCCTAGCAACCGTGCATTGATTTGAATAAGAGACTGGAATAAGAATAGGAGAGGCCTGAATAGAAAGGTGAATAATAAAAAGTAGCAATAACAATACATGTGTAGCCTTACGTTTGTTTTTTAAGACGGTTTCACAAGAAGATGGCAAATAATTTAACAAATATAAAAAAAACAAATAAAGAAGACCAATTGAAGTTGCTTAGAATTGTCCAATCTATAACTATCTATAACTATATAGATATCTATAATAGATATATAATCACACACTAAACTACCCCTTTAAGCATCATTTGTACTGTACTATGTTTAAAAGAGAAACTGTCATATTTAAAATAACAACATGCTTAATAAATTTGTTTTTTTTTTAGTTTTTGTAAGTTAATGCTTTATAGTGTCTTGTAAAGTGAGTTACTGCCCTTGCTGCCCCCAACCTCCAGCCCCAGTTGTGACAAAAAAGTACAGGCATGTGCTGGGGGGGGGGGGGCAGGCCCGGAACTAGGGGTCCTTTTTGCTGCACATCCGTCTGTTTTGATGCGCACGAGTCCTTTTTGGAGCGCACCTATTGGGTGCTGCAAGCAGCCAGGTTGCCTAGGGCGCCTGGCCAGTGTGGCCCAGCACTGGGGGGCAGCCCAGAGGGAGCTTTGCTGTGGGTGTCCTTGAGACAGCAGCCCTGGTTGGTCCCAAGCCCCCCAGACCATAAACATGGCATTTGCACCACTTGCGTTTTTTTAGGTGGTCACTCAAATGGGCAAAATAAACAGTTCGTTGATTCCACTGGAGTGTTTTGGTGTAGTCTAATGTTCCATCTGGTCTGGGTTTGCCAAGTTCAGGCTAAACATATCAAATGTATTTAAATTTATTGAGAGATGCAATGACCTACATGATTCGGACCAAAAGGCCCTTCTTCTCCAGCAGCAAAAGAAGGACCCCTGTGATCCGAAACATGTAGTGCTATGCATCTCTGAAGTAATTCACAAAGAAATTCAACTTACAGTATTTGCTCTCCATTGGACTTTTACTATTTTCAAGGTCACTCAAATAGGCATTTTAAGCCAAAATGTGACTGTAGTAGGGGTGTAATGTGGATGTCCATTATTGTGAGTTACAGGTGGCATAGTTGGGTGTGTGCATTCTCTGCTGGCAGGAAAACTGCTCATCTAGCAAATCTTCGGCAGAAACTCAGTGTTTCACCAGATACTTGTTAGCATTACTGGGTAAATAGTCTCAGCTCCGAGTGTGATAACGAACACAAGGTTGTTTGGCTACTTCCATAGTACAGGTATGGGACCTGTTATCCAGAATGCTCGGGACCTGGGGTTTTCCGGATAATGGATCTTTCTGTAATTTGGGTCTTCATGCTTTAAGTCTACTAGAAATTAATTTAAACATTAAATAAACCCAATAGGCTGGTTTTGCTTCCAATAAGGATTAATTATATCTTAGTTCTTATCAAGTACAAGCTACTGTTTTATTATTACAGAGAAAAAGGAAATCATTTTTAAAAATTTGGATTATTTGGATAAAATGGAGTCTATGGGAGACAACAATTCCGTAATTTGGAGCTTTCTGGATATCGGGTTTCCGGATAAGGGATCCTATACCTGTAGATAATTTGTTGCTGCATTTTTAAATGGAGGCTATTCAAAATAAGAAATTGCTAACAGGCTTTACCCAGATATATGTTATTCTGAGTAAATGAATCCAGAATAATAATTTCAAGAAGACTGGCTATTGTATGCAACTTAAAATATTACTATTTAAATATAAGTAATAATTTCAGTGAGTTTATAGATGGATAAATAAAGTGGAAAAGATGTGTAAACAGTTGAACTTGGACTAGTTTGTTTAAACATACATATTGTCCAGTCCAGGAAAATTTCCTCTTATTTTTCTAGTATTTTATTTCATATCAGACGTAACTGGCGGCTTCATCAAATCTTTTAATCTTGTCTTAATAATTCATTATGTTTTACTCCCTTCAGCTGAATAGTGAAATCAACACTCTCTGCTTTAATATCACATTTATTTATTTTTTTCCATGGCGAAAAAAAAAGGCGAGGGACGTGGCAAAGATTATTCCCAAACAGTGTACAGAGTCAGCAAGGTTAACGAGCCTGCAATCAGTAGTAACAGTAAAATGGGAGCAAGACCAGATTAAGGTGGAATTATGCTCAAATCAGTATCTGTATCGTTTAGTTTGAGAAAGCAAATTGAACTGTAGAGTAGTTAGTAATTTGCAAAAATGGATGCTAATTTGCATCCAGATTAGTGCATTGTGCCAGGGATGTTTCGGAGCTAATTACTCTGGAATTTTGGGAAAATATGCATGTAGGCATACATTGTCGGTAAATGTATGGCATTTGGAATCTGAATTTTTTACTTTGAGCCTTACACTACATTGGGCTCTTGAGAGGAGAGGGAGAAATAGAGATGACCATGTGCAGAACCTTGGGGCACCCCCTCACTAAAAGTCAACTGCAGAAATAAGATGCTTTTTGCAATTTGCACAAAGGTAAGAAAATGTTTTGGATTAGAAGGTTGCAGTAATAAAATAATATTTTCCCTGGGCATGGGTTTGAGAAGACATTCCACATATTTTTATGAATCCACAGCAAAATGTTACCATGAAAAAATGCTAGGGATGCACCAAATCCACTTTTTGGTGGAATCCTTCTGAAAGATTTGGCCGAATACCGAATCCGAATTTGCATATGCTGAATCCTGGCCAAATCCCGAACTGGATTCGGTGCATCCCTAAAAAATGCAGCAACAAAATGTACCATTGACCCAATTTATTCTGTACAAGAAATGTCACAGCAAATTCCCATTGACTTTTACATATTTTGCTCAGGAAAAGTCCCCATGAAAAACCTCTCATTTTGGCTGCAATGTATTTTGGGCAAAAATAAGTCACCACTAAAAGAAACAACCATTAACTTGAATTTTTGCCATTCCTGCAAATTTTCCTGGAGATTTGCTCATCACTAGAAGGGAGTGGAGAACAGGATCAAATTGAGATGCACCATTTAAAAAATATATACACAAATGTTAAACCTGAGAATTAATTTTAATAAAATAGATGTCTTGGATATTAAAGGGGTGGCCAACTTTAGTACTTAGTATGTTCTAGAATGGCCAATTTTAAGCACTTTTCAATTGGTCTATATTATTATTATTTTTTTTTAATTATTTGCTTTTTTCTGAATCTTTTCAGCTTTCAAATGAGAATCACTGACCCTTTCTAGAAAACAAATTCTCTTTAAAACTACAAATATATTGTTATTGCTACTTTTTATTACTCCTCTTTCTATTCAGGCCTCTCCTATTCATATTCCAGTCTCTTATTCAAATGAAAACATGGTTGCTAGGGTTTTTTGGACCCTTGTCATCAGATTGCTATAACTGCAAACTCCAGAGCTGCTGAATAAAAAGCTAAATAACTCAAAAAACAGAAATAATAAAAAATTAAAACCAATTGCAAATTATTGCAAAACCAGAGAGTATCACTCTCTACGTCATAA
The DNA here is from genome assembly GCF_017654675.1 of Xenopus laevis. Taxonomy (NCBI): domain Eukaryota; kingdom Metazoa; phylum Chordata; class Amphibia; order Anura; family Pipidae; genus Xenopus; species Xenopus laevis. Next base: position 26,845,422 of record NC_054384.1, read on the forward strand.
TAAGGGGCATATTTATCAAGGGTCGAATTTCGAATTGAAAAAAACGTCGAAATTCAATTCAAAAAGAACAACTGAAATTAAGTTGAAGTTTTTTTTTTGGTTGAATAGGTCTGTTTTTGATTGAATAGGTCCGTATTCGGCTGAGTTACAATCATACAAATCGAAGGAATAGCGCATTTCATCGAATTCGATTCAAAGTTTTTCCCAAAAATTTTTTTTCATGGTACACCAATTGACTCCAAATAGGCTCTAGGAGGTCCCCCATAGGGGGACAGTACATGATAAATTTCGATATTCGAATTTTCAAATTCAAATTGAATTTGGACTATTCCCTATTCAAAGTACACAAAAAATAGCTCGAAATTCAATTTTTTTTAATTCGAAAATTCACCTTGACCTTTGATAAATCTGCCCTCAGATGTTAATTTAAAGGTAAACAACCCCATTACCATTAAAGGTATTGACTGCAATTAACCTTATCAGTACATAAGCTGTCCTTGTCTAACAGAAATAGTATCTGTATTATGCAGCATGTTTCCCATTTATGTTCATAGCTTCTCCCTAAAAAGATCTTCAGTGATCACAGGATTAAGTCCTGTATGCTATGGGCTTAATAGTTATAACTGTCCTTTTGCCCCTCTGCACTTTATTTCTGTAACTTAGGCCTGCACTGACCTATGAGACTACATTCATAAATCCAACCTGTTATAAATAAGAAGTATAAAGTCATGCATAATGCAACACCTTGAAAGCTGTTTCCATGAAAGCTGATCAATATTTTTTCTTTTCTTTATGTTCTGTCAATGATACATCATAGATCCATTTATAATGAAATCAGATCAGATGAAGAAATAGCAACAGCTAACTTTTTTTTAAAGAAATATGTCATCCCCATGTAAAGGAAAAAAAGTGGCTAAAGCTCTGCCCTTCCATAATTTTTTTATGTCTATGTGTCTAGGCAAGGGAGCAAATTTACTAAGTGCCGAAAATTTGCCAGCGACGGCTTTGCAGGCAGCGCAACACTTCGCCAGTTGAAAATTTGCACAGACAACGCTAATTCACTAACATGAGAAAGTTTTGTCTAGGGCGCCGGACACTGGCGACGTTGTGCTAGCGTTAATTCGGCAAGCAGAGCGAAGTTGCGCTAGCGTTGGCTAATTTGCATACAGCGGGAAGTTAAAGTTGAATGGACGTATATGTTGCAGCAAATACATTACATTGCACAAGCCCAGGGAACCTTAATAAAAGAAAATAGAGTTGTTATATTGTCCTACACGAGCCCAGTGTATAGTTTATGTGCCATATGTTAGAAAATGTAGAGGGGAAGCCAGGTACCCCCAAAAAAAGTTACGCTCTTTTGCAGCCTATCACCCTGAAAAAAGGAAGTGGCCAGCGTTTTTTGGGAAATTTTCAACTAAAATTTGAGGAACTCCTATCTACTCTATTGCACTTCACCTGGTCTGAGGCGGCGAAGGCAAGTCTATCGCAAGAGGTAACGTTCAGTAAAATCCGCATCTTAGTGAATTTGGACAGTTATGTCCCTTCGCCAGAGCGCACCTTCGCATGGCGATTGAGTGCAAATGAGTGCCAGCGGCAGTCTCTTTCGCTAGCGAAGTTACGCCTATGCCCATTAGTAAATCGGTGAAGTACCGAAATGACGTCACACTGGCATTAGTCACTTCGCCCTTTAGTAAATTTGCCCCTATGTGTTGCATTTTGTTGAGCACAGAGGTCTGTGATATTGACCAGCAACTGTTATGTTTTCAGTGACTAAAGGAATCATTGCATATTATATATATATTATGTAAATTACATTTCTCTTACCCATGTGTTTGCTCTGACTTTAAATTTCTATACATTTTCTAGGGGAACAATGTGGTTTATTGTTTTGTTTTTTAAGTTTCTCTGTGTACCTCTCTTTCTTCTTTCCAGTCTCCCAAGTGTATGCTAGAAATACATTAACTGCTGTCGCAAGGCTTTCCCTTTTTGTGAAGTCTGCATAGGGCAGCTGCTAAGCTTTTTACACAACAATAATATGCATTTTTCTAGTATTCAGAACCAATGGGGAACACATTGGTATAATAGATAACTGCACAGAATCTGATTTTCAGATTAAGCAGCTTAAACACACGTTGTTTCTGTATTTGTAGAGTGTTTAAGGCAAATGATTTCCCTGAGAGTGTACAAACACAAAGGTATAAATATAATTTTAAAAAAATTAGTTAGCTTGAGGGGGAGTAGGTCTCTGTGAACACAACAGCAAGGCTTCTATTATCTGCATTCTACTGTGTAGACTCTGAGATTCCAACCTGTATACACCTGTGTTTTGCTTGTGGTTCTATGGGGCAAATTCACTAAGCACCGAAAATACACTAGCGACGCCTTCGCCGCACTTCACAAGGCGAAGTTCCACCAGGACACCGCTAATTCACTAAAATCCGAAGTTGCGCTCAGGGAAGCGAAAGGTAGCGAAGCTAGCGTTATTCGCTTTGCACTTTAGTGAATTTGCCCCTAAGAGTCTCTCAGAAATAATAATAACACCACAACTTGGGGCTTGTTTATTAAAGTCCGAATGCCAAAAACTCCAAAAATTCAAGATTTTTTACTATGAAATCCGAATTTTTAGGGGAAAAAACATCACATTTTCCAGGGGTTTTTTTATAACCCGAGGATGGAAATAGTCAGAATCCAAAAATTTGGCTTCTCAGACCTTCCGAGGTTGTATATAAATATGGGAGAAGTCCAGAAGATATCCTGATTTAGGCAGGGTTTCCTGCAATAATCCGAAGATTTCGTGGTTTTGTTCAAAAATCCCCAAAAAAAATTTTTTTCTGAATTTTTTACAATTTTTTCGAGTTTTTTCCCACACAGGAAATTTTTCGGAAAAATGTATTGATAAATAAGGGGAAATAACCTGGATTTGGTGGGAGTATATTTCAAAAATAAATTAGGTATTTTTGGATTTTGATATATAACCCCCCTAGCCTTCACCCCAATCAAGAATGCATCAATCAGCAATAAATCAGCAAAACAATCAAGAATACATCACCGTTTGAGTCAGCAGCATCATCTGCACCAAGCGACTGATCCCAATTTAATCGGCAGAGAGGTCTCAAGCAGGAATCAAGAGTGCTGGGCAGCACGCTCGTTGACTCCACAGGAGAGATCTCAGCCAACAAAATGGGGACCCTCAGTTTTATGTTCTTATAAACTATGAGCTCATACATTAAATCTCTTGGTCAACAACAGATCTTGCTTTCCATGTGCTAATCAGGAGATGGCCAGGCTTCCAGCTAGCACATCTGAAGCAGAGATCTTATTTGAGTAGATATTCGAAATAAAGGAAGTTGTCATGAGAACTTCCAGAAGTCATAAACATATTAGGAACTAACTGGAGTCATAAACATATTAGGTCATTGAGTAATTAAGTTCCTCTCTTAAGGTGGCGGAAGACGTAGAGATCCGCTCGTTTGGTGATGTCACCAAACGAGAAGATCTCACCCCGATATGCCCACATTGAATTGGGCGATATTGGGCTGATCCAATCGTGGGCCCTAGGCGGTCAGATCGCGGGGCCGCATAGACACACAGATGCGGCCGACGGGATTTTTAACCTTGGCCAGGTATCGATCGGGGAAGCCCATCAGATGGCCCCACAAACAAGCCAATAAGATGTTGACTCGGCCCGTCGGCGGCTTTTAAGGGCCCGTGTATGGGGGCCTTTAAGGTGGCCATAGACGTAACAATTACGATCTTTCTTGGAAAAGATCTTTCCAAGAAAGATCGTTCGTTTCAATACACACGTGTAGAGCTGAATCGTCAGATATACAGGTAGATATACGGGAAGAAACAATAGAATTCTACCTGTATCTGACTATTCAGCACTAACAATGGCCGATGTTTGGGTCCCTTCAAAGGCACCTGATCAAAATTTTCCGTCCAGCCCGATCGACGAGCCGACCGATATCAAAGTCTTCTGCCGATATCGGTCGGCTCTTTTTCCACCATACACGCAACGAATATCGGACGAAAATTCGTTTCGTACGATATTATCTGTGCGTCTATGGCCACCTACAAAGCTGTATTATACAAGATATTTTGTTTGAGAGTTCTTTCCTACAAAACCTCCTTAAACAAGACATTTCTATCAGAGTATTACCCTGAGCCACCATTGCACATATAAAAAGCTCAACAAAAACATCTCTCATTACAACCTGTGTTCAACATGTGCCCAGTTACTAGTGTATGGAACTGAAATGCACTATTGTTAAAAAAATTGTAAGAACAGATGCTGTTATATTGCATGTCCTGGCAAAGTCATTTGCCACTGACAGCTACCGAACGGCTAGCATTATGATTATAGATGAACGGCAGTGATCCATGGAGAATACCTCAGCAGAAACAATCCATACATCAACTTCCTTCTCATACAACAGGTGTATTTGTATATATGCAAATAGTATACTGTGTATTCAGCATTAGTACCATCGCGATCATGCACTGTTTTTTTAATAATAGACATGAGTAAACCGAAGTATTCAGAGGGCTAGAGAATTTGATGCACACGGCTGCTAGACTGTGAGATAAGTACAGGTATAGGATCTGTTATCCAGAAATCTGTTATCCAGAATAATGATCATTCACATTTTTAAAAATGATTTTCTTTTTCTTTAAAGGGATACTGTCATGGGGAAAAAACTTTTTTTTCAAAATGAATCGGTTAATAGTGCTCCTCCAGCATAATTCTGCGCTGAAATCCATTTCTCAAAAGAGCAAACAGATTCTTTTATATTCAATTTTGAAATCTGACATTGGGCTAGACATATTGTCAATTTCCCAGCTGTCCCTGGTCATGTGACTTGTGCTCTGATAAACTTCAATCCGCTCGTTTGGAGATGTCGCCAAACGAGCGGATCTCTCTCCGATATGCCCACCTAGGTGAGCAATATCAGGCTGATCCGATTGTGGGCCATAGGGCTCAAGGATCGGGTCCTAGCAAACGAGAACGAGAGGTCGGATCGCGGGACCGCATCAACTAACAGATCCGACCGCGATCCGACGGGATTTTTAGTCCCAATAAGTTGCCGACTCGGTCTGTCGCCAGCTTTTATCGGCCCGTGTATGGCCACCTTAACAACAAAACTCAATAGTAAAAACCCATGTCCCACTGAGACACATTCAGTTACATTGAGAAGGAAAAACAGCAGCCTGCCAGAAAGCATTTCTCTCCTAAAGTGCAGGCACAAGTCACATGACCAGGGGCAGCTGGGAAATTGACAAAATGTCTAGCCCCATGTCAGATTTCTAAATTGAATATAAAAAAATCTGTTTGCTCTTTTGAGAAATGGATTTCAGTGCAGAATTCTGCTGGAGTAGCACTATTAACTGATGCGTTTTGAAAAAAACATGTTTTCCGATGACAGGATCCCTTTAAAACACTGTGCTTTTTAACTATTCCTGTCTCAGATCTAATCCATATTGGCGGCAAAACAATCCTACTGGGTTTATTTAATATTTAAATATTATTTTAGTAAACTTAAAGTATGGAGATGCAATTTATGGAAAGACACCTTATCTGGAAAACAACAGGTCCCAAGCAGTCTGGACAACAGGTCCCATAAGTATATAACAGCCCGAATTAGTCACAAGCAGCCCCATGCAGGTTTATTTTCTATAATTTATCTTTTAGTGGAAAATACATTCAAAGGATAACAAAGGCCTTAACAAAACAAGGCTACAAATATTGTAATGTATATACTATATTTATTGTACTAGCCTTTAGATTCAGCAGCATTATAGTAGTAATGATCCAGGCCTTTGGATCTGTCCACAGCAGCTCCCCATTCTGGTTCTTGTTAGGCCTTCTTTTAAATGCCATAAAGACTGCCCATGCTCAGTGACCTCCTGGCTGCTGTTGAGAAGCTAAGTTTTGGTTTCATCGGAAATCTTCAAACTTTAGTAGAACATATCTCTCCTGAAAACTGATTATACAGTGTTGATTATTAATCAACTTTGATGTGGGATGCACTGGTTTCTATATTGCTTTGAAATGTCAATCTGAATGAATTAATAAATAGCCTTGTATCATAAATTTATATTCTATATACACTGTATATTATGAGTGGGTCCCTAAGCTCAGTAAGTGACAGCAGCACAGAGCATGTGCAGTGAATCAGCAGAAAAGAAGATGGGGAGCTACTGGGGGCACATTTGAGGGGACAGATCTTTACAACTAAAGGACCTGGGTCTCCTTAAAACTGATACAAAAGCCCAAGCCATAAGGGGGCAAATTCACTAAGCAGCAAAAATGCACTAAAATCCGAAGTTGTGCTCAGGGAGGTGAACAGTAGCGAATTTATGCTAGCGTTAATTCGTCAAGCAAAGCGAAGTTACGATAGTGATGCCTAATTTGCATACAGCGCCAAGTTAAAGTTGAATGGACGTATATGTAGCATCAAATACATTACACTACACAAGCCTGGGAAAGCTTCATTAAATGAAATAGAGTTGATATTTTGCCCTATACATGTGCCCACTGTATAGTTTAGGTGCCATATGTTAGGAAATGTAGGGGGGAAGGAGAGTGCCCCCAAAATAATTTACGATCTTTTTCAACCTATCACCCTTAAAAAAGAAAAAGACGCCAGCGTTTTTTTTCAACTTTTTTTTAAAGCAATCCCTATCTACTCTATTGCACTTCACCTGGTTTGAGGTGGCGAAGGCAAGTCTGGCGCAAGAGGTAATGTGCAGTAAAATGCACAAGTTAGTGAATTAGCGTAGTTACGTTGTCCCTTCGCCATAGCGCAACTACGCCTGGCATAAGGGTGCGAAGTAGCGCTAGAGTAGATCGACTTCGCTAGCGAATTTACGCCAGCGTTAGTCACTTCGCCCTTAAGTAAATCTGCCCCAAGGTGTTTCACGTCTACCCTAATTAACATTGAGAATTAGTTATCCTTTCAGCAAATGCACAGCAGAGCAGCTTTCCAGTGCTAAGGTTAGGAGCTGAAAAGGTTATAGAAATATTGCAGTTCTCAATGTCTGGGTTCAGAAGATTATGACTTACCTCTCCCCTAGAAGAGATATAGAGATATATATGTAAATCCAAGGGACTACAGTAGTGCTGTAATGGTCTTGCAGAATACAGCCTGGATCTGATTTGCATCTTGTGTCTCCTTACCTGTCCTGGGAATAAATAGATATTGACCCTCAGAGTTCTGCTGACTCACAGAGAATCCAACACAAAAAAGATTATGGTATCAGCCTTAGTATCTCACTAAATGACTGTACAGTATAGAAAAAAAAAAATTCTGGGATGTGCAGGCAGTGCAAGACCTTAATTTATGATTTCAGTTATGAACTTGCGTCAATGAAAATATGCAGCAATATGATGCTTTGTTTACTTAATAAGCCAAACCTTACTTATAAATTGGGGAATGGGGATGTTTTCCCTTTATGTATGGACCCTTTAAACTGAAGCTATGTCACAAAAAATTACAATATTGAGCTATTAGGGGCCGATTCACCAACTTCGAGTGAAGGATTCAAAGTAAAAAAACTTTGAATTTCGAAGTGTTTTTTGGGCTACTTCGACATCGAATGGGCTACTACGACCTTCGACTACGACTTCGAATCGAAAGGATTCGAACTAAAAATCGTTCGACTATTCGACCATTCGATAGTCGAAGTACTGTCTCTTTAAGAAAAAACTTCGACCCCCTAGTTCGCCATCTAAAAGCTACCGAACTCAATGTTAGCCTATGGGGAAGGTCAACATAGGCTTTCCTAAGTTTTTTTGATCGAAGGATATTCCTTCGATCGTTGGATTAAAATCCTTCGAATCGTTCGATTCAAAGGATTTTATCGTTCGATCGCACTATTTGCGCTAAAATCCTTCGACTTCGATATTCGAAGTCGAAGGATTTTAATTCCCAGTCGAATATCGAGGGTTAATTAACACTCGATATTCGACCCTTTGTGAATTGGCCCCTTAGTGTTAAACAGCCAAGTACAACTGCACCACAACCAACCCAAAGCAGTCATTTTTCTTTCCCTCCATAGGCCATTCAGTCCATGTTGCCTTTTAAGTTTTCCATCTCTTCTTTCCACGACCCCTGGGATTTCCTTATTCACCATGTTTGGATTATGCATTTCTTTCTCTCTTGTACCTCAGTTGTCTTTGTGGGCATAATGTTCAATTTGATCCATATCTTTTATAAATCAGCTGTTGCTATGGGTTAACTACACTTGGAGCTAACTTTGCACTTTGTCATTACATTACTGATTCATCTGTACACTTTCCCTTTTCTTCCTCCCACATCTCTCCAGCTATCTTTAGTGTATTATTCTTTTCCATCACTCTCTGTGCTTTCTTCTATAACTCTATGATCCTCTTGTTCTCTGTCTATTTACATTAATATCCAATGTTGTGCGGGTTGCCACATCTTGTTCTCCCCATGGAACCCAGCAAAGATCAATTCTAAGGTCTTGACTCCACCTCTTGCCAGAACCTTTTTAGGCCATGCTCTTTTAGGCTCAGATCATTCCAGCTGCAAACAACCACCCTGTTCATCTCTCTCTCTAAAGCTGCAGGAAAGATGTATATTCTTTCTGATGCTCTAGTGAAGAATCATGTTTACTGTGGCAGCTTGATTGCTTCCGTTTTGTATGAGGCAGAGAGGGCAGAAACTCAATGATTAAAAAAAAAAAAGAAGATATAGACATGAAGAGTTTAAATTTAGCTTTCATAAGCGATTCATGAGTAGGAAGATGTTGCTTATCTCTCCTTGGGACCTGGGGCTGGGGTATAATTTAGTGTCAGGTGACACCCAGTTGGTTAGGATGTAACTGAAACACTTTGATAGACAGTGATTTAAATTGATTAACCAGCGACAACCACTTAACTCTAATAAATCTTTAAAATATTTAAGAGGAAAAAGCTGCGGTGAAATTTCCTCAAGGTAACAGGTAACAGGGTTGCATCGGTTTAAAAATGTTTTCGTAGGCAAAGCATTTTGCTCCAATGAAAGGTTTCAAATAATATACAATACAGTGAATTCCCAAAACATTGTTACGTATTATTTAATGCAGAATTAATAAATATTTCTGCTGGGTTTAACTTCATCACCTCAATGTTTCTCATTCCTGTATTTATTTATATAACACCCCAAATAAACAGGAAAAGGGACATAAATTGCAATTGTGTGTTAGCACCATATTGTGTCCCCCAATCACCACTTGCTACATCTTATCTGTTTATCCTAGTAAAAAAATTAAATAAGGGGTGTGCATGTCTATTAAACTGAATTCTTATTTTAATGAAGGAAAAAGATTCATAATAAATAATGAAGAATTTGCTGAGCAAGAAATACATGATTCCTTTAGGTCTCCCCATGATCACACTAAGGGGTAGATTCACTAATGGGCGAATTTTTGCCAGCGGCAGCTCCGCACAGCTCGCACCATTAATATGGTTTTGTCCTGGTCGCCGAACACTGGCAACTTTTTGCTAGCGTTACTTTGGCAGTGCAAGCATTTCTTAGCGAAGATGCTATAGCATTCGTTTGTGCCTAGCGAAAATTCGCTATTGATCTTGCACTTACGTTAATTTGCATTGCATAAGGCCTTTTGTCAGTGCGAAAAGTCGCCTAGTGATAGAGTGTGAACGAATGCTAGCAACAGTCTATTTCGCTAGTGAATTGGCAATGTCGCCTGTTGGTGAATTGGCGATGTCCCTGTGGGTGGCAACGCTGGCGAATTGTCGCTAGCGTTAGCCACTTCCTCCTTTAGTGAATCTACCCCTATGGGTCATGACTTGGAGAAAGCTGTAGTGCTACATAGGGTCTGTAGTGCATAACAAATCTAATAACAGTAACACTGTGGGAGACCATGAAGGCTAAAGATGAGCAGTTTGGTTAGGAAATTGCACTTTTATTGTTTTGACAATATTTTTTAATGCCTCCAACAAAAAGAGCCAGTTGTACACAGGAAGCTGGGTGTAAATTATAGAAATCATGCAGGTGAAATGTATATGTAATTCTGCCTTTTTTACTCTAATAAATTGAAATGTACTTAAAAATTGAATGTTATCTTATTTAAAAAAAAACTTGAACGTCTAAAATTCGAACAAATGTTACTGACCCAAAAACTCAAATTGAATTTGAATTCAATTCTATTAGAAAAAACTTGAATGCAAGGCTATTAACATTTTCAAATTCAAATTTGTGAGTTTTGACACACAAACATTTTTTTAGAAAATTTGAATTTACCATTCAAACCTTAATAAATTTGCCCCTATGTGTATGAACTTTTATGTTCCCTTTAAGCCTAACCCATAATGTATTCTTATCCAGGGGCAGCACCTGCCCCTGGCAGAGGAAAGATACAACAGAATCTGAGACCATCTGGGGACTTGTACCTTTGGCCCTGTGGGTTCCTCTGAGTGCTGGATAGCCCTTTCTCTTTGCTGTACAATCAGTCCAAATTATAGTCCTAGGTTTGGTTGTGTTCACAATCCCCTGCCGGCTCTCACTTGTATCCCTCAAGTCCACAAAATAATACCTAAAAAAGAAGCCAGCGCCACAGGCACCGGGCAAAACAAACAAATATAGGGCAGTAACGTTTTGCAAATGACCCCCTTATTTCTGTGCACAGGTTTTATTGTAGCTCCACCGTGCTATGTGTAACCCCTTCTTATCCACCACCACAATTATATATAGCCTTTTAGGGAAGAGGGGTTGCTTCTTGCCTCGTGGGCCTTATAGGTGGATACTCACAAACATATGGTTCAAATAGGCGTAAAAAATCTTTGTTGTCCCAGCGCGTATCCTTTAAAACTGTGAAGTAGATGCGGCAGCGAAATAGTGTAATATTGCCTTTAATATATTTAAAAATGTAACATTAAAATTGCACTCACATGGCATTCCGCAATAATAGCATGTATAGCATATCGTCCTAGAGAGGCTTTCTCTCCACGCCTATCCACAATCGGAAATCCTGCTGCCAGAGCGCTCGTGGCTTTAGGGTCCCTTGCAGTATATCGGCGGGTCGCTCTCCTATGGCGTGCTATTCCGTGCTCCGTGCCTTACGCGTTTCGTCACTGACGAAGTGATAGACGAAACGCGTAAGGCACGGAGCACGGAATAGCACGCCATAGGAGAGCGACCCGCCGATATACTGCAAGGGACCCTAAAGCCACGAGCGCTCTGGCAGCAGGATTTCCGATTGTGGATAGGCGTGGAGAGAAAGCCTCTCTAGGACGATATGCTATACATGCTATTATTGCGGAATGCCATGTGAGTGCAATTTTAATGTTACATTTTTAAATATATTAAAGGCAATATTACACTATTTCGCTGCCGCATCTACTTCACAGTTTTAAAGGATACGCGCTGGGACAACAAAGATTTTTTACGCCTATTTGAACCATATGTTTGTGAGTATCCACCTATAAGGCCCACGAGGCAAGAAGCAACCCCTCTTCCCTAAAAGGCTATATATAATTGTGGTGGTGGATAAGAAGGGGTTACACATAGCACGGTGGAGCTACAATAAAACCTGTGCACAGAAATAAGGGGGTCATTTGCAAAACGTTACTGCCCTATATTTGTTTGTTTTGCTCTTTGCTGTACACATTGGTTTGCCACTCCCTGAAGCGATAAACCTGTGAGCTATTTACTTTATAATTCTGGAGCACCATTTGGTCTCTTTGTTTTGCTGCTCAGGAATTAGCCTGGAAATCCAACTATTTCAGACTTTTCCGGATTTTTAGGGAAGAATTTCAAAACAATTGAGCAATTCAGGAAAAAACCTGAACGCCGATTGGTTGCCAGCGTCGGACGCTGTTTTCAAGCTCCTTTAAATAGGCCTGTTTTGTCACTAAAATTTGGACGTGATGACGCTGACGCTGGCGTTCTGACGCCGACGCTGGCGTTCTGACGCCGGCGTCGGAACGCCAGCGTCAGGGCGCCAGCGTCAGCATCATGACGTCATTGCGTCCAAATTTTGGTGCCAAAACAGGCCTATTTAAAGGAGCTTGAACACTGCAATATTGCCCAAGTATAGGTTTCACTTTGTGTATTCCTGGGTGTGATTATAGCTTGTTTTTATTGATTCTTGTGTACCGACTTCTGCATGTTAAACCGTATTGACCCTCTTGTTACCTCAAACCCTGGTCTGAACTGCCTCCTCCTTGGTCCGCACTCTCGGCCTAAGGGCCCTTACATTATTATCTTGGAATATACTTCAACAATGCATTATGCCAGCTCCCTATTAGATATTTACTGTAGGAATGTCGCCATACAGAAATGGAATGATCTCTCTACACAGCAATAAATGTCCAAATGCAGGTAAAAGTACATGGAAGAAAAAATAGTGCAAATTTACAATGTGTTAGTGTTCCCCCTAGGTCAGTTTTGTGAGAGAAAGGTACTTTTAGAGAATGTAGCTATAATATGTTTGCTGCTGACTTGTAATTTACAAATAAGAATAATGAATTATATAATTAATAAAAACATTCTAAATCCTATTTTATCACACTAGTCAAGCAAAATGAACTTTAATTACACTATATAAATTATTTGAATCTTGTTTTCTTCAGTCTGGGAATTCATAATTATAACAAGCAGGCAGCAGCCATTTTGTGGACACTGTTATTAAGACAAGTCTTGCATCATCTCAGAATCTTGTTTGTGCACCAGAATGGGGGACCTGATGTCCATCCCCATGCCCTGGCTACACAATTAAATGGTGAAGAGAACGGGGCAATGTGGGGAGAGCAGTGACATCTAGTAAGTGCTGAATGGAAAGTGAAAGTAATTGTCTGCCCCGCCTCTAGGGCAGACAATATTTGATTGACAGCTGAGATTTTTAAATGAGTTTACAACAGCTATGAATGTTTTAATAAAAAACAGAAATTGGATTTCATGTTTAATATGAAAAGGACTTTTATTATACAGCTTTTTATGTCTGGGTGACAGGTCCACTTTTAAGAGTTACTAATCTGTCATTCTTCTGCTGAAAATCTTCTGCACCCATTCATACAGTCCACAGTTCTGAGAGGTGTTCATCAGCTCCAGGATTCTGTAGCAACAATAGGCACCCTTGTACAGGGTGTAGCTGCATGCAATGGTGCTTGGCACAACTGTGATTGCACCAATACGGTTTTTTATTTAGGGGTTTATCAAAATCCAATTTTTCGGATTTTTTTAAGAAAAAAATCTGACCAAACTAAAATCCATGATGTGAATTTATTTATTATTAAAAAAGTACAATTTAATCGGATCAGGGACAAACTCGATAAGATCTGAGTTTTTGCCCAAATCGTCGGTTTTTTTTTTTCTGGCTTTTTCCTGAATGGCCAGAATTTTCCAGATTTTTGCCCGAAAAGTCTGAAATAGTCGGATTTTCTGGCTATGTTACTGTCCCTTTATAAAATCTCGAAAATTTGTTTACTTTTTCTTATGTGAAAAAGCAGCATTTGGAAAATCGTAAAGAAGAAAAAAAAAAGTAATTAAGCTAAGTGGATATTTATGCCTTCATCAGATTGCTGTGTTAGGATCCAGCTGGTGTTTTTTTTAATCAGAAACCTGGTACAGCGTTGCCATAATCACAATGGGAATGCAGCTCGGTAAAGTTTTTACCTTAGGGCAAGAGATTTGATATTATCTAAACGTAACCTAATACCTGTGCTATTTTATGCATTACAATTGAGAAGGGAATAAAATATCAGTTCGAAAACGTTTCTAATTGTATTGATTTATAACCCACCTGCAGTTAATAAATTCTTGCAGCATACTGTAACTAGATTGCAGCGGAATAGATTTCTTTTTTCCCCATGTATAAATATATGTGCACCTGCTAATGTTACTGACTTGCATGTGGAATAGCTTTATGTGAAATCACAAATAATCAGCATTAATAACGGCTGAATGACAATACTCAGTAAGGTTTCGGGAATGATTCACCATATGCTTTGTTGAATTTAGACAAACAAAAAAATAAAGAGAATTCTACCGTTTGTTCTTATTTGTTTTTACTGCCGGATTTATTGTATTTTACAAGGTCACTTGCTTTAAGAATAAAGGCATTTTATTTATCGAAATCTTTACAACCAGTGATACTGTTACTTTTTATTCCATCTTATAAATATTTTACACTCCCTTTCCCTTGCTAAACTGTATTCTCTGTTCTGCTGTTCTAAGTTCTGCTGCAGAGCACACAGTATGCACGTGTAATATAGAGGTATACAACTGGCTTGCCATCTTTGGCATAAGAAGATGTAGGAGACAGAGGGCAGAACAACACACACACAGAACTAATGTTTGACATGTATATATTTTTTTAGGATTGTACTAAATTGTATTCCAATGTTTTCCTTTATATTACTTGATAATGATTTGGATTCCGTAGCATTTCCTCTGAACATTTGATCCAATAGTTGATAGATTTCTCATGTGTTTCAGAATAACAGCAATTAATATATTAAATCATAATAGACAGTTCTGTGACAAAGTGCTTACAATTTAAATCTAGGCAAGATGGGCGAATAAATTTGGCAGGCATGAATTTGCGGCGAATTACCACATTTTGCCGCTGGCAAATAAATTCGCAAAACTGCTGTAAAGATTCACCTGCAAAAAATCTGCCGCGTCGAAAAAATTTGGGTGTGTGTCGTGCATAAACATTGTTCGGACGTCAAAATTATTCGGACACCCATTAACTTTAATGCATTTGGCAAAAATAGGAGCGCATATAACAAATGTCACAGGCGTCAAAAAGTGACTATTTTTTTGCAGTTTCGGGAAATTCGCAAATTTTTCAGCGATACGGGACAAATTCGCCCATCACTATTTAATACCCTGTATGTTGTCAAATTATTTTTACAACATACAGTACAGCCTTGCTCTAATTTAAAATAAGCGCATAACTTGAAGATGCAGGCAAAGGATCTATTATCTGCAATACTTGGGATCTGGGGGTTTGCTGCATAAGGGCTCTGTAATTTGAATCACCACTTTGCTAAAAAATCATTTAAACATTTAATCAATTAGCATGAAGAACAAGTACATCATTTTTAGAAGTTACTTGCTTAAAATAGACCTTGTGGGAGATGGCCTCCCGTAATTTAGAGGTTTCTGAAAATCTGGTTTCTGAATAAAGGATTCCATACCTGTATTTCAAAGATAATGTTACCAAATGAAAAGGCTGTTATCATAGGGCTTTAGAAACATGATAACAAAGAACCAATACCCATAGCACATCATAGACACATGTGGGGCCTAAATTTGCCAACAGGGGTGATTCTCTATCCCCTGCTGCCCTGAGGTAGCTTCCGTTCTGCCACCACCTCCCTCCCCCTGTGCTTACCTTTCCAGAGGACCTTCAAGGAGGCCCTCAATGCTAGTGCAGAGAGTACAACTACACTAGAAGAGTCTCATTTCTGGTTTAATAAAACAGAAATTCATCTCTTAAAGTTGCCAGGAGCTGATTTTTGCCATCCCTGGTAACTCCGAGGTTAAAGCTGCCTGGGGCAAGTTTCTCTACTCACTTCATTGAAGCGCACCCCTGTTTGCCACAAAAATAAATATTTTCATGTTGACAGTTGGAGGCCTTGACTTTCACGAGTAAAGGGCTTTTTTTTCAAAATGTATAATAGGTGCTAAGTGCCAAAGGCTTTTAGAAAGCCCTGTAGACAGGCTCCATGAAGTTTACCCTAAGGCTGATGGCACTCACAGCACTTCCTTGTTAGCTTATTGAGCCATTAGAGAAAAGCCTAATGCCTAAAGGTGCGTGTTATGAGTGCGTCCATTGTTGCCAGTAACAAGTGGAATGGTGTGGGGGCTTATCAGGAGAAATGCTACCCGTGCTATTAGCCCAAGGCTTTCTTTGACTTATTATACTTTGTCTAATATCATCAAAACATAATAAAGCCCTTTAGAGAGTATGTTCACTCACTCATATTACTCCATGCCCTAAAGGAGAATACTAACAAAATATCAATATGACAGCAAGGCAAATGCGCACACAAACTACTGTCAAGTTGAATCAAGAGCCAACTGACCTACCCCGGTTATCATTGTGCTGTGGTTTTCTGGCCTGCTGAAGGTAACTGAAGTCCCTAGACAAAACCCATGCAAACATACAAACTGCATTAAGATGGTGCTTTCACTAATAATCACATGACTGGTGAAGATTTAGAATCTTATTATTATTACACACACATATGTGTATGAAAGATTTCAGGCATATTGTTTCATACTATAGAAGAAAAAGTGCTCTACGCACATTCACATTATTGTCAATAAATCTGTTCTAGGACAGTCTTTCTTTGACTTTGGGATACTTGTTGACTCTACCCTGGCACCCAATATCTGTCTGGCCCTGCCTGAACTGGAGAAAAAAATCTGCTGTGCATAAACGTGCGTTTTTAATTTCCCTCTTTATAAATCCCCAAGGCCTAATTTATAGTATGGATTACAGTTTGGGGTATCTATTAATAGAAACAGAGTTCCATTGCTGTAATAAAAGATATTATAGGATGAACTGGGTTTGCTGATGTTGCAGAATTAGCACTAATTAATGCACTAGATTGCTGCATAAAAATATTCAAGGTCAATAATTACTCATTCTATCATATTAAAATAAACAGGAGCATAAATCAAAATTTCAGGTTAAAAAATTTGAAAATAAAACATTGTTCTACAATAATAAGCACAACGTTATGCTGAATGAATGCCTTTACACGGTAGTTAAGTTGGGTTGAAAAAAGACCAAAGTCCATCAAGTTCACCCCCTCCAAATGAAACCCAGAGCACATACAGTATATACACACACTGACACTGACCCCTCCATACACTCACATAAACTATATACAGTATACCCATATATTTATTAAATGTTGATTTTAGTATCACAATAGCCTTTGATATTATGTCTGTCCAAGAAATCATCCAAGCCACTCTTAAAGACATTAACTGAATCAGCCATCACAACATCACCGTCCTCACTGTGAAGAACCACCTACACTGCCCTCTAAGTATGTAAAAGAGAAATCATGTCCCCTTACAAGCTTCTTTTATTAGTCAATTTTTTATTTTGGGGTTGACATGCCCTTTAAGGACTGGAGTCCAAAACTGCACTGCATACTCCAGATGAGGCCTTACCAGGGACCTTTTTTCATTTTCAACAAAAATTAACTATGTCACTATGTAACTCTAAAGTGTGTACTGAATAATAAAGCAATATCAATAACTTGGGTCTCTTTCTTAATTCGAAAATGGAACACCCTCAGACTTTGCTATGCAGTCCAGCACAATGCTAGATATCTTTCTGTCTTCATTTAATAGAAGTGGATACAGCATATAATACACTTATATAACTCTCATGACTTCTTGGACAAGTATAATATCCATGGTTACAGTGATCTTAAGTGCTACAGTATAGGTACTGTATATATATATATATATTCTTAATGAATCAGATGAAAATTAAGCTTAGGACTGGCCAGATATGGGATGACTTTGACGTAGTTGGCCAGCTTAAATATATTGCAATATATGGACAAACAATCCCTGTTTTGTTTAAAGGGTAAGTCATTTTTCAGTAGCAGTATGCACAAAATGTCTCTGTCTTAAATACATTGATTATGGGTTGAGTGCAGAGGACCTCTTTTATTTGTCTATATGTATTTTTTTTACATGAGTCACATGTAAACAATAAAACTTTTTATTGAACTGAGAGTGCGGATCTTCTTTGGTGGATATATATATATATATATATATATATATATATATATATATATATATATACATAGGTCTGTATAGATATATGCACTGGGGCTCTGACATAATCATATAAAGTTTAGGTTGATGTACAATCAATAGTAGAGCAAGAACTAATAGTGAAATGGATAAGGAGGGAGGATGACTATGTGCCTCATCCTGTCCCTAACAAATACAGTACTGCTAAATACAGGTAGCGCTGTATTCATGGGATGAACACAATTTTTCTATGTGCTGGATGGGACATAAATTCCATCTAGTGCATTGCATGTTTTTGCTCTTTGAACCTTGGCCTGCAGAGAGTATGTCTAGCATTCTCCTATGTCTAGCATTCGTGGAAACTATTTTTTTCAAAGAGCTTATTGGTGTTATAGAAAGGTGCATATATTCTTTTACACTAGACTAATGCTATAAAAATGCCATTATTTTATACCACTCTAGACCTGTCAATGGGACAGTGGGAAAGTATCAAAAAAATACATTCATGGTGAACTAACAACTTAAAATTAGTTACTTTAAAACTTCCTGCAGCAGTACTGTGATATTTCAAGTGCTGAAGGCACATTTTTAGCTAAGCATCACAATAAGATTAATGTTCTTATATTCCCTTGACCTTTTTTATTTACATACTGACTGCAGAGTTAATTGACCTTAGCTTCATTGTCTTGCACCTCCAAGCATCCTCTTCTTTTTGCTGACGTCAGCGTCAGTAGACCAGCCGGGTGACTATTCAGAACCAGACAGCTATGCTTCCATCATCAAAACCCATTGGAAGTCCATGTTTCCATTACTCAAACAATGGTCTTATCAGTTTCAGCGTGTGGAACAGAGCTGTGTCCTAACCCTCTTATGAGTTGGGATACATAAATATGCATACATAAAAATGCAATCAAAAAGTGGTATGCGTTACATTGTACACCCGGAAATATCACTTGTACTTACAAAGTAGTGAAATGCAAAATGAGTATTATTTCTATGATCACAATGCATGCCATTAATTCACACAAAAAAGAACAAAACTTTATAGATATTTGACACCAACTTTACACCTTTTTGGTGTTAAATATTTTATACACCATTATTAATACACCCATCAATGTACTGTTAGGCACCTGGAGAAGTGCCTTGTTTAAAGAGAAATGGTCTAATATATTATAAATCTACTTTGTCTATTGTATCTTTATAATTTTTGGATGCAAAATTGCTAACACAGGGACATTTCTGGGCTTTTGGGGCTCCCATATTCCACCTATAGGAAATTCTAAGAATGACAGAAAGAAGACTAACTTCTGTGTAAAATAAAAGCATTAATCCAAATGCCAGCTATTTTGTATTATGTAGGTCTATCCTTTAAGGTTTTCATTTATTTGTGAAGTCCCACCAGGTTTGCCAAGCAGAGGATAATGATGTCACTGCCTTACATTTCTAAGGCAACTGGTTTTGCAAGTAGGTGATTGTAGCTTTTTTGTGTGCTTGGAAGGATACTGAACATCTGTCTTTTTCTCACAGAGTCAGTGAAAGATGAAATGACACTAACTGCCAAAATATACTATTCTTTCCCCTTAGTTTTCTGCTAAACAGACTCCTGCAGGGTTACTGGAGTAGCTACGGACTGTGCTTTCATCATTTCTGGAAGCAGCCAGGTAAGATGAAGTCTCAAGTGTGGCCTCCTAAGCAGCCGCATCCTCCACCAAGTCAGAATTTATTTGTAGAGAGGTGCATTGAGCGCCGGGGACATAAAAGGCCTGAGTCAAATCAGCAGGAGAACAGATCTAATTTCAGTATGAAAGGGAAAAAGAGATAAAGAGAGAGATCAAGAATAGCAATGCAGCAATACTGCTTTTAGTGATAATTAATAATTAACATATCTAATGATGCCGGGCGACAGGAACAATTTGGAAAAGAGCTGAGGGCATGAGGTGACACACATCCAAGATATTGGCACAAGAAAAATGTCTTAATCGTTTACTAAACCAATGTAGTGTGCACAAGGATAAAAGTTTTACAGCCGCGGCAGAACAGTGTGGCAGAGGCAATCAACTGTGTGAAACTTGTCTGTACAGGTATGGGATCACTTATCCGGAAACCCTTTATCCAGAAAGATCTGAATTACAGAATGGCCCTCTCCCATAGACTATTGAATAGTTTACAATTTATATCCTACTTCCTCTGTAATAATAATAAAATAGTGTCTTGTACTTGATCCTAACGTGAATGTAAATATTGGTGGAAGCAACCCTATTGGGTTTATTTATTGGTTAACTGAATTTTTAGTAGACTTAATGGATGCGGATCTCTTATCCAAAAAACCCCAGGTCGCAAGTATTTTAGATAACAAAAAAATAATTGTTCCATTCCGTGGCTTTGCCAGGATGACCCCAAAGGTCACCTAGTGAACTGAATTAAAAAAAAACATTCATGCACATCTCCAATGAGTCTGGCATGCTTCATGGATGGTATAATATTTTTAAAATACATTGGGGCGATTAGACATAGAGCAAGTGCACTTCAGTAGCTGAGCCATGTGCTGAAAAATAGTGTGCACAGTTTATTTTCTGCCATGTTAATCTTGAGCCTATCCAATTAAACATATTACCCACTTGCTCCAAATATGTCAGGCACATGAAGGAGCAGTTAAAGACCTCTGTGCAATTCAGGCTCAGGAAAAGAACACCCCAGAGAATATACGGTACTCTTGGATTAAGAAAAAAAATATTACCTTAGAATCCAATAAGGATAAAGGCACATGAGCATGTAGACCAGTGTTGCCATCAAAATAGCAGTAGTCAAGATGCTCAGTTTCACCCAAAGTCTCTCTTATACCTTTGCATACAAATGTGCTTTAGAAGAATTTACAAAAGAATTATCATCTGATTGCACACACACTGACAAAAGCAACAGTTCCATATACTGAAATACCTAATCCATGTAACAGCACCTGGTAAGCAGTAAATCTCTGCACCTAGGAAACACTTTTCATCCAGGGGCCAACACTTGGGATCTAAAGATACATTAATGAATTCCCTAGTTACTTTCAATCTTTCCTGTGGTCATAACATGTTATCAAGCCTGGTACAACATACTGACAGGGGTATATTAAGCACAGTAGGGCAGTGAGCTAATAAGCGTTTCACGCAATACAATGTCGTTTTCTGAGCTTTTGCTTGTTACTTATGGATAATAGGTTGCCTGCATTATCCAATAGTATGTATGACAGCCAAAATGTCAAGTTGCCTTGTACAATATGGCTACTAGAGTGTGTGCACAGATGCACAGTGATCTTCCTTCAAGCCATCAAGTTGAATGCATTGATCTGCTGATACTTAACCAGCTTCAGAATAAGTAAAGAGTAAAAAGTGAATTCACCCTTTAAAAATGAGAAATTATTTGGATATGTTAGAATGCGTACCTACCTACAGAACTGGGTTTGCATATAGACCCCTCTGGTTATACATCGCTAAATATTCTTTAAATAGATTTCTTGTACAGACAAGAGAGTCAGTTCAGATAACATGCACAGTACAAGGGCAGTCAATACATAACAAGGGTAGAACACTAGTCAAGGATTCTGTAATACTGAAGTAAGGAAACCCCTGTCCCAAAAAGCTTACAATGTGAATAAATGCATGGATACCCATCTACTGTACCTAGGAACATTTCCCCCGTGTCTATATTTTCTCTTCATTCTGCATAAGAAACGTAGCATGTGTTTACTTGTAGGCTATATGGAATAAAAGAAGCTGGCAGTTTAAGCACTGTGTCCTTGGGTACAAGAGAGGGATTAATGACTTGATCCTGTAAAGATGTTAATTTCAATGGAGCTTTGGTTTTTGAACTCGAGTCTTTGCTACATAATAAGCACACATTTGCTTTATCAAACAAAATCAATTGATATGCACTGTATTCTCCAAGGTATTCTTCTGTCTTTAACATCCAACAATATACTTTTTTTCCAGACATCTTAACGGTGTGAAATAATAAAATAAGGTTCCAGGAAGAAGCAGCTTCCATCACACCCCTCAGCATTAATTTCACATAGGGAGCAATCATTGCACTGTGAGAGCGAAGCTTGATTCATTAGCAAAAGCATTGTAGCATACAGTGCATCCGATGTGAAATTGCCCTGTGATCTCAAAGGTTTGCGTACTGAGACTGACACTTCGCTACCCAAGAAAATACTAGATGATAGGGCTTTTTTTTAACATATTTTGCACCAATTTAAAGATTGCAGTGCTGCACCACTAGGTAGGGATAGGTAAAAGGGGCAATGGAGGAAGTCTGGTGGTCTCCATCTGAGCTGTGCAGTTCCTGGAATTCCCTAACACAATGCAGTGCATGCAGGACTATTAGTTAAATGTTTATCTTTAATGCACATGAAGGGTTTAGCTTGTTAGTGTTTCTTAAATCATCAACACAATGTAATTGCACAATTCAGTGGCACAAGGCACCGACTGCACGGCAGACATTAAACCACATTAATACATGACTCTTGTGCTGCCCTTGGAGAACAGCCAGCATTTCAACTTAATTCCCTGAGGTCTGGTTTAAGGCTCAGAACAGACACTAACACAGCCATATGGTTCCACATCCAAGGGGCATTTATGTGCCAACCTGCCTTTCACATTTCATTTCTAAGCTGATGAACTGCATGCAGTGATAATTTCTCTAGCTTTTCAATTACATTCCACAGCAATTCTTTTCTCAATGCTTGCTGTTTTGCACCAGAGAAAACCCCTGTAAACAATAGACATACATATTTATGTAGGCATAATTTATGTTCGGTTTGGATTCAGTAAAGTTGCTTGGATGGCAGAAGAAAACAATATCAAAAGCTTCCTTGTGTGAAACATAACATTTAAGAAATAAAATGAAAAGCCCAATATGGCAGAGCCTGGGAGGAAGCTCCCTTAATCTTTCCACTGTAATTTTTTTGCTTTTGTAAGAAGCTGACATTTCGATGGTCGATAACTGTAACATGTACCTGGAAGTGAGACACTCAGGTTGTTTATGGCAATAAAATTATCAAATATGGACTTCAAGTCCTATCTAAGAGTATTTGATAATTGTACGACTTTTTTCTTATTTATCTAGAAAATGTAAGAAAAAAAAGAAAATGTTATGCAATCAAAGAAAAGAAGGCTTATCGCCAAACATACTTTGCTCCCTGTTCTGTTTCAATGCACCTAAACAAAGCTTGGTATACACCAGGTAATTAAATAGCTGCAGATGTCGGGAATTTTATTGGCAACTCAACACATTAGCACAACCTTTGCAGAGAAATAACGATTTGAAATTCAAACCAATGAATGTTCCTTAAATGTTCCATTTACAGCTAAGCCCATGGCATTACTGTTGGTTGTTGGTAAGGGCTCTAAGAAAAACAAGTTGCCATACAGGCTGGCAGTCCTTGTGACAAGCAGCTTCATCTTATGGATACTTAGTGCTCCAATACACTGCTTGGACTGCTGTAAAGTGATGGGAGCCCTACAGTGCTTTACCCTCACTTTGCTTTGAATTGTAAAGTTTATCTCAACCACATACTAGATTGTTTTTTGTTTGTTTTTTTGCTATATATCTACACACAGCTGGCATATTCAATAAAAGTCAAACTCAAAAAAACAATCTTTTCAAACATGAAGAATATTAATATTTTATTAAGGTTATTATTTTTTAACGCTTGCATGCAGAGAGAAAGGGCATAGTGTCTGTATTGCTCCAGTCTCAGGTTTTTTTTTAATTCAATGGTCATGAATACCTTTAGATTTCTCTGGAATGAAAATTTATGGTTACATCCATGTCATAGGGCTGCAGAATAAGCTTGTATTATCCAACAGGGCCCAAAGAATGGATGTACTGCAAGAGTGAATTCATCTGCAGACTTCCATAAGTGGCTGGCATACCAGCAGCACCCTCCTCGTGCTTGCTAAAATGCTAACACAATGACCCTGAGCAGCAGAAGAACTGGAGCTTCACAATGCCTTCTACTGTGGAAAAACATCCAAAAGCAAATAATGACCAGGAGAACGTATAGCATAGGAGCAAAGACATTAAAAATAAGAGGAAAGGTGAAATCTGGAAGATAAATATACGTGTTGTATAGTACCTTGCTTAACAATGCAGCTGTGCTGACTGACAGCCAAGTGTGTTCTTTATAGTAGAGACCAGAGAAAATAGATCAGCACCCAGTGGGAAGCCCATGCTCAGTATGGTATTCTATTTCCCTGTCCCAGTTAGAATAAAAATGTACACTCACATAAAATGCATAGCATAGGGACAAACCTGGGCATACACAGTCGGAAACCTGTCATTTGGACAAGTCACATAACACACAAGTCACAGTGCTATGCAATATGTTGGCGCTATATAAATACATGTTAATAATAATAATAATTATATTGGGCTTATGGGATCTTTGCCCTTCATACAAGAACAGTATTTTATGATCCATTTTCAAGGATTCCCATTATGACAATTACATAAAAATGAAGAAATCAAAGAGCAAATGGTGGCTAATGCTCACCTCCCAAACTAAATCATGGAACACCCAACAGACTGCCCTTTGGGTTTTTTTCACTGTCTGTATTCCAGAAATGAATATGATAAAGATACCGTATAAAACATTTCTTGTCACATTTAAACTGCAGGCAAACCTGCCATAATCCATTGCTTCTGGTTCTGGCCACCACAAGGGAACCAACCCCACAGTATTGGAACATCTCTCATCCAGCATTACTATCCCTTATTAATATTACAAATAAGAAAACATCAAAACTGTACCCCCAACTGTCCGAATGTAGATGTTTTTCATCTTATTTTGTGTTCATTTACAGAAATTGTAGACTACTTTTCAGGGCTATAGTGCAAACCTGTTATACTGTTATGGTGATATGTCATGAATGGTGTTAAAGGGTATTTTCCTAATAACACAGATGCATTTATTAAAAATGTTCAGCGCTTTTAAAGTTATTTGTAAAACCAATTGCTATTGAAAGCAGCATTTGCTTAAATCTTGATTGTTATTTTTTAAACAATGTTGCAAAAGTCTTAGGGGCAGATTGCATTAAGGATGAAGTGGCTAACGCTAGCGACTTTTCACCAGTGTTGCCATCCGCGGACACATCGGCAATTCACTAACAAGCGCAGGCGCCAATCCGCTAGCATACGGGACCGTCGCTAGCGCTCATTCACACTCTATCGGCAGGTGGCTTTTTGCTCTGGCGAACGATTGTTACTCCGCAAATTCACTAAAGTGCGGATCATACTGAACTGTCTCGGCACATTGTTTTGCATTTATATGAAGTTGACATTTCTATAATGATAACAATTATAGATTCATTTATGTGAGGAAACCCAAATTATTTATGACAATGCAACGATCAAATATGGATTGGGAGATCACATTTCATTCGCATTGCTGGGCTTAGAAACCAAGTGTTCAAGTTTACAGCATCTATTTTTCATATATAAATATTTATTTGTCTTTTGTATATATATATATTTTTTTGAGCACTACGTTCTCTCTTCTTCCTCTCTTCCTTCCCCTTTTTTCTTTCATTTAGGATCCATTGCATATGACAGCAGCTCTGTTTTTCTTTATATTTTTCTTTATTTTTCTTCATTTTGATCTAGATTTTGGTTTCTTTGGTGGAATTATATGGTTCATATGGTTCCTTTATTTTGTGTGCTTATTCCTGATAGGCAATTTCATTTATAGTTTAATTTGTTTATCTATAGTATATACAACTTACAAACGTGCATATATACATAAATATATTTATATATATACTTATTCAATATATTTTTCTCTAGTTTTGTTTTATTATATTACAACATACCATCATGTGCTAGATCATGTTAGATCATATTAAGTATATGTAATTTTTGGATTCTTACACTGGGATTTATATATATATATGTGACTACGATGTTTTTAATTTAATTGATTGGTTTTCACCAGGTGCTTTTAATTGATGGATTAAGCAATATGCATAAATGTGTTGCCAGCAGGGGGCCCTTTTGGCTTCTGATGAAGTGACCGTTGTAGTCACGAAACGCGTTGAGCCATGCACTCCCCTGCTCTGCTCTTTTGGATTTTTGTGTGCTTTTAAAGAATATTTAATAAAAGAAGTTTTTTTATATAATTCTTCGATACAAAAAAAAATTTTCTATCCTAACCAGCACCAGACTTCTGCGCCTTCATTTGCTGTACTGGCTTTACCCACGTGACCAGAGTGGGCTGTTTGGATGTCTTTGGATAGAGCTATCACCTAGCCCCACGAATGGACTTCGTTTGCATGCACTTTTAAAGCTATCTTAGAAACCAAGTGATCAGTGTAAGACTTTATATAAATCTAGTCACCTGCAAAACGAATGCCTGGATTTATTGTTTTACATTTAGCATAAACAGAAGATCACAGAACAGAATAAAAGGTTTAGCATGAAAACACAATGTACTTTATGTGCTATTTTCAAAGATTAGAGCACAAAAGATACTTAAATAGCTGCAGATTCTGTGAAAGTGAATTGCAAGCAAGCAAATCTGTTCCAAGATTTCACAGAAATATTTTGCCTACGCTCATATAGTAGTAATGATGCTCGCATTCCCATGGCCTTTGAGGTACTGGACAGAACAGAAACTTGTAGGAGCATTGTTCATGCTCTGGGGAAATAAGTGATGTTTTGGCAGCAGGCAAGTGAGTCTGAGATCTTGTGGAGTCATACAGTGCTGCGAAATATGCTGGCACTATATAAATGAATGTTAATAAAATTTGGAGCTAAGGTTTGGTGGACAGAAGGTCCTAGGATCAAGAAGTCCATTTCTGAATTGCTAGGAAAAAGTAGCAAAGATTCTGTTAATATAAAGGTCAGTGCCATACTGTCTTTCAGATAGGGAATGAGGTGATAAAGATTAATTGGTGGATAAGTACTTCAAGGGTTCCCATGGAATGAGGTGATAAAGATCACATTGGTGGATGAGAACTTCAAGAGTTCCTAGGGATAGTTCGGTAGTAACAACTGTGTATTTTACCTTCATATGTTGGAGAAAGATTCTAAGAGAAGGCAAAGAACAAAGAGTTAAGCGGTGCCTGCAGCTCACACCTCATTATTACTGTACCAAGTTATCAGTTCTTAACTCATATCTCACTGGTACAGGCAAATGAGGATGATGGCTTACTTGAAAGTTTTGTAAGAATGCTTTAGAGAAGAAAGTGATCTCTATAATGTTCAAAGGTAGACAACTGGACATCCTTTCTATGAAAGAGACTCTTCTGGGGCAAAGGTACACAGAGTATAAACACTGGGCAAATTTGCCCCTGGCCAGTAACCCACAGCAACCAATCAGTGACTAGCTTTTCAGGTAGAACAATGAACTCAAACATCTGATTAGTTGCCATGGTTTACTGTCCTGGTGCTAATTTATCCCAGTGTTTATAAATGACCACCACAATATAGGCAAACAGATCACACCAATGGTGGATTGAGCTGTCAATCAAACTCTGACTCCTATATGAAGAGAGAATAAAGAGAGACAGATTATAATTCGATTTTTTTTCACAATATTTATTTTATTTTCCCGCACTCAATTTTTCGAGTTATTTTATTGATAAATAAAGTAAAATGGTGGATGGGAGTTTTCAAATTTGTTTTAATAAAATAATGAGAACATTATTGGGGGAATGTAACAAAAGATGCAAAGAGCAAAACAATTTGCACAAATAAGAATAAATATGTGCATTTCACAATGTAATATTCTTCCTTAAACTGTTATTACATTGCGATTTTCATTGCGCATTGCGAATTTTTATTGCGCATTGCCCACTTTTAAGAAGAGCTTAAGAAGAGCGTAATTCTTTGGAGCAAACATAACAAGTTTTTCAGTAAGACGTTTTATTACATTCACTGCGCACTGGCGCAAATGATAAAATTCGCAAACGGTCTTCCACTGTCTGAAGTGGTTGCTAAACAGTTTCCAGGTTTTCAAAAGCTATATTAAATTCGTGCAAAGCAAAATTTGTTCGCACAGAGGCATAACTTTTCACATTGCGAATATTTTTTTACGTTACCAACTTTTATTACATTCCTCCGTTAGAGTTTTAGTAAATAACCCCCTTAAAGGAGAAGGAAAGGTCTTTTAAACTGGGGATGCCAAAAATTAGGCACCCCCAAGTGATCACATGTACTTACCTGATACCCAGGTCAGTATTCCTATCAACAGAAAACTGCACTGACCCGGGATTCTTCCAGTGACCACCACTGAGCAAAAGCAGTGCTTGCCATTAAGCATACCCTTTGATCTTATAACAAATCTAATCATGCTTTAAGGTACAATTTGTTGAAATTTTTGAAGGGTCTGTATATTTTCTGAGGTAACTGGAGTATTTCCTGGTAATTTATACTGTATATACTAGTGGAAAAGCACTTCTTGTAGGTACAAGAGATAAGAGGGGACATTTACACCGTGCTCTCCAAAACAGAGCAGAACCTGACTGTGCTCCATGAACACATTGCTGTCCCCTCCCACCCTCTACTGCATTTAGACCACTAACCTAAGTGCTATGGTCATAAAAATGAGCCTTTTAATCACTGGACAGATTAGAAAACTGCTTGTTACAATACACATTTTACCAATTCCAAATCACGTAAAAAGGTTTTTAATGAGCAAGACCCATCTTGTTTATTATTGAATATATTGATGTTTTACTTGCAATAGTACACTGTAATGAAACTTTAGAAGGGAGGATATAGTGCTGCATGGTTCTAGAAGAAAAGATTGTTTAATGTCTGTTGCGGTGATTATATTAAACCAAGAAGAGAGTTTAAGGCAAAAAATTTTATGTGTATCAAAATGTGCATTTAGGTTTCATCATCATTCGTTATATTTTGCATGATGTACAGAATTGCGTTTTATGGCATTCGCATTTCTTTGTGTTTTTTTAGACGGCACATTCTGCATTTTCTTGCTTTCAACGCGTGTTCAGAAAGGAATAGAATAGAGGTTTGCACTTGGAAGTGACTTGCACTAGGGGCATTTTTAAAAATGCATATAAATGCAATGTTGCATTTTTACTTGTTCATCATGAGTAAATGCATTGTAAATGCATTAAAAAGCCTGTGTGTAAGAACCCTAAACAGAGTAAGACCACTGATCTTGAAGGACTTGAAATACTCGTAATCATGTAGATGCTTTAAGAGTCCCATCATATTTTTGTTCTTAAAGAATACTGGGAGTTGTAGTCTAGCAACCTTTAAATTAAACAAGAATGTTCAAGAATGAAAGTTCATGTCTCCCCTTAAGCTCTGTTGAGTACCTTGGTAAAGCAGGATGGGTAAGGATGATTCAGCTAGACAGTTATGAAACTACTTTACGCAAATGATGTTTGTAGGAGCATAGCCAGGTCTGACAAATGGGCACGTGTCCATGTATTTTGCCAAGTTCCCCATGTCTCACGACCACTTCAGATATAAATACAGGTATGGGATCTGTTATCTGGAAACTCGTTATCCAGAAAGCTCTGAATTACAGAAAGGCCATCTCCCATAGACTCCATTATAATTAAATAATCTAAATTTTTCAAAATTATTTCTTTTTTCCTCTGTAATAATAAAACAGTACCTTGTACTTGATTGAAACAAAAAAAAAACCTTAATTGGAATAGTTAATCCTTATTGGAAGTAAAATTAGCCTATTGGGTTTATTTTCATGATTTCCTTGTAGACTTATGGTACGAAGGTCCCAATTACGTAAAGATCTTTTATCCAGATAACAGGTCTCATACCCAGGGTCGGACTGGGCCGGCAGGACACCAATAAAAAACCCGGTGGGCCCCTGGCCCACATGGACCCCTGCCAGCCCAGACCTGCTCCCCCGTTTCTCTGGGCCCACCAATGATGTATGACGGCATCTGCGCATGCCGCAGTGGGCCCTGTAAGTTTGGATCCCGGTGGGCCCCCAATGCTCCAATCCGACCCTGCCCATACCTGTATTTATTTTTTAAACCAGTCTGTAATTAGCCTTAATTAACTGCAGAAGGCAACAAGGTACCTCAGCTAATACACACTTGCAGACTTGTTCCCTGGACCTCTGGGGAACCTACAAACAAACCCCAGGGGTGCTTGAATTTATTTAAAAAATGCAGATGAGGAAAACTGCTAGGATGATATAGCATAGCCATCCATCAAGACCAATGTATTTAAACGCAGTCTACGTTTCCATGGGGCATTATCAATCACCTTAAAGGAGAACTAAACCCCCACAGTGATAAGTCCCCACTGGCCCCCCTCCTGCTAAGTGTTACCCCAGAATTGTGTCCCCTGTAGGATTACTGACTGCACATGCAGAGTGAACGCAGCGTAGCTCACGGGCGCCATCTTTCTTTGCTTCGGTAATCCCGGTTGACCTTGGAACCCTGACGTTTGAGAAAGGCAATGGCAGCAGCTCATGATATAAGTGTCAGAAGAGATGATTTTAAATTGCAGCCTTTCATAGCAAGGTGAAGGTGAAGTTCACTTTTACATGAACTTTTGGTATGTTATAAAATATAGATGGATCTATTGTACTTTTCAACAGGTCATCATGATTAATTTTGTGTAGGATTTGAAATATTAGATTTTCTATTTTGTCTCTCTCCAGCCTGTAGCTAAATGCTGTTTGGTTGTTGTGGGTCACTGACCCCCAACATCAAAAAAACTGATTGACTGTGATGCATCTATCCTCAGGGCCTTATAGAAATGAAAAGAAGTAAAACCCCTCTCTATTCAATTGACCACCAATTAAAGAAAATTCAAATATTAGTGCAGCAGTGTCAGAGTTTATTAACAGTTTCGTTAATGGTTACTAACCCAGTGTTGCTTCAATTATTGGGCAGCCATTGCTGGGTTACCCAATAAAGTGCTATGTGCTAGGTGCTAATAATTCATTATATAACTAATAATTATTAGCACCTAGCACATAGCACTTTATTGGGTAACCCAGCAATGGCTGCCCAAATAATTGAAGCAACACTGGGTTAGTAACCGTTAACGAAACTGTTAATAAACTCTGACACTGCTGCACTAATATTTGAATTTTCTTTAATTGGTGGTCAATTGAATAGAGAGGGGTTTTACTTCTTTTCATTTCTATAACACATTATTTTGGTAATCACACCTCTTTCGTTCGGAAAACGTATTGCTTTTTTAGGAGGTACACTGAACAATTCTTTCTCTATCCTCAGGGCCCTCCACCATCCATCTTTTATTCAGATTCCAAAAACGGATCCCTGGTTGTTATCTTGTTAATCCCCTTACCAACCAGATAACCATTTGAACCCCAAGCCTGAGAACTGTGCAACACAATTAAATATTTCAAAAGCCACAAAAAAACAACAACTGCAATTTGTCTTGATATTCTGCTGTCTATGCCATACTAAAAAAGTGTGAACAACCCTGATAACTTTATATTATTATGCTTAATGACCCTACCCTTACATAAGGATATAAATGGTTAAAAAGAATTTCTGGGTTTCTTTTCAAACTACAGATATGGGATGCGTTGTCTGGAAACCCGTTATTCAGAAACCTCCATATTACAGGAAGGCCATCTCCCATAGACTCCATTTTAATAAAATAATTTTTTACATTTTTTTTCCTTTTTCTCTGTAGTTTTTCTGTAGTAATAAAACAGTACCATGTACTTAATCCCAGCTAAGATATATTTTTCCTTATTTGAAGCAAAACAATCCTATTGGGTTTAATTAATTCATGTTTAAATGATTTATAGATCATTTAAGCTATGTAGATCCAAATTAATTAGCTGGAAATTTCCAGGTTTTGAGCTTTCTGGAAAACAGAACTGTACAAACTATCTACAGGTATGGCATCCATTATCTTGAAACCCATTAAACTGTACAGAAAGTTCAGAATTATGGAATGGCCATCTCCCATTGAATCCATTTTATCCCAATAATACAATTTTTTTTCTCTGTAAAAATAAAACAGCACCATGTACTTGATCCCAACTAAGATATAATTAATCCTTATTAGAAGCAGAACCAGAATATTGGGTTTATGTAATGTTTATATTAAGGTATGAAATTAAGTTATTAATTATGGCAAGATCCGTTATCCGGAAAACCTCAGGTCCCAAGCATTCTGGATAAGAGGTCCCATACCTGTATATCATATATAGAGAGAGAGAGAGAGAGAGAGAGAGAGAGAGAGAGAGAGAGAGAGAGAGAGAGAGAGAGAGTTGAAACATACAATGTTTGGTACAATACAATGTATAGAATTATGTTAAATTGTAAACTGATTTCAGCAGTAATGCCTCATTGGAGTAACCTATGATCAAGGTCATGTCCCATATTGACTTCTGTCCTACTATCCCTATCCCCCCTGGAGAGACAAATAACAGGAGGTCATATTTTATCTGCTGAGCATCTGATCTGACAGCCTGTGCAACTTACCACAAGTCCCAAACATCACTCAGAATTAAATATAGATGATGAATCTGGTGTCTGTGTAGTTGAGTGGAGGGAGGTTTCTGTCTTGTAATGTCTGCTTATGTATTTCACTTTAGAATTAACCCTAAATGAACTCTCCAGGCTCCAGCTGTGTTGTCGGGCAAATAGCTGCACAGAAATCATTCTCAGGGCAACTATAAGGCAAATCTACGGAGGTGCATTTGTGCTTCACTTAAAAACATCCCTGGTTCTATCAGCCTAAAGAGCAGTGCTGCTAAGGGCACAATGAGTCAATAAAAATTATTATTAATGGAACAGCCTTATTACTGCCAGTATTGGCCTGGGACAAAACAGGAAGGTTGTGGGCTTGTGTCAGTCCTAGAGCCAAACATGATAAACTAACGCAGGAACTATTTCCCCCTTGGACATGGAGAGGTTAATTACCTGGGGCTACTTGATATTAATAAATGCTGCACACACTGCTCTGCAATTGCCTTTCTACCACTTGCTATAACATTATGCCAGAGCTGTAAAGCACAGTGAAATCAGATGCCAGGGGAATTCCAATTATATATAGTGAATAAAGTACACCCTCTTGTAATATATATAGTGAATAAAGTACTCCCTTTTGTAAATTATCAGGATATTATAAGTTATCGAGGAGTTTCATGACCATATAAAAACACGAGGCCAAAGGTCGGTGTTTTTACACAGGTCATAGAACTCTGAGGTGACTTCTAATATCCTTATAATTTACAAAAGAGGGTACTTTATTTCTTATAATACACAGGTTTTAGGGAGTCATGTGACAAAAATGACTGATGACATCAGTACTCACCGTTTATTAAGGATATAATTTACAAGATATTCATGGCTTTTGTGTATTATAAGGATTTTATAAGTTACCGAGGAGTTTCATGACCACATATAAACACGAGGCCGAAGGCCGAGTGTTTTT